>NC_135665.1:13665598-14292622 GCF_964188315.1 Podarcis muralis
CCAGAGATCTGTTCAAGAAAATTGGAGATATGAAAGGAACATTTCGTACAAAGATTACCATAATAAAAGACAAAAGTGGAAAGGACCTAACAGAAGCAGAAGACATCAAGAAGAGGTGGCAAGAATACACAGAGGAACTATACCAGAAAGAAATGGATGCCTCGTACACCCTAGGTAGTGTGGTTGCTGACCTTGAGCCAGACATCCTGGAAAGTGAAGTCAAATGGGCCTTAGAAAGCACTGCAAATAACAAGGCCAGTGGAAGTGATGGTATTCCAGCTGAACTATTTAAAATTTTAAAAGATGATGCTGTTAAGGTGCTACACTCAATATGCCAGCAAATTTGGAAAACTCAGCAGTGGCCAGAAGATTGGAGAAGATCAGTCTACATCCCAATCCCAAAGAAGGGCAGTGCCAAAGAATGCTCCAACTACCGCACAATTGCACTCATTTCACACGCTAGCAAGGTTATGCTTAAAATTCTACAAGGAAGGCTCAAGCAGTATGTGGATCGAGAACTCCCAGAAGTGCAAGCTGGATTTAGAAGAGGCAGAGGAACCAGAGACCAAATTGCAAACATGCGCTGGATTATGGAGAAAGCTAGAGAGTTCCAGAAAGACATATACTTCTGCTTCATTGACTATGCAAAAGCCTTTGACTGTGTCGACCACAACAAACTATGGCAAGTTCTTAAAGAAATGGGAGTGCCTGATCACCTCATCTGTCTCCTGAGAAATCTCTATGTGGGACAAGAAGCTACAGTTAGAACTGGATGTGGAACAACTGATTGGTTCAAAATTGGGAAAGGAGTACGACAAGGCTGTATTTTGTCTCCCTGCTTATTTAATTTATATGCAGAATACATCATGCGAAAGGCTGGGCTGGATGAGTCCCAAGCTGGAATTAAGATTGCAGGAAGAAATATCAACAACCTCAGATATGCAGATGACACAACCTTGATGGCAGAAAGTGAGGAGGAATTAAAGAACCTTTTAATGAGGGTGAAAGAGGAGAGCGCAAAATATGGTCTGAAGCTCAACATCAAAAAAACGAAGATCATGGCCACTGGTCCCATCACCTCCTGGCAAATAGAAGGGGAAGAAATGGAGGCAGTGAGAGATTTTACTTACTTGGGCGCCATGATCACTGCAGATGGTGACAGCAGCCACGAAATTAAAAGACGCCTGCTTCTTGGGAGAAGGGCAATGACAGGCCTAGACAGCATCTTGAGAAGTAGAGATGTCACCTTGCCAACAAAGGTCCGTATAGTTAAAGCCATGGTCTTCCCAGTAGAGATGTATGGAAGTGAGAGCTGGACCATAAAGAAGGCTGATCGCCGAAGAATTGATGCTTTTGAATTATGGTGCTGGAGAAGACTCTTGAGAGTCCCATGGACGGCAAGAAGATCAAACGCATCCATTCTTAAGGAAATCAGACCTGAGTGCTCACTGGAAGGACAGATCGTGAAGCTGAGGCTCCAGTACTTTGGCCACCTCATGAGAAGAGAAGACTCCCTGGAGAAGACACTGATGCTGGGAAAGATGGAGGGCACAAGGAGAAGGGGGCGACAGAGGACGAGATGGTTGGATAGCGTTTTTGAGGTTACCAGCATGAGTTTGACCAAACTGCGGGAGGTAGTGGAGGACAGAGGTGCCTGGCGTGCTCTGGTCCATGGGGTCATGAAGAGTCGGACACGACTAAACGACTAAACAACAACAACAAAAGTTGTTGAGGGCTGATTTCTTGTCCTGTGATAAAAAGCCTTCTCTTTCGACTGCCAAACGTTTCAGGGGAGCATTTGGAACTGGTTGGCACCATTTTTGAGTGAATCGCCAAAAGTAAGATTTTTGCTGAAATTGTGACCCCGGGGCTTAGGGATTTTTTCAAAAAAAAAAAATTCCGCCGGTTAAGTTGTTGAGGGCTTATTTCTTGTCCTCTGATAAAAAGCCTTCTGTTTCGACTGCCAAACCTTTCAGGGGAGCATTTGCAACTGGTTGGCACCATTTTTGAGTGAATCGCCAAAAGTCAGATTTTTGCTGAAATTGTGACCCCGGGGCTTAGGGATTTTTTCAAAAAAATATTTTCCGCCGGTTAAGTTGTTGAGGGCTGATTTCTTGTCCTGTGAGCAAAAAGCCTTCTGTTTCGACTGCCAAACCTTTCAGGGGAGCATTTGCAACCGGTTGGCACCATTTTTAAATGAATTGCCAAAAGTCAGATTTTTGCTGAAATTGTGACCCCGGGGCTTAGGGATTTTTTCAAAAAAATATTTTCCGCCGGTAAAGTTGTTGAGGGCTGATTTCTTCTCCTGTGATAAAAAGCCTTCTGTTTCGACTGCCAAAAGTTTCAGGGGAGCATTTGCAAGCTTCTGGCATCATTTTTGAGTGAATCGCCAAAAGTCAGATTTTTGCTGAAATTGTGACCCCGGGGCTTAGGGATTTTTTCAAAAAAATATTTTCCGCCGGTAAAGTTGTTGAGGGCTGATTTCTTGTCCTGTGATAAAAAGCCTTCTGTTTTGACTGCCAAACCTTTCAGGGGAGCATTTGCAAACGGTTGGCACCATTTTTGAGTGAATCGCCAAAAGTCAGATTTTTCCTGAAATTCTGACCCCGGGGCTTAGGGATTTTTTTTGAAAAAAATATTTTCCACCGGTTAAGTTGTTGAGGGCTGATTTCTTGTCCTGTGATAAAAAGCCTTCTGTTTCCATCGCCAACGCTTTCAGGGGAGCATTTGCAACCGGTTGGCACCATTGTTGAGTGAATTGCCAAAAGTCAGATTTTTGCTGAAATTGTGACCCCGGGGCTTAGGGATTTTTTCAAAAAAATATTTTCCGCCAGTAAAGTTGTTGAGGGCTGATTTCTTCTCCTGTGATAAAAAGCCATCTGTTTCGACTGCCAAAAGTTTCAGGGGAGCATTTGCAAGCTTCTGGCATCATTTTTGAGTGAATCGCCAAAAGTGAGATTTTTGCTGAAATTGTGAGCCCGGGGCTTAGGGATTTTTTCAAAAAAATATTTTCCACCGGTTAAGTGGTTGAGGGCTGATTTCTTGTCCTGTGATAAAAAGCCTTCTGTTTTGACTGCCAAACCTTTCAGGGGAGCATTTGCAAACGGTTGGCACCATTTTTGAGTGAATCGCCAAAAGTCAGATTTTTCCTGAAATTCTGACCCCGGGGCTTAGGGATTTTTTTTGAAAAAAATATTTTCCACCGGTTAAGTTGTTGAGGGCTGATTTCTTGTCCTGTGATAAAAAGCCTTCTGATTCCATCGCCAATGCTTTCAGGGGAGCATTTGCAACTGGTTGGCACCATTTTTGAGTGAATCGCCAAAAGTCAGATTTTTGCTGAAATTGTGACCCCGGGGCTTAGGGATTTTTTCAAAAAAATATTTTCCGCCGGTTAAGTTGTTGAGGGCTGATTTCTTGTCCTGTGAGCAAAAAGCCTTCTGTTTCGACTGCCAAACCTTTCAGGGGAGCATTTGCAAACGGTTGGCACCATTTTTGAGTGAATTGCCAAAAGTCAGATTTTTGCTGAAATTGTGACCCCGGGGCTTAGGGATTTTTTGAAAAAAATATTTTCCGCCGGTTAAGTTGTTGAGGGCTGATTTCTTCTCCTGTGATAAAAAGCCTTCTGTTTCCATCGCCAACGCTTTCAGGGGAGCATTTGAAACCGGTTGGCACCATTTTTGAGTGAATTGCCAAAAGTTAGATTTTTGTTGAAATTGTGACCCCGGGGCTTAGGGATTTTTTCAAAAAAATATTTTCCGCCGGTAAAGTTGTTGAGGGCTGATTTCTTGTCCTGTGATAAAAAGCCTTCTGTTTGCATCGCCAACGCTTTCAGGGTAGCATTTGCAACCGGTTGGCACCATTTTTGAGTGAATAGCCAAAAGTAAGATTTTTGCTGAAATTGTGACCCCGGGGCTTAGGGATTTTTTCAAAAAAAAAAAATTTCAGCCGGTTAAGTTGTTGAGGGCTTATTTCTTGTCCTCTGATAAAAAGCCTTCTGTTTCGACTGCCAAACCTTTCAGGGGAGCATTTGCAACCGGTTGGCACAATTTTTGAGTGAATTCCCAAAAGTCAGATTTTTGCTGAAATTGTGACCCCGGGGCTTAGGGATTTTTTCAAAAAAATATTTTCCGCCGGTTAAGTTGCTGAGGGCTGATTTCTTGTCCTGTGCTAAAAAGCCTTCTGTTTTGACTGCCAAACCATTCAGGGGTGCATTTGCAAACGGTTGGCACCATTTTTGAGTGAATCGCCAAAAGTCAGATTTTTGCTGAAATTAGGGATTTTTTCAAAAAAAGTTTTTCCGCCGGTTTAGTTGTCGAGGGCTGATTTCTTATCCTGTGATAAAAAGCCTTCTGTTTCGACTGCCAAAACTTTCAGGGGAGCATTTGCAAACGGTTGGCACCATTTTTGAGTGAATCGCCAAAAGTCAGATTTTTCCTGAAATTCTGACCCCGGGGCTTAGGTATTCTTTTTGAAAAAAATATTTTCCGCCGGTTAAGTTGTTGAGGGCTGATTTCTTGTCCTGTGATAAAAAGCCTTCTGTTTCGACTGCCAAAACTTTCAGGGGAGCATTGCAACTGGTTGGCACCATTTTTGAGTGAATCGCCAAAAGTCAGATTTTTGCTGAAATTGTGACCCCGGGGCTTAGGGATTTTCTCAAAAAAAGATTTTCCGCCGGTTAAGTTGTTGAGGGCTGATTTCTTGTCCTGTGATAAAAAGCCTTCTCTTTCGACTGCCAAACCTTTCAGGGGAGCATTTGCAAGCTTCTGGCATCATTTTTGAGTGAATTGCCAAACGTCAGATTTTTGCTGAAATTCTGACCCCGGGGCTTAGGGATTTTTTCAAAAAAATATTTTCCGCCGGTTAAGTTGTTGAGGGCTGATTTCTTGTCCTGTGATAAAAAGCCTTCTGTTTCCATCGCCAACGCTTTCAGGGGAGCATTTGCAACCGGTTGGCACCATTTTTGAGTGAATTGGCAAAAGTCAGATTTTTGTTGAAATTGTGACCCCGGGGCTTAGGGATTTTTTCAAAAAAATATTTTCCGCCGGTTAAGTTGTTGAGGGCTGATTTCTTGTCCTGTGATAAAAAGCCTTCTGTTTCCATCGCCAACGCTTTCAGGGTAGCATTTGTAACCGGTTGGCACCATTTTTGAGTGAATTGGCAAAAGTCAGATTTTTGTTGAAATTGTGACCCCGGGGCTTAGGGATTTTTTCAAAAAAATATTTTCCGCCGGTAAAGTTGTTGAGGGCTGATTTCTTGTCCTGTGATAAAAAGCCTTCTGTTTGCATTGCCAACGCTTTCAGGGTAGCATTTGCAACCGGTTGGCACCATTTTTGAGTGAATTGCCAAAAGTCAGATTTTTGCTGAAATTGTGACACCGGGGCTTAGGGATTTTTTCAAAAAAAGATTTTCCGCCGGTTTAGTTGTCGAGGGCTGATTTCTTATCCTGTGATAAAAAGCCTTCTGTTTTGACTGCCAAAACTTTCAGGGGAGCATTTGCAAACGGTTGGCACCATTTTTGAGTGAATCGCCAAAAGTCAGATTTTTCCTGAAATTCTGACCCCGGGGCTTAGGTATTCTTTTTGAAAAAAATATTTTCCGCCGGTTAAGTTGTTGAGGGCTGATTTCTTGTCCTGTGATAAAAAGCCTTCTTTTTCGACTGCCAAAACTTTCAGGGGAGCATTGCAACTGTTTGGCACCATTTTTGAGTGAATCGCCAAAAGTCAGATTTTTCCTGAAATTGTGACCCCGGGGCTTAGGGATTTTTTCAAAAGAAGATTTTCCGCCGGTTAAGTTGTTGAGGGCTCATTTCTTGTCCTGTGATAAAAAGCCTTCTCTTTCGACTGCCAAACCTGTCAGGGGAGCATTTGCAAGCTTCTGGCATCATTTTTGAGTGAATCGCCAAAAGTCAGATTTTTGGTGAAATTGTGACCCCGGGGCTTAGGGATTTTTTCAAAAAAATATTTTCCGCCTGTAAAGTTGTTGAGGGCTGATTTCTTGTCCTGTGATAAAAAGCCTTCTGTTTGCATCGCCAACACTTTCAGGGTAGCGTTTGCAACCGGTTGGCACCATTTTTGAGTGAATTGCCAAAAGTCAGATTTTTGCTGAAATTGTGACACCGGGGCTTAGGGATTTTTTCAAAAAAAGATTTTCCGCCGGTTTAGTTGTCGAGGGCTGATTTCTTATCCTGTGATAAAAAGCCTTCTGTTTCGACTGCCAAAACTTTCAGGGGAGCATTGCAACTGGTTGGCACCATTTTTGAGTGAATCGCCAAAAGTCAGATTTTTGCTGAAATTGTGACCCCGGGGCTTAGGGATTTTCTCAAAAAAAGATTTTCCGCCGGTTAAGTTGTTGAGGGCTGATTTCTTGTCCTGTGATAAAAAGCCTTCTCTTTCGACTGCCAAACCTTTCAGGGGAGCATTTGCAAGCTTCTGGCATCATTTTTGAGTGAATTGCCAAACGTCAGATTTTTGCTGAAATTCTGACCCCGGGGCTTAGGGATTTTTTCAAAAAAATATTTTCCGCCGGTTAAGTTGTTGAGGGCTGATTTCTTGTCCTGTGATAAAAAGCCTTCTCTTTTGACTGCCAAACCTTTCAGGGGAGCATTTGCAACTGGTTGGCACCATTTTTGAGTGAATAGCCAAAAGTAAGATTTTTGCTGAAATTGTGACCCCGGGGCTTAGGGATTTTTTCAAAAAAAAAAAATTTCCGCCGGTTAAGTTGTTGAGGGCTTATTTCTTGTCCTCTGATAAAAAGCCTTCTGTTTCGACTGCCAAACCTTTCAGGGGAGCATTTGCAACTGGTTGGCACCATTTTTGAGTGAATAGCCAAAAGTAAGATTTTTGCTGAAATTGTGACCCCCGGGGCTTAGGGATTTTTTCAGAAAAAAAATTTCCGCCGGTTAAGTTGTTGAGGGCTTATTTCTTGTCCTCTGATAAAAAGCCTTCTGTTTCGAATGCCAAACCTTTCAGGGGAGCATTTGCAACCGGTTGGCACAAATTTTGAGTGAATTCCCAAAAGTCAGATTTTTGCTGAAATTGTGACCCCGGGGCTTAGGGATTTTTTCAAAAAAATATTTTCCGCCGGTTAAGTTGCTGAGGGCTGATTTCTTGTCCTGTGTTAAAAAGCCTTCTGTTTTGACTGCCAAACCATTCAGGGGAGCATTTGCATACGGTTGGCACCATTTTTGAGTGAATCGCCAAAAGTCAGATTTTTGCTGAAATTGTGACCCCGGGGCTTAGGGATTTTTTTCAAAAAAAAATTTTCCGCCGGTTTAGTTGTCGAGGGCTGATTTCTTGTCCTGTGATAAAAAGCCGTCTCTTTCGACTGCCAAACCTTTCAGGGGAGCATTTGCAAGCTTCTGGCATCATTTTTGAGTGAATCGCCAAAAGTCAGATTTTTGCTGAAATTGTGACCCCGGGGCTTAGGGATTTTTTCAAAAAAAATATTTTCCGCCGGTTAAGTTGTTGAGGGCTGATTTCTTGTCTTGTGATAAAAAGCCTTCTGTTTCGACTGCCAAAACTTTCAGGGGAGCATTTGCAACTGGTTGGCACCATTTTTGAGTGAATAGCCAAAAGTAAGATTTTTGCTGAAATTGTGACCCCGGGGCTTAGGGATTTTTTCAAAAAAAAAATCTCCGCCGGTTAAGTTGTTGAGGGCTTATTTCTTGTCCTCTGATAAAAAGCCTTCTGTTTCGACTGCCAAACCTTTCAGGGGAGCATTTGCAACTGGTTGGCACCATTTTTGAGTGAATAGCCAAAAGTAAGATTTTTGCTGAAATTGTGACCCCGGGGCTTAGGGATTTTTTCAGAAAAAAAATTTCCGCCGGTTAAGTTGTTGAGGGCTTATTTCTTGTCCTCTGATAAAAAGCCTTCTGTTTCGACTGCCAAACCTTTCAGGGGAGCATTTGCAACCGGTTGGCACAAATTTTGAGTGAATTCCCAAAAGTCAGATTTTTGCTGAAATTGTGACCCCGGGGCTTAGGGATTTTTTCAAAAAAATATTTTCCGCCGGTTAAGTTGCTGAGGGCTGATTTCTTGTCCTGTGTTAAAAAGCCTTCTGTTTTGACTGCCAAACCATTCAGGGGAGCATTTGCAAACGGTTGGCACCATTTTTGAGTGAATCGCCAAAAGTCAGATTTTTCCTGAAATTGTGACCCCGGGGCTTAGGGATTTTTTTCAAAAAAAAAATTTCCGCCGGTTTAGTTGTCGGCTGATTTCTTGTCCTGTGATAAAAAGACTTCTGTTTCGACTGCCCAAACTTTCAGGGGAGCATTTGCAAGCTTCTGGCATCATATTTGAGTGAATCGCCAAAAGTCAGATTTTTGCTGAAATTGTGACCCCGGGGCTTAGGGATTTTTTCAAAAAAATATTTTCCAACGGTTAAGTTGCTGAGGGCTGATTTCTTGTCCTGTGTTAAAAAGCCGTCTGTTTTGACTGCCAAACCATTCAGGGGAGCATTTGCAAACGGTTGGCACCATTTTTGAGTGAATCGCCAAAAGTCAGATTTTTCCTGAAATTGTGACCCCGGGGCTTAGGGATTTTTTTCAAAAAAATATTTTCCCCCGGTTAAGTTGTTGAGGGCTGATTTCTTGTCCTGTGATAAAAAGCCTTCTGTTTCCATCGCCAACGCTTTCAGGGGAGCATTTGCAACTAGTTGGCACCATTTTTGAGTGAATCGCCAAAAGTCAGATTTTTGCTGAAATTGTGACCTCGGGGCTTAGGGATTTTTTCAAAAAAATATTTTCCGCCGGTTAAGTTGTTGAGGGCTGATTTCTTGTCCTGTGATAAAAAGCCTTCTGTTTCGACTGCCAAACCTTTCAGGGGAGCATTTGCAACTGGTTGGCACAATTTTTGAGTGAATCGCCAAAAGTCAGATTTTTGCTGAAATTGTGACCCCGGGGCTTAGGGATTTTTTTCAAAAAAATTTTTTCCGCCGGTTTAGTTGTCGAGGGCTGATTTCTTGTCCTGTGATAAAAAGCCTTCTGTTTCGACTGCCCAAACTTTCAGGGGAGCATTTGCAAGCTTCTGGCATCATTTTTGAGTGAATAGCCAAAAGTAAGATTTTTGCTGAAATTGTGACCCCGGGGCTTAGGGATTTTTCAGAAAAAAAATTTCCGCCGGTTAAGTTGTTGAGGGCTTATTTCTTGTCCTCTGATAAAAAGCCTTCTGTTTCGACTGCCAAACCTTTCAGGGGAGCATTTGCAAACGGTTGGCACCATTTTTGAGTGAATCGCCAAAAGTCAGATTTTTCCTGAAATTGTGACCCCGGGGCTTAGGGATTTTTTTCAAAAAAATATTTTCCGCCGGTTAAGTTGTTGAGGGCTGATTTCTTGTCCTGTGATAAAAAGCCTTCTGTTTCCATCGCCAACGCTTTCAGGGGAGCATTTGCAACTGGTTGGCACCATTTTTGAGTGAATCGCCAAAAGTCAGATTTTTGCTGAAATTGTGACCCCGGGGCTTAGGGATTTTTTCAAAAAAAGATTTTCCGCCGGTTAAGTTGTTGAGGGCTCATTTCTTGTCCTGTGATAAAAAGCCGTCTCTTTCGACTGCCAAACCTTTCAGGGGAGCATTTGCAAGCTTCTGGCATCATTTTTGAGTGAATCGCCAAAAGTCAGATTTTTGCTGAAATTGTGACCCCGGGGCTTAGGGATTTTTTCAAAAAAATATTTTCCGCCGGTTAAGTTGTTGAGGGCTGATTTCTTGTCCTGTGATAAAAAGCCTTCTGTTTCGACTGCCAAACCTTTCAGGGGAGCATTTGGAACTGGTTGGCATCATTTTTGAGTGAATCGCCAAAAGTCAGATTTTTGCTGAAATTGTGACCCCGGGGCTTAGGGATTTTTTCAAAAAAATATTTTCCGCCGGTTAAGTTGTTGAGGGCTGATTTCATGTCCTGTGATAAAAAGCCTTCTGTTTCGACTGCCAAACCTTTCAGGGGAGCATTTGCAACTGGTTGGCACCATTTTTGAGTGAATCGCCAAAAGTCAGATTTTTGCTGAAATTGTGACCCCGGTGCTTAGGGATTTTTTTCAAAAAAAAATTTTCCGCCGGTTTAGTTGTCGAGGGCTGATTTCTTGTCCTGTGATAAAAAGCCTTCTGTTTCGACTGCCCAAACTTTCAGGGGAGCATTTGCAAGCTTCTGGCATCATATTTGAGTGAATCGCCAAAAGTCAGATTTTTGCTGAAATTGTGATCCCGGGGCTTAGGGATTTTTTGAAACAAATATTTTCCGCCAGTTAAGTTGTTTAGGGCTGATTTCTTGTCCTGTGATAAAAAGCCTTCTGTTTTGACTGCCAAACCTTTCAGGGGAGCATTTGCAAACGGTTGGCACCATTTTTGAGTGAATCGCCAAAAATCAGATTTTTCGTGTAATTCTGACCCCGGGGTTTAGGGATTTTTTTTGAAAAAAATATTTTCCACCGGTTAAGTTGTTGAGGGCTGATTTCTTGTCGTGTGATAAAAAGCCTTCTGTTTCCATCTCCAACGCTTTCAGGGGAGCATTTGCAACCGGTTGGCACAATTTTTGAGTGAATTCCCAAAAGTCAGATTTTTGCTGAAATTGTGACCCCGGGGCTTAGGGATTTTTTCAAAAAAATATTTTCCACTGGTTAAGTTGTTGAGGGCTGATTTCTTGTCCTGTGATAAAAAGCCTTCTGTTTCGACTGCCAAACCTTTCAGGGGAGCATTTGCAAACGGTTGGCACCATTTTTGAGTGAATCGCCAAAAGTCAGATTTTTCCTGAAATTGTGACCCCGGGGCTTAGGGATTTTTTTCAAAAAAAATTTTTCCGCTGGTTAAGTTGTTGAGGGCTGATTTCTTGTCCTGTGATAAAAAGCCTTCTATTTCAATCGCCAACGCTTTCAGGGGACCATTTGCAACCGGTTGGCACCATTTTTGAGTGAATTGCCAAAAGTCAGATTTTTGTTGAAATTGTGACCGCGGGGCTTAGGGATATTTTTTGAAAAAAATTTTTTCCGCCGGTTAAGTTGTTGAGGGCTGATTTCTTGTCCTGTGATAAAAAGCCTTCTGTTTCCATCGCCAACGCTTTCAGGGGAGCATTTGCAACCGGTTGGCACCATTTTTGAGTGAATCGCCAAAAGTCAGATTTTTGCTGAAATTGTGACCCCGGGGCTTAGGGATTTTTTCAAAAAAAGATTTTCCGCCGGTTAAGTTGTTGAGGGCTCATTTCTTGTCCTGTGATAAAAAGCCTTCTCTTTCGACTGCCAAACCTTTCAGGGGAGCATTTGCAAGCTTCTGGCATCATTTTTGAGTGAATCGCCAAAAGTCAGATTTTTGCTGAAATTGTGACCCCGGGGCTTAGGGATTTTTTTAAAAAAATATTTTCCGCCGGTTAAGTTGTTGAGGGCTGATTTCTTGTCCTGTGATAAAAAGCCTTCTGTTTCGACTGCCAAAACTTTCAGGGGAGCATTTGCAACTGGTTGGCACCATTTTTGTGTGAATCGCCAAAAGTCAGATTTTTACTGAAATTGTTTTCCTCCGGTTAAGTTGTTGAGGGCTGATTTCTTGTCCTGTGATAAAAAGCCTTCTGTTTCGACTTCCAATCCTTTCAGGGGAGCATTTGCAAGCTTCTGGCATCATTTTTGAGTGAATTGCCAAAAGTCAGATTTTTGCTGAAATTGTGACCCCGGGGCTTAGGGATTTTTTCAAAAAAATATTTTCCGCCGGTTAAGTTGCTGAGGGCTGTTTTCTTGTCCTGTGTTAAAAAGCCTTCTGTTTTGCCTGCCAAACCATTCAGGGGAGCATTTGCAAACGGTTGGCACCATTTTTGAGTGAATCGCCAAAAGTCAGATTTTTCCTGAAATTGTGACCCCGGGGCTTAGGGATTTTTTTCAAAAAAATATTTTCCGCCGGTTAAGTTGTTGAGGGCTGATTTCTTGTCCTGTGATAAAAAGCCTTCTGTTTCCATCGCCAACGCTTTCAGGGGAGCATTTGCAACCGGTTGGCACCATTTTTGAGTGAATCGCCAAAAGTCAGATTTTTGCTGAAATTGTGACCCCGGGGCTTAGGGATTTTTTCAAAAAAAGATTTTACGCCGGTTAAGTTGTTGAGGGCTCATTTCTTGTCCTGTGATAAAAAGCCTTCTCTTTCGACTGCCAAACCTTTCAGGGGAGCATTTGCAAGCTTCTGGCATCATTTTTGAGTGAATCGTCAAAAGTCAGATTTTTCCTGAAATTGTGACCCCGGGGCTTAGGGATTTTTTTCAAAAAAAAAATTTCCGCCGGTTTAGTTGTCGGCTGATTTCTTGTCCTGTGATAAAAAGACTTCTGTTTCGACTGCCCAAACTTTCAGGGGAGCATTTGCAAGCTTCTGGCATCATATTTGAGTGAATCGCCAAAAGTCAGATTTTTGCTGAAATTGTGACCCCGGGGCTTAGGGATTTTTTCAAAAAAATATTTTCCAACGGTTAAGTTGCTGAGGGCTGATTTCTTGTCCTGTGTTAAAAAGCCGTCTGTTTTGACTGCCAAACCATTCAGGGGAGCATTTGCAAACGGTTGGCACCATTTTTGAGTGAATCGCCAAAAGTCAGATTTTTCCTGAAATTGTGACCCCGGGGCTTAGGGATTTTTTTCAAAAAAATATTTTCCCCCGGTTAAGTTGTTGAGGGCTGATTTCTTGTCCTGTGATAAAAAGCCTTCTGTTTCCATCGCCAACGCTTTCAGGGGAGCATTTGCAACTAGTTGGCACCATTTTTGAGTGAATCGCCAAAAGTCAGATTTTTGCTGAAATTGTGACCTCGGGGCTTAGGGATTTTTTCAAAAAAATATTTTCCGCCGGTTAAGTTGTTGAGGGCTGATTTCTTGTCCTGTGATAAAAAGCCTTCTGTTTCGACTGCCAAACCTTTCAGGGGAGCATTTGCAACTGGTTGGCACAATTTTTGAGTGAATCGCCAAAAGTCAGATTTTTGCTGAAATTGTGACCCCGGGGCTTAGGGATTTTTTTCAAAAAAAATTTTTCCGCCGGTTTAGTTGTCGAGGGCTGATTTCTTGTCCTGTGATAAAAAGCCTTCTGTTTCGACTGCCCAAACTTTCAGGGGAGCATTTGCAAGCTTATGGCATCATTTTTGAGTGAATAGCCAAAAGTAAGATTTTTGCTGAAATTGTGACCCCGGGGCTTAGGGATTTTTCAGAAAAAAAATTTCCGCCGGTTAAGTTGTTGAGGGCTTATTTCTTGTCCTCTGATAAAAAGCCTTCTGTTTCGACTGCCAAACCTTTCAGGGGAGCATTTGCAAACGGTTGGCACCATTTTTGAGTGAATCGCCAAAAGTCAGATTTTTCCTGAAATTGTGACCCCGGGGCTTAGGGATTTTTTTCAAAAAAAAATTTTCCGCCGGTTAAGTTGTTGAGGGCTGATTTCTTGTCCTGTGATAAAAAGCCTTCTGTTTCCATCGCCAACGCTTTCAGGGGAGCATTTGCAACTGGTTGGCACCATTTTTGAGTGAATCGCCAAAAGTCAGATTTTTGCTGAAATTGTGACCCCGGGGCTTAGGGATTTTTTCAAAAAAAGATTTTCCGCCGGTTAAGTTGTTGAGGGCTCATTTCTTGTCCTGTGATAAAAAGCCGTCTCTTTCGACTGCCAAACCTTTCAGGGGAGCATTTGCAAGCTTCTGGCATCATTTTTGAGTGAATAGCCAAAAGTAAGATTTTTGCTGAAATTGTGACCCCGGGGCTTAGGGATTTTTCAGAAAAAAAATTTCCGCCGGTTAAGTTGTTGAGGGCTTATTTCTTGTCCTCTGATAAAAAGCCTTCTGTTTCGACTGCCAAACCTTTCAGGGGAGCATTTGCAAACGGTTGGCACCATTTTTGAGTGAATCGCCAAAAGTCAGATTTTTCCTGAAATTGTGACCCCGGGGCTTAGGGATTTTTTTCAAAAAAAAATTTTCCGCCGGTTAAGTTGTTGAGGGCTGATTTCTTGTCCTGTGATAAAAAGCCTTCTGTTTCCATCGCCAACGCTTTCAGGGGAGCATTTGCAACTGGTTGGCACCATTTTTGAGTGAATCGCCAAAAGTCAGATTTTTGCTGAAATTGTGACCCCGGGGCTTAGGGATTTTTTCAAAAAAAGATTTTCCGCCGGTTAAGTTGTTGAGGGCTCATTTCTTGTCCTGTGATAAAAAGCCGTCTCTTTCGACTGCCAAACCTTTCAGGGGAGCATTTGCAAGCTTCTGGCATCATTTTTGAGTGAATCGCCAAAAGTCAGATTTTTGCTGAAATTGTGACCCCGGGGCTTAGGGATTTTTTCAAAAAAATATTTTCCGCCGGTTAAGTTGTTGAGGGCTGATTTCTTGTCCTGTGATAAAAAGCCTTCTGTTTCGACTGCCAAACCTTTCAGGGGAGCATTTGGAACTGGTTGGCATCATTTTTGAGTGAATCGCCAAAAGTCAGATTTTTGCTGAAATTGTGACCCCGGGGCTTAGGGATTTTTTCAAAAAAATATTTTCCGCCGGTTAAGTTGTTGAGGGCTGAATTCATGTCCTGTGATAAAAAGCCTTCTGTTTCGACTGCCAAACCTTTCAGGGGAGCATTTGCAACTGGTTGGCACCATTTTTGAGTGAATCGCCAAAAGTCAGATTTTTGCTGAAATTGTGACCCCGGGGCTTAGGGATTTTTTTCAAAAAAAAATTTTCCGCCGGTTTAGTTGTCGAGGGCTGATTTCTTGTCCTGTGATAAAAAGCCTTCTGTTTCGACTGCCCAAACTTTCAGGGGAGCATTTGCAAGCTTCTGGCATCATATTTGAGTGAATCGCCAAAAGTCAGATTTTTGCTGAAATTGTGATCCCGGGGCTTAGGGATTTTTTGAAACAAATATTTTCCGCCAGTTAAGTTGTTTAGGGCTGATTTCTTGTCCTGTGATAAAAAGCCTTCTGTTTCGACTGCCAAACCTTTCAGGGGAGCATTTGCAACCGGTTGGCACCATTTTTGAGTTAATCGCCAAAAGTCAGATTTTTGCTGAAATTGTGACCCCGGGGCTTAGGGATTTTTTCAAAAAAATATTTTCCACCGGTTAAGTTGTTGAGGGCTGATTTCTTGTCCTGTGATAAAAAGCCTTCTGTTTCGACTGCCAAACCTTTCAGGGGAGCATTTGCAACCGGTTGGCACCATTTTTGAGTGAATCGCCAAAAGTCAGATTTTTGCTGAAATTGTGACCCCGGGGCTTAGGGATTTTTTCAAAAAAATATTTTCCGCCGGTTAAGTTGCTGAGGGCTGATTTCTTGTCCTGTGTTAAAAAGCCTTCTGTTTTGACTGCCAAACCATTCAGGGGAGCATTTGCAAACGGTTGGCACCATTTCTGAGTGAATCGCCAAAAATCAGATTTTTCCTGAAATTGTGACCCCGGGGCTTAGGGATTTTTTTCAAAAAAAAATTTTTCGCCGGTTTAGTTGTCGAGGGCTGATTTCTTGTCCTGTGATAAAAAGCCTTCTGTTTCGACTGCCCAAACTTTCAGGGGAGCATTTGCAAGCTTCTGGCATCATATTTGAGTGAATCGCCAAAAGTCAGATTTTTGCTGAAATTGTGATCCCGGGGCTTAGGGATTTTTTGAAACAAATATTTTCCGCCAGTTAAGTTGTTTAGGGCTGATTTCTTGTCCTGTGATAAAAAGCCTTCTGTTTTGACTGCCAAACCTTTCAGGGGAGCATTTGCAAACGGTTGGCACCATTTTTGAGTGAATCGCCAAAAATCAGATTTTTCCTGTAATTCTGACCCCGGGGTTTAGGGATTTTTTTTGAAAAAAATATTTTCCACCGGTTAAGTTGTTGAGGGCTGATTTCTTGTCGTGTGATAAAAAGCCTTCTGTTTCCATCTCCAACGCTTTCAGGGGAGCATTTGCAACCGGTTGGCACAATTTTTGAGTGAATTCCCAAAAGTCAGATTTTTGCTGAAATTGTGACCCCGGGGCTTAGGGATTTTTTCAAAAAAATATTTTCCACTGGTTAAGTTGTTGAGGGCTGATTTCTTGTCCTGTGATAAAAAGCCTTCTGTTTCGACTGCCAAACCTTTCAGGGGAGCATTTGCAAACGGTTGGCACCATTTTTGAGTGAATCGCCAAAAGTCAGATTTTTCCTGAAATTGTGACCCCGGGGCTTAGGGATTTTTTTCAAAAAAAATTTTTCCGCCGGTTAAGTTGTTGAGGGCTGATTTCTTGTCCTGTGATAAAAAGCCTTCTATTTCAATCGCCAACGCTTTCAGGGGACCATTTGCAACCGGTTGGCACCATTTTTGAGTGAATTGCCAAAAGTCAGATTTTTGTTGAAATTGTGACCGCGGGGCTTAGGGATTTTTTTTGAAAAAAATATTTTCCGCCGGTTAAGTTGTTGAGGGCTGATTTCTTGTCCTGTGATAAAAAGCCTTCTGTTTCCATCGCCAACGCTTTCAGGGGAGCATTTGCAACCGGTTGGCACCATTTTTGAGTGAATCGCCAAAAGTCAGATTTTTGCTGAAATTGTGACCCCGGGGCTTAGGGATTTTTTCAAAAAAAGATTTTCCGCCGGTTAAGTTGTTGAGGGCTCATTTCTTGTCCTGTGATAAAAAGCCTTCTCTTTCGACTGCCAAACCTTTCAGGGGAGCATTTGCAAGCTTCTGGCATCATTTTTGAGTGAATCGCCAAAAGTCAGATTTTTGCTGAAATTGTGACCCCGGGGCTTAGGGATTTTTTCAAAAAAATATTTTCCGCCGGTTAAGTTGTTGAGGGCTGATTTCTTGTCCTGTGATAAAAAGCCTTCTGTTTCGACTGCCAAAACTTTCAGGGGAGCATTTGCAACTGGTTGGCACCATTTTTGTGTGAATCGCCAAAAGTCAGATTTTTACTGAAATTGTTTTCCTCCGGTTAAGTTGTTGAGGGCTGATTTCTTGTCCTGTGATAAAAAGCCTTCTGTTTCGACTTCCAATCCTTTCAGGGGAGCATTTGCAAGCTTCTGGCATCATTTTTGAGTGAATTGCCAAAAGTCAGATTTTTGCTGAAATTGTGACCCCGGGGCTTAGGGATTTTTTCAAAAAAATATTTTCCGCCGGTTAAGTTGTTGAGGGCTGATTTCTTGTCCTGTGATAAAAAGCCTTCTGTTTCCATCGCCAACTCTTTCAGGGGAGCATTTGCAACCGGTTGGCACCATTTTTGAGTGAATCGCCAAAAGTCAGATTTTTGCTGAAATTGTGACCCCGGGGCTTAGGGATTTTTTCAAAAAAAGATTTTCCGCCGGTTAAGTTGTTGAGGGCTCATTTCTTGTCCTGTGATAAAAAGCCTTCTCTTTCGACTGCCAAACCTTTCAGGGGAGCATTTGCAAGCTTCTGGCATCATTTTTGAGTGAATCGTCAAAAGTCAGATTTTTGCTGAAATTGTGACCCCGGGGCTTAGGGATTTTTTCAAAAAAATATTTTCCGCCGGTTAAGTTGTTGAGGGCTGATTTCTTGTCCTGTGATAAAAAGCCTTCTGTTTCGACTGCCAAAACTTTCAGGGGAGCATTTGCAACCGGTTGGCACCATTTTTGTGTGAATCGACAAAAGTCAGATTTTTGCTGAAATTGTGACCCCGGGGCTTAGGGATTTTTTTTTAAAAAAAATTTCCGCCGGTTAAGTTGTTGAGGGCTGATTTCTTGTCATGTGATAAAAAGCCTTCTGTTTCGACTGCCAAAACTTTCAGGGGAGCATTTGCAAACGGTTGGCACCATTTTTGAGTGAATCGCCAAAAGTCAGATTTTTGCTGAAATTGTGACCCCGGGGCTTAGGGATGTTTTCAAAAAAATATTTTCCGCCGGTTAAGTTGTTGAGGGCTGATTTCTTGTCCTGTGATAAAAAGCCTTCTCTTTCGACTGCCAAACCTTTCAGGGGAGCATTTGCAACTGGTTGGCACCATTTTTGAGTGAATCGCCAAAAGTCAGATTTTTGCTGAAATTGTGACCCCGGGGCTTAGGGATTTTTTCAAAAAAAAAATTTCTGCCGGTTAAGTTGTTGAGGGCTTATTTCTTGTCCTCTGATAAAAAGCCTTCTGTTTTGACTGCCAAACCTTTCAGGGGAGCATTTGCAACCGGTTGGCACCATTTTTAAATGAATCGCCAAAAGTCAGATTTTTGCTGAAATTGTGACCCCGGGGCTTAGGGATTTTTTCAAAAAAATATTTTCCGCCGGTAAAGTTGTTGAGGGCTGATTTTTTGTCCTGTGATAAAAAGCCTTCTGTTTTGACTGCCAAACCTTTCAGGGGAGCATTTGCAAACGGTTGGCACCATTTTTGAGTGAATCGCCAAAAGTCAGATTTTTCCTGAAATTCTGACCCCGGGGCTTAGGGATTTTTTTTGAAAATAATATTTTCCACCGGTTAAGTTGTTGAGGGCTGATTTCTTCTCCTGTGATAAAAAGCCTTCTGTTTCGACTGCCAAAAGTTTCAGGGGAGCATTTGCAAGCTTCTGGCATCATTTTTGAGTGAATCTCCAAAAGTGAGATTTTTGCTGAAATTGTGAGCCGGGGGCTTAGGGATTTTTTCAAAAAAATATTTTCCACCGGTTAAGTTGTTGAGGGCTGATTTCTTGTCCTGTGATAAAAAGCCTTCTGTTTCCATCGCCAACGCTTTCAGGGGAGCATTTGCAACTGGTTGGCACCATTTTTGAGTGAATTGCAAAAGTCAGTTTTTTGCTGAAATTGTGACCCCGGGGCTTAGGGATTTTTTCAAAAAAAGCTTTTCCGCCGGTTTAGTTGTCGAGGGCTGATTTCTTATCCTGTGATAAAAAGCCTTCTGTTTCGACTGCCAAAACTTTCAGGGGAGCATTTGCAAACGGTTGGCACCATTTTTGAGTGAATCGCCAAAAGTCAGATTTTTCCTGAAATTCTGACCCCGGGGCTTAGGTATTCTTTTTGAAAAAAATATTTTCCGCCGGTTAAGTTGTTGAGGGCTGATTATTTGTCCTGTGATAAAAAGCCTTCTGTTTCGACTGCCAAAACTTTCAGGGGAGCATTTGCAACCTTCTGGCATCATTTTTGAGTGAATCGCCAAAAGTCAGATTTTTGCTGAAATTGTGACCCCGGGGCTTAGGGATTTTTTCAAAAAAATATTTTCCTGCCGGTAAAGTTGTTGAGGGCTGATTTCTTGTCCTGTGATAAAAAGCCTTCTGTTTTGACTGCCAAACCTTTCAGGGGAGCATTTGCAAACGGTTGGCACCATTTTTGAGTGAATCGCCAAAAGTCAGATTTTACCTGAAATTCTGACACCGGGGCTTAGGGATTTTTTTTGAAAAAAATATTTTCCACCGGTTAAGTTGTTGAGGGCTGATTTCTTGTCCTGTGATAAAAAGCCTTCTGTTTCCATTGCCAACGCTTTCAGGGGAGCATTTGCAACCGGTTGGCACCATTTTTGAGTGAATTGCCAAAAGTCAGATTTTTGCTGAAATTGTGACCCCGGGGCTTAGGGATTTTTTCAAAAAAATATTTTCCGCCGGTAAAGTTGTTGAGGGCTGATTTCTTCTCCTGTGATAAAAAGCCTTCTGTTTCGACTGCCAAAAGTTTCAGGGGAGCATTTGCAAGCTTCTGGCATCATTTTTGAGTGAATCTCCAAAAGTGAGATTTTTGCTGAAATTGTGAGCCCGGGGCTTAGGGATTTTTTCAAAAAAATATTTTCCACCGGTTAAGTGGTTGAGGGCTGATTTCTTGTCCTGTGATAAAAAGCCTTCAGTTTTGACTGCCAAACCTTTCAGGGGAGCATTTGCAAACGGTTGGCACCATTTTTGAGTGAATCGCCAAAAGTCAGATTTTTCCTGAAATTCTGACCCCGGGGCTTAGGGATTTTTTTTGAAAAAAATATTTTCCACCGGTTAAGTTGTTGAGGGCTGATTTCTTGTCCTGTGATAAAAAGCCTTCTGTTTCCATCGCCAACGCTTTCAGGGGAGCATTTGCAACCGGTTGGCACCATTTTTGAGTGAATTGCCAAATGTCAGATTTTTGCTGAAATTGTGACCCCGGGGCTTAGGGATTTTTTCAAAAAAATATTTTCCGCCGGTAAAGTTGTTGAGGGCTGATTTCTTCTCCTGTGATAAAAAGCCTTCTGTTTCGACTGCCAAAAGTTTCAGGGGAGCATTTGCAAGCTTCTGGCATCATTTTTGAGTGAATCTCCAAAAGTGAGATTTTTGCTGAAATTGTGAGCCCGGGGCTTAGGGATTTTTTCAAAAAAATATTTTCCACCGGTTAAGTGGTTGAGGGCTGATTTCTTGTCCTGTGATAAAAAGCCTTCTGTTTTGACTGCCAAACCTTTCAGGGGAGCATTTGCAAACGGTTGGCACCATTTTTGAGTGAATCGCCAAAATTCAGATTTTTCCTGAAATTCTGACCCCGGGGCTTAGGGATTTTTTTTGAAAAAAATATTTTCCACCGGTTAAGTTGTTGAGGGCTGATTTCTTGTCCTGTGATAAAAAGCCTTCTGTTTCCATCGCCAACGCTTTCAGGGGAGCATTTGCAACTGGTTGGCACAATTTTTGAGTGAATTGCCAAAAGTCAGTTTTTTGCTGAAATTGTGACCCCGGGGCTTAGGGATTTTTTCAAAAAAAGATTTTCCGCCGGTTTAGTTGTCGAGGGCTGATTTCTTATCCTGTGATAAAAAGCCTTCTGTTTCAACTGCCAAAACTTTCAGGGGAGCATTTGCAAACGGTTGGCACCATTTTTGAGTGAATCGCCAAAAGTCAGATTTTTCCTGAAATTCTGACCCCGAGGCTTAGGTATTCTTTTTGAAAAAAATATTTTCCGCCGGTTAAGTTGTTGAGGGCTGATTTCTTGTCCTGTGATAAAAAGCCTTCTGTTTCGACTGCCAAAACTTTCAGGGGAGCATTTGCAAACGGTTGGCACCATTTTTGAGTGAATCACCAAAAGTCAGATTTTTCCTGAAATTCTGACCCCGGGGCTTAGGGATTTTTTTTGAAAAAAATATTTTCCACCGGTTAAGTTGTTGAGGGCTGATTTCTTGTCCTGTGATAAAAAGCCTTCTGTTTCCATCGCCAACGCTTTCAGGGGAGCATTTGCAACCGGTTGGCACCATTTTTGAGTGAATTGCCAAAAGTCAGATTTTTGCCGAAATTGTGACCCCGGGGCTTAGGGATTTTTTCAAAAAAATATTTTCCGCCGGTAAAGTTGTTGAGGGCTGATTTCTTGTCCTGTGATAAAAAGCCTTCTGTTTCGACTGCCAAAACTTTCAGGGAAGCATTTGCAACCTTCTGGCATCATTTTTGAGTGAATCGCCAAAAGTCAGATTTTTGCTGAAATTGTGACCCTGGGGCTTAGGGATGTTTTCAAAAAAATATTTTCCGCCGGTTAAGTTGTTGAGGAAAAAAATATTTTCCGCCGTTTAAGTTGTTGAGGAAAAACCACTGGGCCGGTAAGATACAATCTAAGTCAAATCCCTTATGAATACACAGTGGAAGTGACAAACAGGTTTAAGGATTTAGATTTGGTGGACAGAGTGCCTGAAGAACTATGGATGGAGGCTCGTAACATTATACAAGAGGCAGCAACTAAAACCATCCCAATGAAAAGGAAATGCAAGAAAGCAAAGTGGCTGTCCAACGAGGCCTTACAAATAGCAGAGGAGAGAACGCAAGCAAAATGCGAGGGAGATTGTGAAAGATACAGGAAATTGAATGCAGATCTCCAAAGAACAGCAAGGAGAGACAAGAAGGCCTTCTTAAACGAGCAATGCAAACAAATAGAGGAAAACAACAGAATGGGAAGAACCAGAGATCTGTTCAAGAAAATTGGAGATATGAAAGGAACATTTCGTACAAAGATTACCATAATAAAAGACAAAAGTGGAAAGGACCTAACAGAAGCAGAAGACATCAAGAAGAGGTGGCAAGAATACACAGAGGAACTATACCAGAAAGAAATGGATGCCTCGTACACCCTAGGTAGTGTGGTTGCTGACCTTGAGCCAGACATCCTGGAAAGTGAAGTCAAATGGGCCTTAGAAAGCACTGCAAATAACAAGGCCAGTGGAAGTGATGGTATTCCAGCTGAACTATTTAAAATTTTAAAAGATGATGCTGTTAAGGTGCTACACTCAATATGCCAGCAAATTTGGAAAACTCAGCAGTGGCCAGAAGATTGGAGAAGATCAGTCTACATCCCAATCCCAAAGAAGGGCAGTGCCAAAGAATGCTCCAACTACCGCACAATTGCACTCATTTCACACGCTAGCAAGGTTATGCTTAAAATTCTACAAGGAAGGCTCAAGCAGTATGTGGATCGAGAACTCCCAGAAGTGCAAGCTGGATTTAGAAGAGGCAGAGGAACCAGAGACCAAATTGCAAACATGCGCTGGATTATGGAGAAAGCTAGAGAGTTCCAGAAAGACATATACTTCTGCTTCATTGACTATGCAAAAGCCTTTGACTGTGTCGACCACAACAAACTATGGCAAGTTCTTAAAGAAATGGGAGTGCCTGATCACCTCATCTGTCTCCTGAGAAATCTCTATGTGGGACAAGAAGCTACAGTTAGAACTGGATGTGGAACAACTGATTGGTTCAAAATTGGGAAAGGAGTACGACAAGGCTGTATTTTGTCTCCCTGCTTATTTAATTTATATGCAGAATACATCATGCGAAAGGCTGGGCTGGATGAGTCCCAAGCTGGAATTAAGATTGCAGGAAGAAATATCAACAACCTCAGATATGCAGATGACACAACCTTGATGGCAGAAAGTGAGGAGGAATTAAAGAACCTTTTAATGAGGGTGAAAGAGGAGAGCGCAAAATATGGTCTGAAGCTCAACATCAAAAAAACGAAGATCATGGCCACTGGTCCCATCACCTCCTGGCAAATAGAAGGGGAAGAAATGGAGGCAGTGAGAGATTTTACTTACTTGGGCGCCATGATCACTGCAGATGGTGACAGCAGCCACGAAATTAAAAGACGCCTGCTTCTTGGGAGAAGGGCAATGACAGGCCTAGACAGCATCTTGAGAAGTAGAGATGTCACCTTGCCAACAAAGGTCCGTATAGTTAAAGCCATGGTCTTCCCAGTAGAGATGTATGGAAGTGAGAGCTGGACCATAAAGAAGGCTGATCGCCGAAGAATTGATGCTTTTGAATTATGGTGCTGGAGAAGACTCTTGAGAGTCCCATGGACGGCAAGAAGATCAAACGCATCCATTCTTAAGGAAATCAGACCTGAGTGCTCACTGGAAGGACAGATCGTGAAGCTGAGGCTCCAGTACTTTGGCCACCTCATGAGAAGAGAAGACTCCCTGGAGAAGACACTGATGCTGGGAAAGATGGAGGGCACAAGGAGAAGGGGGCGACAGAGGACGAGATGGTTGGATAGCGTTTTTGAGGTTACCAGCATGAGTTTGACCAAACTGCGGGAGGTAGTGGAGGACAGAGGTGCCTGGCGTGCTCTGGTCCATGGGGTCATGAAGAGTCGGACACGACTAAACGACTAAACAACAACAACAAAAGTTGTTGAGGGCTGATTTCTTGTCCTGTGATAAAAAGCCTTCTCTTTCGACTGCCAAACGTTTCAGGGGAGCATTTGGAACTGGTTGGCACCATTTTTGAGTGAATAGCCAAAAGTAAGATTTTTGCTGAAATTGTGACCCCGGGGCTTAGGGATTTTTTCAAAAAAAAAAAATTCCGCCGGTTAAGTTGTTGAGGGCTTATTTCTTGTCCTCTGATAAAAAGCCTTCTGTTTCGACTGCCAAACCTTTCAGGGGAGCATTTGCAACTGGTTGGCACCATTTTTGAGTGAATCGCCAAAAGTCAGATTTTTGCTGAAATTGTGACCCCGGGGCTTAGGGATTTTTTCAAAAAAATATTTTCCGCCGGTTAAGTTGTTGAGGGCTGATTTCTTGTCCTGTGAGCAAAAAGCCTTCTGTTTCGACTGCCAAACCTTTCAGGGGAGCATTTGCAACCGGTTGGCACCATTTTTAAATGAATTGCCAAAAGTCAGATTTTTGCTGAAATTGTGACCCCGGGGCTTAGGGATTTTTTCAAAAAAATATTTTCCGCCGGTAAAGTTGTTGAGGGCTGATTTCTTCTCCTGTGATAAAAAGCCTTCTGTTTCGACTGCCAAAAGTTTCAGGGGAGCATTTGCAAGCTTCTGGCATCATTTTTGAGTGAATCGCCAAAAGTCAGATTTTTGCTGAAATTGTGACCCCGGGGCTTAGGGATTTTTTCAAAAAAATATTTTCCGCCGGTAAAGTTGTTGAGGGCTGATTTCTTGTCCTGTGATAAAAAGCCTTCTGTTTTGACTGCCAAACCTTTCAGGGGAGCATTTGCAAACGGTTGGCACCATTTTTGAGTGAATCGCCAAAAGTCAGATTTTTCCTGAAATTCTGACCCCGGGGCTTAGGGATTTTTTTTGAAAAAAATATTTTCCACCGGTTAAGTTGTTGAGGGCTGATTTCTTGTCCTGTGATAAAAAGCCTTCTGTTTCCATCGCCAACGCTTTCAGGGGAGCATTTGCAACCGGTTGGCACCATTGTTGAGTGAATTGCCAAAAGTCAGATTTTTGCTGAAATTGTGACCCCGGGGCTTAGGGATTTTTTCAAAAAAATATTTTCCGCCAGTAAAGTTGTTGAGGGCTGATTTCTTCTCCTGTGATAAAAAGCCATCTGTTTCGACTGCCAAAAGTTTCAGGGGAGCATTTGCAAGCTTCTGGCATCATTTTTGAGTGAATCGCCAAAAGTGAGATTTTTGCTGAAATTGTGAGCCCGGGGCTTAGGGATTTTTTCAAAAAAATATTTTCCACCGGTTAAGTGGTTGAGGGCTGATTTCTTGTCCTGTGATAAAAAGCCTTCTGTTTTGACTGCCAAACCTTTCAGGGGAGCATTTGCAAACGGTTGGCACCATTTTTGAGTGAATCGCCAAAAGTCAGATTTTTCCTGAAATTCTGACCCCGGGGCTTAGGGATTTTTTTTGAAAAAAATATTTTCCACCGGTTAAGTTGTTGAGGGCTGATTTCTTGTCCTGTGATAAAAAGCCTTCTGATTCCATCGCCAATGCTTTCAGGGGAGCATTTGCAACTGGTTGGCACCATTTTTGAGTGAATCGCCAAAAGTCAGATTTTTGCTGAAATTGTGACCCCGGGGCTTAGGGATTTTTTCAAAAAAATATTTTCCGCCGGTTAAGTTGTTGAGGGCTGATTTCTTGTCCTGTGAGCAAAAAGCCTTCTGTTTCGACTGCCAAACCTTTCAGGGGAGCATTTGCAAACGGTTGGCACCATTTTTGAGTGAATTGCCAAAAGTCAGATTTTTGCTGAAATTGTGACCCCGGGGCTTAGGGATTTTTTGAAAAAAATATTTTCCGCCGGTTAAGTTGTTGAGGGCTGATTTCTTCTCCTGTGATAAAAAGCCTTCTGTTTCCATCGCCAACGCTTTCAGGGGAGCATTTGAAACCGGTTGGCACCATTTTTGAGTGAATTGCCAAAAGTTAGATTTTTGTTGAAATTGTGACCCCGGGGCTTAGGGATTTTTTCAAAAAAATATTTTCCGCCGGTAAAGTTGTTGAGGGCTGATTTCTTGTCCTGTGATAAAAAGCCTTCTGTTTGCATCGCCAACGCTTTCAGGGTAGCATTTGCAACCGGTTGGCACCATTTTTGAGTGAATAGCCAAAAGTAAGATTTTTGCTGAAATTGTGACCCCGGGGCTTAGGGATTTTTTCAAAAAAAAAAAATTTCAGCCGGTTAAGTTGTTGAGGGCTTATTTCTTGTCCTCTGATAAAAAGCCTTCTGTTTCGACTGCCAAACCTTTCAGGGGAGCATTTGCAACCGGTTGGCACAATTTTTGAGTGAATTCCCAAAAGTCAGATTTTTGCTGAAATTGTGACCCCGGGGCTTAGGGATTTTTTCAAAAAAATATTTTCCGCCGGTTAAGTTGCTGAGGGCTGATTTCTTGTCCTGTGCTAAAAAGCCTTCTGTTTTGACTGCCAAACCATTCAGGGGTGCATTTGCAAACGGTTGGCACCATTTTTGAGTGAATCGCCAAAAGTCAGATTTTTGCTGAAATTAGGGATTTTTTCAAAAAAAGTTTTTCCGCCGGTTTAGTTGTCGAGGGCTGATTTCTTATCCTGTGATAAAAAGCCTTCTGTTTCGACTGCCAAAACTTTCAGGGGAGCATTTGCAAACGGTTGGCACCATTTTTGAGTGAATCGCCAAAAGTCAGATTTTTCCTGAAATTCTGACCCCGGGGCTTAGGTATTCTTTTTGAAAAAAATATTTTCCGCCGGTTAAGTTGTTGAGGGCTGATTTCTTGTCCTGTGATAAAAAGCCTTCTGTTTCGACTGCCAAAACTTTCAGGGGAGCATTGCAACTGGTTGGCACCATTTTTGAGTGAATCGCCAAAAGTCAGATTTTTGCTGAAATTGTGACCCCGGGGCTTAGGGATTTTCTCAAAAAAAGATTTTCCGCCGGTTAAGTTGTTGAGGGCTGATTTCTTGTCCTGTGATAAAAAGCCTTCTCTTTCGACTGCCAAACCTTTCAGGGGAGCATTTGCAAGCTTCTGGCATCATTTTTGAGTGAATTGCCAAACGTCAGATTTTTGCTGAAATTCTGACCCCGGGGCTTAGGGATTTTTTCAAAAAAATATTTTCCGCCGGTTAAGTTGTTGAGGGCTGATTTCTTGTCCTGTGATAAAAAGCCTTCTGTTTCCATCGCCAACGCTTTCAGGGGAGCATTTGCAACCGGTTGGCACCATTTTTGAGTGAATTGGCAAAAGTCAGATTTTTGTTGAAATTGTGACCCCGGGGCTTAGGGATTTTTTCAAAAAAATATTTTCCGCCGGTTAAGTTGTTGAGGGCTGATTTCTTGTCCTGTGATAAAAAGCCTTCTGTTTCCATCGCCAACGCTTTCAGGGTAGCATTTGTAACCGGTTGGCACCATTTTTGAGTGAATTGGCAAAAGTCAGATTTTTGTTGAAATTGTGACCCCGGGGCTTAGGGATTTTTTCAAAAAAATATTTTCCGCCGGTAAAGTTGTTGAGGGCTGATTTCTTGTCCTGTGATAAAAAGCCTTCTGTTTGCATTGCCAACGCTTTCAGGGTAGCATTTGCAACCGGTTGGCACCATTTTTGAGTGAATTGCCAAAAGTCAGATTTTTGCTGAAATTGTGACACCGGGGCTTAGGGATTTTTTCAAAAAAAGATTTTCCGCCGGTTTAGTTGTCGAGGGCTGATTTCTTATCCTGTGATAAAAAGCCTTCTGTTTTGACTGCCAAAACTTTCAGGGGAGCATTTGCAAACGGTTGGCACCATTTTTGAGTGAATCGCCAAAAGTCAGATTTTTCCTGAAATTCTGACCCCGGGGCTTAGGTATTCTTTTTGAAAAAAATATTTTCCGCCGGTTAAGTTGTTGAGGGCTGATTTCTTGTCCTGTGATAAAAAGCCTTCTTTTTCGACTGCCAAAACTTTCAGGGGAGCATTGCAACTGTTTGGCACCATTTTTGAGTGAATCGCCAAAAGTCAGATTTTTGCTGAAATTGTGACCCCGGGGCTTAGGGATTTTTTCAAAAGAAGATTTTCCGCCGGTTAAGTTGTTGAGGGCTCATTTCTTGTCCTGTGATAAAAAGCCTTCTCTTTCGACTGCCAAACCTGTCAGGGGAGCATTTGCAAGCTTCTGGCATCATTTTTGAGTGAATCGCCAAAAGTCAGATTTTTGGTGAAATTGTGACCCCGGGGCTTAGGGATTTTTTCAAAAAAATATTTTCCGCCTGTAAAGTTGTTGAGGGCTGATTTCTTGTCCTGTGATAAAAAGCCTTCTGTTTGCATCGCCAACACTTTCAGGGTAGCGTTTGCAACCGGTTGGCACCATTTTTGAGTGAATTGCCAAAAGTCAGATTTTTGCTGAAATTGTGACACCGGGGCTTAGGGATTTTTTCAAAAAAAGATTTTCCGCCGGTTTAGTTGTCGAGGGCTGATTTCTTATCCTGTGATAAAAAGCCTTCTGTTTCGACTGCCAAAACTTTCAGGGGAGCATTGCAACTGGTTGGCACCATTTTTGAGTGAATCGCCAAAAGTCAGATTTTTGCTGAAATTGTGACCCCGGGGCTTAGGGATTTTCTCAAAAAAAGATTTTCCGCCGGTTAAGTTGTTGAGGGCTGATTTCTTGTCCTGTGATAAAAAGCCTTCTCTTTCGACTGCCAAACCTTTCAGGGGAGCATTTGCAAGCTTCTGGCATCATTTTTGAGTGAATTGCCAAACGTCAGATTTTTGCTGAAATTCTGACCCCGGGGCTTAGGGATTTTTTCAAAAAAATATTTTCCGCCGGTTAAGTTGTTGAGGGCTGATTTCTTGTCCTGTGATAAAAAGCCTTCTGTTTCCATCGCCAACGCTTTCAGGGGAGCATTTGCAACCGGTTGGCACCATTTTTGAGTGAATTGCGAAAAGTCAGATTTTTGCTGAAATTGTGACTCCGGGGCTTAGGGATTTTTTCAAAAAAATATTTTCCGCCGGTTAAGTTGTTGAGGGCTGATTTCTTGTCCTGTGATAAAAAGCCTTCTGTTTCCATCGCCAACGCTTTCAGGGTAGCATTTGTAACCGGTTGGCACCATTTTTGAGTGAATTGGCAAAAGTCAGATTTTTGTTGAAATTGTGACCCCGGGGCTTAGGGATTTTTTCAAAAAAATATTTTCCGCCGGTAAAGTTGTTGAGGGCTGATTTCTTGTCCTGTGATAAAAAGCCTTCTGTTTGCATTGCCAACGCTTTCAGGGTAGCATTTGCAACCGGTTGGCACCATTTTTGAGTGAATTGCCAAAAGTCAGATTTTTGCTGAAATTGTGACACCGGGGCTTAGGGATTTTTTCAAAAAAAGATTTTCCGCCGGTTTAGTTGTCGAGGGCTGATTTCTTATCCTGTGATAAAAAGCCTTCTGTTTTGACTGCCAAAACTTTCAGGGGAGCATTTGCAAACGGTTGGCACCATTTTTGAGTGAATCGCCAAAAGTCAGATTTTTCCTGAAATTCTGACCCCGGGGCTTAGGTATTCTTTTTGAAAAAAATATTTTCCGCCGGTTAAGTTGTTGAGGGCTGATTTCTTGTCCTGTGATAAAAAGCCTTCTTTTTCGACTGCCAAAACTTTCAGGGGAGCATTGCAACTGTTTGGCACCATTTTTGAGTGAATCGCCAAAAGTCAGATTTTTGCTGAAATTGTGACCCCGGGGCTTAGGGATTTTTTCAAAAGAAGATTTTCCGCCGGTTAAGTTGTTGAGGGCTCATTTCTTGTCCTGTGATAAAAAGCCTTCTCTTTCGACTGCCAAACCTGTCAGGGGAGCATTTGCAAGCTTCTGGCATCATTTTTGAGTGAATCGCCAAAAGTCAGATTTTTGGTGAAATTGTGACCCCGGGGCTTAGGGATTTTTTCAAAAAAATATTTTCCGCCTGTAAAGTTGTTGAGGGCTGATTTCTTGTCCTGTGATAAAAAGCCTTCTGTTTGCATCGCCAACACTTTCAGGGTAGCGTTTGCAACCGGTTGGCACCATTTTTGAGTGAATTGCCAAAAGTCAGATTTTTGCTGAAATTGTGACACCGGGGCTTAGGGATTTTTTCAAAAAAAGATTTTCCGCCGGTTTAGTTGTCGAGGGCTGATTTCTTATCCTGTGATAAAAAGCCTTCTTTTTCCAGCGCCAACGCTTTCAGGGGAGTATTTGCAACCGGTTGGCACCATTTTTGAGTGAATTGCGAAAAGTCAGATTTTTGCTGAAATTGTGACCCCGGGGCTTAGGGATTTTTTTTAAAAAAAAATTTCCGCCGGTTAAGTTGTTGAGGGCTGATTTCTTGTCCTGTGATAAAAAGCCTTCTGTTTCCATCGCCAACGCTTTCAGGGGAGCATTGCAACTGTTTGGCACCATTTTTGAGTGAATCGCCAAAAGTCAGATTTTTGCTGAAATTGTGACCCCGGGGCTTAGGGATTTTTTCAAAAAAAAAATTTCCTCCGGTTAAGTTGTTGAGGGCTGATTTCTTGTCCTGTGATAAAAAGCCTTCTGTTTCCATCGCCAACGCTTTCAGGGTAGCATTTGCAACCGGTTGGCACCATTTTTGAGTGAATTGGCAAAAGTCAGATTTTTGTTGAAATTGTGACCCCGGGGCTTAGGGATTCTTTCAAAAAAATATTTTCCTCCGGTAAAGTTGTTGAGGGCTGATTTCTTGTCCTGTGATAAAAAGCCTTCTGTTTCGACTGCCAAACCTTTCAGGGGAGCATTTGCAACTGGTTGGCACCATTTTTGAGTGAATCACCAAAAGTCAGTTTTTTGTTGAAATTGTGACCCCGGGGCTTAGGGATATTTTCAAAAAAATATTTTCCGCCGGTTAAGTTGTTGAGGGCTGATTTCTTGTCCTGTGAGCAAAAAGCCTTCTGTTTCGACTGACAAACCTTTCAGGGGAGCATTTGCAACCGGTTGGCACCATTTTTAAATGAATTGCCAAAAGTCAGATTTTTGCTGAAATTGTGACACCGGGGCTTAGGGATTTTTTCAAGAAAAGATTTTCCGCCGGTTTAGTTGTCGAGGGCTGATTTCTTATCCTGTGATAAAAAGCCTTCTGTTTTGACTGCCAAAACTTTCAGGGGAGCATTTGCAAACGGTTGGCACCATTTTTGAGTGAATCGCCAAAAGTCAGATTTTTCCTGAAATTCTGACCCCGGGGCTTAGGTATTCTTTTTGAAAAAAATATTTTCCGCCGGTTAAGTTGTTGAGGGCTGATTTCTTGTCCTGTGATAAAAAGCCTTCTTTTTCGACTGCCAAAACTTTCAGGGGAGCATTGCAACTGTTTGGCACCATTTTTGAGTGAATCGCCAAAAGTCAGATTTTTGCTGAAATTGTGACCCCGGGGCTTAGGGATTTTTTCAAAAAAAGATTTTCCGCCGGTTAAGTTGTTGAGGGCTCATTTCTTGTCCTGTGATAAAAAGCCTTCTCTTTCGACTGCCAAACCTGTCAGGGGAGCATTTGCAAGCTTCTGGCATCATTTTTGAGTGAATCGCCAAAAGTCAGATTTTTGGTGAAATTGTGACCCCGGGGCTTAGGGATTTTTTCAAAAAAATATTTTCCGCCTGTAAAGTTGTTGAGGGCTGATTTCTTGTCCTGTGATAAAAAGCCTTCTGTTTGCATCGCCAACACTTTCAGGGTAGCGTTTGCAACCGGTTGGCACCATTTTTGAGTGAATTGCCAAAAGTCAGATTTTTGCTGAAATTGTGACACCGGGGCTTAGGGATTTTTTCAAAAAAAGATTTTCCGCCGGTTTAGTTGTCGAGGGCTGATTTCTTATCCTGTGATAAAAAGCCTTCTGTTTCGACTGCCAAAACTTTCAGGGGAGCATTTGCAAACGGTTGGCACCATTTTTGAGTGAATCGCCAAAAGTCAGATTTTTCCTGAAATTCTGACCCCGGGGCTTAGGTATTCTTTTTGAAAAAAATATTTTCCGCCGGTTAAGTTGTTGAGGGCTGATTTCTTGTCCTGTGATCAAAAAGCCTTCTTTTTCCATCGCCAACGCTTTCAGGGGAGTATTTGCAACCGGTTGGCACCATTTTTGAGTGAATTGCGAAAAGTCAGATTTTTGCTGAAATTGTGACCCCGGGGCTTAGGGATTTTTTCAAAAAAAAAATTTCCGCCGGTTAAGTTGTTGAGAGCTGATTTCTTGTCCTGTGATAAAAAGCCTTCTGTTTCCATCGCCAACGCTTTCAGGGGAGCATTTGCAACCGGTTGGCACCATTTTTGAGTGAATTGCCAAAAGTCAGATTTTTGTTGAAATTGTGACCCCGGGGCTTAGGGATTTTTTCAAAAAAATATTTTCCGCCGGTAAAGTTGTTGAGGGCTGATTTCTTGTCCTGTGATAAAAAGCCTTCTGTTTCGACTGCCAAACCTTTCAGGGGAGCATTTGCAACTGGTTGGCACCATTTTTGAGTGAATTGCCAGAAGTAAGATTTTTGCTGAAATTGTGACCCCGGGGCTTAGGGATTTTTTCAAAAAAAAAATTTCCGCTGGTTAAGTTGTTGAGGGCTTATTTCTTGTCCTCTGATAAAAAGCCTTCTGTTTCGACTGCCAAAGCTTTCAGGGGAGCATTTGGAACCGGTTGGCACAATTTTTGAGTGAATTCCCAAAAGTCAGATTTTTGCTGAAATTGTGACCCCGGGGCTTAGGGATTTTTTCAAAAAAATATTTTCCGCCGGTTAAGTTGCTGAGGGCTGAATTCTTGTCCTGTGTTAAAAAGCCTTCTGTTTTGACTGCCAAACCTTTCAGGGGAGCATTTGCAAGCTTCTGGCATCATTTTTGATTGAATCGCCAAAAGTCAGATTTTTGCTGAAATTGTGACCCCGGGGCTTAGGGATTTTTTCAAAAAAAGATTTTCCGCCGGTTAAGTTGTTGAGGGCTCATTTCTTGTCCTGTGATAAAAAGCCTTCTCTTTCGACTGCCAAACCTGTCAGGGGAGCATTTGCAAGCTTCTGGCATCATTTTTGAGTGAATCGCCAAAATTCAGATTTTTGCTGAAATTCTGACCCCGGGGCTTAGGGATTTTTTCAAAAAAATATTTTCCGCCGGTTAAGTTGTTGAGGGCTGATTTCTTGTCCTGTGATAAAAAGCCTTCTGTTTCCATCGCCAACGCTTTCAGGGGAGCATTTGCAACCGGTTGGCACCATTTTTGGGTGAATTGCCAAAAGTCAGATTTTTGCTGAAATTGTGACACCGGGGCTTAGGGATTTTTTCAAAAAAAGATTTTCCGCCGGTTTAGTTGTCGAGGGCTGATTTCTTATCCTGTGATAAAAAGCCTTCTGTTTCGACTGCCAAACCTTTCAGGGGAGCATTTGCAACTGGTTGGCACCATTTTTGAGTGAATAGCCAGAAGTAAGATTTTTGCTGAAATTGTGACCCCGGGGCTTAGGGATTTTTTCAAAAAAAAAATTTCCGCTGGTTAAGTTGTTGAGGGCTTATTTCTTGTCCTCTGATAAAAAGCCTTCTGTTTCGACTGCCAAAGCTTTCAGGGGAGCATTTGGAACCGGTTGGCACAATTTTTGAGTGAATTCCCAAAAGTCAGATTTTTGCTGAAATTGTGACCCCGGGGCTTAGGGATTTTTTCAAAAAAAAATTTTCCGCCGGTTAAGTTGCTGAGGGCTGATTTCTTGTCCTGTGTTAAAAAGCCTTCTGTTTTGACTGCCAAACCTTTCAGGGGAGCATTTTCAAGCTTCTGGCATCATTTTTGATTGAATCGCCAAAAGTCAGATTTTTGCTGAAATTGTGACCCCGGGGCTTAGGGATTTTTTCAAAAAAAGATTTTCCGCCGGTTAAGTTGTTGAGGGCTGATTTCTTGTCCTGTGATAAAAAGCCTTCTGTTTCCATCGCCAACGCTTTCAGGGGAGCATTTCCAACCGGTTGGCACCATTTTTGAGTGAATTGCCAAAAGTCAGATTTTTGCTGAAATTGTGACACCGGGGCTTAGGGATTTTTTCAAAAAAAGATTTTCCGCCGGTTTAGTTGTCGAGGGCTGATTTCTTATCCTGTGATAAAAAGCCTTCTGTTTCGACTGCCAAAACTTTCAGGGGAGCATTAGCAAACGGTTGGCACCATTTTTGAGTGAATCGCCAAAAGTCAGATTTTTCCTGAAATTCTGACCCCGGGGCTTAGGTATTCTTTTTGAAAAAAATATTTTCCGCCGGTTAAGTTGTTGAGGGCTGATTTCTTGTCCTGTGATCAAAAAGCCTTCTTTTTCCAGCGCCAACGCTTTCAGGGGAGTATTTGCAACCGGTTGGCACCATTTTTGAGTGAATTGCGAAAAGTCAGATTTTTGCTGAAATTGTGACCCCGGGGCTTAGGGATTTTTTTTTAAAAAAAATTTCCGCCGGTTAAGTTGTTGAGGGCTGATTTCTTGTCCTGTGATAAAAAGCCTTCTGTTTCCATCGCCAATGCTTTCAGGGGAGCATTGCAACTGTTTGGCACCATTTTTGAGTGAATCGCCAAAAGTCAGATTTTTGCTGAAATTGTGACCCCGGGGCTTAGGGATTTTTTCAAAAAAAAAATTTCCTCCGGTTAAGTTGTTGAGGGCTGATTTCTTGTCCTGTGATAAAAAGCCTTCTGTTTCCATCGCCAACGCTTTCAGGGTAGCATTTGCAACCGGTTGGCACCATTTTTGAGTGAATTGGCAAAAGTCAGATTTTTGTTGAAATTGTGACCCCGGGGCTTAGGGATTCTTTCAAAAAAATATTTTCCTCCGGTAAAGTTGTTGAGGGCTGATTTCTTGTCCTGTGATAAAAAGCCTTCTGTTTCGACTGCCAAACCTTTCAGGGGAGCATTTGCAACTGGTTGGCACCATTTTTGAGTGAATCGCCAAAAGTCAGATTTTTGCTGAAATTGTGACCCCGGGGCTTAGGGATATTTTCAAAAAAATATTTTCCGCCGGTTAAGTTGTTGAGGGCTGATTTCTTGTCCTGTGAGCAAAAAGCCTTCTGTTTCGACTGACAAACCTTTCAGGGGAGCATTTGCAACCGGTTGGCACCATTTTTAAATGAATTGCCAAAAGTCAGATTTTTGCTGAAATTGTGACACCGGGGCTTAGGGATTTTTTCAAAAAAAGATTTTCCGCCGGTTTAGTTGTCGAGGGCTGATTTCTTATCCTGTGATAAAAAGCCTTCTGTTTCGACTGCCAAAACATTCAGGGGAGCATTTGCAAACGGTTGGCACCATTTTTGAGTGAATCGCCAAAAGTCAGATTTTTGCTGAAATTTTGACCCCGGGGCTTACGGATTTTTTGAAAAAAATATTTTCCGCCGGTTAAGTTATTGAGGGCAGATTTCTTGTCCTGTGATAAAAAGTCTTCTGTTTCGACTGCCAAAACTTTCAGGGGAGCATTTGCAAACGGTTGGCACCAATTTTGAGTGAATTGCCAAAAGTCAGATTTTTGCTGAAATTCTGACCCCGGGGCTTAGGTATTCTTTTTGAAAAAAATATTTTCCGCCGGTTAAGTTGTTGAGGGCTGATTTCTTGTCCTGTGATAAAAAGCCTTCTCTTTCGACTGCCAAACCTTTCAGGGGAGCATTTGCAAGCTTCTGGCATCATTCTTGAGTGAATCGCCAAAAGTCAGATTTTTGCAGAAATTCTGACCCCGGGGCTTAGGGATTTTTTCAAAAAAATGTTTTCCGCCGGTTAAGTTGTTGAGGGCTGATTCCTTGTCCTGTGATAAAAAGCCTTCTGTTTCGACTGCCAAACCTTTCAGGGGAGCATTTCCAAGCTTCTGGCATCATTTTTGAGTGAATTGCCAAAAGTCAGATTTTTGCTGAAATTGTGACCCCGGGGCTTAGGGATTTTTTCAAAAAAAGATTTTCCGCCGGTTTAGTTGTCGAGGGCTGATTTCTTATCCTGTGATAAAAAGCCTTCTGTTTCGACTGCCAAACCTTTCAGGGGAGCATTTGCAAACGGTTGGCACCATTTTTGAGTGAATTTCCAAAAGTCAGATTTTTGCTGAAATTCTGACCCCGGGGCTTAGGGATTTTTTCAAAAAAAGATTTTCCGCCGGTTAAGTTGTTGAGGGCTGATTTCTTGTCCTGTGATAAAAAGCCTTCTGTTTCGACTGCCAAACCTTTCAGGGGAGCATTTGCAAGCTTCTGGCATCACTTTTGAGTGAATTGCCAAAAGTCAGATTTTTGCTGAAATTCTGACCCCGGGGCTTAGGGATTTTTTCAAAAAAATATTTTCCGCCGGTTAAGTTGTTGAGGGCTGATTTCTTGTCCTGTGATAAAAAGCCTTCTGTTTCCATCGCCAACGCTTTCAGGGGAGCATTTGCAACCGGTTGGCACCATTTTTGAGTGAATTGCGAAAAGTCAGATTTTTGCTGAAATTGTGACCCCGGGGCTTAGGGATTTTTTCAAAAAAATATTTTCCGCCGGTTAAGTTGTTGAGGGCTGATTTCTTGTCCTGTGATAAAAAGCCTTCTGTTTCGACTGCCAAACCTTTCAGGGGAGCATTTGCAAGCTTCTGGCATCATTTTTGAGTGAATCGCCAAAATTCAGATTTTTGATGAAATTCTGACCTCGGGGCTTAGGGATTTTTTCAAAAAAATATTTTCCGCCGGTTAAGTTGTTGAGGGCTGATTTCTTGTCCTGTGATCAAAAAGCCTTATTTTTCCATCGCCAACGCTTTCAGGGGAGCATTTGCAACCGGTTGGCACCATTTTTGAGTGAATTGCGAAAAGTCAGATTTTTGCTGAAATTGTGACCCCGGGGCTTAGGGATTTTTTCAAAAAAAAAATTTCCGCCGGTTAAGTTGTTGAGGGCTGATTTCTTGTCCTGTGATAAAAAGCCTTCTGTTTCCATCGGCAACGCTTTCAGGGGAGCATTTGCAACCGGTTGGCACCATTTTTGAGTGAATTGCCAAAAGTCAGATTTTTGTTGAAATTGTGACCCCGGGGCTTAGGGATTTTTTCAAAAAAATATTTTCCACCGGTAAAGTTGTTGAGGGCTGATTTCTTGTCCTGTGATAAAAAGCCATCTGTTTCGACTGCCAAACTTTTGAGGGGAGCATTTGCAACTGGTTGGCACCATTTTTGAGTGAATAGCCAGAAGTAAGATTTTTGCTGAAATTGTGACCCCGGGGCTTAGGGATTTTTTTTAAAAAAAAATTTCCGCTGGTTAAGTTGTTGAGGGCTTATTTCTTGTCGTCTGATAAAAAGCCTTCTGTTTCGACTGCCAAAGCTTTCAGGGGAGCATTTGCAACCGGTTGGCACAATTTTTGAGTGAATTCCCAAAAGTCAGATTTTTGCTGAAATTGTGACCCCGGGGCTTAGGGATTTTTTCAAAAAGAGATTTTCCGCCGGTTAAGTTGTTGAGGGCTCATTTCTTGTCCTGTGATAAAAAGCCTTCTCTTTCGACTGCCAAACCTTTCAGGGGAGCATTTCCAAGCTTCTGGCATCATTTATGAGTGAATTTCCAAAAGTCAGATTTTTGCTGAAATTGTGACCCCGGGGCTTAGGGATTTTTTCAAAAAAATATTTTCCGCCGGTTAAGTTGTTGAGGGCTGATTTCTTGTCCTGTGATAAAAAGCCTTCTGTTTCCATCGCCAACGCTTTCAGGGGAGCATTTGCAACCGGTTGGCACCATTTTTGAGTGAATTGCGAAAAGTCAGATTTTTGCTGAAATTGTGACCCCGGGGCTTAGGGATTTTTTCAAAAAAATATTTTCCGCCGGTTAAGTTGTTGAGGGCTGATTTCTTGTCCTGTGATAAAAAGCCTTCTGTTTCCATCGCCAACGCTTTCAGGGGAGCATTTGCAACCGGTTGGCACCATTTTTGAGTGAATTGCCAAAAGTCAGATTTTTGCTGAAATTGTGACCCCGGGGCTTAGGGATTTTTTCAAAAAGAGATTTTCCGCCGGTTAAGTTGTTGAGGGCTCATTTCTTGTCCTGTGATAAAAAGCCTTCTCTTTCGACTGCCAAACCTTTCAGGGGAGCATTTCCAAGCTTCTGGCATCATTTATGAGTGAATTTCCAAAAGTCAGATTTTTGCTGAAATTGTGACCCCGGGGCTTAGGGATTTTTTCAAAAAAATATTTTCCGCCGGTTAAGTTGTTGAGGGCTGATTTCTTGTCCTGTGATAAAAAGCCTTCTGTTTCCATCGCCAACGCTTTCAGGGGAGCATTTGCAACCGGTTGGCACCATTTTTGAGTGAATTGCGAAAAGTCAGATTTTTGCTGAAATTGTGACCCCGGGGCTTAGGGATTTTTTCAAAAAAATATTTTCCGCCGGTTAAGTTGTTGAGGGCTGATTTCTTGTCCTGTGATAAAAAGCCTTCTGTTTCCATCGCCAACGCTTTCAGGGGAGCATTTGCAGCCGGTTGGCACCATTTTTGAGTGAATTGCCAAAAGTCAGATTTTTGTTGAAATTGTGACCCCGGGGCTTAGGGATTTTTTCAAAAAAAGATTTTCCGCCGGTAAAGTTGTTGAGGGCTGATTTCTTGTCCTGTGATAAAAAGCCTTCTCTTTGCATCGCCAACACTTTCAGGGTAGCGTTTGCAACCGGTTGGCACCATTTTTGAGTGAATTGCCAAAAGTCAGATTTTTGCTGAAATTGTGACACCGGGGCTTAGGGATTTTTTCAAAAAAAGATTTTCCGCCGGTTTAGTTGTCGAGGGCTGATTTCTTATCCTGTGATAAAAAGCCTTCTGTTTCGACTGCCAAAACATTCAGGGTAGCGTTTGCAACCGGTTGGCACCATTTTTGAGTGAATTGCCAAAAGTCAGATTTTTGCTGAAATTGTGACACCGGGGCTTAGGGATTTTTTCAAAAAAAGATTTTCCGCCGGTTTAGTTGTCGAGGGCTGATTTCTTATCCTGTGATAAAAAGCCTTCTGTTTCGACTGCCAAAACTTTCAGGGGAGCATTTGCAAACGGTTGGCACCATTTTTGAGTGAATCGCCAAAAGTCAGATTTTTCCTGAAATTCTGACCCCGGGGCTTAGGTATTCTTTTTGAAAAAAATATTTTCCGCCGGTTAAGTTGTTGAGGGCTGATTTCTTGTCCTGTGATAAAAAGCCTTCTGTTTCGACTGCCAAAACTTTCAGGGGAGCATTTGCAACTGGTTGGCACCATTTTTGATTGAATAGCCAAAAGTCAGATTTTTGCTGAAATTGTGACCCCGGGCCTTAGGGATTTTTCAAAAAAAAAAATTTCCGCCGGTTAAGTTGTTGAGGGCTTATTTCTTGTCCTCTGATAAAAAGCCTTCTGTTTCGACTGCCAAACCTTTCAGGGGAGCATTTGCAACTGGTTGGCACCATTTTTCAGTGAATCGCCAAAAGTCAGATTTTTGCTGAAATTGTGACCCCGGGGCTTAGGGATTTTTTTTTAAAAAAAAATTCCGCCGGTTAAGTTGTTGAGGGCTTATTTCTTGTCCTCTGATAAAAAGCCTTCTGTTTCGACTGCCAAACCTTTCAGGGGAGCATTTGCAAGTGGTTGGCACCATTTTTGAGTGAATCGCCAAAACTCAGATTTTTGCTGAAATTGTGACCCCGGGGCTTAGGGATTTTTTCAAAAAAATATTTTCCGCCGGTTAAGTTGTTGAGGGCTGATTTCTTGTCCTGTGATAAAAAGCCTTCTGTTTCTATCGCCAACGCTTTCAGGGGAGCATTTGCAATCAGTTGGCACCATTTTGGAGTGAATTGCCAAAAGTCAGATTTTTGCTGAAATTGTGACCCCGGGGCTTAGGGATTTTTTCAAAAAAATATTTTCCGCCGGTAAAGTTGTTGAGGGCTGATTTCTTGTCCTGTGATAAAAAGCCTTCTGTTTCCATCGCCAACGCTTTCAGGGGAGCATTTGCAACAGGTTGGCACCATTTTTGAGTGAATTGCCAAAAGTCAGATTTTTGCTGAAATTGTGACACCGGGGCTTAGGGATTTTTTCAAAAAAATATTTTCCGCCGGTTAAGTTATTGAGGGCAGATTTCTTGTCCTGTGATAAAAATCTTCTGTTTCGACTGCCAAAACTTTCAGGGGAGCATTTGCAAACGGTTGGCACCATTTTTGAGTGAATTGCCAAAAGTCAGATTTTTGCTGAAATTCTGACCCCGGGGCTTAGGTATTCTTTTTGAAAAAAATATTTTCCGCCGGTTAAGTTGTTGAGGGCTGATTTCTTGTCCTGTGATAAAAAGCCTTCTGTTTCCATCGCCAACGCTTTCAGGGGAGCATTTGCAACCGGTTGGCACCATTTTTGAGTGAATTGCGAAAAGTCAGATTTTTGCTGAAATTGTGACCCCGGGGCTTAGGGATTTTTTCAAAAAAATATTTTCCGCCGGTTAAGTTGTTGAGGGCTGATTTCTTGTCCTGTGATAAAAAGCCTTCTGTTTCCATCGCCAACGCTTTCAGGGGAGCATTTGCAACCGGTTGGCACCATTTTTGAGTGAATTGCCAAAAGTCAGATTTTTGTTGAAATTGTGACCCCGGGGCTTAGGGATTTTTTCAAAAAAATATTTTCCGCCGGTAAAGTTGTTGAGGGCTGATTTCTTGTCCTGTGATAAAAAGCCTTCTGTTTGCATCGCCAACACTTTCAGGGTAGCGTTTGCAACCGGTTGGCACCATTTTTGAGTGAATTGCCAAAAGTCAGATTTTTGCTGAAATTGTGACACCGGGGCTTAGGGATTTTTTCAAAAAAAGATTTTCCGCCGGTTTAGTTGTCGAGGGCTGATTTCTTATCCTGTGATAAAAAGCCTTCTGTTTCGACTGCCAAAACTTTCAGGGGAGCATTTGCAAACGGTTGGCACCATTTTTGAGTGAATCGCCAAAAGTCAGATTTTTCCTGAAATTCTGACCCCGGGGCTTAGGTATTGTTTTTCAAAAAAATATTTTCCGCCGGTTAAGTTGTTGAGGGCTGATTTCTTGTCCTGTGATAAAAAGCCTTCTGTTTCAACTGCCAAACCTTTCATGGGAGCATTTGCAAGCTTCTGGCATCATTTTTGAGTGAATTGCCAAAAGTCAGATTTTTGCTGAAATTCTGACCCCGGGGCTTAGGGATTTTTTCAAAAAAATATTTTCCGCCGGTTAAGTTGTTGAGGGCTGATTTCTTGTCCTGTGATAAAAAGCCTTCTGATTCGACTGCCAAACCTTTCAGGGGAGCATTTGCAAGCTTCTGGCATCATTTTTGAGTGAATTGCCAAAAGTCAGATTTTTGCTGAAATTCTGACCCCGGGGCTTAGGGATTTTTTCAGAAAAATATTTTCCGCCGGTTAAGTTGTTGAGGGCTGATTTCTTGTCCTGTGATAAAAAGCCTTCTGTTTCGACTGCCAAACCTTTCAGGGGAGCATTTCCAAGCTTCTGGCATCATTTATGAGTGAATTTCCAAAAGTCAGATTTTTGCTGAAATTGTGACCCCGGGGCTTAGGGATTTTTTCAAAAAAATATTTTCCGCCGGTTAAGTTGTTGAGGGCTGATTTCTTGTCCTGTGATAAAAAGCCTTCTGTTTCCATCGCCAACGCTTTCAGGGGAGCATTTGCAACCGGTTGGCACCATTTTGGAGTGAATCGCGAAAAGTCAGATTTTTGCTGAAATTGTGACCCCGGGGCTTAGGGATTTTTTCAAAAAAATATTTTCCGGCGGTTAAGTTGTTGAGGGCTGATTTCTTGTCCTGTGATAAAAAGCCTTCTGTTTCCATCGCCAACGCTTTCAGGGGAGCATTTGCAACAGGTTGGCACCATTTTTGAGTGAATTGCCAAAAGTCAGATTTTTGTTGAAATTGTGACCCCGGGGCTTAGGGATTTTTTCAAAAAAATATTTTCCGCCGGTAAAGTTGTTGAGGGCTGATTTCTTGTCCTGTGATAAAAAGCCTTCTGTTTCCATCGCCAACACTTTCAGGGTAGCGTTTGCAACCGGTTGGCACCATTTTTGAGTGAATTGCCAAAAGTCAGATTTTTGCTGAAATTGTGACACCGGGGCTTACGGATTTTTTCAAAAAAAGATTTTCCGCCGGTTTAGTTGTCGAGGGCTGATTTCTTATCCTGTGATAAAAAGCCTTCTGTTTCGACTGCCAAAACTTTCAGGGGAGCATTTGCAAACGGTTGGCACCATTTTTGAGTGAATCGCCAAAAGTCAGATTTTTCCTGAAATTCTGACCCCGGGGCTTAGGTATTCTTTTTGAAAAAAATATTTACCGCCGGTTAAGTTGTTGAGGGCTTATTTCTTGTCCTCTGATAAAAAGCCTTCTGTTTCGACTGCCAAACCTTTCAGGGGAGCATTTGCAACAGGTTGGCACCATTTTTCAGTGAATCGCCAAAAGTCAGATTTTTGCTGAAATTGTGACCCCGGGGCTTAGGGATTTTTTTAAAAAAAAAAATTCCGCCGGTTAAGTTGTTGAGGGCTTATTTCTTGTCCTCTGATAAAAAGCCTTCTGTTTCGACTGCCAAACCTTTCAGGGGAGCATTTGCAAGTGGTTGGCACCATTTTTGAGTGAATCGCCAAAACTCAGATTTTTGCTGAAATTGTGACCCCGGGGCTTAGGGATTTTTTCAAAAAAATATTTTCTGCCGGTTAAGTTGTTGAGGGCTGATTTCTTGTCCTGTGATAAAAAGCCTTCTGTTTCTATCGCCAACGCTTTCAGGGGAGCATTTGCAATCAGTTGGCACCATTTTGGAGTGAATTGCCAAAAGTCAGATTTTTGCTGAAATTGTGACCCCGGGGCTTAGGGATTTTTTCAAAAAAATATTTTCCGCCGGTAAAGTTGTTGAGGGCTGATTTCTTGTCCTGTGATAAAAAGCCTTCTGTTTCCATCGCCAACGCTTTCAGGGGAGCATTTGCAACAGGTTGGCACCATTTTTGAGTGAATTGCCAAAAGTCAGATTTTTGCTGAAATTGTGACACCGGGGCTTAGGGATTTTTTCAAAAAAAGATTTTCCGCCGGTTTAGTTGTCGAGGGCTGATTTCTTATCCTGTGATAAAAAGCCTTCTGTTTCGACTGCCAAAACATTCAGGGGAGCATTTGCAAACGGTTGGCACCATTTTTGAGTGAATCGCCAAAAGTCAGATTTTTGCTGAAATTCTGACCCCGGGGCTTAGGGATTTTTTCAAAAAAATATTTTCCGCCGGTTAAGTTATTGAGGGCAGATTTCTTGTCCTGTGATAAAAATCTTCTGTTTCGACTGCCAAAACTTTCAGGGGAGCATTTGCAAACGGTTGGCACCATTTTTGAGTGAATTGCCAAAAGTCAGATTTTTGCTGAAATTCTGACCCCGGGGCTTAGGTATTCTTTTTGAAAAAAATATTTTCCGCCGGTTAAGTTGTTGAGGGCTGATTTCTTGTCCTGTGATAAAAAGCCTTCTGTTTCCATCGCCAACGCTTTCAGGGGAGCATTTGCAACCGGTTGGCACCATTTTTGAGTGAATTGCGAAAAGTCAGATTTTTGCTGAAATTGTGACCCCGGGGCTTAGGGATTTTTTCAAAAAAATATTTTCCGCCGGTTAAGTTGTTGAGGGCTGATTTCTTGTCCTGTGATAAAAAGCCTTCTGTTTCCATCGCCAACGCTTTCAGGGGAGCATTTGCAACCGGTTGGCACCATTTTTGAGTGAATTGCCAAAAGTCAGATTTTTGTTGAAATTGTGACCCCGGGGCTTAGGGATTTTTTCAAAAAAAGATTTTCCGCCGGTAAAGTTGTTGAGGGCTGATTTCTTGTCCTGTGATAAAAAGCCTTCTGTTTGCATCGCCAACACTTTCAGGGTAGCGTTTGCAACCGGTTGGCACCATTTTTGAGTGAATTGCCAAAAGTCAGATTTTTGCTGAAATTGTGACACCGGGGCTTAGGGATTTTTTCAAAAAAAGATTTTCCGCCGGTTTAGTTGTCGAGGGCTGATTTCTTATCCTGTGATAAAAAGCCTTCTGTTTCGACTGCCAAAACTTTCAGGGGAGCATTTGCAAACGGTTGGCACCATTTTTGAGTGAATCGCCAAAAGTCAGATTTTTCCTGAAATTCTGACCCCGGGGCTTAGGTATTCTTTTTCAAAAAAATATTTTCCGCCGGTTAAGTTGTTGAGGGCTGATTTCTTGTCCTGTGATAAAAAGCCTTCTGTTTCAACTGCCAAACCTTTCATGGGAGCATTTGCAAGCTTCTGGCATCATTTTTGAGTGAGTTGCCAAAAGTCAGATTTTTGCTGAAATTCTGACCCCGGGGCTTAGGGATTTTTTCAAAAAAATATTTTCCGCCGGTTAAGTTGTTGAGGGCTGATTTCTTGTCCTGTGATAAAAAGCCTTCTGATTCGACTGCCAAACCTTTCAGGGGAGCATTTGCAAGCTTCTGGCATCATTTTTGAGTGAATTGCCAAAAGTCAGATTTTTGCTGAAATTCTGACCCCGGGGCTTAGGGATTTTTTCAGAAAAATATTTTCCGCCGGTTAAGTTGTTGAGGGCTGATTTCTTGTCCTGTGATAAAAAGCCTTCTGTTTCGACTGCCAAACCTTTCAGGGGAGCATTTCCAAGCTTCTGGCATCATTTATGAGTGAATTTCCAAAAGTCAGATTTTTGCTGAAATTGTGACCCCGGGGCTTAGGGATTTTTTCAAAAAAATATTTTCCGCCGGTTAAGTTGTTGAGGGCTGATTTCTTGTCCTGTGATAAAAAGCCTTCTGTTTCCATCGCCAACGCTTTCAGGGGAGCATTTGCAACCGGTTGGCACCATTTTTGAGTGAATCGCGAAAAGTCAGATTTTTGCTGAAATTGTGACCCCGGGGCTTAGGGATTTTTTCAAAAAAATATTTTCCGGCGGTTAAGTTGTTGAGGGCTGATTTCTTGTCCTGTGATAAAAAGCCTTCTGTTTCCATCGCCAACGCTTTCAGGGGAGCATTTGCAACCGGTTGGCACCATTTTTGAGTGAATTGCCAAAAGTCAGATTTTTGTTGAAATTGTGACCCCGGGGCTTAGGGATTTTTTCAAAAAAATATTTTCCGCCGGTAAAGTTGTTGAGGGCTGATTTCTTGTCCTGTGATAAAAAGCCTTCTGTTTCCATCGCCAACACTTTCAGGGTAGCGTTTGCAACCGGTTGGCACCATTTTTGAGTGAATTGCCAAAAGTCAGATTTTTGCTGAAATTGTGACACCGGGGCTTACGGATTTTTTCAAAAAAAGATTTTCCGCCGGTTTAGTTGTCGAGGGCTGATTTCTTATCCTGTGATAAAAAGCCTTCTGTTTCGACTGCCAAAACTTTCAGGGGAGCATTTGCAAACGGTTGGCACCATTTTTGAGTGAATCGCCAAAAGTCAGATTTTTCCTGAAATTCTGACCCCGGGGCTTAGGTATTCTTTTTGAAAAAAATATTTACCGCCGGTTAAGTTGTTGAAGGCTGATTTCTTGTCCTGTGATAAAAAGCCTTCTGTTTCGACTGCCAAAACTTTCAGGGGAGCATTTGCAACCTTCTGGCATAATTTTTGAGTGAATCGCCAAAAGTCAGATTTTTGCTGAAATTGTGACCCCGGGGCTTAGGGATATTTTCAAAAAAATATTTTCCGCCGGTTAAGTTGTTGAGGGCTGATTTCTTGTCCTGTGATAAAAAGCCTTCTCTTTCGACTGCCAAACCTTTCAGGGGAGCATTTGCAACTGGTTGGCACCATTTTTGAGTGAATAGCCAAAAGTAAGATTTTTGCTGAAATTGTGACCCCGGGCCTTAGGGATTTTTTCAAAAAAAAAATTTCGGCCGGTTAAGTTGTTGAGGGCTTATTTCTTGTCCTCTGATAAAAAGCCTTCTGTTTCGACTGCCAAACCTTTCAGGGGAGCATTTGCAACTGGTTGGCACCATTTTTGAGTGAATCGCCAAAAGTCAGATTTTTGCTGAAATTGTGACCCCGGGGCTTAGGGATTTTTTTTGAAAAAAATATTTTCCGCCGGTTAAGTTGTTGAGGGCTGATTTCTTGTCCTGTGATAAAAAGCCTTCTGTTTCGACTGCCAAAACTTTCAGGGGAGCATTTGCAACCTTCTGGCATCATTTTTGAGTGAAGCGCCAAAAGTCAGATTTTTGCTGAAATTGTGACCCCGGGGCTTAGGGATTTTTTCAAAAAAATATTTTCCTCCGGTTAAGTTGTTGAGGGCTGATTTCTTGTCCTGTGATAAAAAGCCTTCTCTTTCGACTGCCAAACCTTTCAGGGGAGCATTTGCAACTGGTTGGCACCATTTTTGAGTGAATAGCCAAAAGTAAGATTTTTGCTGAAATTGTGACCCCGGGCCTTAGGGATTTTTTCAAAAAAAAAATTTCGGCCGGTTAAGTTGTTGAGGGCTTATTTCTTGTCCTCTGATAAAAAGCCTTCTGTTTCGACTGCCAAACCTTTCAGGGGAGCATTTGCAACTGGTTGGCACCATTTTTGAGTGAATCGCCAAAAGTCAGATTTTTGCTGAAATTGTGACCCCGGGGCTTAGGGATTTTTTCAAAAAAATATTTTCCGCCGGTTAAGTTGTTGAGGGCTGATTTCTTGTCCTGTGAGCAAAAAGCCTTCTGTTTCGACTGACAAACCTTTCAGGGGAGCATTTGCAACCGGTTGGCACCATTTTTAAATGAATTGCCAAAAGTCAGATTTTTGCTGAAATTGTGACCCCGGGGCTTAGGGATTTTTTCAAAAAAAATATTTTCCGCCGGTAAAGTTGTTGAGGGCTGATTTCTTGTCCTCTGATAAAAAGCCTTCTGTTTCCATCGCCAACGCTTTCAGGGGAGCATTTGCAACCGGTTGGCACCATTTTTGAGTGAATCGCCAAAAGTCAGATTTTTGCTGAAATTCTGACCCCGGGGCTTAGGGATTTTTTCAAAAAAATATTTTCCGCCGGTTAAGTTATTGAGGGCAGATTTCTTGTCCTGTGATAAAAAGTCTTCTGTTTCGACTGCCAAAACTTTCAGGGGAGCATTTGCAAACGGTTGGCACCATTTTTGAGTGAATTGCCAAAAGTCAGATTTTTGCTGAAATTCTGACCCCGGGGCTTAGGTATTCTTTTTGAAAAAAATATTTTCCGCCGGTTAAGTTGTTGAGGGCTGATTTCTTGTCCTGTGATAAAAAGCCTTCTCTTTCGACTGCCAAACCTTTCAGGGGAGCATTTGCAAGCTTCTGGCATCATTCTTGAGTGAATCGCCAAAAGTCAGATTTTTGCTGAAATTCTGACCCCGGGGCTTAGGGATTTTTAAAAAAAAATATATTTTCCACCGGTTAAGTTGTTGAGGGCTCATTCCTTGTCCTGTGATAAAAAGCCTTCTGTTTCGACTTCCAATCCTTTCAGGGGAGCATTTGCAAGCTTCTGGCATCATTTTTGAGTGAATTGCCAAAAGTCAGATTTTTGCTGAAATTCTGACCCCGGGGCTTAGGGATTTTTTCAAAAAAATATTTTCCGCCGGTTAAGTTGTTGAGGGCTGATTCCTTGTCCTGTGATAAAAAGCCTTCTGTTTCGACTGCCAAACCTTTCAGGGGAGCATTTCCAAGCTTCTGGCATCATTTTTGAGTGAATTGCCAAAAGTCAGATTTTTGCTGAAATTCTGACCCCGGGGCTTAGGGATTTTTTCAAAAAAATATTTTTCGCCGGTTAAGTTGAGGGCTGATTTCTTGTCCTGTGATAAAAAGCCTTCTGTTTCGACTGCCAAACCTTTCAGGGGAGCATTTGCAACCGGTTGGTACCATTCTTGAGTGAATTGGCAAAAGTCAGATTTTTGCTAAAATAGTGACCCCGGGGCTTAGGGATTTTTTCAAAAAAATATTTTCCGCCGGTTAAGTTGTTGAGGGCTGATTTCTTGTCCTGTGATAAAAAGCCTTCTCTTTCGACTGCCAAACCTTTCAGGGGAGCATTTGCAAGCTTCTGGCATCATTTTTGAGAGAATCGCCAAAAGTCAGATTTCTGCTGAAATTCTGACCCCGGGGTTTAGGGATTTTTTCAAAAAAAAAATTTCCGCTGGTTAAGTTGTTGAGGGCTGATTTCTTGTCCTGTGATAAAAAGCCTTCTCTTTCGACTGCCAAACCTTTGATGGGAGCATTTTCAACTGGTTGGCACCATTTTCGAGTGAATCGCCAAAAGTCAGATTTTTGCTGAAATTGTGACCCCGGGGCTTAGGGATTTTTTTAAAAAAATATTTCCCGCCGGTTAAGTTGTTGAGGGCTGATTTCTTGTCCTGTGATAAAAAGCCTTCTGTTTCGACTGCCAAACCTTTCAGGGGAGCATTTGCAAGCTTCTGGCATCAGTTTTGAGTGAATTGCCAAATGTCAGATTTTTGCTGAAATTCTGACCCCGGGGCTTAAGGATTTTTTCAAAAAAATATTTTCCGCCAGTTAAGTTGTTGAGGGCTGATTTCTTGTCCTGTGATAAAAAGCCTTCTGTTTCGACTGCCAAACCTTTCAGGGGAGCATTTGCAAGCTTCTGGCATCATTTTTGAGTGAATTGCCAAAAATCAGATTTTTGCTGAAATTCTGACCCCAGGGCTTAGGCATTTTTTCAAAAAAATATTTTCCGCTGGTTAAGTTGTTGAGGGCTGATTTCTTGTCCTGTGATAAAAAGCCTTCTGTTTCGACTGCCAAACCTTTCAGGGGAGCATTTCCAAGCTTCTGGCACCATTTTTGAGTGAATCGCCAAAAGTCAGATATTTGCTGAAATTCTGACCCCGGGGCTTAGGGATTTTTTCAAAAAAATATTTCCCGCCGGTTAAGTTGTTGAGGGCTGATTTCTTGTCCTGTGATAAAAAGCCTTCTGTTTTGACTGCCAAACCTTTCAGGGGAGCATTTGCAAGCTTCTGGCATCATTTTTGAGTGAATTGCCAAAAGTCAGATTTTTGCTGAAATTCTGACCCCGGGGCTTAAGGATTTTTTCAAAAAAATATTTTCCGCCGGTTAAGTTGTTGAGGGCTGATTTCTTGTCCTGTGATAAAAAGCCTTCTGTTTCCATCGCCAACGCTTTCAGGGGAGCATTTGCAACCGGTTGGCACCATTTTTGAGTGAATTGCCAAAAGTCAGATTTTTGCTGAAATTGTGACACCGGGGCTTAGGGATTTTTTCAAAAAAAGATTTTCTGCCGGTTTAGTTGTCGAGAGCTGATTTCTTATCCTGTGATAAAAAGCCTTCTGTTTCGATTGCCAAAACATTCTGGGGAGTATTTGCAAACGGTTGGCACCATTTTTGAGTGAATCGCCAAAAGTCAGATATTTGCTGAAATTCTGACCCCGGGGCTTAGGGATTTTTTTAAAAAAATATTTCCCGCCGGTTAAGTTGTTGAGGGCTGATTTCTTGTCCTGTGATAAAAAGCCTTCTGTTTCGACTGCCAAACCTTTCAGGGGAGCATTTGCAAGCTTCTGGCATCAGTTTTGAGTGAATTGCCAAAAGTCAGATTTTTGCTGAAATTCTGACCCCGGGGCTTAAGGATTTTTTCAAAAAAATATTTTCCGCCAGTTAAGTTGTTGAGGGCTGATTTCTTGTCCTGTGATAAAAAGCCTTCTGTTTCGACTGCCAAACCTTTCAGGGGAGCATTTGCAAGCTTCTGGCATCATTTTTGAGTGAATTGCCAAAAATCAGATTTTTGCTGAAATTCTGACCCCGGGGCTTAGGCATTTTTTCAAAAAAATATTTTCCGCTGGTTAAGTTGTTGAGGGCTGATTTCTTGTCCTGTGATAAAAAGCCTTCTGTTTCGACTGCCAAACCTTTCAGGGGAGCATTTCCAAGCTTCTGGCATCATTTTTGAGTGAATTGCCAAAAGTCAAATATTTGCTGAAATTCTGACCCCGGGGCTTAGGGATTTTTTCAAAAAAAAATTTCCCGCCGGTTAAGTTGTTGAGGGCTGATTTCTTGTCCTGTGATAAGAAGCCTTCTGTTTCGACTGCCAAACCTTTCAGGGGAGCATTTGCAAGCTTCTGGCATCATTTTTGAGTGAATTGCCAAAAGTCAGATTTTTGCTGAAATTCTGACCCCGGGGCTTAAGGATTTTTTCAAAAAAATATTTTCCGCCGGTTAAGTTGTTGAGGGCTGATTTCTTGTCCTGTGATAAAAAGCCTTCTGTTTCCATCGCCAACGCTTTCAGGGGAGCATTTGCAACCGGTTGGCACCATTTTTGAGTGAATTGCCAAAAGTCAGATTTTTGCTGAAATTGTGACACCGGGGCTTAGGGATTTTTTTAAAAAAATATTTCCCGCCGGTTAAGTTGTTGAGGGCTGATTTCTTGTCCTGTGATAAAAAGCCTTCTGTTTCGACTGCCAAACCTTTCAGGGGAGCATTTGCAAGCTTCTGGCATCAGTTTTGAGTGAATTGCCAAAAGTCAGATTTTTGCTGAAATTCTGACCTCGGGGCTTAAGGATTTTTTCAAAAAAATATTTTCCGCCGGTTAAGTTGTTGAGGGCTGATTTCTTGTCCTGTGATAAAAAGCCTTCTGTTTCGACTGCCAAACCTTTCAGGGGAGCATTTGCAAGCTTCTGGCATCATTTTTGAGTGAATTGCCAAAAATCAGATTTTTGCTGAAATTCTGACCCCGGGGCTTAGGCATTTTTTCAAAAAAATATTTTCCGCCGGTTAAGTTGTTGAGGGCTGATTTCTTGTCCTGTGATAAAAAGCCTTCTATTTCGACTGCCAAAACTTTCAGGGGAGCATTTGCTACCGGTTGGTACCATTTTTGAGTGAATTGCCAAAAGTCAGATTTTTGCTGAAATTGTGACCCCGGGGCTTAGGGATTTTTTCAAAAAAATATTTTCCGCCGGTTAAGTTGTTGAGGGCTGATTTCTTGTCCTGTGATAAAAAGCCTTCTGTTTCGATTGCCAAACCTTTCAGGGGAGCATTTGCAAGCTTCTGGCATCATTTTTGAGTGAATTGCCAAAATTCAGATTTTTGCTGAAATTCTGACCCTGGGGCTTAGGGATTTTTTCAAAAAAATATTTTCCGCCGGTTAAGTTGTTGAGGGCTGATTTCTTGTCCTGTGATAAAAAGCCTTCTCTTTCGACTGCCAAACCTTTCAGGGGAGCATTTGCAAGCTTCTGGCATCATTTTTGAGTGAATCGCCAAAAGTCAGATTTTTGCTGAAATTGTGACCCCGGGGCTTAGGGATTTTTTCAAAAAAATATTTTCCGCCGGTTAAGTTGTTGAGGGCTTATTTCTTGTCCTCTGATAAAAAGCCTTCTGTTTCGACTGCCAAACCTTTCAGGGGAGCATTTGCAACTGGTTGGCACCATTTTTGAGTGAATCGCCAAAAGTCAGATTTTTGCTGAAATTGTGACCCCGGGGCTTAGGGATTTTTTCAAAAAAATATTTTGCGCCGGTTAAGTTGTTGAGGGCTGATTTCTTGTCCTGTGAGCAAAAAGCCTTCTGTTTCGACTGCCAAACCTTTCAGGGGAGCATTTGCAACCGGTTGGCAGCATTTTTAAATGAATTGCCAAAAGTCAGATTTTTGCTGAAATTGTGACCCCGGGGCTTAGGGATTTTTTCAAAAAAATATTTTCTGCCGGTAAAGTTGTTGAGGGCTGATTTCTTGTCCTGTGATAAAAAGCCTTCTGTTTCCATCGCCAACGCTTTCAAGGGAGCATTTGCAACCGGTTGGCACCATTTTTGAGTGAATTGCCAAAAGTCAGATTTTTGCTGAAATTGTGACACCGGGGCTTAGGGATTTTTTCAAAAATATATTTCCCGCCGGTTAAGTTGTTGAGGGCTGATTTCTTGTCCTGTGATAAAAAGCCTTCTGTTTCGACTGCCAAACCTTTCAGGGGAGCATTTGCAAGCTTCTGGCATCATTTTTGAGTGAATTGCCAAAAGTCAGATGTTTGCTGAAATTCTGACCCCGGGGCTTAAGGATTTTTTCAAAAAAATATTTTCCGCCGGTTAAGTTGTTGAGGGCTGATTTCTTGTCCTGTGATAAAAAGCCTTCTGTTTCGACTGCCAAACCTTTCAGGGGAGCATTTGCAAGCTTCTGGCATCATTTTTGAATGAATTGCCAAAAGTCAGATTTTTGCTGAAATTCTGACCTCGGGGCTTAGGGATTTTTTCAAAAAAATATTTTCCGCCGGTTAGGTTTTTGAGGGCTGATTTCTTGTCCTGTGATAAAAAGCCTTCTGTTTCGACTGCCAAACCTTTCAGCGGAGCATTTGCAAGCTTCTGGCATCATTATTGAGTGAATTGCCAAAAGTCAGATTTTTGCAGAAATTCTGACCCCGGGGCTTAGGGATATTTTCAAAAAAATATTTTCCGCCGGTTAAGTTGTTTAGGGCTGATTTCTTGTTCTGTGATAAAAAGCCTTCTGTTTCGACTGCCAAACCTTTCAGGGGAGCATTTGCAAGCTTCTGGCATCATTTTTGAGTGAATTGCCAAAAGTCAGATTTTTGTTGAAATTCTGACCCCGGGGCTTAGGGATTTTTTCAAAAAAAATATTTTCCACCGGTTAAGTTGTTGAGGGCTGATTTCTTGTCCTGTGATAAAAAGCCTTCTGTTTCGACTTCCAATCCTTTCAGGGGAGCATTTGCAAGCTTCTGGCATCATTTTTGAGTGAATTGCCAAAAGTCAGATTTTTGCTGAAATTCTGACCCCGGGGCTTAGGGATTTTTTCAAAAAAATATTTTCCGCCGGTTAAGTTGTTGAGGGCTGATTTCTTGTCCTCTGATAAAAAGCCTTCTGTTTTGACTCCCAATCCTTTCAGGGGAGCATTTGCAAGCTTCTGGCATCATTTTTGAGTGAATCGCCAAAAGTCAGATTTTTGCTGAAATTCTGACCCCGGGGCTTAGGGATTTTTTCAAAAAAAATATTTTCCACCGGTTAAGTTGTTGAGGGCTGATTTCTTGTCCTGCGATAAAAAGCCTTCTGTTTCGACTTCCAATCCTTTCAGGGGAGCATTTGCAAGCTTCTGGCATCATTTTTGAGTGAATTGCCAAAAGTCAGATTTTTGCTGAAATTGTGACACCGGGGCTTAGGGATTTTTTCAAAAAAAGATTTTCCGCCGGTTTAGTCGTCGAGGGCTGATTTCTTATCCTGTGATAAAAAGCCTTCTGTTTCGACTGCCAAAACATTCTGGGGAGCATTTGCAAACGGTTGGCACCATTTTTGAGTGAATCGCCAAAAGTCAGATATTTGCTGACATTCTGACCCCGGGGCTTAGGGATTTTTTAAAAGAAATATTTCCCGCCGGTTAAGTTGTTGAGGGCTGATTTCTTGTCCTGTGATAAAAAGCCTTCTGTTTCGACTTCCAAACCTTTCAGGGGAGCATTTGCAAGCTTCTGGCATCATTTTTGAGTGAATTGCCAAAAGTCAGATTTTTGCTGAAATTCTGACCCCGGGGCTTAAGGATTTTTTCAAAAAAATATTTTCCGCCGGTTAAGTTGTTGAGGGCTGATTTCTTGTCCTGTGATAAAAAGCCTTCTGTTTCGACTGCCAAACCTTTCAGGGGAGCATTTGCAAGCTTCTGGCATCATTTTTGAGTGAATTGCCAAAAATCAGATTTTTGCTGAAATTCTGACCCCGGGGCTTAGGCATTTTTTCAAAAAAATATTTTCCGCCGGATAAGTTGTTGAGGGCTGATTTCTTGTCCTGTGATAAAAAGCCTTCTGTTTCGACTGCCAAACCTTTCAGGGGAGCATTTGCAAGCTTCTGGCATCATTTTTGAATGAATTGCCAAAAGTCAGATTTTTGCTGAAATTCTGACCCCGGGGCTTAGGGATTTTTTCAAAAAAATATTTTCCGCCGGTTAGGTTTTTGAGGGCTGATTTCTTGTCCTGTGATAAAAAGCCTTCTGTTTCGACTTCCAAACCTTTCAGCGGAGCATTTGCAAGCTTCTGGCATCATTATTGAGTGAATTGCCAAAAGTCAGATTTTTGCAGAAATTCTGACCCCGGGGCTTAGGGATATTTTCAAAAAAATATTTTCCGCCGGTTAAGTTGTTTAGGGCTGATTTCTTGTTCTGTGATAAAAAGCCTTCTGTTTCGACTGCCAAACCTTTCAGGGGAGCATTTGCAAGCTTCTGGCATCATTTTTGAGTGAATTGCCAAAAGTCAGATTTTTGTTGAAATTCTGACCCCGGGGCTTAGGGATTTTTTCAAAAAAAATATTTTCCACCGGTTAAGTTGTTGAGGGCTGATTTCTTGTCCTGTGATAAAAAGCCTTCTGTTTCGACTTCCAATCCTTTCAGGGGAGCATTTGCAAGCTTCTGGCATCATTTTTGAGTGAATTGCCAAAAGTCAGATTTTTGCTGAAATTCTGACCCCGGGGCTTAGGGATTTTTTCAAAAAAATATTTTCCGCCGGTTAAGTTGTCAAGGGCTGATTTCTTGTCCTGTGATAAACAGCCTTCTGTTTCCATTGCCAAAACTTTCAGGGGAGCATTTGCAAGCTTCTGGCATCATTTTTGAGTGAATCGCCAAAAGTCAGATTTTTGCTGAAATTGTGACCCCGGGGCTTAGGGATTTTTTCAAAAAAATATTTTCCGCCGGTAAAGTTGTTGAGGGCTGATTTCTTGTCCTGTGATAAAAAGCCTTCTGTTTCCATCGCCAACGCTTTCAAGGGAGCATTTGCAACCGGTTGGCACCATTTTTGAGTGAATTGCCAAAAGTCAGATTTTTGCTGAAATTGTGACACCGGGGCTTAGGGATTTTTTCAAAAAAAGATTTTCCGCCGGTTTAGTTGTCGAGGGCTGATTTCTTATCCTGTGATAAAAAGCCTTCTGTTTCGACTGCCAAAACATTCAGGGGAGCATTTGCAAACGGTTGGCACCATTTTTGAGTGAATCGCCAAAAGTCAGATATTTGCTGAAATTCTGACCCCGGGGCTTAGGGATTTTTTCAAAAAAATATTTCCCGCCGGTTAAGTTGTTGAGGGCTGATTTCTTGTCCTGTGATAAAAAGCCTTCTGTTTCGACTGCCAAACCTTTCAGGGGAGCATTTGCAAGCTTCTGGCATCATTTTTGAGTGAATTGCCAAAAGTCAGATTTTTGCTGAAATTCTGACCCCGGGGCTTAAGGATTTTTTCAAAAAAATATTTTCCGCCGGTTAAGTTGTTGAGGGCTGATTTCTTGTCCTGTGATAAAAAGCCTTCTGTTTCGACTGCCAAACCTTTCAGGGGAGCATTTGCAAGCTTCTGGCATCATTTTTCAATGAATTGCCAAAAGTCAGATTTTTGCTGAAATTCTGACCGCGGGGCTTAGGGATTTTTTCAAAAAAATATTTTCCGCCGGTTAGGTTTTTGAGGGCTGATTTCTTGTCCTGTGATAAAAAGCCTTCTGTTTCGACTGCCAAACCTTTCAGCGGAGCATTTGCAAGCTTCTGGCATCATTATTGAGTGAATTGCCAAAAGTCAGATTTTTGCAGAAATTCTGACCCCGGGGCTTAGGGATTTTTTCAAAAAAATATTTCCCGCCGGTTAAGTTGTTGAGGGCTGATTTCTTGTCCTGTGATAAAAAGCCTTCTGTTTCGACTGCCAAACCTTTCAGGGGAGCATTTGCAAGCTTCTGGCATCATTTTTGAGTGAATTGCCAAAAGTCAGATTTTTGCTGAAATTCTGACCCCGGGGCTTAAGGATTTTTTCAAAAAAATATTTTCCGCCGGTTAAGTTGTTGAGGGCTGATTTCTTGTCCTGTGATAAAAAGCCTTCTGTTTCGACTGCCAAACCTTTCAGGGGAGCATTTGCAAGCTTCTGGCATCATTTTTCAATGAATTGCCAAAAGTCAGATTTTTGCTGAAATTCTGACCGCGGGGCTTAGGGATTTTTTCAAAAAAATATTTTCCGCCGGTTAGGTTTTTGAGGGCTGATTTCTTGTCCTGTGATAAAAAGCCTTCTGTTTCGACTGCCAAACCTTTCAGCGGAGCATTTGCAAGCTTCTGGCATCATTATTGAGTGAATTGCCAAAAGTCAGATTTTTGCAGAAATTCTGACCCCGGGGCTTAGGGATATTTTCAAAAAAATATTTTCCGCCGGTTAAGTTGTTTAGGGCTGATTTCTTGTTCTGTGATAAAAAGCCTTCTGTTTCGACTGCCAAACCTTTCAGGGGAGCATTTGCAAGCTTCTGGCATCATTTTTGAGTGAATTGCCAAAAGTCAGATTTTTGTTGAAATTCTGACCCCGGGGCTTAGGGATTTTTTCAAAAAAAATATTTTCCACCGGTTAAGTTGTTGAGGGCTGATTTCTTGTCCTGTGATAAAAAGCCTTCTGTTTCGACTTCCAATCCTTTCAGGGGAGCATTTGCAAGCTTCTGGCATCATTTTTGAGTGAATTGCCAAAAGTCAGATTTTTGTTGAAATTCTGACCCCGGGGCTTAGGGATTTTTTCAAAAAAAATATTTTCCACCGGTTAAGTTGTTGAGGGCTGATTTCTTGTCCTGTGATAAAAAGCCTTCTGTTTCGACTTCCAATCTTTTCAGGGGAGCATTTGCAAGCTTGTGGCATCATTTTTGAGTGAATTGCCAAAAGTCAGATTTTTGCTGAAATTCTGACCCCGGGGCTTAGGGATTTTTTCAAAAAAAGATTTTCCGCCGGTTTAGTTGTCGAGGGCTGATTTCTTATCCTGTGATAAAAAGCCTTCTGTTTCGACTGCCAAAACATTCTGGGGAGCATTTGCAAACGGTTGGCACCATTTTTGAGTGAATCGCCAAAAGTCAGATTTTTGCTGAAATTCTGACCCCGGGGCTTAAGGATTTTTTCAAAAAAATATTTTCCGCCGGTTAAGTTGTTGAGGGCTGATTTCTTGTCCTGTGATAAAAAGCCTTCTGTTTCGACTGCCAAACCTTTCAGGGGAGCATTTGCAAGCTTCTGGCATCATTTTTGAGTGAATTGCCAAAAATCAGATTTTTGCTGAAATTCTGACCCCGGGGCTTAGGCATTTTTTCAAAAAAATATTTTCCGCCGGATAAGTTGTTGAGGGCTGATTTCTTGTCCTCTGATAAAAAGCCTTCTGTATTTACTCCCAATCCTTTCAGGGGAGCATTTGCAAGCTTCTGGCATCATATTTGAGTGAATTGCCAAAAGTCAGATTTTTCCTGAAATTCTGACCCCGGGGCTTAGGGATTTTTTCAAAAAAATATTTTCCGCCGGTTAAGTTGTTGAGGGCTGATTTCTTGTCCTGTGATAAAAAGCCTTCTGTTTCGACTTCCAATCCTTTCAGGGGAGCATTTGCAAGCTTCTGGCATCATTTTTGAGTGAATTGCCAAAAGTCAGATTTTTGCTGAAATTCTGACCCCGGGGCTTAAGGATTTTTTCAAAAAAATATTTTCCGCCGGTTAAGTTGTTGAGGGCTGATTTCTTGTCCTGTGATAAAAAGCCTTCTGTTTCGACTGCCAAACCTTTCAGGGGAGCATTTGCAAGCTTCTGGCATCATTTTTCAATGAATTGCCAAAAGTCAGATTTTTGTTGAAATTCTGACCCCGGGGCTTAGGGATTTTTTCAAAAAAAATATTTTCCACCGGTTAAGTTGTTGAGGGCTGATTTCTTGTCCTGTGATAAAAAGCCTTCTGTTTCGACTTCCAATCCTTTCAGGGGAGCATTTGCAAGCTTCTGGCATCATTTTTGAGTGAATTGCCAAAAGTCAGATTTTTGCTGAAATTCTGACCCCGGGGCTTAGGGATTTTTTCAAAAAAATATTTTCCGCCGGTTAAGTTGTCAAGGGCTGATTTCTTGTCCTGTGATAAACAGCCTTCTGTTTCCATTGCCAAAACTTTCAGGGGAGCATTTGCAAGCTTCTGGCATCATTTTTGAGTGAATCGCCAAAAGTCAGATTTTTGCTGAAATTGTGACCCCGGGGCTTAGGGATTTTTTCAAAAAAATATTTTCCGCCGGTAAAGTTGTTGAGGGCTGATTTCTTGTCCTGTGATAAAAAGCCTTCTGTTTCCATCGCCAACGCTTTCAAGGGAGCATTTGCAACCGGTTGGCACCATTTTTGAGTGAATTGCCAAAAGTCAGATTTTTGCTGAAATTGTGACACCGGGGCTTAGGGATTTTTTCAAAAAAAGATTTTCCGCCGGTTTAGTTGTCGAGGGCTGATTTCTTATCCTGTGATAAAAAGCCTTCTGTTTCGACTGCCAAAACATTCAGGGGAGCATTTGCAAACGGTTGGCACCATTTTTGAGTGAATCGCCAAAAGTCAGATATTTGCTGAAATTCTGACCCCGGGGCTTAGGGATTTTTTCAAAAAAATATTTCCCGCCGGTTAAGTTGTTGAGGGCTGATTTCTTGTCCTGTGATAAAAAGCCTTCTGTTTCGACTGCCAAACCTTTCAGGGGAGCATTTGCAAGCTTCTGGCATCATTTTTGAGTGAATTGCCAAAAGTCAGATTTTTGCTGAAATTCTGACCCCAGGGCTTAAGGATTTTTTCAAAAAAATATTTTCCGCCGGTTAAGTTGTTGAGGGCTGATTTCTTGTCCTGTGATAAAAAGCCTTCTGTTTCGACTGCCAAACCTTTCAGGGGAGCATTTGCAAGCTTCTGGCATCATTTTTCAATGAATTGCCAAAAGTCAGATTTTTGCTGAAATTCTGACCGCGGGGCTTAGGGATTTTTTCAAAAAAATATTTTCCGCCGGTTAGGTTTTTGAGGGCTGATTTCTTGTCCTGTGATAAAAAGCCTTCTGTTTCGACTGCCAAACCTTTCAGCGGAGCATTTGCAAGCTTCTGGCATCATTATTGAGTGAATTGCCAAAAGTCAGATTTTTGCAGAAATTCTGACCCCGGGGCTTAGGGATTTTTTCAAAAAAATATTTTCCGCCGGATAAGTTGTTGAGGGCTGATTTCTTGTCCTCTGATAAAAAGCCTTCTGTATTTACTCCCAATCCTTTCAGGGGAGCATTTGCAAGCTTCTGGCATCATATTTGAGTGAATTGCCAAAAGTCAGATTTTTCCTGAAATTCTGACCCCGGGGCTTAGGGATTTTTTCAAAAAAATATTTTCCGCCGGTTAAGTTGTTGAGGGCTGATTTCTTGTCCTGTGATAAAAAGCCTTCTGTTTCGACTTCCAATCCTTTCAGGGGAGCATTTGCAAGCTTCTGGCATCATTTTTGAGTGAATTGCCAAAAGTCAGATTTTTGCTGAAATTCTGACCCCGGGGCTTAAGGATTTTTTCAAAAAAATATTTTCCGCCGGTTAAGTTGTTGAGGGCTGATTTCTTGTCCTGTGATAAAAAGCCTTCTGTTTCGACTGCCAAACCTTTCAGGGGAGCATTTGCAAGCTTCTGGCATCATTTTTCAATGAATTGCCAAAAGTCAGATTTTTGTTGAAATTCTGACCCCGGGGCTTAGGGATTTTTTCAAAAAAAATATTTTCCACCGGTTAAGTTGTTGAGGGCTGATTTCTTGTCCTGTGATAAAAAGCCTTCTGTTTCGACTTCCAATCCTTTCAGGGGAGCATTTGCAAGCTTCTGGCATCATTTTTGAGTGAATCGCCAAAAGTCAGATTTTTGCTGAAATTGTGACCCCGGGGCTTAGGGATTTTTTCAAAAAAATATTTTCCGCCGGTAAAGTTGTTGAGGGCTGATTTCTTGTCCTGTGATAAAAAGCCTTCTGTTTCCATCGCCAACGCTTTCAAGGGAGCATTTGCAACCGGTTGGCACCATTTTTGAGTGAATTGCCAAAAGTCAGATTTTTGCTGAAATTGTGACACCGGGGCTTAGGGATTTTTTCAAAAAAAGATTTTCCGCCGGTTTAGTTGTCGAGGGCTGATTTCTTATCCTGTGATAAAAAGCCTTCTGTTTCGACTGCCAAAACATTCAGGGGAGCATTTGCAAACGGTTGGCACCATTTTTGAGTGAATCGCCAAAAGTCAGATATTTGCTGAAATTCTGACCCCGGGGCTTAGGGATTTTTTCAAAAAAATATTTCCCGCCGGTTAAGTTGTTGAGGGCTGATTTCTTGTCCTGTGATAAAAAGCCTTCTGTTTCGACTGCCAAACCTTTCAGGGGAGCATTTGCAAGCTTCTGGCATCATTTTTGAGTGAATTGCCAAAAGTCAGATTTTTGCTGAAATTCTGACCCCGGGGCATAAGGATTTTTTCAAAAAAATATTTTCCGCCGGTTAAGTTGTTGAGGGCTGATTTCTTGTCCTGTGATAAAAAGCCTTCTGTTTCGACTGCCAAACCTTTCAGGGGAGCATTTGCAAGCTTCTGGCATCATTTTTCAATGAATTGCCAAAAGTCAGATTTTTGCTGAAATTCTGACCGCGGGGCTTAGGGATTTTTTCAAAAAAATATTTTCCGCCGGTTAGGTTTTTGAGGGCTGATTTCTTGTCCTGTGATAAAAAGCCTTCTGTTTCGACTGCCAAACCTTTCAGCGGAGCATTTGCAAGCTTCTGGCATCATTATTGAGTGAATTGCCAAAAGTCAGATTTTTGCAGAAATTCTGACCCCGGGGCTTAGGGATTTTTTCAAAAAAATATTTTCCGCCGGATAAGTTGTTGAGGGCTGATTTCTTGTCCTCTGATAAAAAGCCTTCTGTATTTACTCCCAATCCTTTCAGGGGAGCATTTGCAAGCTTCTGGCATCATATTTGAGTGAATTGCCAAAAGTCAGATTTTTCCTGAAATTCTGACCCCGGGGCTTAGGGATTTTTTCAAAAAAATATTTTCCGCCGGTTAAGTTGTTGAGGGCTGATTTCTTGTCCTGTGATAAAAAGCCTTCTGTTTCGACTTCCAATCCTTTCAGGGGAGCATTTGCAAGCTTCTGGCATCATTTTTGAGTGAATTGCCAAAAGTCAGATTTTTGCTGAAATTCTGACCCCGGGGCTTAAGGATTTTTTCAAAAAAATATTTTCCGCCGGTTAAGTTGTTGAGGGCTGATTTCTTGTCCTGTGATAAAAAGCCTTCTGTTTCGACTGCCAAACCTTTCAGGGGAGCATTTGCAAGCTTCTGGCATCATTTTTCAATGAATTGCCAAAAGTCAGATTTTTGTTGAAATTCTGACCCCGGGGCTTAGGGATTTTTTCAAAAAAAATATTTTCCACCGGTTAAGTTGTTGAGGGCTGATTTCTTGTCCTGTGATAAAAAGCCTTCTGTTTCGACTTCCAATCCTTTCAGGGGAGCATTTGCAAGCTTCTGGCATCATTTTTGAGTGAATTGCCAAAAGTCAGATTTTTGCTGAAATTCTGACCCCGGGGCTTAGGGATTTTTTCAAAAAAATATTTTCCGCCGGTTAAGTTGTCAAGGGCTGATTTCTTGTCCTGTGATAAACAGCCTTCTGTTTCCATTGCCAAAACTTTCAGGGGAGCATTTGCAAGCTTCTGGCATCATTTTTGAGTGAATCGCCAAAAGTCAGATTTTTGCTGAAATTGTGACCCCGGGGCTTAGGGATTTTTTCAAAAAAATATTTTCCGCCGGTAAAGTTGTTGAGGGCTGATTTCTTGTCCTGTGATAAAAAGCCTTCTGTTTCCATCGCCAACGCTTTCAAGGGAGCATTTGCAACCGGTTGGCACCATTTTTGAGTGAATTGCCAAAAGTCAGATTTTTGCTGAAATTGTGACACCGGGGCTTAGGGATTTTTTCAAAAAAAGATTTTCCGCCGGTTTAGTTGTCGAGGGCTGATTTCTTATCCTGTGATAAAAAGCCTTCTGTTTCAACTGCCAAAACATTCAGGGGAGCATTTGCAAACGGTTGGCACCATTTTTGAGTGAATCGCCAAAAGTCAGATATTTGCTGAAATTCTGACCCCGGGGCTTAGGGATTTTTTCAAAAAAATATTTCCCGCCGGTTACGTTGTTGAGGGCTGATTTCTTGTCCTGTGATAAAAAGCCTTCTGTTTCGACTGCCAAACCTTTCAGGGGAGCATTTGCAAGCTTCTGGCATCATTTTTGAGTGAATTGCCAAAAGTCAGATTTTTGCTGAAATTCTGACCCCGGGGCTTAAGGATTTTTTCAAAAAAATATTTTCCGCCGGTTAAGTTGTTGAGGGCTGATTTCTTGTCCTGTGATAAAAAGCCTTCTGTTTCGACTGCCAAACCTTTCAGGGGAGCATTTGCAAGCTTCTGGCATCATTTTTCAATGAATTGCCAAAAGTCAGATTTTTGCTGAAATTCTGACCGCGGGGCTTAGGGATTTTTTCAAAAAAATATTTTCCGCCGGTTAGGTTTTTGAGGGCTGATTTCTTGTCCTGTGATAAAAAGCCTTCTGTTTCGACTGCCAAACCTTTCAGCGGAGCATTTGCAAGCTTCTGGCATCATTATTGAGTGAATTGCCAAAAGTCAGATTTTTGCAGAAATTCTGACCCCGGGGCTTAGGGATTTTTTCAAAAAAATATTTCCCGCCGGTTAAGTTGTTGAGGGCTGATTTCTTGTCCTGTGATAAAAAGCCTTCTGTTTCGACTGCCAAACCTTTCAGGGGAGCATTTGCAAGCTTCTGGCATCATTTTTGAGTGAATTGCCAAAAGTCAGATTTTTGCTGAAATTCTGACCCCGGGGCTTAAGGATTTTTTCAAAAAAATATTTTCCGCCGGTTAAGTTGTTGAGGGCTGATTTCTTGTCCTGTGATAAAAAGCCTTCTGTTTCGACTGCCAAACCTTTCAGGGGAGCATTTGCAAGCTTCTGGCATCATTTTTCAATGAATTGCCAAAAGTCAGATTTTTGCTGAAATTCTGACCGCGGGGCTTAGGGATTTTTTCAAAAAAATATTTTCCGCCGGTTAGGTTTTTGAGGGCTGATTTCTTGTCCTGTGATAAAAAGCCTTCTGTTTCGACTGCCAAACCTTTCAGCGGAGCATTTGCAAGCTTCTGGCATCATTATTGAGTGAATTGCCAAAAGTCAGATTTTTGCAGAAATTCTGACCCCGGGGCTTAGGGATATTTTCAAAAAAATATTTTCCGCCGGTTAAGTTGTTTAGGGCTGATTTCTTGTTCTGTGATAAAAAGCCTTCTGTTTCGACTGCCAAACCTTTCAGGGGAGCATTTGCAAGCTTCTGGCATCATTTTTGAGTGAATTGCCAAAAGTCAGATTTTTGTTGAAATTCTGACCCCGGGGCTTAGGGATTTTTTCAAAAAAAATATTTTCCACCGGTTAAGTTGTTGAGGGCTGATTTCTTGTCCTGTGATAAAAAGCCTTCTGTTTCGACTTCCAATCCTTTCAGGGGAGCATTTGCAAGCTTCTGGCATCATTTTTGAGTGAATTGCCAAAAGTCAGATTTTTGTTGAAATTCTGACCCCGGGGCTTAGGGATTTTTTCAAAAAAAATATTTTCCACCGGTTAAGTTGTTGAGGGCTGATTTCTTGTCCTGTGATAAAAAGCCTTCTGTTTCGACTTCCAATCTTTTCAGGGGAGCATTTGCAAGCTTGTGGCATCATTTTTGAGTGAATTGCCAAAAGTCAGATTTTTGCTGAAATTCTGACCCCGGGGCTTAGGGATTTTTTCAAAAAAAGATTTTCCGCCGGTTTAGTTGTCGAGGGCTGATTTCTTATCCTGTGATAAAAAGCCTTCTGTTTCGACTGCCAAAACATTCTGGGGAGCATTTGCAAACGGTTGGCACCATTTTTGAGTGAATCGCCAAAAGTCAGATTTTTGCTGAAATTCTGACCCCGGGGCTTAAGGATTTTTTCAAAAAAATATTTTCCGCCGGTTAAGTTGTTGAGGGCTGATTTCTTGTCCTGTGATAAAAAGCCTTCTGTTTCGACTGCCAAACCTTTCAGGGGAGCATTTGCAAGCTTCTGGCATCATTTTTGAGTGAATTGCCAAAAATCAGATTTTTGCTGAAATTCTGACCCCGGGGCTTAGGCATTTTTTCAAAAAAATATTTTCCGCCGGATAAGTTGTTGAGGGCTGATTTCTTGTCCTCTGATAAAAAGCCTTCTGTATTTACTCCCAATCCTTTCAGGGGAGCATTTGCAAGCTTCTGGCATCATATTTGAGTGAATTGCCAAAAGTCAGATTTTTCCTGAAATTCTGACCCCGGGGCTTAGGGATTTTTTCAAAAAAATATTTTCCGCCGGTTAAGTTGTTGAGGGCTGATTTCTTGTCCTGTGATAAAAAGCCTTCTGTTTCGACTTCCAATCCTTTCAGGGGAGCATTTGCAAGCTTCTGGCATCATTTTTGAGTGAATTGCCAAAAGTCAGATTTTTGCTGAAATTCTGACCCCGGGGCTTAGGGATTTTTTCAAAAAAATATTTTCCGCCAGTTAAGTTGTTGAGGGCTGGTTTCTTGTCCTCTGATAAAAAGCCTTCTGTATTTACTCCCAATCCTTTCAGGGGAGCATTTGCAAGCTTCTGGCATCATATTTGAGTGAATCGCCAAAAGTCAGATTTTTGATGAAAATCTGACCCCGGGGCTTAGGGATTTTTTCAAAAAAATATTTTCCGCCGGTTAAGTTGTTGAGGGCTGATTTCTTGTCCTGTGATAAAAAGCCTTCTGTTTCGACTGCCAAACCTTTCAGGGGAGCATTTGCAAGCTTCTGGCATAATTTTTGAGAGAATTGCCAAAAGTCAGATTTTTGCTGAAATTCTGACCCCGGGGCTTAGGGATTTTTTCAAAAAAATATTTTCCGCCGGTTAAGTTGTTGAGGGCTGATTTCTTGTCCTGTGATAAAAAGCCTTCTGTTTCGACTGCCAAACCTTTCAGGGGAGCATTTGCAACCGGTTGGTACCATTTTTGAGTGAATTGCCAAAAGTCAGATTTTTGCTGAAATTCTGACCCCGGGGCTTAGGCATTTTTTCAAAAAAATATTTTCCGCCGGTTAAGTTGTTGAGGGCTGATTTCTTGTCCTGTGATAAAAAGCCTTCTGTTTCGACTGCCAAACCTTTCAGGGGAGCATTTGCAAGCTTCTGGCATCATTCTTGAGTGAATTGCCAAAAGTCAGATTTTTGCTGAAATTCTGACCCCGGGGCTTAGGGATTTTTTCAAAAAAATATTTTCCGCCGGTTAGGTTTTTGAGGGCTGATTTCTTGTCCTGTGATAAAAAGCCTTCTGTTTCGACTGCCAAACCTTTCAGCGGAGCATTTGCAAGCTTCTGGCATCATTATTGAGTGAATTGCCAAAAGTCAGATTTTTGCAGAAATTCTGACCCCGGGGCTTAGGGATTTTTTCAAAAAAAAATATTTTCCACCGGTTAAGTTGTTGAGGGCTGATTTCTTGTCCTGTGATAAAAAGCCTTCTGTTTCGACTTCCAATCCTTTCAGGGGAGCATTTGCAAGCTTCTGGCATCATTTTTGAGTGAATTGCCAAAAGACAGATTTTTGCTGAAATTCTGACCCCGGGGCTTAAGGATTTTTTCAAAAAAATATTTTCCGCCGGTTAAGTTGTTGAGGGCTGATTTCTTGTCCTGTGATAAAAAGCCTTCTGTTTCGACTGCCAAACCTTTCAGGGGAGCATTTGCAAGCTTCTGGCATCATTTTTGAGTGAATTGCCAAAAGTCAGATTTTTGCTGAAATTCTGACGCCGGGGCTTAAGGATTTTTTCAAAAAAATATTTTCCGCCGGTTAAGTTGTTGAGGGCTGATTTCTTGTCCTGTGATAAAAAGCCTTCTGTTTCAACTGCCAAACCTTTCAGGGGAGCATTTGCAAGCTTCTGGCATCATTATTGAGTGAATTGCCAAAAGTCAGATTTTTGCAGAAATTCTGACCCCGGGGCTTAGGGATTTTTTCAAAAAAAATATTTTCCACCGGTTAAGTTGTTGAGGGCTGATTTCTTGTCCTGTGATAAAAAGCCTTCTGTTTCGACTTCCAATCCTTTCAGGGGAGCATTTGCAAGCTTCTGGCATCATTTTTGAGTGAATTGCCAAAAGTCAGATTTTTGCTGAAATTCTGACCCCGGGGCTTAGGGATTTTTTCAAAAAAATATTTTCCGCCGGTTAAGTTGTCAAGGGCTGATTTTTTGTCCTGTGATAAACAGCCTTCTGTTTCCATTGCCAAAACTTTCAGGGGAGCATTTGCAAGCTTCTGGCATCATTTTTGAGTGAATCGCCAAAAGTCAGATTTTTGCTGAAATTGTGACCCCGGGGCTTAGGGATTTTTTCAAAAAAATATTTTCCGCCGGTAAAGTTGTTGAGGGCTGATTTCTTGTCCTGTGATAAAAAGCCTTCTGTTTCCATCGCCAACGCTTTCAAGGGAGCATTTGCAACCGGTTGGCACCATTTTTGAGTGAATTGCCAAAAGTCAGATTTTTGCTGAAATTGTGACACCGGGGCTTAGGGATTTTTTCAAAAAAAGATTTTCCGCCGGTTTAGTTGTCGAGGGCTGATTTCTTATCCTGTGATAAAAAGCCTTCTGTTTCGACTGCCAAAACATTCAGGGGAGCATTTGCAAACGGTTGGCACCATTTTTGAGTGAATCGCCAAAAGTCAGATATTTGCTGAAATTCTGACCCCGGGGCTTAGGGATTTTTTCAAAAAAATATTTCCCGCCGGTTAAGTTGTTGAGGGCTGATTTCTTGTCTTGTGATAAAAAGCCTTCTGTTTCGACTGCCAAACCTTTCAGGGGAGCATTTGCAAGCTTCTGGCATCATTTTTGAGTGAATTGCCAAAAGTCAGATTTTTGCTGAAATTCTGACCCCGGGGCTTAAGGATTTTTTCAAAAAAAATATTTTCCACCGGTTAAGTTGTTGAGGGCTGATTTCTTGTCCTGTGATAAAAAGCCTTCTGTTTCGACTTCCAATCCTTTCAGGGGAGCATTTGCAAGCTTCTGGCATCATTTTTGAGTGAATTGCCAAAAGTCAGATTTTTGCTGAAATTCTGACCCCGGGGCTTAGGGATTTTTTCAAAAAAATATTTTCCGCCGGTTAAGTTGTTGAGGGCTGATTTCTTGTCCTCTGATAAAAAGCCTTCTGTTTTGACTCCCAATCCTTTCAGGGGAGCATTTGCAAACGGTTGGCACCATTTTTGAGTGAATCGCCAAAAGTCAGATATTTGCTGACATTCTGACCCCGGGGCTTAGGGATTTTTTAAAAGAAATATTTCCCGCCGGTTAAGTTGTTGAGGGCTGATTTCTTGTCCTGTGATAAAAAGCCTTCTGTTTCGACTTCCAAACCTTTCAGGGGAGCATTTGCAAGCTTCTGGCATCATTTTTGAGTGAATTGCCAAAAGTCAGATTTTTGCTGAAATTCTGACCCCGGGGCTTAAGGATTTTTTCAAAAAAATATTATCCGCCGGTTAAGTTGTTGAGGGCTGATTTCTTGTCCTGTGATAAAAAGCCTTCTGTTTCGACTGCCAAACCTTTCAGGGGAGCATTTGCAAGCTTCTGGCATCATTTTTGAGTGAATTGCCAAAAATCAGATTTTTGCTGAAATTCTGACCCCGGGGCTTAGGCATTTTTTCAAAAAAATATTTTCCGCCGGATAAGTTGTTGAGGGCTGATTTCTTGTCCTGTGATAAAAAGCCTTCTGTTTCGACTGCCAAACCTTTCAGGGGAGCATTTGCAAGCTTCTGGCATCATTTTTGAATGAATTGCCAAAAGTCAGATTTTTGCTGAAATTCTGACCCCGGGGCTTAGGGATTTTTTCAAAAAAATATTTTCCGCCGGTTAGGTTTTTGAGGGCTGATTTCTTGTCCTGTGATAAAAAGCCTTCTGTTTCGACTGCCAAACCTTTCAGCGGAGCATTTGCAAGCTTCTGGCATCATTATTGAGTGAATTGCCAAAAGTCAGATTTTTGCAGAAATTCTGACCCCGGGGCTTAGGGATTTTTTCAAAAAAATATTTTCCGCCGGTTAAGTTGTTGAGGGCTGATTTCTTGTCCTCTGATAAAAAGCCTTCTGTTTTGACTCCCAATCCTTTCAGGGGAGCATTTGCAAGCTTCTGGCATCATTTTTGAGTGAATCGCCAAAAGTCAGATTTTTGCTGAAATTCTGACCCGGGGCTTAGGGATTTTTTCAAAAAAAATATTTTCCACCGGTTAAGTTGTTGAGGGCTGATTTCTTGTCCTGCGATAAAAAGCCTTCTGTTTCGACTTCCAATCCTTTCAGGGGAGCATTTGCAAGCTTCTGGCATCATTTTTGAGTGAATTGCCAAAAGTCAGATTTTTGCTGAAATTCTGACCCCGGGGCTTAGGGATTTTTTCAAAAAAATATTTTCCGCCGGTTAAGTTGTTGAGGGCTGATTTCTTGTAGTGTGATAAAAAGCCTTCTGTTTCGACTTCCAATCCTTTCAGGGGAGCATTTGCAAGCTTCTGGCATCATATTTGAGTGAATTGCCAAAAGTCAGATTTTTCCTGAAATTCTGACCCCGGGGCTTAGGGATTTTTTCAAAAAAATATTTTCCGCCGGTTAAGTTGTTGAGGGCTGATTTCTTGTCCTGTGATAAAAAGCCTTCTGTTTCGACTTCCAATCCTTTCAGGGGAGCATTTGCAAGCTTCTGGCATCATTTTTGAGTGAATTGCCAAAAGTCAGATTTTTGCTGAAATTCTGACCCCGGGGCTTAGGGATTTTTTCAAAAAAATATTTTCCGCCGGTTAAGTTGTTGAGGGCTGATTTCTTGTCCTGTGATAAAAAGCCTTCTGTTTCGACTTCCAATCCTTTCAGGGGAGCATTTGCAAGCTTCTGGCATCATTTTTGAGTGAATTGCCAAAAGTCAGATTTTTGCTGAAATTCTGACCCCGGGGCTTAGGGATTTTTTCAAAAAAATATTTTCCGCCGGTTAAGTTGTTGAGGGCTGATTTCTTGTCCTCTGATAAAAAGCCTTCTGTATTTACTCCCAATCCTTTCAGGGGAGCATTTGCAAGCTTCTGGCATCATATTTGAGTGAATCGCCAAAAGTCAGATTTTTGATGAAAATCTGACCCCGGGGCTTAGGGATTTTTTCAAAAAAATATTTTCCGCCGCTTAACTTGTTGAGGGCTGATTTCTTGTCCTCTGATAAAAAGCCTTCTGTATTTACTCCCAATCCTTTCAGGGGAGCATTTGCAAGCTTCTGGCATCATATTTGAGTGAATTGCCAAAAGTCAGATTTTTCCTGAAATTCTGACCCCGGGGCTTAGGGATTTTTTCAAAAAAATATTTTCCGCCGGTTAAGTTGTTGAGGGCTGATTTCTTGTCCTGTGATAAAAAGCCTTCTGTTTCGACTTCCAATCCTTTCAGGGGAGCATTTGCAAGCTTCTGGCATCATTTTTGAGTGAATTGCCAAAAGTCAGATTTTTGCTGAAATTCTGACCCCGGGGCTTAGGGATTTTTTCAAAAAAATATTTTCCGCCGGTTAAGTTGTTGAGGGCTGATTTCTTGTCCTCTGATAAAAAGCCTTCTGTATTTACTCCCAATCCTTTCAGGGGAGCATTTGCAAGCTTCTGGCATCATATTTGAGTGAATCGCCAAAAGTCAGATTTTTGATGAAAATCTGACCCCGGGGCTTAGGGATTTTTTCAAAAAAATATTTTCCGCCGGTTAAGTTGTTGAGGGCTGATTTCTTGTCCTGTGATAAAAAGCCTTCTGTTTCGACTGCCAAACCTTTCAGGGGAGCATTTGCAAGCTTCTGGCATAATTTTTGAGAGAATTGCCAAAAGTCAGATTTTTGCTGAAATTCTGACCCCGGGGCTTAGGGATTTTTTCAAAAAAATATTTTCCGCCGGTTAAGTTGTTGAGGGCTGATTTCTTGTCCTGTGATAAAAAGCCTTCTGTTTCGACTGCCAAACCTTTCAGGGGAGCATTTGCAACCGGTTGGTACCATTTTTGAGTGAATTGCCAAAAGTCAGATTTTTGCTGAAATTCTGACCCCGGGGCTTAGGCATTTTTTCAAAAAAATATTTTCCGCCGGTTAAGTTGTTGAGGGCTGATTTCTTGTCCTGTGATAAAAAGCCTTCTGTTTCGACTGCCAAACCTTTCAGGGGAGCATTTGCAAGCTTCTGGCATAATTTTTGAGAGAATTGCCAAAAGTCAGATTTTTGCTGAAATTCTGACCCCGGGGCTTAGGGATTTTTTCAAAAAAATATTTTCCGCCGGTTAAGTTGTTGAGGGCTGATTTCTTGTCCTGTGATAAAAAGCCTTCTGTTTCGACCTCCAAACCTTTCAGGGGAGCATTTGCAACTGGTTGGTACCATTTTTGAGTGAATTACCAAAAGTCAGATTTTTGCTGAAATTGTGACCCCGGGGCTTAGGGATATTTTCAAAAAAATATTTTCCGCCGGTTAAGTTGTTTAGGGCTGATTTCTTGTTCTGTGATAAAAAGCCTTCTGTTTCGACTGCCAAACCTTTCAGGGGAGCATTTGCAAGCTTCTGGCATCATTTTTGAGTGAATTGTCAAAAGTCAGATTTTTGTTGAAATTCTGACCCCGGGGCTTAGGGATTTTTTCAAAAAAAATATTTTCCACCGGTTAAGTTGTTGAGGGCTGATTTCTTGTCCTGTGATAAAAAGCCTTCTGTTTCGACTTCCAATCCTTTCAGGGGAGCATTTGCAAGCTTCTGGCATCATTTTTGAGTGAATTGCCAAAAGTCAGATTTTTGCTGAAATTGTGACCCCGGGGCTTAGGGATTTTTTCAAAAAAATATTTTCCGCCGGTTAAGTTGTTGAGGGCTGATTTCTTGTCCTCTGATAAAAAGCCTTCTGTTTTGACTCCCAATCCTTTCAGGGGAGCATTTGCAAGCTTCTGGCATCATTTTTGAGTGAATCGCCAAAAGTCAGATTTTTGCTGAAATTCTGACCCCGGGGCTTAGGGATTTTTTCAAAAAAAATATTTTCCACCGGTTAAGTTGTTGAGGGCTGATTTCTTGTCCTGCGATAAAAAGCCTTCTGTTTCGACTTCCAATCCTTTCAGGGGAGCATTTGCAAGCTTCTGGCATCATTTTTGAGTGAATTGCCAAAAGTCAGATTTTTGCTGAAATTCTGACCCCGGGGCTTAGGGATTTTTTCAAAAAAATATTTTCCGCCGGTTAAGTTGTTGAGGGCTGATTTCTTGTCCTGTGATAAAAAGCCTTCTGTTTCGACTTCCAATCCTTTCAGGGGAGCATTTGCAAGCTTCTGGCATCATTTTTGAGTGAATTGCCAAAAGTCAGATTTTTGCTGAAATTCTGACCCCGGGGCTTAGGGATTTTTTCAAAAAAATATTTTCCGCCGGTTAAGTTGTTGAGGGCTGATTTCTTGTCCTCTGATAAAAAGCCTTCTGTATTTACTCCCAATCCTTTCAGGGGAGCATTTGCAAGCTTCTGGCATCATATTTGAGTGAATCGCCAAAAGTCAGATTTTTGATGAAAATCTGACCCCGGGGCTTAGGGATTTTTTCAAAAAAATATTTTCCGCCGGTTAAGTTGTTGAGGGCTGATTTCTTGTCCTGTGATAAAAAGCCTTCTGTTTCAACTGCCAAACCTTTCAGGGGAGCACTTGCAAGCTTCTGGCATCATTTTTGAGTGAATTGCCAAAAGTCAGATTTTTGCTGAAATTCTGACCCTGGGGCTTAGGGATTTTTTCAAAAAAATATTTTCCGCCAGTTAAGTTGTTGAGGGCTGATTTCTTGTCCTGTGATAAAAAGCCTTCTCTTTCGACTGCCAAACCTTTCAGGGGAGCATTTGCAACCGGTTGCCACCATTTTTGAGTGAATAGCCAAAAGTAAGATTTTTGCTGAAATTGTGATCCCGGGGCTTAGGGATTTTTTCAAAAAAAAAATTTCCGCTGGTTAAGTTGTTGAGGGCTTATTTCTGGTCCTCTGATAAAAAGCCTTCTGTTTCGACTGCCAAACCTTTCAGGGGAGCATTTGCAACCGGTTGCCACCATTTTTGAGTGAATAGCCAAAAGTAAGATTTTTGCTGAAATTGTGATCCCGGGGCTTAGGGATTTTTTCAAAAAAAAAATTTCCGCTGGTTAAGTTGTTGAGGGCTGATTTCTTGTCCTGTGATAAAAAGCCTTCTGTTTCGACTTCCAATCCTTTCAGGGGAGCATTTGCAAGCTTCTGGCATCATTTTTGAGTGAATTGCCAAAAGTCAGATTTTTGCTGAAATTCTGACCCCGGGGCTTAGGGATTTTTTCAAAAAAATATTTTCCGCCGGTTAAGTTGTTGAGGGCTGATTTCTTGTCCTCTGATAAAAAGCCTTCTGTATTTACTCCCAATCCTTTCAGGGGAGCATTTGCAAGCTTCTGGCATCATTTTTGAGTGAATTGCCAAAAGTCAGATTTTTGCTGAAATTCTGACCCCGGGGCTTAGGGATTTTTTCAAAAAAATATTTTCCGCCGGTTAAGTTGTTGAGGGCTGATTTCTTGTCCTGTGATAAAAAGCCTTCTGTTTCAACTGCCAAACCTTTCAGGGGAGCACTTGCAAGCTTCTGGCATCATTTTTGAGTGAATTGCCAAAAGTCAGATTTTTGCTGAAATTCTGACCCTGGGGCTTAGGGATTTTTTCAAAAAAATATTTTCCGCCAGTTAAGTTGTTGAGGGCTGATTTCTTGTCCTGTGATAAAAAGCCTTCTCTTTCGACTGCCAAACCTTTCAGGGGAGCATTTGCAACCGGTTGCCACCATTTTTGAGTGAATAGCCAAAAGTAAGATTTTTGCTGAAATTGTGATCCCGGGGCTTAGGGATTTTTTCAAAAAAAAAATTTCCGCTGGTTAAGTTGTTGAGGGCTTATTTCTGGTCCTCTGATAAAAAGCCTTCTGTTTCGACTGCCAAACCTTTCAGGGGAGCATTTGCAACTGGTTGGCACCATTTTTGAGTGAATCGCCAAAAGTCAGATTTTTGCTGAAATTGTGACCCCGGGGCTTAGGGATTTTTTCAAAAAAAAAATTTCCGCTGGTTAAGTTGTTGAGGGCTTATTTCTTGTCCTGTGAGCAAAAAGCCTTCTGTTTCGACTGCCAAACCTTTCAGGGGAGCATTTGCAACCGGTTGGCACCATTTTTAAATGAATTGCCAAAAGTCAGATTTTTGCTGAAATTGTGACCCCGGGGCTTAGGGATTTTTTCAAAAAAATATTTTGCGCCGGTTAAGTTGTTGAGGGCTGATTTCTTGTCCTGTGAGCAAAAAGCCTTCTGTTTCGACTGCCAAACCTTTCAGGGGAGCATTTGCAACCGGTTGGCACCATTTTTAAATGAATTGCCAAAAGTCAGATTTTTGCTGAAATTGTGACCCCGGGGCTTAGCGATTTTTTCAAAAAAATATTTTCCGCCGGTAAAGTTGTTGAGGGCTGATTTCTTTTCCTGTGATAAAAAGCCTTCTGTTTCCATCGCCAACACTTTCAGGGGAGCATTTGCAACCGGTTGGCACCATTTTTGAGTGAATTGCCAAAAGTCAGATTTTTGCTGAAATTGTGACACCGGGGCTTAGGGATTTTTTCAAAAAAAGATTTTCCGCCGGTTTAGTTGTCGAGGGCTGATTTCTTATCCTGTGATAAAAAGCCTTCTGTTTCGACTGCCAAAACATTCTGGGGAGCATTTGCAAACGGTTGGCACCATTTTTGAGTGAATCGCCAAAAGTCAGATATTTGCTGAAATTCTGACCCCGGGGCTTAGGGATTTTTTCAAAAAAATATTTCCCGCCGGTTAAGTTGTTGAGGGCTGATTTCTTGTCCTGTGATAAACAGCCTTCTGTTTCGACTGCCAAACCTTTCAGGGGAGCATTTGCAAGCTTCTGGCATCATTTTTGAGTGAATTGCCAAAAGTCAGATTTTTGCTGAAATTCTGACCCCGGGGCTTAAGGATTTTTTCAAAAAAATATTTTCCGCCGGTTAAGTTGTTGAGGGCTGATTTCTTGTCCTGTGATAAAAAGCCTTCTGTTTCGACTGCCAAACCTTTCAGGGGAGCATTTGCAAGCTTCTGGCATCATTTTTGAGTGAAGTGCCAAAAATCAGATTTTTGCTGAAATTCTGACCCCGGGGCTTAGGCATTTTTTCAAAAAAATATTTTCCGCCGGTTAGGTTTTTGAGGGCTGATTTCTTGTCCTGTGAAAAAAAGCCTTCTGTTTCGACTGCCAAACCTTTCAGCGGAGCATTTGCAAGCTTCTGGCATCATTATTGAGTGAATTGCCAAAAGTCAGATTTTTGCAGAAATTCTGACCCCGGGGCTTAGGGATTTTTTCAAAAAAAATATTTTCCACCGGTTAAGTTGTTGAGGGCTGATTTCTTGTCCTGTGATAAAAAGCCTTCTGTTTCGACTTCCAATCCTTTCAGGGGAGCATTTGCAAGCTTCTGGCATCATTTTTGAGTGAATTGCCAAAAGTCAGATTTTTGCTGAAATTCTGACCCCGGGGCTTAGGGATTTTTTCAAAATAATATTTTCCGCCGGTTAAGTTGTTGAGGGCTGATTTCTTGTCCTCTGATAAAAAGTCTTCTGTTTTGACTCCCAATCCTTTCAGGGGAGCATTTGCAAGATTCTGGCATCATATTTGAGTGAATCGCCAAAAGTCAGATTTTTGATGAAAATCTGACCCCGGGGCTTAGGGATTTTTTCAAAAAAATATTTTCCGCCGGTTAAGTTCTTGAGGGCTGATTTCTTGTCCTGTGATAAAAAGCCTTCTGTTTCGACTGCCAAACCTTTCAGGGGAGCATTTGCAAGCTTCTGGCATCATTTTTGAGTGAATTGCCAAAAGTCAGATTTTTGCTGAAATTCTGACCCTGGGGCTTAGGGATTTTTTCAAAAAAATATTTTCCGCCGGTTAAGTTGTTGAGGGCTGATTTCTTGTCCTGTGATAAAAAGCCTTCTCTTTCGACTGCCAAACCTTTCAGGGGAGCATTTGCAACTGGTTGGCACCATTTTTGAGTGAATCGCCAAAAGTCAGATTTTTGCTGAAATTGTGACCCCTGGGCTTAGGGATTTTTTCAAAAAAAAAAATTTCCGCTGGTTAAGTTGTTGAGGGCTTATTTCTTGTCCTCTGATAAAAAGCCTTATGTTTCGACTGCCAAAACATTCAGGGGAGCATTTGCAAACGGTTGGCACCATTTTTGAGTGAATTGCCAAAAGTCAGATTTTTGCTGAAATTGTGACACCGGGGCTTAGGGATTTTTTCAAAAAAAGATTTTCCGCCGGTTTAGTTGTCGAGGGCTGATTTCTTATCCTGTGATAAAAAGCCTTCTGTTTCGACTGCCAAAACATTCTGGGGAGCATTTGCAAACGGTTGGCACCATTTTTGAGTGAATCGCCAAAAGTCAGATATTTGCTGAAATTCTGACCCCGGGGCTTAGGGATTTTTTCAAAAAAATATTTTCTGCTGGTTAAGTTGTTGAGGGCTGATTTCTTGTCCTGTGATAAAAAGCCTTCTGTTTCGACTGCCAAACCTTTCAAGGGAGCATTTGCAAGCTTCTGGCATCATTTTTGAGTGAATTGCCAAAAGTCAGATTTTTGCTGAAATACTGACCCCGGGGCTTAAGGATTTTTTCAAAAAAATATTTTCCGCCGGTTAAGTTGTTGAGGGCTGATTTCTTGTTCTGTGATAAAAAGCCTTCTGTTTCGACTGCCAAACCTTTCAGGGGAGCATTTGCAAGCTTCTGGCATCATTTTTGAGTGAATTGCCAAAAGTCAGATTTTTGTTGAAATTCTGACCCCGGGGCTTAGGGATTTTTTCAAAAAAATATTTTCTGCTGGTTAAGTTGTTGAGGGCTGATTTCTTGTCCTGTTATAAAAAGCCTTCTGTTTTGACTGCCAAACCTTTCAGGGGAGCATTTCCAGGCTTCTGACATCATTTTAGAGTGAATTGCCAAAAGTCAGATTTTTGCTGAAATTCTGACCCCGGGGCTTAGGGATTTTTCCAAAAAAATATTTTCCGCCGGTTAAGTTTTTGAGGGCTGATTTCTTGTCCTGTGATAAAAAGCCTTCTGTTTCGACTCCCAATCCTTTCAGGGGAGCATTTGCAAGCTTCTGGCATCATTTTTGAGTGAATCGCCAAAAGTCAGATTTTTGCTGAAATTCTGACCCCGGGGCTTAGGGATTTTTTCAAAAAAAATATTTTCCACCGGTTAAGTTGTTGAGGGCTGATTTCTTGTCCTGTGATAAAAAGCCTTCTGTTTCGACTTCCAATCCTTTCAGGTGAGCATTTGCAAGCTTCTGGCATCATTTTTGAGTGAATTGCCAAAAGTCAGATTTTTCCTGAAATTCTGACCCCGGGGCTTAGGGATTTTTTCAAAAAAATATTTTCCGCCGGTTAAGTTGTTGAGGGCTGATTTCTTGTCCTCTGATAAAAAGCCTTTTGTTTTGACTCCCAATCCTTTCAGGGGAGCATTTGCAAGCTTCTGGCATCATATTTGAGTGAATCGCCAAAAGTCAGATTTTTGATGAAAATCTGACCCCGGGGCTTAGGGATTTTTTCAAAAAAATATTTTCCGCCGGTTAAGTTGTTGAGGGCTGATTTCTTGTCCTGTGATAAAAAGCCTTCTGTTTCGACTGCCAAACCTTTCAGGGGAGCATTTCCAAGCTTCTGGCATCATTTTTGAGTGAATTGCCAAAAGTCAGATTTTTGCTGAAATTTTGACCACGGGGCTTAGGGATTTTTTCAAAAAAATATTTTCCGCCGGTTAAGTTGTTGAGGGCTGATTTCTTGTCCTGTGATAAAAAGCCTTCTGTTTCGACTGCCAAACCTTTCAGGGGAGCATTTCCAAGCTTCTGGCATCATTTTTGAGTGAATTGCCAAAAGTCAGATTTTTGCTGAAATTCTGACCCCGGGGCTTAAGGATTTTTTCAAAAAAATATTTTCCGCTGGTTAAGTTGTTGAGGGCTGATTTCTTGTCCTGTGATAAAAAGCCTTCTGTTTCGACTGCCAAACCTTTCAGGGGAGCATTTCCAAGCTTCTGGCATCATTTTTGAGTGAATTGCCAAAAGTCAGATTTTTGCTGAAATTTTGACCACGGGGCTTAGGGATTTTTTTAAAAAAATATTTTCCGCCGGTTAAGTTGTTGAGGGCTGATTTCTTGTCCTGTGATAAAAAGCCTTCTGTTTCGACTGCCAAACCTTTCAGGGGAGCATTTGCAAGCTTCTGGCATCATTTTTGAGTGAATTGCCAAAAGTCAGATTTTTGCAGAAATTCTGACCCCGGGGCTTAGGGATTTTTTCAAAAAAATATTTTCTGCTGGTTAAGTTGTTGAGGGCTGATTTCTTGTCCTGTTATAAAAAGCCTTCTGTTTTGACTGCCAAACCTTTCAGGGGAGCATTTCCAAGCTTCTGGCATCATTTTTGAGTGAATTGCCAAAAGTCAGATTTTTGCTGAAATTTTGATCACGGGGCTTAGGGATTTTTTCAAAAAAATATTTTCCGCCGGTTAAGTTGTTGAGGGCTGATTTCTTGTCCTGTGATAAAAAGCCTTCTGTTTCGACTGCCAAACCTTTCAGGGGAGCATTTCCAAGCTTCTGGCATCATTTTTGAGTGAATTGCCAAAAGTCAGATTTTTTCTGAAATTCTGACCCCGGGGCTTAGGGATTTTTTTAAAAAAATATTTTCCGCCGGTTAAGTTGTTGAGGGCTGATTTCTTGTCCTGTGATAAAAAGCCTTCTGTTTCGACTGCCAAACCTTTCAGGGGAGCATTTGCAAGCTTCTGGCATCATTTTTGAGTGAATTGCCAAAAGTCAGATTTTTACTGAAATTCTGACCCCGGGGCTTAAGGATTTTTTCAAAAAAATATTTTCCGCCGGTTAAGTTGTTGAGGGCTGATTTCTTGTCCTGTGATAAAAAGCCTTCTGTTTCGACTGCCAAACCTTTCAGGGGAGCATTTGTAAGCTTCTGGCATCATTTTTGAGTGAATTTCCAAAAGTCAGATTTTTGCTGAAATTCTGACCCCGGGGCTTAGGGATTTTTCCAAAAAAATATTTTCCGCCGGTTAAGTTTTTGAGGGCTGATTTCTTGTCCTGTGATAAAAAGCCTTCTGTTTCGACTCCCAATCCTTTCAGGGGAGCATTTGCAAGCTTCTGGCATCATTTTTGAGTGAATTGCCAAAAGTCAGATTTTTGCTGAAATTCTGACCCCGGGGCTTAGGGATTTTTTCAAAAAAATATTTCCCGCCGGTTAAGTTGTTGAGGGCTGATTTCTTGTCCTGTGATAAAAAGCCTTCTGTTTCGACTGCCAAACCTTTCAGGGGAGCATTTGCAAGCTTCTGGCATCATTTTTGAGTGAATTGCCAAAAGTCAGATTTTTGCTGAAATTCTGACCCCGGGGCTTAAGGATTTTTTCAAAAAAATATTTTCCGCCGGTTAAGTTGTTGAGGGCTTATTTCTTGTCCTGTGATAAAAAGCCTTCAGTTTCCATCGCCAACGCTTTCAGGGGAGCATTTGCAACCGGTTGGCACCATTTTTGAGTGAATTGCCAAAAGTCAGATTTTTGCTGAAATTGTGACACCGGGGCTTAGGGATTTTTTCAAAAAAAGATTTTCCGCCGGTTTAGTTGTCGAGGGATGATTTCTTATCCTGTGATAAAAAGCCTTCTGTTTCGACTGCCAAAACATTCTGGGGAGCATTTGCAAACGGTTGGCACCATTTTTGAGTGAATCGCCAAAAGTCAGATATTTGCTGAAATTCTGACCCCGGGGCTTAGGGATTTTTTCAAAAAAATATTTCCCGCCAGTTAAGTTGTTGAGGGCTGATTTCTTGTCCTGTGATAAAAAGCCTTCTGTTTCGACTGCCAAACCTTTCAGGGGAGCATTTGCAAGCTTCTGGCATCATTTTTGAGTGAATTGCCAAAAGTCAGATTTTTGCTGAAATTCTGACCCCGGGGCTTAAGGATTTTTTCAAAAAAATATTTTCTGCCGGTTAAGTTGTTGAGGGCTGATTTCTTGTTCTGTGATAAAAAGCCTTCTGTTTCGACTGCCAAACCTTTCAGGGGAGCATTTGCAAGCTTCTGGCATCATTTTTGAGTGAATTGCCAAAAGTCAGATTTTTGCTGAAATTCTGACCCCGGGGCTTAAGGATTTTTTCAAAAAAATATTTTCCGCTGGTTAAGTTGTTGAGGGCTGATTTCTTGTCCTGTGATAAAAAGCCTTCTGTTTCGACTGCCAAACCTTTCAGGGAAGCATTTCCAAGCTTCTGGCATCATTTTTGAGTGAATTGCCAAAAGTCAGATTTTTGCTGAAATTTTGACCACGGGGCTTAGGGATTTTTTTAAAAAAATATTTTCCGCCGGTTAAGTTGTTGAGGGCTGATTTCTTGTCCTGTGATAAAAAGCCTTCTGTTTCGACTGCCAAACCTTTCAGGGGAGCATTTGCAAGCTTCTGGCATCATTTTTGAGTGAATTGCCAAAAGTCAGATTTTTGCAGAAATTCTGACCCCGGGGCTTAGGGATTTTTTCAAAAAAATATTTTCTGCTGGTTAAGTTGTTGAGGGCTGATTTCTTGTCCTGTTATAAAAAGCCTTCTGTTTTGACTGCCAAACCTTTCAGGGGAGCATTTCCAAGCTTCTGGCATCATTTTTGAGTGAATTGCCAAAAGTCAGATTTTTGCTGAAATTTTGATCACGGGGCTTAGGGATTTTTTCAAAAAAATATTTTCCGCCGGTTAAGTTGTTGAGGGCTGATTTCTTGTCCTGTGATAAAAAGCCTTCTGTTTCGACTGCCAAACCTTTCAGGGGAGCATTTCCAAGCTTCTGGCATCATTTTTGAGTGAATTGCCAAAAGTCAGATTTTTTCTGAAATTCTGACCCCGGGGCTTAGGGATTTTTTCAAAAAAATATTTTCCGCCGGTTAAGTTGTTGAGGGCTGATTTCTTTTCCTGTGATAAAAAGCCTTCTGTTTCGACTGCCAAACCTTTCAGGGGAGCATTTGTAAGCTTCTGGCATCATTTTTGAGTGAATTGCCAAAAGTCAGATTTTTGCTGAAATTCTGACCCCGGGGCTTAGGGATTTTTCCAAAAAAATATTTTCCGCCGGTTAAGTTTTTGAGGGCTGATTTCTTGTCCTGTGATAAAAAGCCTTCTGTTTCGACTCCCAATCCTTTCAGGGGAGCATTTGCAAGCTTCTGGCATCATTTTTGAGTGAATTGCCAAAAGTCAGATTTTTGCTGAAATTCTGACCCCGGGGCTTAGGGATTTTTTCAAAAAAATATTTCCCGCCGGTTAAGTTGTTGAGGGCTGATTTCTTGTCCTGTGATAAAAAGCCTTCTGTTTCGACTGCCAAACCTTTCAGGGGAGCATTTGCAAGCTTCTGGCATCATTTTTGAGTGAATTGCCAAAAGTCAGATTTTTGCTGAAATTCTGACCCCGGGGCTTAAGGATTTTTTCAAAAAAATATTTTCCGCCGGTTAAGTTGTTGAGGGCTTATTTCTTGTCCTGTGATAAAAAGCCTTCAGTTTCCATCGCCAACGCTTTCAGGGGAGCATTTGCAACCGGTTGGCACCATTTTTGAGTGAATTGCCAAAAGTCAGATTTTTGCTGAAATTGTGACCCCGGGGCTTAGGGATTTTTTCAAAAAAAGATTTTCCGCCGGTTTAGTTGTCGAGGGATGATTTCTTATCCTGTGATAAAAAGCCTTCTGTTTCGACTGCCAAAACATTCTGGGGAGCATTTGCAAACGGTTGGCACCATTTTTGAGTGAATCGCCAAAAGTCAGATATTTGCTGAAATTCTGACCCCGGGGCTTAGGGATTTTTTCAAAAAAATATTTCCCGCCGGTTAAGTTGTTGAGGGCTGATTTCTTGTCCTGTGATAAAAAGCCTTCTGTTTCGACTGCCAAACCTTTCAGGGGAGCATTTGCAAGCTTCTGGCATCATTTTTGAGTGAATTGCCAAAAGTCAGATTTTTGCTGAAATTCTGACCCCGGGGCTTAAGGATTTTTTCAAAAAAATATTTTCTGCCGGTTAAGTTGTTGAGGGCTGATTTCTTGTTCTGTGATAAAAAGCCTTCTGTTTCGACTGCCAAACCTTTCAGGGGAGCATTTGCAAGCTTCTGGCATCATTTTTGAGTGAATTGCCAAAAATCAGATTTTTGCTGAAATTCTGACCCCAGGGCTTAGGCATTTTTTCAAAAAAATATTTTCCGCCGGTTAAGATGTTGAGGGCTGATTTCTTGTTCTGTGATAAAAAGCCTTCTGTTTCGACTGCCAAACCTTTCAGGGGAGCATTTGCAAGCTTCTGGCATCATTTTTGAGTGAATTGCCAAAAGTCAGATTTTTGTTGAAATTCTGACCCCGGGGCTTAGGGATTTTTTAAAAAAATATTTTCCGCCGGTTAGGTTTTTGAGGGCTGATTTCTTGTCCTGTGATAAAAAGCCTTCTGTTTCGACTGCCAAACCTTTCAGCGGAGCATTTGCAAGCTTCTGGCATCATTATTGAGTGAATTGCCAAAAGTCAGATTTTTGCAGAAATTCTGACCCCGGGGCTTAGGGATTTTTTCAAAAAAATATTTTCTGCTGGTTAAGTTGTTGAGGGCTGATTTCTTGTCCTGTTATAAAAAGCCTTCTGTTTTGACTGCCAAACCTTTCAGGGGAGCATTTCCAAGCTTCTGGCATCATTTTTGAGTGAATTGCCAAAAGTCAGATTTTTGCTGAAATTTTGATAACGGGGCTTAGGGATTTTTTCAAAAAAATATTTTCCGCCGGTTAAGTTGTTGAGGGCTGATTTCTTGTCCTGTGATAAAAAGCCTTCTGTTTCGACTGCCAAACCTTTCAGGGGAGCATTTCCAAGCTTCTGGCATCATTTTTGAGTGAATTGCCAAAAGTCAGATTTTTTCTGAAATTCTGACCCCGGGGCTTAGGGATTTTTTTAAAAAAATATTTTCCGCCGGTTAAGTTGTTGAGGGCTGATTTCTTGTCCTGTGATAAAAAGCCTTCTGTTTCGACTGCCAAACCTTTCAGGGGAGCATTTGCAAGCTTCTGGCATCATTTTTGAGTGAATTGCCAAAAGTCAGATTTTTGCTGAAATTTTGATCACGGGGCTTAGGGATTTTTTCAAAAAAATATTTTCCGCCGGTTAAGTTGTTGAGGGCTGATTTCTTGTCCTGTGATAAAAAGCCTTCTGTTTCGACTGCCAAACCTTTCAGGGGAGCATTTCCAAGCTTCTGGCATCATTTTTGAGTGAATTGCCAAAAGTCAGATTTTTTCTGAAATTCTGACCCCGGGGCTTAGGGATTTTTTCAAAAAAATATTTTCCGCCGGTTAAGTTGTTGAGGGCTGATTTCTTGTCCTGTGATAAAAAGCCTTCTGTTTCGACTGCCAAACCTTTCAGGGGAGCATTTGTAAGCTTCTGGCATCATTTTTGAGTGAATTGCCAAAAGTCAGATTTTTGCTGAAATTCTGACCCCGGGGCTTAGGGATTTTTCCAAAAAAATATTTTCCGCCGGTTAAGTTTTTGAGGGCTGATTTCTTGTCCTGTGATAAAAAGCCTTCTGTTTCGACTCCCAATCCTTTCAGGGGAGCATTTGCAAGCTTCTGGCATCATTTTTGAGTGAATTGCCAAAAGTCAGATTTTTGCTGAAATTCTGACCCCGGGGCTTAGGGATTTTTTCAAAAAAATATTTCCCGCCGGTTAAGTTGTTGAGGGCTGATTTCTTGTCCTGTGATAAAAAGCCTTCTGTTTCGACTGCCAAACCTTTCAGGGGAGCATTTGCAAGCTTCTGGCATCATTTTTGAGTGAATTGCCAAAAGTCAGATTTTTGCTGAAATTCTGACCCCGGGGCTTAAGGATTTTTTCAAAAAAATATTTTCCGCCGGTTAAGTTGTTGAGGGCTTATTTCTTGTCCTGTGATAAAAAGCCTTCAGTTTCCATCGCCAACGCTTTCAGGGGAGCATTTGCAACCGGTTGGCACCATTTTTGAGTGAATTGCCAAAAGTCAGATTTTTGCTGAAATTGTGACCCCGGGGCTTAGGGATTTTTTCAAAAAAAGATTTTCCGCCGGTTTAGTTGTCGAGGGATGATTTCTTATCCTGTGATAAAAAGCCTTCTGTTTCGACTGCCAAAACATTCTGGGGAGCATTTGCAAACGGTTGGCACCATTTTTGAGTGAATCGCCAAAAGTCAGATATTTGCTGAAATTCTGACCCCGGGGCTTAGGGATTTTTTCAAAAAAATATTTCCCGCCGGTTAAGTTGTTGAGGGCTGATTTCTTGTCCTGTGATAAAAAGCCTTCTGTTTCGACTGCCAAACCTTTCAGGGGAGCATTTGCAAGCTTCTGGCATCATTTTTGAGTGAATTGCCAAAAGTCAGATTTTTGCTGAAATTCTGACCCCGGGGCTTAAGGATTTTTTCAAAAAAATATTTTCTGCCGGTTAAGTTGTTGAGGGCTGATTTCTTGTTCTGTGATAAAAAGCCTTCTGTTTCGACTGCCAAACCTTTCAGGGGAGCATTTGCAAGCTTCTGGCATCATTTTTGAGTGAATTGCCAAAAATCAGATTTTTGCTGAAATTCTGACCCCAGGGCTTAGGCATTTTTTCAAAAAAATATTTTCCGCCGGTTAAGATGTTGAGGGCTGATTTCTTGTTCTGTGATAAAAAGCCTTCTGTTTCGACTGCCAAACCTTTCAGGGGAGCATTTGCAAGCTTCTGGCATCATTTTTGAGTGAATTGCCAAAAGTCAGATTTTTGTTGAAATTCTGACCCCGGGGCTTAGGGATTTTTTAAAAAAATATTTTCCGCCGGTTAGGTTTTTGAGGGCTGATTTCTTGTCCTGTGATAAAAAGCCTTCTGTTTCGACTGCCAAACCTTTCAGCGGAGCATTTGCAAGCTTCTGGCATCATTATTGAGTGAATTGCCAAAAGTCAGATTTTTGCAGAAATTCTGACCCCGGGGCTTAGGGATTTTTTCAAAAAAATATTTTCTGCTGGTTAAGTTGTTGAGGGCTGATTTCTTGTCCTGTTATAAAAAGCCTTCTGTTTTGACTGCCAAACCTTTCAGGGGAGCATTTCCAAGCTTCTGGCATCATTTTTGAGTGAATTGCCAAAAGTCAGATTTTTGCTGAAATTTTGATAACGGGGCTTAGGGATTTTTTCAAAAAAATATTTTCCGCCGGTTAAGTTGTTGAGGGCTGATTTCTTGTCCTGTGATAAAAAGCCTTCTGTTTCGACTGCCAAACCTTTCAGGGGAGCATTTCCAAGCTTCTGGCATCATTTTTGAGTGAATTGCCAAAAGTCAGATTTTTTCTGAAATTCTGACCCCGGGGCTTAGGGATTTTTTTAAAAAAATATTTTCCGCCGGTTAAGTTGTTGAGGGCTGATTTCTTGTCCTGTGATAAAAAGCCTTCTGTTTCGACTGCCAAACCTTTCAGGGGAGCATTTGCAAGCTTCTGGCATCATTTTTGAGTGAATTGCCAAAAGTCAGATTTTTGCTGAAATTCTGACCCCGGGGCTTAAGGATTTTTTCAAAAAAATATTTTCCGCCGGTTAAGTTGTTGAGGGCTGATTTCTTGTCCTGTGATAAAAAGCCTTCTGTTTCGACTGCCAAACCTTTCAGGGGAGCATTTGCAAGCTTCTGGCATCATTTTTGAGTGAATTGCCAAAAATCAGATTTTTGCTGAAATTCTGACCCCGGGGCTTAGGCATTTTTTCAAAAAAATATTTTCCGCCGGTTAAGTTGTTGAGGGCTGATTTCTTGTTCTGTGATAAAAAGCCTTCTGTTTCGACTGCCAAACCTTTCAGGGGAGCATTTGCAAGCTTCTGGCATCATTTTTGAGTGAATTGCCAAAAGTCAGTTTTTTGTTGAAATTCTGACCCCGGGGCTTAGGGATTTTTTCAAAAAAATATTTTCCGCCGGTTAGGTTTTTGAGGGCTGATTTCTTGTCCTGTGATAAAAAGCCTTCTGTTTCGACTGCCAAACCTTTCAGCGGAGCATTTGCAAGCTTCTGGCATCATTATTGAGTGAATTGCCAAAAGTCAGATTTTTGCAGAAATTCTGACCCCGGGGCTTAGGGATTTTTTCAAAAAAATATTTTCTGCTGGTTAAGTTGTTGAGGGCTGATTTCTTGTCCTGTTATAAAAAGCCTTCTGTTTTGACTGCCAAACCTTTCAGGGGAGCATTTCCAAGCTTCTGGCATCATTTTTGAGTGAATTGCCAAAAGTCAGATTTTTGCTGAAATTTTGATCACGGGGCTTAGGGATTTTTTCAAAATAATATTTTCCGCTGGTTAAGTTGTTGAGGGCTGATTTCTTGTCCTGTGATAAAAAGCCTTCTGTTTCGACTGCCAAACCTTTCAGGGGAGCATTTGCAAGCTTCTGGCATCATTTTTGAGTGAATTGCCAAAAGTCAGATTTTTGCTGAAATTCTGACCCCGGGGCTTAAGGATTTTTTCAAAAAAATATTTTCCGCCGGTTAAGTTGTTGAGGGCTGATTTCTTGTCCTGTGATAAAAAGCCTTCTGTTTCGACTGCCAAACCTTTCAGGGGAGCATTTGCAAGCTTCTGGCATCATTATTGAGTGAATTGCCAAAAGTCAGATTTTTGCAGAAATTCTGACCCCGGGGCTTAGGGATTTTTTCAAAAAAATATTTTCTGCTGGTTAAGTTGTTGAGGGCTGATTTCTTGTCCTGTTATAAAAAGCCTTCTGTTTTGACTGCCAAACCTTTCAGGGGAGCATTTCCAAGCTTCTGGCATCATTTTTGAGTGAATTGCCAAAAGTCAGATTTTTGCTGAAATTTTGATCACGGGGCTTAGGGATTTTTTCAAAATAATATTTTCCGCTGGTTAAGTTGTTGAGGGCTGATTTCTTGTCCTGTGATAAAAAGCCTTCTGTTTCGACTGCCAAACCTTTCAGGGGAGCATTTCCAAGCTTCTGGCATCATTTTTGAGTGAATTGCCAAAAGTCAGATTTTTTCTGAAATTCTGACCCCGGGGCTTAGGGATTTTTTTAAAAAAATATTTTCCGCCGGTTAAGTTGTTGAGGGCTGATTTCTTGTCCTGTGATAAAAAGCCTTCTGTTTCGACTGCCAAACCTTTCAGGGGAGCATTTGCAAGCTTCTGGCATCATTTTTGAGTGAATTGCCAAAAGTCAGATTTTTGCTGAAATTCTGACCCCGGGGCTTAAGGATTTTTTCAAAAAAATATTTTCCGCCGGTTAAGTTGTTGAGGGCTGATTTCTTGTCCTGTGATAAAAAGCCTTCTGTTTCGACTGCCAAACCTTTCAGGGGAGCATTTGCAAGCTTCTGGCATCATTATTGAGTGAATTGCCAAAAGTCAGATTTTTGCAGAAATTCTGACCCCGGGGCTTAGGGATTTTTTCAAAAAAATATTTTCTGCTGGTTAAGTTGTTGAGGGCTGATTTCTTGTCCTGTTATAAAAAGCCTTCTGTTTTGACTGCCAAACCTTTCAGGGGAGCATTTCCAAGCTTCTGGCATCATTTTTGAGTGAATTGCCAAAAGTCAGATTTTTGCTGAAATTTTGATCACGGGGCTTAGGGATTTTTTCAAAAAAATATTTTCCGCCGGTTAAGTTGTTGAGGGCTGATTTCTTGTCCTGTGATAAAAAGCCTTCTGTTTCGACTGCCAAACCTTTCAGGGGAGCATTTGCAAGCTTCTGGCATCATTTTTGAGTGAATTGCCAAAAATCAGATTTTTGCTGAAATTCTGACCCCGGGGCTTAGGCATTTTTTCAAAAAAATATTTTCCGCCGGTTAAGTTGTTGAGGGCTGATTTCTTGTTCTGTGATAAAAAGCCTTCTGTTTCGACTGCCAAACCTTTCAGGGGAGCATTTGCAAGCTTCTGGCATCATTTTTGAGTGAATTGCCAAAAGTCAGTTTTTTGTTGAAATTCTGACCCCGGGGCTTAGGGATTTTTTCAAAAAAATATTTTCCGCCGGTTAGGTTTTTGAGGGCTGATTTCTTGTCCTGTGATAAAAAGCCTTCTGTTTCGACTGCCAAACCTTTCAGCGGAGCATTTGCAAGCTTCTGGCATCATTATTGAGTGAATTGCCAAAAGTCAGATTTTTGCAGAAATTCTGACCCCGGGGCTTAGGGATTTTTTCAAAAAAATATTTTCTGCTGGTTAAGTTGTTGAGGGCTGATTTCTTGTCCTGTTATAAAAAGCCTTCTGTTTTGACTGCCAAACCTTTCAGGGGAGCATTTCCAAGCTTCTGGCATCATTTTTGAGTGAATTGCCAAAAGTCAGATTTTTGCTGAAATTTTGATCACGGGGCTTAGGGATTTTTTCAAAAAAATATTTTCCGCTGGTTAAGTTGTTGAGGGCTGATTTCTTGTCCTGTGATAAAAAGCCTTCTGTTTCGACTGCCAAACCTTTCAGGGGAGCATTTCCAAGCTTCTGGCATCATTTTTGAGTGAATTGCCAAAAGTCAGATTTTTTCTGAAATTCTGACCCCGGGGCTTAGGGATTTTTTTAAAAAAATATTTTCCGCCGGTTAAGTTGTTGAGGGCTGATTTCTTGTCCTGTGATAAAAAGCCTTCTGTTTCGACTGCCAAACCTTTCAGGGGAGCATTTGCAAGCTTCTGGCATCATTTTTGAGTGAATTGCCAAAAGTCAGATTTTTGCTGAAATTCTGACCCCGGGGCTTAAGGATTTTTTCAAAAAAATATTTTCCGCCGGTTAAGTTGTTGAGGGCTGATTTCTTGTTCTGTGATAAAAAGCCTTCTGTTTCGACTGCCAAACCTTTCAGGGGAGCATTTGCAAGCTTCTGGCATCATTTTTGAGTGAATTGCCAAAAATCAGATTTTTGCTGAAATTCTGACCCCGGGGCTTAGGCATTTTTTCAAAAAAATATTTTCCGCCGGTTAAGTTGTTGAGGGCTGATTTCTTGTTCTGTGATAAAAAGCCTTCTGTTTCGACTGCCAAACCTTTCAGGGGAGCATTTGCAAGCTTCTGGCATCATTTTTGAGTGAATTGCCAAAAGTCAGATTTTTGTTGAAATTCTGACCCCGGGGCTTAGGGATTTTTTCAAAAAAATATTTTCCGCCGGTTAGGTTTTTGAGGGCTGATTTCTTGTCCTGTGATAAAAAGCCTTCTGTTTCGACTGCCAAACCTTTCAGCGGAGTATTTGCAAGCTTCTGGCATCATTATTGAGTGAATTGCCAAAAGTCAGATTTTTGCAGAAATTCTGACCCCGGGGCTTAGGGATTTTTTCAAAAAAATATTTTCTGCTGGTTAAGTTGTTGAGGGCTGATTTCTTGTCCTGTTATAAAAAGCCTTCTGTTTTGACTGCCAAACCTTTCAGGGGAGCATTTCCAAGCTTCTGGCATCATTTTTGAGTGAATTGCCAAAAGTCAGATTTTTGCTGAAATTTTGATAACGGGGCTTAGGGATTTTTTCAAAAAAATATTTTCCGCCGGTTAAGTTGTTGAGGGCTGATTTCTTGTCCTGTGATAAAAAGCCTTCTGTTTCGACTGCCAAACCTTTCAGGGGAGCATTTCCAAGCTTCTGGCATCATTTTTGAGTGAATTGCCAAAAGTCAGATTTTTTCTGAAATTCTGACCCCGGGGCTTAGGGATTTTTTTAAAAAAATATTTTCCGCCGGTTAAGTTGTTGAGGGCTGATTTCTTGTCCTGTGATAAAAAGCCTTCTGTTTCCATCGCCAACGCTTTCAGGGGAGCATTTGCAACCGGTTGGCACCATTTTTGAGTGAATTGCCAAAAGTCAGATTTTTGCTGAAATTGTGACCCCGGGGCTTAGGGATTTTTTCAAAAAAAGATTTTCCGCCGGTTTAGTTGTCGAGGGATGATTTCTTATCCTGTGATAAAAAGCCTTCTGTTTCGACTGCCAAAACATTCTGGGGAGCATTTGCAAACGGTTGGCACCATTTTTGAGTGAATCGCCAAAAGTCAGATATTTGCTGAAATTCTGACCCCGGGGCTTAGGGATTTTTTCAAAAAAATATTTCCCGCCGGTTAAGTTGTTGAGGGCTGATTTCTTGTCCTGTGATAAAAAGCCTTCTGTTTCGACTGCCAAACCTTTCAGGGGAGCATTTGCAAGCTTCTGGCATCATTTTTGAGTGAATTGCCAAAAGTCAGATTTTTGCTGAAATTCTGACCCCGGGGCTTAAGGATTTTTTCAAAAAAATATTTTCTGCCGGTTAAGTTGTTGAGGGCTGATTTCTTGTTCTGTGATAAAAAGCCTTCTGTTTCGACTGCCAAACCTTTCAGGGGAGCATTTGCAAGCTTCTGGCATCATTTTTGAGTGAATTGCCAAAAATCAGATTTTTGCTGAAATTCTGACCCCAGGGCTTAGGCATTTTTTCAAAAAAATATTTTCCGCCGGTTAAGATGTTGAGGGCTGATTTCTTGTTCTGTGATAAAAAGCCTTCTGTTTCGACTGCCAAACCTTTCAGGGGAGCATTTGCAAGCTTCTGGCATCATTTTTGAGTGAATTGCCAAAAGTCAGATTTTTGTTGAAATTCTGACCCCGGGGCTTAGGGATTTTTTAAAAAAATATTTTCCGCCGGTTAGGTTTTTGAGGGCTGATTTCTTGTCCTGTGATAAAAAGCCTTCTGTTTCGACTGCCAAACCTTTCAGCGGAGCATTTGCAAGCTTCTGGCATCATTATTGAGTGAATTGCCAAAAGTCAGATTTTTGCAGAAATTCTGACCCCGGGGCTTAGGGATTTTTTCAAAAAAATATTTTCTGCTGGTTAAGTTGTTGAGGGCTGATTTCTTGTCCTGTTATAAAAAGCCTTCTGTTTTGACTGCCAAACCTTTCAGGGGAGCATTTCCAAGCTTCTGGCATCATTTTTGAGTGAATTGCCAAAAGTCAGATTTTTGCTGAAATTTTGATAACGGGGCTTAGGGATTTTTTCAAAAAAATATTTTCCGCCGGTTAAGTTGTTGAGGGCTGATTTCTTGTCCTGTGATAAAAAGCCTTCTGTTTCGACTGCCAAACCTTTCAGGGGAGCATTTCCAAGCTTCTGGCATCATTTTTGAGTGAATTGCCAAAAGTCAGATTTTTTCTGAAATTCTGACCCCGGGGCTTAGGGATTTTTTTAAAAAAATATTTTCCGCCGGTTAAGTTGTTGAGGGCTGATTTCTTGTCCTGTGATAAAAAGCCTTCTGTTTCGACTGCCAAACCTTTCAGGGGAGCATTTGCAAGCTTCTGGCATCATTTTTGAGTGAATTGCCAAAAGTCAGATTTTTGCTGAAATTCTGACCCCGGGGCTTAAGGATTTTTTCAAAAAAATATTTTCCGCCGGTTAAGTTGTTGAGGGCTGATTTCTTGTCCTGTGATAAAAAGCCTTCTGTTTCGACTGCCAAACCTTTCAGGGGAGCATTTGCAAGCTTCTGGCATCATTTTTGAGTGAATTGCCAAAAATCAGATTTTTGCTGAAATTCTGACCCCGGGGCTTAGGCATTTTTTCAAAAAAATATTTTCCGCCGGTTAAGTTGTTGAGGGCTGATTTCTTGTTCTGTGATAAAAAGCCTTCTGTTTCGACTGCCAAACCTTTCAGGGGAGCATTTGCAAGCTTCTGGCATCATTTTTGAGTGAATTGCCAAAAGTCAGTTTTTTGTTGAAATTCTGACCCCGGGGCTTAGGGATTTTTTCAAAAAAATATTTTCCGCCGGTTAGGTTTTTGAGGGCTGATTTCTTGTCCTGTGATAAAAAGCCTTCTGTTTCGACTGCCAAACCTTTCAGCGGAGCATTTGCAAGCTTCTGGCATCATTATTGAGTGAATTGCCAAAAGTCAGATTTTTGCAGAAATTCTGACCCCGGGGCTTAGGGATTTTTTCAAAAAAATATTTTCTGCTGGTTAAGTTGTTGAGGGCTGATTTCTTGTCCTGTTATAAAAAGCCTTCTGTTTTGACTGCCAAACCTTTCAGGGGAGCATTTCCAAGCTTCTGGCATCATTTTTGAGTGAATTGCCAAAAGTCAGATTTTTGCTGAAATTTTGATCACGGGGCTTAGGGATTTTTTCAAAATAATATTTTCCGCTGGTTAAGTTGTTGAGGGCTGATTTCTTGTCCTGTGATAAAAAGCCTTCTGTTTCGACTGCCAAACCTTTCAGGGGAGCATTTCCAAGCTTCTGGCATCATTTTTGAGTGAATTGCCAAAAGTCAGATTTTTTCTGAAATTCTGACCCCGGGGCTTAGGGATTTTTTTAAAAAAATATTTTCCGCCGGTTAAGTTGTTGAGGGCTGATTTCTTGTCCTGTGATAAAAAGCCTTCTGTTTCGACTGCCAAACCTTTCAGGGGAGCATTTGCAAGCTTCTGGCATCATTTTTGAGTGAATTGCCAAAAGTCAGATTTTTGCTGAAATTCTGACCCCGGGGCTTAAGGATTTTTTCAAAAAAATATTTTCCGCCGGTTAAGTTGTTGAGGGCTGATTTCTTGTCCTGTGATAAAAAGCCTTCTGTTTCGACTGCCAAACCTTTCAGGGGAGCATTTGCAAGCTTCTGGCATCATTATTGAGTGAATTGCCAAAAGTCAGATTTTTGCAGAAATTCTGACCCCGGGGCTTAGGGATTTTTTCAAAAAAATATTTTCTGCTGGTTAAGTTGTTGAGGGCTGATTTCTTGTCCTGTTATAAAAAGCCTTCTGTTTTGACTGCCAAACCTTTCAGGGGAGCATTTCCAAGCTTCTGGCATCATTTTTGAGTGAATTGCCAAAAGTCAGATTTTTGCTGAAATTTTGATCACGGGGCTTAGGGATTTTTTCAAAATAATATTTTCCGCTGGTTAAGTTGTTGAGGGCTGATTTCTTGTCCTGTGATAAAAAGCCTTCTGTTTCGACTGCCAAACCTTTCAGGGGAGCATTTCCAAGCTTCTGGCATCATTTTTGAGTGAATTGCCAAAAGTCAGATTTTTTCTGAAATTCTGACCCCGGGGCTTAGGGATTTTTTTAAAAAAATATTTTCCGCCGGTTAAGTTGTTGAGGGCTGATTTCTTGTCCTGTGATAAAAAGCCTTCTGTTTCGACTGCCAAACCTTTCAGGGGAGCATTTGCAAGCTTCTGGCATCATTTTTGAGTGAATTGCCAAAAGTCAGATTTTTGCTGAAATTCTGACCCCGGGGCTTAAGGATTTTTTCAAAAAAATATTTTCCGCCGGTTAAGTTGTTGAGGGCTGATTTCTTGTCCTGTGATAAAAAGCCTTCTGTTTCGACTGCCAAACCTTTCAGGGGAGCATTTGCAAGCTTCTGGCATCATTTTTGAGTGAATTGCCAAAAATCAGATTTTTGCTGAAATTCTGACCCCGGGGCTTAGGCATTTTTTCAAAAAAATATTTTCCGCCGGTTAAGTTGTTGAGGGCTGATTTCTTGTTCTGTGATAAAAAGCCTTCTGTTTCGACTGCCAAACCTTTCAGGGGAGCATTTGCAAGCTTCTGGCATCATTTTTGAGTGAATTGCCAAAAGTCAGTTTTTTGTTGAAATTCTGACCCCGGGGCTTAGGGATTTTTTCAAAAAAATATTTTCCGCCGGTTAGGTTTTTGAGGGCTGATTTCTTGTCCTGTGATAAAAAGCCTTCTGTTTCGACTGCCAAACCTTTCAGCGGAGCATTTGCAAGCTTCTGGCATCATTATTGAGTGAATTGCCAAAAGTCAGATTTTTGCAGAAATTCTGACCCCGGGGCTTAGGGATTTTTTCAAAAAAATATTTTCTGCTGGTTAAGTTGTTGAGGGCTGATTTCTTGTCCTGTTATAAAAAGCCTTCTGTTTTGACTGCCAAACCTTTCAGGGGAGCATTTCCAAGCTTCTGGCATCATTTTTGAGTGAATTGCCAAAAGTCAGATTTTTGCTGAAATTTTGATCACGGGGCTTAGGGATTTTTTCAAAAAAATATTTTCCGCTGGTTAAGTTGTTGAGGGCTGATTTCTTGTCCTGTGATAAAAAGCCTTCTGTTTCGACTGCCAAACCTTTCAGGGGAGCATTTCCAAGCTTCTGGCATCATTTTTGAGTGAATTGCCAAAAGTCAGATTTTTTCTGAAATTCTGACCCCGGGGCTTAGGGATTTTTTTAAAAAAATATTTTCCGCCGGTTAAGTTGTTGAGGGCTGATTTCTTGTCCTGTGATAAAAAGCCTTCTGTTTCGACTGCCAAACCTTTCAGGGGAGCATTTGCAAGCTTCTGGCATCATTTTTGAGTGAATTGCCAAAAGTCAGATTTTTGCTGAAATTCTGACCCCGGGGCTTAAGGATTTTTTCAAAAAAATATTTTCCGCCGGTTAAGTTGTTGAGGGCTGATTTCTTGTTCTGTGATAAAAAGCCTTCTGTTTCGACTGCCAAACCTTTCAGGGGAGCATTTGCAAGCTTCTGGCATCATTTTTGAGTGAATTGCCAAAAATCAGATTTTTGCTGAAATTCTGACCCCGGGGCTTAGGCATTTTTTCAAAAAAATATTTTCCGCCGGTTAAGTTGTTGAGGGCTGATTTCTTGTTCTGTGATAAAAAGCCTTCTGTTTCGACTGCCAAACCTTTCAGGGGAGCATTTGCAAGCTTCTGGCATCATTTTTGAGTGAATTGCCAAAAGTCAGATTTTTGTTGAAATTCTGACCCCGGGGCTTAGGGATTTTTTCAAAAAAATATTTTCCGCCGGTTAGGTTTTTGAGGGCTGATTTCTTGTCCTGTGATAAAAAGCCTTCTGTTTCGACTGCCAAACCTTTCAGCGGAGTATTTGCAAGCTTCTGGCATCATTATTGAGTGAATTGCCAAAAGTCAGATTTTTGCAGAAATTCTGACCCCGGGGCTTAGGGATTTTTTCAAAAAAATATTTTCTGCTGGTTAAGTTGTTGAGGGCTGATTTCTTGTCCTGTTATAAAAAGCCTTCTGTTTTGACTGCCAAACCTTTCAGGGGAGCATTTCCAAGCTTCTGGCATCATTTTTGAGTGAATTGCCAAAAGTCAGATTTTTGCTGAAATTTTGATAACGGGGCTTAGGGATTTTTTCAAAAAAATATTTTCCGCCGGTTAAGTTGTTGAGGGCTGATTTCTTGTCCTGTGATAAAAAGCCTTCTGTTTCGACTGCCAAACCTTTCAGGGGAGCATTTCCAAGCTTCTGGCATCATTTTTGAGTGAATTGCCAAAAGTCAGATTTTTTCTGAAATTCTGACCCCGGGGCTTAGGGATTTTTTTAAAAAAATATTTTCCGCCGGTTAAGTTGTTGAGGGCTGATTTCTTGTCCTGTGATAAAAAGCCTTCTGTTTCGACTGCCAAACCTTTCAGGGGAGCATTTGCAAGCTTCTGGCATCATTTTTGAGTGAATTGCCAAAAGTCAGATTTTTGCTGAAATTCTGACCCCGGGGCTTAAGGATTTTTTCAAAAAAATATTTTCCGCCGGTTAAGTTGTTGAGGGCTGATTTCTTGTCCTGTGATAAAAAGCCTTCTGTTTCGACTGCCAAACCTTTCAGGGGAGCATTTGCAAGCTTCTGGCATCATTTTTGAGTGAATTGCCAAAAATCAGATTTTTGCTGAAATTCTGACCCCGGGGCTTAGGCATTTTTTCAAAAAAATATTTTCCGCCAGTTAAGTTGTTGAGGGCTGATTTCTTGTCCTGTGATAAAAAGCCTTCTGTTTCGACTGCCAAACCTTTCAGGGGAGCATTTGCAAGCTTCTGGCATCATTTTTGAGTGAATTGCCAAAAGTCAGATTTTTGTTGAAATTCTGACCCCGGGGCTTAGGGATTTTTTCAAAAAAATATTTTCCGCCGGTTAGGTTTTTGAGGGCTGATTTCTTGTCCTGTGATAAAAAGCCTTCTGTTTCGACTGCCAAACCTTTCAGCGGAGTATTTGCAAGCTTCTGGCATCATTATTGAGTGAATTGCCAAAAGTCAGATTTTTGCAGAAATTCTGACCCCGGGGCTTAGGGATTTTTTCAAAAAAATATTTTCTGCTGGTTAAGTTGTTGAGGGCTGATTTCTTGTCCTGTTATAAAAAGCCTTCTGTTTTGACTGCCAAACCTTTCAGGGGAGCATTTCCAAGCTTCTGGCATCATTTTTGAGTGAATTGCCAAAAGTCAGATTTTTGCTGAAATTTTGATAACGGGGCTTAGGGATTTTTTCAAAAAAATATTTTCCGCCGGTTAAGTTGTTGAGGGCTGATTTCTTGTCCTGTGATAAAAAGCCTTCTGTTTCGACTGCCAAACCTTTCAGGGGAGCATTTCCAAGCTTCTGGCATCATTTTTGAGTGAATTGCCAAAAGTCAGATTTTTTCTGAAATTCTGACCCCGGGGCTTAGGGATTTTTTTAAAAAAATATTTTCCGCCGGTTAAGTTGTTGAGGGCTGATTTCTTGTCCTGTGATAAAAAGCCTTCTGTTTCGACTGCCAAACCTTTCAGGGGAGCATTTGCAAGCTTCTGGCATCATTTTTGAGTGAATTGCCAAAAGTCAGATTTTTGCTGAAATTCTGACCCCGGGGCTTAAGGATTTTTTCAAAAAAATATTTTCCGCCGGTTAAGTTGTTGAGGGCTGATTTCTTGTCCTGTGATAAAAAGCCTTCTGTTTCGACTGCCAAACCTTTCAGGGGAGCATTTGCAAGCTTCTGGCATCATTTTTGAGTGAATTGCCAAAAATCAGATTTTTGCTGAAATTCTGACCCCGGGGCTTAGGCATTTTTTCAAAAAAATATTTTCCGCCAGTTAAGTTGTTGAGGGCTGATTTCTTGTCCTGTGATAAAAAGCCTTCTGTTTCGACTGCCAAACCTTTCAGGGCAGCATTTGCAAGCTTCTGGCATCATTTTTGAGTGAATTGCCAAAAGTCAGTTTTTTGTTGAAATTCTGACCCCGGGGCTTAGGGATTTTTTCAAAAAAATATTTTCCGCCGGTTAAGTTGTTGAGGGCTTATTTCTTGTCCTGTGATAAAAAGCCTTCAGTTTCCATCGCCAACGCTTTCAGGGGAGCATTTGCAACCGGTTGGCACCATTTTTGAGTGAATTGCCAAAAGTCAGATTTTTGCTGAAATTGTGACACCGGGGCTTAGGGATTTTTTCAAAAAAAGATTTTCCGCCGGTTTAGTTGTCGAGGGATGATTTCTTATCCTGTGATAAAAAGCCTTCTGTTTCGACTGCCAAAACATTCTGGGGAGCATTTGCAAACGGTTGGCACCATTTTTGAGTGAATCGCCAAAAGTCAGATATTTGCTGAAATTCTGACCCCGGGGCTTAGGGATTTTTTCAAAAAAATATTTCCCGCCGGTTAAGTTGTTGAGGGCTGATTTCTTGTCCTGTGATAAAAAGCCTTCTGTTTTGACTGCCAAACCTTTCAGGGGAGCATTTCCAAGCTTCTGGCATCATTTTTGAGTGAATTGCCAAAAGTCAGATTTTTGCTGAAATTTTGATCACGGGGCTTAGGGATTTTTTCAAAAAAATATTTTCCGCTGGTTAAGTTGTTGAGGGCTGATTTCTTGTCCTGTGATAAAAAGCCTTCTGTTTCGACTGCCAAACCTTTCAGGGGAGCATTTCCAAGCTTCTGGCATCATTTTTGAGTGAATTGCCAAAAGTCAGATTTTTTCTGAAATTCTGACCCCGGGGCTTAGGGATTTTTTTAAAAAAATATTTTCCGCCGGTTAAGTTGTTGAGGGCTGATTTCTTGTCCTGTGATAAAAAGCCTTCTGTTTCGACTGCCAAACCTTTCAGGGGAGCATTTGCAAGCTTCTGGCATCATTTTTGAGTGAATTGCCAAAAGTCAGATTTTTGCTGAAATTCTGACCCCGGGGCTTAAGGATTTTTTCAAAAAAATATTTTCCGCCGGTTAAGTTGTTGAGGGCTGATTTCTTGTCCTGTGATAAAAAGCCTTCTGTTTCGACTGCCAAACCTTTCAGGGGAGCATTTGCAAGCTTCTGGCATCATTTTTGAGTGAATTGCCAAAAATCAGATTTTTGCTGAAATTCTGACCCCGGGGCTTAGGCATTTTTTCAAAAAAATATTTTCCGCCGGTTAAGTAGTTGAGGGCTGATTTCTTGTCCTGTGATAAAAAGCCTTCTGTTTCGACTGCCAAACCTTTCAGAGGAGCATTTGCAAGCTTCTGGCATCATTTTTGAATGAATTGCCAAAAGTCAGATTTTTGCTGAAATTCTGACCCCGGGGCTTAGGGATTTTTTCAAAAAAATATTTTCCGCCGGTTAGGTTTTTGAGGGCTGATTTCTTGTCCTGTGATAAAAAGCCTTCTGTTTCGACTGCCAAACCTTTCAGGGGAGCATTTGCAAGCTTCTGGCATCATTTTTGAGTGAATTGCCAAAAGTCAGATTTTTTCTGAAATTCTGACCCCGGGGCTTAGGGATTTTTTTAAAAAAATATTTTCCGCCGGTTAAGTTGTTGAGGGCTGATTTCTTGTCTTGTGATAAAAAGCCTTCTGTTTCGACTGCCAAACCTTTCAGGGGAGCATTTGCAAGCTTCTGGCATCATTTTTGAGTGAATTGCCAAAAATCAGATTTTTGCTGAAATTCTGACCCCGGGGCTTAGGCATTTTTTCAAAAAAATATTTTCCGCCGGTTAAGTTGTTGAGGGCTGATTTCTTGTCCTGTGATAAAAAGCCTTCTGTTTCGACTGCCAAACCTTGCAGAGGAGCATTTGCAAGCTTCTGGCATCATTTTTGAATGAATTGCCAAAAGTCAGATTTTTGCTGAAATTCTGACCCCGGGGCTTAGGGATTTTTTCAAAAAAATATTTTCCGCCGGTTAGGTTTTTGAGGGCTGATTTCTTGTCCTGTGATAAAAAGCCTTCTGTTTCGACTGCCAAACCTTTCAGGGGAGCATTTGCAAGCTTCTGGCATCATTATTGAGTGAATTGCCAAAAGTCAGATTTTTGCAGAAATTCTGACCCCAAGGCTTAGGGATATTTTCAAAAAAATATTTTCCGCCGGTTAAGTTGTTTAGGGCTGATTTCTTGTTCTGTGATAAAAAGCCTTCTGTTTCGACTGCCAAACCTTTCAGGGGAGCATTTGTAAGCTTCTGGCATCATTTTTGAGTGAATTGCCAAAAGTCAGATTTTTGCTGAAATTCTGACCCCGGGGCTTAGGGATTTTTCCAAAAAAATATTTTCCGCCGGTTAAGTTTTTGAGGGCTGATTTCTTGTCCTGTGATAAAAAGCCTTCTGTTTCGACTCCCAATCCTTTCAGGGGAGCATTTGCAAGCTTCTGGCATCATTTTTGAGTGAATTGCCAAAAGTCAGATTTTTGCTGAAATTCTGACCCCGGGGCTTAGGGATTTTTTCAAAAAAATATTTCCCGCCGGTTAAGTTGTTGAGGGCTGATTTCTTGTCCTGTGATAAAAAGCCTTCTGTTTCGACTGCCAAACCTTTCAGGGGAGCATTTGCAAGCTTCTGGCATCATTTTTGAGTGAATTGCCAAAAGTCAGATTTTTGCTGAAATTCTGACCCCGGGGCTTAAGGATTTTTTCAAAAAAATATTTTCTGCCGGTTAAGTTGTTGAGGGCTTATTTCTTGTCCTGTGATAAAAAGCCTTCAGTTTCCATCGCCAACGCTTTCAGGGGAGCATTTGCAACCGGTTGGCACCATTTTTGAGTGAATTGCCAAAAGTCAGATTTTTGCTGAAATTGTGACACCGGGGCTTAGGGATTTTTTCAAAAAAAGATTTTCCGCCGGTTTAGTTGTCGAGGGATGATTTCTTATCCTGTGATAAAAAGCCTTCTGTTTCGACTGCCAAAACATTCTGGGGAGCATTTGCAAACGGTTGGCACCATTTTTGAGTGAATCGCCAAAAGTCAGATATTTGCTGAAATTCTGACCCCGGGGCTTAGGGATTTTTTCAAAAAAATATTTCCCGCCGGTTAAGTTGTTGAGGGCTGATTTCTTGTCCTGTGATAAAAAGCCTTCTGTTTCGACTGCCAAACCTTTCAGGGGAGCATTTGCAAGCTTCTGGCATCATTTTTGAGTGAATTGCCAAAAGTCAGATTTTTGCTGAAATTCTGACCCCGGGGCTTAAGGATTTTTTCAAAAAAATATTTTCCGCCGGTTAAGTTGTTGAGGGCTGATTTCTTGTTCTGTGATAAAAAGCCTTCTGTTTCGACTGCCAAACCTTTCAGGGGAGCATTTGCAAGCTTCTGGCATCATTTTTGAGTGAATTGCCAAAAATCAGATTTTTGCTGAAATTCTGACCCCGGGGCTTAGGCATTTTTTCAAAAAAATATTTTCCGCCGGTTAAGTTGTTGAGGGCTGATTTCTTGTTCTGTGATAAAAAGCCTTCTGTTTCGACTGCCAAACCTTTCAGGGGAGCATTTGCAAGCTTCTGGCATCATTTTTGAGTGAATTGCCAAAAGTCAGATTTTTGTTGAAATTCTGACCCCGGGGCTTAGGGATTTTTTCAAAAAAATATTTTCCGCCGGTTAGGTTTTTGAGGGCTGATTTCTTGTCCTGTGATAAAAAGCCTTCTGTTTCGACTGCCAAACCTTTCAGCGGAGTATTTGCAAGCTTCTGGCATCATTATTGAGTGAATTGCCAAAAGTCAGATTTTTGCAGAAATTCTGACCCCGGGGCTTAGGGATTTTTTCAAAAAAATATTTTCTGCTGGTTAAGTTGTTGAGGGCTGATTTCTTGTCCTGTTATAAAAAGCCTTCTGTTTTGACTGCCAAACCTTTCAGGGGAGCATTTCCAAGCTTCTGGCATCATTTTTGAGTGAATTGCCAAAAGTCAGATTTTTGCTGAAATTTTGATAACGGGGCTTAGGGATTTTTTCAAAAAAATATTTTCCGCCGGTTAAGTTGTTGAGGGCTGATTTCTTGTCCTGTGATAAAAAGCCTTCTGTTTCGACTGCCAAACCTTTCAGGGGAGCATTTCCAAGCTTCTGGCATCATTTTTGAGTGAATTGCCAAAAGTCAGATTTTTTCTGAAATTCTGACCCCGGGGCTTAGGGATTTTTTTAAAAAAATATTTTCCGCCGGTTAAGTTGTTGAGGGCTGATTTCTTGTCCTGTGATAAAAAGCCTTCTGTTTCGACTGCCAAACCTTTCAGGGGAGCATTTGCAAGCTTCTGGCATCATTTTTGAGTGAATTGCCAAAAGTCAGATTTTTGCTGAAATTCTGACCCCGGGGCTTAAGGATTTTTTCAAAAAAATATTTTCCGCCGGTTAAGTTGTTGAGGGCTGATTTCTTGTCCTGTGATAAAAAGCCTTCTGTTTCGACTGCCAAACCTTTCAGGGGAGCATTTGCAAGCTTCTGGCATCATTTTTGAGTGAATTGCCAAAAATCAGATTTTTGCTGAAATTCTGACCCCGGGGCTTAGGCATTTTTTCAAAAAAATATTTTCCGCCAGTTAAGTTGTTGAGGGCTGATTTCTTGTCCTGTGATAAAAAGCCTTCTGTTTCGACTGCCAAACCTTTCAGGGGAGCATTTGCAAGCTTCTGGCATCATTTTTGAGTGAATTGCCAAAAGTCAGATTTTTGTTGAAATTCTGACCCCGGGGCTTAGGGATTTTTTCAAAAAAATATTTTCCGCCGGTTAGGTTTTTGAGGGCTGATTTCTTGTCCTGTGATAAAAAGCCTTCTGTTTCGACTGCCAAACCTTTCAGCGGAGTATTTGCAAGCTTCTGGCATCATTATTGAGTGAATTGCCAAAAGTCAGATTTTTGCAGAAATTCTGACCCCGGGGCTTAGGGATTTTTTCAAAAAAATATTTTCTGCTGGTTAAGTTGTTGAGGGCTGATTTCTTGTCCTGTTATAAAAAGCCTTCTGTTTTGACTGCCAAACCTTTCAGGGGAGCATTTCCAAGCTTCTGGCATCATTTTTGAGTGAATTGCCAAAAGTCAGATTTTTGCTGAAATTTTGATAACGGGGCTTAGGGATTTTTTCAAAAAAATATTTTCCGCCGGTTAAGTTGTTGAGGGCTGATTTCTTGTCCTGTGATAAAAAGCCTTCTGTTTCGACTGCCAAACCTTTCAGGGGAGCATTTCCAAGCTTCTGGCATCATTTTTGAGTGAATTGCCAAAAGTCAGATTTTTTCTGAAATTCTGACCCCGGGGCTTAGGGATTTTTTTAAAAAAATATTTTCCGCCGGTTAAGTTGTTGAGGGCTGATTTCTTGTCCTGTGATAAAAAGCCTTCTGTTTCGACTGCCAAACCTTTCAGGGGAGCATTTGCAAGCTTCTGGCATCATTTTTGAGTGAATTGCCAAAAGTCAGATTTTTGCTGAAATTCTGACCCCGGGGCTTAAGGATTTTTTCAAAAAAATATTTTCCGCCGGTTAAGTTGTTGAGGGCTGATTTCTTGTCCTGTGATAAAAAGCCTTCTGTTTCGACTGCCAAACCTTTCAGGGGAGCATTTGCAAGCTTCTGGCATCATTTTTGAGTGAATTGCCAAAAATCAGATTTTTGCTGAAATTCTGACCCCGGGGCTTAGGCATTTTTTCAAAAAAATATTTTCCGCCAGTTAAGTTGTTGAGGGCTGATTTCTTGTCCTGTGATAAAAAGCCTTCTGTTTCGACTGCCAAACCTTTCAGGGCAGCATTTGCAAGCTTCTGGCATCATTTTTGAGTGAATTGCCAAAAGTCAGTTTTTTGTTGAAATTCTGACCCCGGGGCTTAGGGATTTTTTCAAAAAAATATTTTCCGCCGGTTAAGTTGTTGAGGGCTTATTTCTTGTCCTGTGATAAAAAGCCTTCAGTTTCCATCGCCAACGCTTTCAGGGGAGCATTTGCAACCGGTTGGCACCATTTTTGAGTGAATTGCCAAAAGTCAGATTTTTGCTGAAATTGTGACACCGGGGCTTAGGGATTTTTTCAAAAAAAGATTTTCCGCCGGTTTAGTTGTCGAGGGATGATTTCTTATCCTGTGATAAAAAGCCTTCTGTTTCGACTGCCAAAACATTCTGGGGAGCATTTGCAAACGGTTGGCACCATTTTTGAGTGAATCGCCAAAAGTCAGATATTTGCTGAAATTCTGACCCCGGGGCTTAGGGATTTTTTCAAAAAAATATTTCCCGCCGGTTAAGTTGTTGAGGGCTGATTTCTTGTCCTGTGATAAAAAGCCTTCTGTTTTGACTGCCAAACCTTTCAGGGGAGCATTTCCAAGCTTCTGGCATCATTTTTGAGTGAATTGCCAAAAGTCAGATTTTTGCTGAAATTTTGATCACGGGGCTTAGGGATTTTTTCAAAAAAATATTTTCCGCTGGTTAAGTTGTTGAGGGCTGATTTCTTGTCCTGTGATAAAAAGCCTTCTGTTTCGACTGCCAAACCTTTCAGGGGAGCATTTCCAAGCTTCTGGCATCATTTTTGAGTGAATTGCCAAAAGTCAGATTTTTTCTGAAATTCTGACCCCGGGGCTTAGGGATTTTTTTAAAAAAATATTTTCCGCCGGTTAAGTTGTTGAGGGCTGATTTCTTGTCCTGTGATAAAAAGCCTTCTGTTTCGACTGCCAAACCTTTCAGGGGAGCATTTGCAAGCTTCTGGCATCATTTTTGAGTGAATTGCCAAAAGTCAGATTTTTGCTGAAATTCTGACCCCGGGGCTTAAGGATTTTTTCAAAAAAATATTTTCCGCCGGTTAAGTTGTTGAGGGCTGATTTCTTGTCCTGTGATAAAAAGCCTTCTGTTTCGACTGCCAAACCTTTCAGGGGAGCATTTGCAAGCTTCTGGCATCATTTTTGAGTGAATTGCCAAAAATCAGATTTTTGCTGAAATTCTGACCCCGGGGCTTAGGCATTTTTTCAAAAAAATATTTTCCGCCGGTTAAGTAGTTGAGGGCTGATTTCTTGTCCTGTGATAAAAAGCCTTCTGTTTCGACTGCCAAACCTTTCAGAGGAGCATTTGCAAGCTTCTGGCATCATTTTTGAATGAATTGCCAAAAGTCAGATTTTTGCTGAAATTCTGACCCCGGGGCTTAGGGATTTTTTCAAAAAAATATTTTCCGCCGGTTAGGTTTTTGAGGGCTGATTTCTTGTCCTGTGATAAAAAGCCTTCTGTTTCGACTGCCAAACCTTTCAGGGGAGCATTTGCAAGCTTCTGGCATCATTTTTGAGTGAATTGCCAAAAGTCAGATTTTTTCTGAAATTCTGACCCCGGGGCTTAGGGATTTTTTTAAAAAAATATTTTCCGCCGGTTAAGTTGTTGAGGGCTGATTTCTTGTCTTGTGATAAAAAGCCTTCTGTTTCGACTGCCAAACCTTTCAGGGGAGCATTTGCAAGCTTCTGGCATCATTTTTGAGTGAATTGCCAAAAATCAGATTTTTGCTGAAATTCTGACCCCGGGGCTTAGGCATTTTTTCAAAAAAATATTTTCCGCCGGTTAAGTTGTTGAGGGCTGATTTCTTGTCCTGTGATAAAAAGCCTTCTGTTTCGACTGCCAAACCTTGCAGAGGAGCATTTGCAAGCTTCTGGCATCATTTTTGAATGAATTGCCAAAAGTCAGATTTTTGCTGAAATTCTGACCCCGGGGCTTAGGGATTTTTTCAAAAAAATATTTTCCGCCGGTTAGGTTTTTGAGGGCTGATTTCTTGTCCTGTGATAAAAAGCCTTCTGTTTCGACTGCCAAACCTTTCAGGGGAGCATTTGCAAGCTTCTGGCATCATTATTGAGTGAATTGCCAAAAGTCAGATTTTTGCAGAAATTCTGACCCCAAGGCTTAGGGATATTTTCAAAAAAATATTTTCCGCCGGTTAAGTTGTTTAGGGCTGATTTCTTGTTCTGTGATAAAAAGCCTTCTGTTTCGACTGCCAAACCTTTCAGGGGAGCATTTGTAAGCTTCTGGCATCATTTTTGAGTGAATTGCCAAAAGTCAGATTTTTGCTGAAATTCTGACCCCGGGGCTTAGGGATTTTTCCAAAAAAATATTTTCCGCCGGTTAAGTTTTTGAGGGCTGATTTCTTGTCCTGTGATAAAAAGCCTTCTGTTTCGACTCCCAATCCTTTCAGGGGAGCATTTGCAAGCTTCTGGCATCATTTTTGAGTGAATTGCCAAAAGTCAGATTTTTGCTGAAATTCTGACCCCGGGGCTTAGGGATTTTTTCAAAAAAATATTTCCCGCCGGTTAAGTTGTTGAGGGCTGATTTCTTGTCCTGTGATAAAAAGCCTTCTGTTTCGACTGCCAAACCTTTCAGGGGAGCATTTGCAAGCTTCTGGCATCATTTTTGAGTGAATTGCCAAAAGTCAGATTTTTGCTGAAATTCTGACCCCGGGGCTTAAGGATTTTTTCAAAAAAATATTTTCTGCCGGTTAAGTTGTTGAGGGCTTATTTCTTGTCCTGTGATAAAAAGCCTTCAGTTTCCATCGCCAACGCTTTCAGGGGAGCATTTGCAACCGGTTGGCACCATTTTTGAGTGAATTGCCAAAAGTCAGATTTTTGCTGAAATTGTGACACCGGGGCTTAGGGATTTTTTCAAAAAAAGATTTTCCGCCGGTTTAGTTGTCGAGGGATGATTTCTTATCCTGTGATAAAAAGCCTTCTGTTTCGACTGCCAAAACATTCTGGGGAGCATTTGCAAACGGTTGGCACCATTTTTGAGTGAATCGCCAAAAGTCAGATATTTGCTGAAATTCTGACCCCGGGGCTTAGGGATTTTTTCAAAAAAATATTTCCCGCCGGTTAAGTTGTTGAGGGCTGATTTCTTGTCCTGTGATAAAAAGCCTTCTGTTTCGACTGCCAAACCTTTCAGGGGAGCATTTGCAAGCTTCTGGCATCATTTTTGAGTGAATTGCCAAAAGTCAGATTTTTGCTGAAATTCTGACCCCGGGGCTTAAGGATTTTTTCAAAAAAATATTTTCCGCCGGTTAAGTTGTTGAGGGCTGATTTCTTGTTCTGTGATAAAAAGCCTTCTGTTTCGACTGCCAAACCTTTCAGGGGAGCATTTGCAAGCTTCTGGCATCATTTTTGAGTGAATTGCCAAAAATCAGATTTTTGCTGAAATTCTGACCCCAGGGCTTAGGCATTTTTTCAAAAAAATATTTTCCGCCGGTTAGGTTTTTGAGGGCTGATTTCTTGTCCTGTGATAAAAAGCCTTCTGTTTCGACTGCCAAACCTTTCAGGGGAGCATTTGCAAGCTTCTGGCATCATTATTGAGTGAATTGCCAAAAGTCAGATTTTTGCAGAAATTCTGACCCCAAGTCTTAGGGATATTTTCAAAAAAATATTTTCCGCCGGTTAAGTTGTTTAGGGCTGATTTCTTGTTCTGTGATAAAAAGCCTTCTGTTTCGACTGCCAAACCTTTCAGGGGAGCATTTGTAAGCTTCTGGCATCATTTTTGAGTGAATTGCCAAAAGTCAGATTTTTGCTGAAATTCTGACCCCGGGGCTTAGGGATTTTTCCAAAAAAATATTTTCCGCCGGTTAAGTTTTTGAGGGCTGATTTCTTGTCCTGTGATAAAAAGCCTTCTGTTTCGACTCCCAATCCTTTCAGGGGAGCATTTGCAAGCTTCTGGCATCATTTTTGAGTGAATTGCCAAAAGTCAGATTTTTGCTGAAATTCTGACCCCGGGGCTTAGGGATTTTTTCAAAAAAATATTTCCCGCCGGTTAAGTTGTTGAGGGCTGATTTCTTGTCCTGTGATAAAAAGCCTTCTGTTTCGACTGCCAAACCTTTCAGGGGAGCATTTGCAAGCTTCTGGCATCATTTTTGAGTGAATTGCCAAAAGTCAGATTTTTGCTGAAATTCTGACCCCGGGGCTTAAGGATTTTTTCAAAAAAATATTTTCCGCCGGTTAAGTTGTTGAGGGCTTATTTCTTGTCCTGTGATAAAAAGCCTTCAGTTTCCATCGCCAACGCTTTCAGGGGAGCATTTGCAACCGGTTGGCACCATTTTTGAGTGAATTGCCAAAAGTCAGATTTTTGCTGAAATTGTGACACCGGGGCTTAGGGATTTTTTCAAAAAAAGATTTTCCGCCGGTTTAGTTGTCGAGGGATGATTTCTTATCCTGTGATAAAAAGCCTTCTGTTTCGACTGCCAAAACATTCTGGGGAGCATTTGCAAACGGTTGGCACCATTTTTGAGTGAATCGCCAAAAGTCAGATATTTGCTGAAATTCTGACCCCAGGGCTTAGGGATTTTTTCAAAAAAATATTTCCCGCCGGTTAAGTTGTTGAGGGCTGATTTCTTGTCCTGTGATAAAAAGCCTTCTGTTTCGACTGCCAAACCTTTCAGGGGAGCATTTGCAAGCTTCTGGCATCATTTTTGAGTGAATTGCCAAAAGTCAGATTTTTGCTGAAATTCTGACCCCGGGGCTTAAGGATTTTTTCAAAAAAATATTTTCCGCCGGTTAAGTTGTTGAGGGCTGATTTCTTGTTCTGTGATAAAAAGCCTTCTGTTTCGACTGCCAAACCTTTCAGGGGAGCATTTGCAAGCTTCTGGCATCATTTTTGAGTGAATTGCCAAAAATCAGATTTTTGCTGAAATTCTGACCCCAGGGCTTAGGCATTTTTTCAAAAAAATATTTTCCGCCGGTTAAGTTGTTGAGGGCTGATTTCTTGTTCTGTGATAAAAAGCCTTCTGTTTCGACTGCCAAACCTTTCAGGGGAGCATTTGCAAGCTTCTGGCATCATTTTTGAGTGAATTGCCAAAAGTCAGATTTTTGCTTAAATTCTGACCCCGGGGCTTAGGGATTTTTTCAAAAAAATATTTTCCGCCGGTTAAGTTGTTGAGGGCTGATTTCTTGTCCTGTGATTAAAAAGCCTTCTGTTTCGACTGCCAAACCTTTCAGGGGAGCATTTCCAAGCTTCTGGCATCATTTTTGAGTGAATTGCCAAAAGTCAGATTTTTGCTGAAATTCTGACCCCGGGGCTTAGGGATTTTTTTAAAAAAATATTTTCCGCCGGTTAAGTTGTTGAGGGCTGATTTCTTGTCCTGTGATAAAAAGCCTTCTGTTTCGACTGCCAAACCTTTCAGGGGAGCATTTGCAAGCTTCTGGCATCATTTTTGAGTGAATTGCTAAAAGTCAGATTTTTGCTGAAATTCTGACCCCGGGGCTTAAGGATTTTTTCAAAAAAATATTTTCCGCTGGTTAAGTTGTTGAGGGCTGATTTCTAGTCCTGTGATAAAAAGCCTTCTGTTTCGACTGCCAAACCTTTCAGGGGAGCATTTGCAAGCTTCTGGCATCATTTTTGAGTGAATTGCCAAAAATCAGATTTTTGCTGAAATTCTGACCCCGGGGCTTAGGCATTTTTTCAAAAAAAATATTTTCCGCCGGTTAAGTTGTTGAGGGCTGATTTCTTGTCCTGTGATAAAAAGCCTTCTGTTTCGACTGCCAAACCTTTCAGGGGAGCATTTGCAAGCTTCTGGCATCATTTTTGAGTGAATTGCCAAAAGTCAGATTTTTGCTTAAATTCTGACCCCGGGGCTTAGGGATTTTTTCAAAAAAAATATTTTCCACCGGTTAAGTTGTTGAGGGCTGATTTCTTGTCCTGTGATAAAAAGCCTTCTGTTTCGACTTCCAATCCTTTCAGGGGAGCATTTGCAAGCTTCTGGCATCATTTTTGAGTGAATTGCCAAAAGTCAGATTTTTCCTGAAATTCTGACCCCGGGGCTTAGGGATTTTTTTAAAAAAAATATTTTCCGCCGGTTAAGTTGTTGAGGGCTGATTTCTTGTCCTCTGATAAAAAGCCTTTTGTTTTGACTCCCAATCCTTTCAGGGGAGCATTTGCAAGCTTCTGGCATCATATTTGAGTGAATCGCCAAAAGTCAGATTTTTGATGAAAATCTGACCCCGGGGCTTAGGAATTTTTTCAAAAAAATATTTTCCGCCGGTTAAGTTGTTGAGGGCTGATTTCTTGTCCTGTGATAAAAAGCCTTCTGTTTCGACTGCCAAACCTTTCAGGGGAGCATTTGCAAGCTTCTGGCATCATTTTTGAGTGAATTGCCAAAAGTCAGATTTTTGCTTAAATTCTGACCCCGGGGCTTAGGGATTTTTTCAAAAAAATATTTTCCGCCGGTTAAGTTGTTGAGGGCTGATTTCTTGTCCTGTGATTAAAAAGCCTTCTGTTTCGACTGCCAAACCTTTCAGGGGAGCATTTCCAAGCTTCTGGCATCATTTTTGAGTGAATTGCCAAAAGTCAGATTTTTGCTGAAATTTTGACCACGGGGCTTAGGGATTTTTTCAAAAAAATATTTTCCACCGGTTAAGTTGTTGAGGGCTGATTTCTTGTCCTGTGATAAAAAGCCTTCTGTTTCGACTGCCAAACCTTTCAGGGGAGCATTTGCAAGCTTCTGGCATCATTTTTGAGTGAATTGCCAAAAGTCAGATTTTTCCTGAAATTCTGACCCCGGGGCTTAGGCCTTTTTTTAAAAAAAAAATATTTTCCGCCGGTTAGGTTTTTGAGGGCTGATTTCTTGTCCTGTGATAAAAAGCCTTCTGTTTCGACTGCCAAACCTTTCAGGGGAGCATTTGCAAGCTTCTGTCATCATTTTTGAATTAATTGCCAAAAGTCAGATTTTTGCTGAAATTCTGACCCCGGGGCTTAGGGATTTTTTCAAAAAAATATTTTCCGCCGGTTAGGTTTTTGAGGGCTGATTTCTTGTCCTGTGATAAAAAGCCTTCTGTTTCGACTGCCAAACCTTTCAGCGGAGCATTTGCAAGCTTCTGGCATCATTATTGAGTGAATTGCCAAAAGTCAGATTTTTGCAGAAATTCTGACCCCGGGGCTTAGGGATTTTTTCAAAAAAATATTTTCCGCCTGTTAAGTTGTTGAGGGCTGATTTCTTGTCCTGTTATAAAAAGCCTTCTGTTCTGACTGCCAAACCTTTCAGGGGAGCATTTCCAAGCTTCTGGCATCATTTTTGAGTGAATTGCCAAAAGTCAGATTTTTGCTGAAATTTTGATCACGGGGCTTAGGGATTTTTTCAAAAAAATATTTTCCGCCGGTTAAGTTGTTGAGGGCTGATTTCTTGTCCTGTGATAAAAAGCCTTCTGTTTCGACTGCCAAACCTTTCAGGGGAGCATTTCCAAGCTTCTGGCATCATTTTTGAGTGAATTGCCAAAAGTCAGATTTTTTCTGAAATTCTGACCCCGGGGCTTAGGGATTTTTTTAAAAAAATATTTTCCGCCGGTTAAGTTGTTGAGGGCTGATTTCTTGTCCTGTGATAAAAAGCCTTCTGTTTCGACTGCCAAACCTTTCAGGGGAGCATTTGCAAGCTTCTGGCATCATTTTTGAGTGAATTGCCAAAAGTCAGATTTTTGCTGAAATTCTGACCCCGGGGCTTAAGGATTTTTTCAAAAAAATATTTTCCGCCGGTTAAGTTGTTGAGGGCTGATTTCTTGTCCTGTGATAAAAAGCCTTCTGTTTCGACTGCCAAACCTTTCAGGGGAGCATTTCCAAGCTTCTGGCATCATTTTTTAGTGAATTGCCAAAAGTCAGATTTTTGTTGAAATTCTGACCCCGGGGCTTAGGGATTTTTTCAAAAAAATATTTTCCGCCGGTTAAGTTGTTGAGGGCTGATTTCTTGTCCTGTGATAAAAAGCCTTCTGTTTCGACTGCCAAACCTTTCAGGGGAGCATTTGCAAGGTTCTGGCATCATTTTTGAGTGAATTGCCAAAAGTCAGATTTTTGCTGAAATTCTGACCCCGGGGCTTAGGGATTTTTTCAAAAAAATATTTTCCGCCGGTTAGGTTTTTGAGGGCTGATTTCTTGTCCTGTGATAAAAAGCCTTCTGTTTCGACTGCCAAACCTTTCAGCGGAGCATTTGCAAGCTTCTGGCATCATTATTGAGTGAATTGCCAAAAGTCAGATTTTTGCAGAAATTCTGACCCCAAGGCTTAGGGATATTTTCAAAAAAATATTTTCCGCCGGTTAAGTTGTTTAGGGCTGATTTCTTGTTCTGTGATAAAAAGCCTTCTGTTTCGACTGCCAAACCTTTCAGGGGAGCATTTGTAAGCTTCTGGCATCATTTTTGAGTGAATTGCCAAAAGTCAGATTTTTCTTGAAATTCTGACCCCGGGGCTTAGGGATTTTTTCAAAAAAATATTTTCTGCTGGTTAAGTTGTTGAGGGCTGATTTCTTGTCCTGTTATAAAAAGCCTTCTGTTTTGACTGCCAAACCTTTCAGGGGAGCATTTCCAGGCTTCTGGCATCATTTTTGAGTGAATTGCCAAAAGTCAGATTTTTGCTGAAATTCTGACCCCGGGGCTTAGGGATTTTTTCAAAAAATATATTTTCCACCTGTTAAGTTCTTGAGGGCTGATTTCTTGTCCTGTGATAAAAAGCCTTCTGTTTCGACTTCCAATCCTTTCAGGGGAGCATTTGCAAGCTTCTGGCATCATTTTTGAGTGAATTGCCAAAAGTCAGATTTTTCCTGAAATTCTGACCCCGGGGCTTAGGGATTTTTTCAAAAAAATATTTTCCGCCGGTTAAGTTGTTGAGGGCTGATTTCTTGTCCTGTGATAAAAAGCCTTCTGTTTTGACTGCCAAACCTTTCAGGGGAGCATTTGCTTGTTTCTGGCATCATTTTTGAGTGAATTGCCAAAAGTCAGATTTTTGCTGAAATTCTGACCCCGGGGCTTAGGGATTTTTTCAAAAAAATATTTTCCGCCGGTTAAGTTGTTGAGGGCTGATTTCTTGTCCTGTGATAAAAAGCCTTCTGTTTCGACTCCCAATCCTTTCAGGGGAGCATTTGCAAGCTTCTGGCATCATTTTTGAGTGAATTGCCAAAAGTCAGATTTTTGCTGAAATTCTGACCCCGGGGCTTAGGGATTTTTTCAAAAAAATATTTTCCGCCGGTTAAGTTGTTGAGGGCTGATTTCTTGTCCTGTGATAAAAAGCCTTCTGTTTCGACTGCCAAACCTTTCAGGGGAGCATTTGCAAGCTTCTGGCATCATTTTTGAGTGAATTGCCAAAAGTCAGATTTTTGCTGAAATTCTGACCCCGGGGCTTAGGGATTTTTTCAAAAAAATATTTTCCGCCGGTTAAGTTGTTGAGGGCTGATTTCTTGTCCTGTGATAAAAAGCCTTTTGTTTCGACTGCCAAACCTTTCAGGGGAGCATTTGCAAGCTTCTGGCATCATTTTTGAGTGAATTGCCAAAAGTCAGATTTTTGCTGAAATTCTGACCCCGGGGCTTAGGGATTTTTTCAAAAAAATATTTTCCGCCGGTTAAGTTGTTGAGGGCTGATTTCTTGTCCTGTGATAAAAAGCCTTCTGTTTCGACTGCCAAACCTTTCAGGGGAGCATTTCCAAGCTTCTGGCATCATTTTTGAGTGAATTGCCAAAAGTCAGATTTTTGCTGAAATTCTGACCCCGGGGCTTAGGGATTTTTTCAAAAAAATATTTTTCGTCGGTTAAGTTGTTGAGGGCTGATTTCTTGTCCTGTGATAAAAAGCCTTCTGTTTTGACTGCCAAACCTTTCAGGGGAGCATTTGCTTGTTTCTGGCATCATTTTTGAGTGAATTGCCAAAAGTCAGATTTTTGCTGAAATTCTGACCCCGGGGCTTAGGCATTTTTTCAAAAAAATATTTTCCGCCGGTTAAGTTGTTGAGGGCTGATTTCTTGTCCTGTGATAAAAAGCCTTCTGTTTCGACTGCCAAACCTTTCAGGGGAGCATTTGCTTGTTTCTGGCATCATTTTTGAGTGAATCGCCAAAAGTCAGATTTTTGATGAAATTCTGACCCCGGGGCTTAGGGATTTTTTCAAAAAAATATTTTCCGCCGGTTAAGTTGTTGAGGGCTGATTTCTTGTTCTGTGATAAAAAGCCTTCTGTTTCGACTGCCAAACCTTTCAGGGGAGCATTTGCAAGCTTCTGGCATCATTTTTGAATGAATTGCCAAAAGTCAGATTTTTGATGAAAATCCGACCCCGGGGCTTAGGGATTTTTTCAAAAAAATATTTTCCGCCGGTTAGGTTTTTGAGGGCTGATTTCTTGTCCTGTGATAAAAAGCCTTCTGTTTCGACTCCCAATCCTTTCAGGAGAGCATTTGCAAGCTTCTGGCATCATTACTGAGTGAATTGCCAAAAGTCAGATTTTTGATGAAAATCTGACCCCGGGGCTTAGGGATTTTTTCAAAAAAATATTTTCCGCCTGTTAAGTTGTTGAGGGCTGATTTCTTGTCCTGTTATAAAAAGCCTTCTGTTCTGACTGCCAAACCTTTCAGGGGAGCATTTCCAAGCTTCTGGCATCATTTTTGAGTGAATTGCCAAAAGTCAGATTTTTGCTGAAATTTTGATCACGGGGCTTAGGGATTTTTTCAAAAAAATATTTTCCGCCGGTTAAGTTGTTGAGGGCTGATTTCTTGTCCTGTGATAAAAAGCCTTCTGTTTCGACTGCCAAACCTTTCAGGGGAGCATTTCCAAGCTTCTGGCATCATTTTTGAGTGAATTGCCAAAAGTCAGATTTTTTCTGAAATTCTGACCCCGGGGCTTAGGGATTTTTTTAAAAAAATATTTTCCGCCGGTTAAGTTGTTGAGGGCTGATTTCTTGTCCTGTGATAAAAAGCCTTCTGTTTCGACTGCCAAACCTTTCAGGGGAGCATTTGCAAGCTTCTGGCATCATTTTTGAGTGAATTGCCAAAAGTCAGATTTTTGCTGAAATTCTGACCCCGGGGCTTAAGGATTTTTTCAAAAAAATATTTTCCGCCGGTTAAGTTGTTGAGGGCTGATTTCTTGTCCTGTGATAAAAAGCCTTCTGTTTCGACTGCCAAACTTTTCAGGGGAGCATTTGCAAGCTTCTGGCATCATTTTTGAGTGAAATGCCAAAAATCAGATTTTTGCTGAAATTCTGACCCCGGGGCTTAGGCATTTTTTCAAAAAAATATTTTCCGCCGGTTAAGTTGTTGAGGGCTGATTTCTTGTCCTGTGATAAAAAGCCTTCTGTTTCGACTGCCAAACCTTTCAGGGGAGCATTTGCAAGCTTCTGGCATCATTTTTGAATGGATTGCCAAAAGTCAGATTTTTGCTGAAATTCTGACCCCGGGGCTTAGGGATTTTTTCAAAAAAATATTTTCCGCCGGTTAGGTTTTTGAGGGCTGATTTCTTGTCCTGTGATAAAAAGCCTTCTGTTTCGACTGCCAAACCTTTCAGCGGAGCATTTGCAAGCTTCTGGCATCATTATTGAGTGAATTGCCAAAAGTCAGATTTTTGCAGAAATTCTGACCCCAAGGCTTAGGGATATTTTCAAAAAAATATTTTCCGCCGGTTAAGTTGTTTAGGGCTGATTTCTTGTTCTGTGATAAAAAGCCTTCTGTTTCGACTGCCAAACCTTTCAGGGGAGCATTTGTAAGCTTCTGGCATCATTTTTGAGTGAATTGCCAAAAGTCAGATTTTTCTTGAAATTCTGACCCCGGGGCTTAGGGATTTTTTCAAAAAAATATTTTCTGCTGGTTAAGTTGTTGAGGGCTGATTTCTTGTCCTGTTATAAAAAGCCTTCTGTTTTGACTGCCAAACCTTTCAGGGGAGCATTTCCAGGCTTCTGGCATCATTTTTGAGTGAATTGCCAAAAGTCAGATTTTTGCTGAAATTCTGACCCCGGGGCTTAGGGATTTTTTCAAAAAATATATTTTCCACCTGTTAAGTTCTTGAGGGCTGATTTCTTGTCCTGTGATAAAAAGCCTTCTGTTTCGACTTCCAATCCTTTCAGGGGAGCATTTGCAAGCTTCTGGCATCATTTTTGAGTGAATTGCCAAAAGTCAGATTTTTCCTGAAATTCTGACCCCGGGGCTTAGGGATTTTTTCAAAAAAATATTTTCCGCCGGTTAAGTTGTTGAGGGCTGATTTCTTGTCCTCTGATAAAAAGCCTTCTGTTTTGACTCCCAATCCTTTCAGGGGAGCATTTGCAAGCTTCTGGCATCATATTTGAGTGAATCGCCAAAATCAGATTTTTGATGAAAATCTGACCCCGGGGCTTAGGGATTTTTTCAAAAAAATATTTTCCGCCGGTTAAGTTGTTGAGGGCTGATTTCTTGTCCTGTGATAAAAAGCCTTCTGTTTCGACTCCCAATCCTTTCAGGGGAGCATTTGCAAGCTTCTGGCATCATTTTTGAGTGAATTGCCAAAAGTCAGATTTTTGCTGAAATTCTGACCCCGGGGCTTAGGGATTTTTTCAAAAAAATATTTTCCGCCGGTTAAGTTGTTGAGGGCTGATTTCTTGTCCTGTGATAAAAAGCCTTCTGTTTCGACTGCCAAACCTTTCAGGGGAGCATTTGCAAGCTTCTGGCATCATTTTTGAGTGAATTGCCAAAAGTCAGATTTTTGCTGAAATTCTGACCCCGGGGCTTAGGGATTTTTTCAAAAAAATATTTTCCGCCGGTTAAGTTGTTGAGGGCTGATTTCTTGTCCTGTGATAAAAAGCCTTCTGTTTTGACTGCCAAACCTTTCAGGGGAGCATTTGCTTGTTTCTGGCATCATTTTTGAGTGAATTGCCAAAAGTCAGATTTTTGCTGAAATTCTGACCCCGGGGCTTAGGGATTTTTTCAAAAAAATATTTTCCGCCGGTTAAGTTGTTGAGGGCTGATTTCTTGTCCTGTGATAAAAAGCCTTCTGTTTTGACTGCCAAACCTTTCAGGGGAGCATTTGCTTGTTTCTGGCATCATTTTTGAGTGAATTGCCAAAAGTCAGATTTTTGCTGAAATTCTGACCCCGGGGCTTAGGGATTTTTTCAAAAAAATATTTTCCGCCGGTTAAGTTGTTGAGGGCTGATTTCTTGTTCTGTGATAAAAAGCCTTCTGTTTCGACTCCCAATCCTTTCAGGAGAGCATTTGCAAGCTTCTGGCATCATTTTTGAGTGAATCGCCAAAAGTCAGATTTTTGATGAAAATCTGGCTTAGGGATTTTTTCAAAAAAAAATTTTCTGCTGGTTAAGTTGTTGAGGGCTGATTTCTTGTCCTGTTATAAAAAGCCTTCTGTTTTGACTGCCAAACCTTTCAGGGGAGCATTTCCAGGCTTCTGGCATCATTTTTGAATGAATTGCCAAAAGTCAGATTTTTGCTGAAATTCTGACCCCGGGGCTTAGGGATTTTTCCAAAAAAATATTTTCCGCCGGTTAAGTTTTTGAGGGCTGATTTCTTGTCCTGTGATAAAAAGCCTTCTGTTTCGACTCCCAATCCTTTCAGGGGAGCATTTGCAAGCTTCTGGCATCATTTTTGAGTGAATTGCCAAAAGTCAGATTTTTGCTGAAATTCTGACCCCGGGGCTTAGGGATTTTTTCAAAAAATATATTTTCCACCTGTTAAGTTCTTGAGGGCTGATTTCTTGTCCTGTGATAAAAAGCCTTCTGTTTCGACTTCCAATCCTTTCAGGGGAGCATTTGCAAGCTTCTGGCATCATTTTTGAGTGAATTGCCAAAAGTCAGATTTTTCCTGAAATTCTGACCCCGGGGCTTAGGGATTTTTTCAAAAAAATATTTTCCGCCGGTTAAGTTGTTGAGGGCTGATTTCTTGTCCTCTGATAAAAAGCCTTCTGTTTTGACTCCCAATCCTTTCAGGGGAGCATTTGCAAGCTTCTGGCATCATATTTGAGTGAATCGCCAAAATCAGATTTTTGATGAAAATCTGACCCCGGGGCTTAGGGATTTTTTCAAAAAAATATTTTCCGCCGGTTAAGTTGTTGAGGGCTGATTTCTTGTCCTGTGATAAAAAGCCTTCTGTTTCGACTGCCAAACCTTTCAGGGGAGCATTTGCAAGCTTCTGGCATCATTTTTGAGTGAATTGCCAAAAGTCAGATTTTTGCTGAAATTCTGACCCCGGGGCTTAGGGATTTTTTCAAAAAAATATTTTCTGCCGGTTAAGTTGTTGAGGGCTGATTTCTTGTCCTGTGATAAAAAGCCTTCTGTTTCGACTGCCAAACCTTTCAGGGGAGCATTTGCAAGCTTCTGGCATCATTTTTGAGTGAATTGCCAAAAGTCAGATTTATGCTGAAATTCTGACCCCGGGGCTTAGGGATTTTTTCAAAAAAATATTTTCCGCCGGTTAAGTTGTTGAGGGCTGATTTCTTGTCCTGTGATAAAAAGCCTTCTGTTTCGACTGCCAAACCTTTCAGGGGAGCATTTGCTTGTTTCTGGCATCATTTTTGAGTGAATTGCCAAAAGTCAGATTTTTGCTGAAATTCTGACCCCGGGGCTTAGGGATTTTTTCAAAAAAATATTTTCCGCCGGTTAAGTTGTTGAGGGCTGATTTCTTGTCCTGTGATAAAAAGCCTTCTGTTTTGACTGCCAAACCTTTCAGGGGAGCATTTGCTTGTTTCTGGCATCATTTTTGAGTGAATTGCCAAAAGTCAGATTTTTGCTGAAATTCTGACCCCGGGGCTTAGGGATTTTTTCAAAAAAATATTTTCCGCCGGTTAAGTTGTTGAGGGCTGATTTCTTGTTCTGTGATAAAAAGCCTTCTGTTTCGACTGCCAAACCTTTCAGGGGAGCATTTGCAAGCTTCTGGCATCATATTTGAGTGAATCGCCAAAAGTCAGATTTTTGATGAAAATCTGACCCCGGGGCTTAGGGATTTTTTCAAAAAAATATTTTCCGCCGGTTAAGTTGTTGAGGGCTGATTTCTTGTCCTGTGATAAAAAGCCTTCTGTTTCGACTCCCAATCCTTTCAGGAGAGCATTTGCAAGCTTCTGGCATCATTTTTGAGTGAATCGCCAAAAGTCAGATTTTTGATGAAAATCTGGCTTAGGGATTTTTTCAAAAAAATATTTTCCGCCGGTTAAGTTGTTGAGGGCTGATTTCTTGTCCTGTGATAAAAAGCCTTCTGTTTCGACTGCCAAACCTTTCAAGGGAGCATTTGCAAGCTTCTGGCATCATTTTTGAATTAATTGCCAAAAGTCAGATTTTTGCTGAAATTGTGACCCCGGGGCTTAGGCATTTTTTCAAAAAAATATTTTCCGCCGGTTAAGTTGTTGAGGGCTGATTTCTTGTTCTGTGATAAAAAGCCTTCTGTTTCGACTGCCAAACCTTTCAGGGGAGCATTTGCAAGCTTCTGGCATCATTTTTGAGTGAATTGCCAAAAGTCAGATTTTTGCTGAAATTCTGACCCCGGGGCTTAGGCATTTTTTCAAAAAAATATTTTCCGCCGGTTAAGTTGTTGAGGGCTGATTTCTTGTCCTGTGATAAAAAGCCTTCTGTTTCGACTCCCAATCCTTTCAGGGAAGCATTTGCAAGCTTCTGGCATCATATTTGAGTGAATCGCCAAAAGTCAGATTTTTGATGAAATTCTGACCCCGGGGCTTAGGGATTTTTTCAAAAAAATATTTTCCGCCGGTTAAGTTGTTGAGGGGTGATTTCTTGTCCTGTGATAAAAAGCCTTCTGTTTCGACTGCCAAACCTTTCAGGGGAGCATTTGCAAGCTTCTGGGATCATTTTTGAGTGAATTGCCAAAAGTCAGATTTTTGCTGAAATTCTGACCCCGGGGCTTAGGGATTTTTTCAAAAAAATATTTTCCGCCGGTTAAGTTGTTGAGGGCTGATTTCTTGTCCTGTGATAAAAAGCCTTCTGTTTTGACTGCCAAACCTTTCAGGGGAGCATTTGCTTGTTTCTGGCATCATTTTTGAGTGAATTGCCAAAAGTCAGATTTTTGCTGAAATTCTGACCCCGGGGCTTAGGGATTTTTTCAAAAAAATATTTTCCGCCGGTTAAGTTGTTGAGGGCTGATTTCTTGTTCTGTGATAAAAAGCCTTCTGTTTCGACTGCCAAACCTTTCAGGGGAGCATTTGCAAGCTTCTGGCATCATATTTGAGTGAATCGCCAAAAGTCAGATTTTTGATGAAAATCTGACCCCGGGGCTTAGGGATTTTTTCAAAAAAATATTTTCCGCCGGTTAAGTTGTTGAGGGCTGATTTCTTGTCCTGTGATAAAAAGCCTTCTGTTTCGACTCCCGATCCTTTCAGGAGAGCATTTGCAAGCTTCTGGCATCATTTTTGAGTGAATCGCCAAAAGTCAGATTTTTGATGAAAATCTGGCTTAGGGATTTTTTCAAAAAAATATTTTCCGCCGGTTAAGTTGTTGAGGGCTGATTTCTTGTCCTGTGATAAAAAGCCTTCTGTTTCGACTGCCAAACCTTTCAAGGGAGCATTTGCAAGCTTCTGGCATCATTTTTGAATTAATTGCCAAAAGTCAGATTTTTGCTGAAATTGTGACCCCGGGGCTTAGGCATTTTTTCAAAAAAATATTTTCCGCCGGTTAAGTTGTTGAGGGCTGATTTCTTGTTCTGTGATAAAAAGCCTTCTGTTTCGACTGCCAAACCTTTCAGGGGAGCATTTGCAAGCTTCTGGCATCATTTTTGAGTGAATTGCCAAAAGTCAGATTTTTGCTGAAATTCTGACCCCGGGGCTTAGGCATTTTTTCAAAAAAATATTTTCCGCCGGTTAAGTTGTTGAGGGCTGATTTCTTGTCCTGTGATAAAAAGCCTTCTGTTTCGACTCCCAATCCTTTCAGGGAAGCATTTGCAAGCTTCTGGCATCATATTTGAGTGAATCGCCAAAAGTCAGATTTTTGATGAAATTCTGACCCCGGGGCTTAGGGATTTTTTCAAAAAAATATTTTCCGCCGGTTAAGTTGTTGAGGGCTGATTTCTTGTCCTGTGATAAAAAGCCTTCTGTTTCGACTGCCAAACCTTTCAGGGGAGCATTTGCAAGCTTCTGGCATCATTTTTGAGTGAATTGCCAAAATTCAGATTTTTGCCGAAATTGTGACCCCGGGGCTTAGGGATTTTTCCAAAAAAATATTTTCCACCGGTTAAGTTTTTGAGGGCTGATTTCTTGTCCTGTGATTAAAAGCCTTCTGTTTCGACTGCCAAAACATTCAGGGGAGCATTTGCAAACGGTTGGCACCATTTTTGAGTGAATCGCCAAAAGTCAGGTTTTTGCTGAAATTCTGACCCCGGGGCTTAGGGATTTTTTCAAAAAAATATTTCCCGCTGGTTAAGTTGTTGAGGGCTGATTTCTTGTCCTGTGATAAAAAGCCTTCTGTTTCGACTGCCAAAACTTTCAGGGGAGCATTTGCAAGCTTCTGGGATCATTTTTGAGTGAATTGCCAAAAGTCAGATTTTTGCTGAAATTCTGACCCCGGGGCTTAGGGATTTTTTCAAAAAAATATTTTCCGCCGGTTAAGTTGTTGAGGGCTGATTTCTTGTTCTGTGATAAAAAGCCTTCTGTTTCGACTGCCAAACCTTTCAGGGGAGCATTTGCAAGCTTCTGGCATCATATTTGAGTGAATCGCCAAAAGTCAGATTTTTGCTGAAATTGTGACCCCGGGGCTTAGGGATTTTTTCAAAAAAATATTTTCCGCCGGTTAAGTTGTTGAGGGCTGATTTCTTGTCCTGTGATAAAAAGCCTTCTGTTTCGACTGCCAAACCTTTCAAGGGAGCATTTGCAAGCTTCTGGCATCATTTTTGAATTAATTGCCAAAAGTCAGATTTTTGCTGAAATTGTGACCCGGGGGCTTAGGCATTTTTTCAAAAAAATATTTTCCGCCGTGTAAGTTGTTGAGGGCTGATTTCTTGTTCTGTGATAAAAAGCCTTCTGTTTCGACTGCCAAACCTTTCAGGGGAGCATTTGCAAGCTTCTGGCATCATTTTTGAGTGAATTGCCAAAAGTCAGATTTTTGCCGAAATTGTGACCCCGGGGCTTAGGGATTTTTCCAAAAAAATATTTTCCACCGGTTAAGTTTTTGAGGGCTGATTTCTTGTCCTGTGATTAAAAGCCTTCTTTTTCGACTGCCAAAACATTCAGGGGAGCATTTGCAAACGGTTGGCACCATTTTTGAGTGAATCGCCAAAAGTCAGGTTTTTGCTGAAATTCTGACCCCGGGGCTTAGGGATTTTTTCAAAAAAATATTTCCCGCTGGTTAAGTTGTTGAGGGCTGATTTCTTGTCCTGTGATAAAAAGCCTTCTGTTTCGACTGCCAAAACTTTCAGGGGAGCATTTGCAAGCTTCTGGGATCATTTTTGAGTGAATTGCCAAAAGTCAGATTTTTGCTGAAATTCTGACCCCGGGGCTTAGGGATTTTTTCAAAAAAATATTTTCCGCCGGTTAAGTTGTTGAGGGCTGATTTCTTGTTCTGTGATAAAAAGCCTTCTGTTTCGACTGCCAAACCTTTCAGGGGAGCATTTGCAAGCTTCTGGCATCATATTTGAGTGAATCGCCAAAAGTCAGATTTTTGCTGAAATTGTGACCCCGGGGCTTAGGGATTTTTTCAAAAAAATATTTTCCGCCGGTTAAGTTGTTGAGGGCTGATTTCTTGTCCTGTGATAAAAAGCCTTCTGTTTCGACTGCCAAACCTTTCAAGGGAGCATTTGCAAGCTTCTGGCATCATTTTTGAATTAATTGCCAAAAGTCAGATTTTTGCTGAAATTGTGACCCGGGGGCTTAGGCATTTTTTCAAAAAAATATTTTCCGCCGTGTAAGTTGTTGAGGGCTGATTTCTTGTTCTGTGATAAAAAGCCTTCTGTTTCGACTGCCAAACCTTTCAGGGGAGCATTTGCAAGCTTCTGGCATCATTTTTGAGTGAATTGCCAAAAGTCAGATTTTTGCTGAAATTCTGACCCCGGGGCTTAGGCATTTTTTCAAAAAAATATTTTCCGCCGGTTAAGTTGTTGAGGGCTGATTTCTTGTCCTGTGATAAAAAGCCTTCTGTTTCGACTCCCAATCCTTTCAGGGGAGCATTTGCAAGCTTCTGGCATCATATTTGAGTGAATCGCCAAAAGTCAGATTTTTGATGAAATTCTGACCCCGGGGCTTAGGGATTTTTTCAAAAAAATATTTTCCGCCGGTTAAGTTGTTGAGGGCTGATTTCTTGTCCTGTGATAAAAAGCCTTCTGTTTCGACTGCCAAACCTTTCAGGGGAGCATGTGCAAGCTTCTGGCATCATTTTTGAGTGAATTGCCAAAATTCAGATTTTTGCCGAAATTGTGACCCCGGGGCTTAGGGATTTTTTCAAAAAAATATTTTCCACCGGTTAAGTTTTTGAGGGCTGATTTCTTGTCCTGTGATAAAAAGCCTTCTATTTCGACTGCCAAAACATTCAGGGGAGCATTTGCAAACGGTTGGCACCATTTTTGAGTGAATCGCCAAAAGTCAGGTTTTTGCTGAAATTCTGACCCCGGGGCTTAGGGATTTTTTCAAAAAAATATTTCCCGCTGGTTAAGTTGTTGAGGGCTGATTTCTTGTCCTGTGATAAAAAGCCTTCTGTTTCGACTGCCAAACCTTTCAGGGGAGCATTTGCAAGCTTCTGGCATCATTTTTGAGTGAATTGCCAAAAGTCAGATTTTTGCTGAAATTCTGACTCCGGGGCTTAAGGATTTTTTCAAAAAAATATTTTCCGCTGGTTAAGTTGTTGAGGGCTGATTTCTTGTCCTGTGATAAAAAGCCTTCTGTTTCGACTGCCAAACCTTTCAGGGGAGCATTTGCAAGCTTCTGTCATCATTTTTGAGTGAATTGCCAAAAATCAGATTTTTGCTGAAATTCTGACCCCGGGGCTTAGGCATTTTTTCAAAAAAATATTTTCCGCCGGTTAAGTTGTTGAGGGCTGATTTCTTGTCCTGTGATAAAAAGCCTTCTGTTTCGACTGCCAAACCTTTCAGGGGAGCATTTGCAAGCTTCTGGCATCATTATTGAGTGAATTGCCAAAAGTTAGATTTTTGCTGAAATTCTGACCCCGGGGCTTAGGGATATTTTCAAAAAAATATTTTCCGCCGGTTAAGTTGTTGAGGGCTGATTTCTTGTTCTGTGATAAAAAGCCTTCTGTTTCGACTGCCAAACCTTTCAGGGGAGCATTTGCAAGCTTCTGGCATCAATTTTGAGTGAATTGCCAAAAGTCAGATTTTTGTTGAAATTCTGACCCCAGGGCTAAGGGATTTTTTCAAAAAAATATTTTCCGCCGGTTAAGTTGTTGAGGGCTGATTTCTTGTTCTGTGATAAAAAGCCTTCTGTTTCGACTGCCAAACCTTTCAGGGGAGCATTTGCAAGCTTCTGGCATCATTTTTGAGTGAATTACCAAAAGTCAGATTTTTGCTGAAATTCTGACCCTGGGGCTTAGGGATTTTTTCAAAAAAATATTTTCCGCCGGTTAAGTTGTTGAGGGCTGATTTCTTGTCCTGTGATAAAAAGCCTTCTCTTTCGTCTGCCAAACCTTTCAGGGGAGCATTTGCAAGCTTCTGGCATCATTTTTGAGTGAATCGCCAAAAGTAAGATTTTTGCTGAAATTGTGACCCCGGGGCTTAGGGGTTTTTTCAAAAAAGGATTTTGCGCCGGTTAAGTTGTTGAGGGCTTATTTCTTGTCCTCTGATAAAAAGCCTTCTGTTTCGACTGCCAAACCTTTCAGGGGAGCATTTGCAACTGGTTGGCACCATTTTTGAGTGAATCGCCAAAAGTCAGATTTTTGCTGAAATTGTGACCCCGGAGCTTAGGGATTTTTTTTTTTAAAAAAATTCCGCCGGTTAAGTTGTTGAGGGCTTATTTCTTGTCCTCTGATAAAAAGCCTTCTGTTTCGACTGCCAAACCTTTCAGGGGAGCATTTGCAACTGGTTGGCACCATTTTTGAGTGAATCGCCAAAAGTCAGGTTTTTGCTGAAATTCTGACCCCGGGGCTTAGGGATTTTTTCAAAAAAATATTTCCCGCTGGTTAAGTTGTTGAGGGCTGATTTCTTGTCCTGTGATAAAAAGCCTTCTGTTTCGACTGCCAAACCTTTCAGGGGAGCATTTGCAAGCTTCTGGCATCATTTTTGAGTGAATTGCCAAAAGTCAGATTTTTGCTGAAATTCTGACTCCGGGGCTTAAGGATTTTTTCAAAAAAATATTTTCCGCTGGTTAAGTTGTTGAGGGCTGATTTCTTGTCCTGTGATAAAAAGCCTTCTGTTTCGACTGCCAAACCTTTCAGGGGAGCATTTGCAAGCTTCTGTCATCATTTTTGAGTGAATTGCCAAAAATCAGATTTTTGCGGAAATTCTGACCCCGGGGCTTAGGCATTTTTTCAAAAAAATATTTTCCACGGATTAAGTTGTTGAGGGCTGATTTCTTGTCCTGTGATAAAAAGCCTTCTGTTTCGACTGCCAAACCTTTCAGGGGAGCATTTGCAACCGGTTGGTACCATTTTTGAGTGAATTGCCAAAAGTTAGATTTTTGCTGAAATTCTGACCCCGGGGCTTAGGGATATTTTCAAAAAAATATTTTCCGCCGGTTAAGTTGTTGAGGGCTGATTTCTTGTTCTGTGATAAAAAGCCTTCTGTTTCGACTGCCAAACCTTTCAGGGGAGCATTTGCAAGCTTCTGGCATCAATTTTGAGTGAATCGCCAAAAGTCAAATTTTTGCTGAAATTGTGACCCCGGGGCTTAGGGATTTTTTTTTAAAAAAAAATTCCGCCGGTTAAGTTGTTGAGGGCTTATTTCTTGTACTCTGATAAAAAGCCTTCTGTTTCGACTGCCAAACCTTTCAGGGGAGCATTTGCAACTGGTTGGCACCATTTTTGAGTGAATCGCCAAAAGTCAGATTTTTGCTGAAATTGTGACCCCGGGGCTTAGGGATTTTTTCAAAAAAATATTTTCCGCCGGTTAAGTTGTTGAGGGCTGATTTCTTGTCCTGTGAGCAAAAAGACTTCTGTTTCGACTGCCAAACCTTTCAGGGGAGCATTTGCAACCGGTTGGCACCATTTTTAAATGAATTGCCAAAAGTCAGATTTTTGCTGAAATTGTGACCCCGGGGCTTAGGGATTTTTTCAAAAAAATATTTTCCGCCGGTAAAGTTGTTGAGGGCTGATTTCTTGTCCTGTGATAAAAAGCCTTCTGTTCCTATCGCCAAACCTTTCAGGGGAGCATTTGCAATCGGTTGGCACCATTTTTGAGTGAATCGCCAAAAGTCAGATTTTTGCTGAAATTGTGACCCCGGGGCTTAGGGATTTTTTCAAAAAAATATTTTCCGCCGGTAAAGTTGTTGAGGGCTGATTTCTTGTCCTGTGATAAAAAGCCTTCTGTTTCCATCGCCAACGCTTTCAGGGGAGCATTTGCAACCGGTTGGCACCATTTTTGAGTGAATTGCCAAAAGTCAGATTTTTGCTGAAATTGTGACACCGGGGCTTAGGGAGTTTTTCAAAAAAAGATTTTCCGCCGGTTTAGTTGTCGAGGGCTGATTACTTATCCTGTGATAAAAAGCCTTCTGTTTCGACTGCCAAAACATTCAGGGGAGCATTTGCAAACGGTTGGCACCATTTTTGAGTGAATTGCCAAAAGTCAGATTTTTGCTGAAATTGTGACACCGGGGCTTAGGGATTTTTTCAAAAAAATATTTCCCGCCGGTTAAGTTGTTGAGGGCTGATTTCTTGTCCTGTGATAAAAAGCCTTCTGTTTCGACTGCCAAACCTTTCAGGGGAGCATTTGCAAGCTTCTGGCATCATTTTTGAGTGAATTGCCAAAAGTCAGATTTTTGCTGAAATTCTGACCTCGGGGCTTAAGGATTTTTTCAAAAAAATATTTTCCGCCGGTTAAGTTGTTGAGGGCTGATTTCTTGTCCTGTGATAAAAAGCCTTCTGTTTCGACTGCCAAACCTTTTAGGGGAGCATTTGCAAGCTTCTGGCATCATTTTTGAGTGAATTGCCAAAAATCAGATTTTTGCTGAAATTCTGACCCCGGGGCTTAGGCATTTTTTCAAAAAAATATTTTCCGCCGGTTAAGTTGTTGAGGGATGATTTATTGTCCTCTGATAAAAAGCCTTCTGTTTCGACTGCCAAACCTTTCAGGGGAGCATTTGCAAGCTTCTGGCATCATTTTTGAATGAATTGCCAACAGTCAGATTTTTGCTGAAATTCTGACCCCGGGGCTTAGGGATGTTTTCAAAAAAATATTTTCCGCCGGTTAGGTTTTTGAGGGCTGATTTCTTGTCCTGTGATAAAAAGCCTTCTGTTTCGACTGCCAAACCTTTCAGGGGAGCATTTGCAAGCTTCTGGCATCATTATTGAGTGAATTGCCAAAAGTCAGATTTTTGCTGAAATTCTGACCCCGGGGCTTAGGGATATTTTCCAAAAAATATTTTCCGCCGGTTAGGTTTTTGAGGGCTGATTTCTTGTCCTGTTATAAAAAGCCTTCTGTTTTGACTGCCAAATCTTTCAGGGGAGCATTTCCAGGCTTCTGGCATCATTTTTGAGTGAATTGCCAAAAGTCAGATTTTTGCTGAAATTCTGACCCCGGGGCTTAGGGATTTTTCCAAAAAAATATTTTCCGCCGGTTAAGTTTTTGAGGGCTGATTTCTTGTCCTGTGATAAAAAGCCTTCTGTTTCGACTTTCAATCCTTTCAGGGGAGCATTTGCAAGCTTCTGGCATCATTTTTGAGTGAATCGCCAAAAGTCAGATTTTTGCTGAAATTCTGACCCCGGGGCTTAGGGATTTTTTCAAAAAAATATTTTCCGCCGGTTAAGTTGTTGAGGGCTGATTTCTTGTCCTGTGATAAAAAGCCTTCTGTTTCGACTGCTAAACCTTTCAGGGGAGCATTTCCAAGCTTCTGGCATCATTTTTGAGTGAATTGCCAAACGTCAGATTTTTGCTGAAATTCTGACCCCGGGGCTTAGGGATTTTTTCAAAAAAATATTTTCGGCCGGTTTAGTTGTTGAGGGCTGATTTCTTGTCCTGTGATAAAAAGCCTTCTGTTTCGACTGCCAAACCTTTCAGGGGAGCATTTCCAAGCTTCTGGCATCATTTTTGAGTGAATTGCCAAAAGTCAGATTTTTGCTGAAATTGTGACCCCGGGGCTTAGGGATTTTTTTAAAAAAATATTTTCCGCCGGTTAAGTTGTTGAGGGCTGATTTCTTGTCCTGTGATAAAAAGCCTTCTATTTCGACTGCCAAACCTTTCAGGGAAGCATTTGCAACCGGTTGGTACCATTTTTGAGTGAATTGCCAAAATTCAGATTTTTGCTGAAATTCTGACCCCGGGGCTTAGGGATTTTTTCAAAAAAATATTTTCCACGGGTTAAGTTGTTGAGGGCTGATTTCTTGTCCTGTGATAAAAAGCCTTCTGTTTCGACTGCCAAACCTTTCAGGGGAGCATTTGCAAGCTTCTGGCATCATTTTTGAGTGAATTGCCAAAAGTCAGATTTTTGCTGAAATTCTGACCCCGGGGCTTAGGCATTTTTTCAAAAAAATATTTTCCGCCGGTTAAGTTGTTGAGGGATGATTTCTTGTCCTCTGATAAAAAGCCTTCTGTTTCGACTGCCAAACCTTTCAGGGGAGCATTTGCAAGCTTCGGGCATCATTTTTGAATGAGTTGCCAAAAGTCAGATTTTTGCTGAAATTCTGACCCCGGGGCTTAGGGATTTTTTCAAAAAAATATTTTCCGCCGGTTAGGTTTTTGAGGGCTGATTTCTTGTCCTGTTATAAAAAGCCTTCTGTTTTGACTGCCAAATCTTTCCGGGGAGCATTTCCAGGCTTCTGGCATCATTTTTGAGTGAATTGCCAAAAGTCAGATTTTTGCTGAAATTCTGACCCCGGGGCTTAGGGATTTTTCCAAAAAAATATTTTCCGCCGGTTAAGTTTTTGAGGGCTGATTTCTTGTCCTGTGATAAAAAGCCTTCTGTTTCGACTTTCAATCCTTTCAGGGGAGCATTTCCAAGCTTCTGGCATCATTTTTGAGTGAATTGCCAAACGTCAGATTTTTGCTGAAATTCTGACCCCGGGGCTTAGGGATTTTTTCAAAAAAATATTTTCGGCCGGTTTAGTTGTTGAGGGCTGATTTCTTGTCCTGTGATAAAAAGCCTTCTGTTTCGACTGCCAAACCTTTCAGGGGAGCATTTCCAAGCTTCTGGCATCATTTTTGAGTGAATTGCCAAAAGTCAGATTTTTGCTGAAATTGTGACCCCGGGGCTTAGGGATTTTTTTAAAAAAATATTTTCCGCCGGTTAAGTTGTTGAGGGCTGATTTCTTGTCCTGTGATAAAAAGCCTTCTATTTCGACTGCCAAACCTTTCAGGGAAGCATTTGCAACCGGTTGGTACCATTTTTGAGTGAATTGCCAAAATTCAGATTTTTGCTGAAATTCTGACCCCGGGGCTTAGGGATTTTTTCAAAAAAATATTTTCCACGGGTTAAGTTGTTGAGGGCTGATTTCTTGTCCTGTGATAAAAAGCCTTCTGTTTCGACTGCCAAACCTTTCAGGGGAGCATTTGCAAGCTTCTGGCATCATTTTTGAGTGAATTGCCAAAAGTCAGATTTTTGCTGAAATTCTGACCCCGGGGCTTAGGCATTTTTTCAAAAAAATATTTTCCGCCGGTTAAGTTGTTGAGGGATGATTTCTTGTCCTCTGATAAAAAGCCTTCTGTTTCGACTGCCAAACCTTTCAGGGGAGCATTTGCAAGCTTCGGGCATCATTTTTGAATGAGTTGCCAAAAGTCAGATTTTTGCTGAAATTCTGACCCCGGGGCTTAGGGATTTTTTCAAAAAAATATTTTCGGCCGGTTTAGTTGTTGAGGGCTGATTTCTTGTCCTGTGATAAAAAGCCTTCTGTTTCGACTGCCAAACCTTTCAGGGGAGCATTTCCAAGCTTCTGGCATCATTTTTGAGTGAATTGCCAAAAGTCAGATTTTTGCTGAAATTGTGACCCCGGGGCTTAGGGATTTTTTTAAAAAAATATTTTCCGCCGGTTAAGTTGTTGAGGGCTGATTTCTTGTCCTGTGATAAAAAGCCTTCTATTTCGACTGCCAAACCTTTCAGGGAAGCATTTGCAACCGGTTGGTACCATTTTTGAGTGAATTGCCAAAATTCAGATTTTTGCTGAAATTCTGACCCCGGGGCTTAGGGATTTTTTCAAAAAAATATTTTCCACGGGTTAAGTTGTTGAGGGCTGATTTCTTGTCCTGTGATAAAAAGCCTTCTGTTTCGACTGCCAAACCTTTCAGGGGAGCATTTGCAAGCTTCTGGCATCATTTTTGAGTGAATTGCCAAAAGTCAGATTTTTGCTGAAATTCTGACCCCGGGGCTTAGGCATTTTTTCAAAAAAATATTTTCCGCCGGTTAAGTTGTTGAGGGATGATTTCTTGTCCTCTGATAAAAAGCCTTCTGTTTCGACTGCCAAACCTTTCAGGGGAGCATTTGCAAGCTTCGGGCATCATTTTTGAATGAGTTGCCAAAAGTCAGATTTTTGCTGAAATTCTGACCCCGGGGCTTAGGGATTTTTTCAAAAAAATATTTTCGGCCGGTTTAGTTGTTGAGGGCTGATTTCTTGTCCTGTGATAAAAAGCCTTCTGTTTCGACTGCCAAACCTTTCAGGGGAGCATTTCCAAGCTTCTGGCATCATTTTTGAGTGAATTGCCAAAAGTCAGATTTTTGCTGAAATTGTGACCCCGGGGCTTAGGGATTTTTTTAAAAAAATATTTTCCGCCGGTTAAGTTGTTGAGGGCTGATTTCTTGTCCTGTGATAAAAAGCCTTCTATTTCGACTGCCAAACCTTTCAGGGAAGCATTTGCAACCGGTTGGTACCATTTTTGAGTGAATTGCCAAAATTCAGATTTTTGCTGAAATTCTGACCCCGGGGCTTAGGGATTTTTTCAAAAAAATATTTTCCACGGGTTAAGTTGTTGAGGGCTGATTTCTTGTCCTGTGATAAAAAGCCTTCTGTTTCGACTGCCAAACCTTTCAGGGGAGCATTTGCAAGCTTCTGGCATCATTTTTGAGTGAATTGCCAAAAGTCAGATTTTTGCTGAAATTCTGACCCCGGGGCTTAGGCATTTTTTCAAAAAAATATTTTCCGCCGGTTAAGTTGTTGAGGGATGATTTCTTGTCCTCTGATAAAAAGCCTTCTGTTTCGACTGCCAAACCTTTCAGGGGAGCATTTGCAAGCTTCGGGCATCATTTTTGAATGAGTTGCCAAAAGTCAGATTTTTGCTGAAATTCTGACCCCGGGGCTTAGGGATTTTTTCAAAAAAATATTTTCGGCCGGTTTAGTTGTTGAGGGCTGATTTCTTGTCCTGTGATAAAAAGCCTTCTGTTTCGACTGCCAAACCTTTCAGGGGAGCATTTCCAAGCTTCTGGCATCATTTTTGAGTGAATTGCCAAAAGTCAGATTTTTGCTGAAATTGTGACCCCGGGGCTTAGGGATTTTTTTAAAAAAATATTTTCCGCCGGTTAAGTTGTTGAGGGCTGATTTCTTGTCCTGTGATAAAAAGCCTTCTATTTCGACTGCCAAACCTTTCAGGGAAGCATTTGCAACCGGTTGGTACCATTTTTGAGTGAATTGCCAAAATTCAGATTTTTGCTGAAATTCTGACCCCGGGGCTTAGGGATTTTTTCAAAAAAATATTTTCCACGGGTTAAGTTGTTGAGGGCTGATTTCTTGTCCTGTGATAAAAAGCCTTCTGTTTCGACTGCCAAACCTTTCAGGGGAGCATTTGCAAGCTTCTGGCATCATTTTTGAGTGAATTGCCAAAAGTCAGATTTTTGCTGAAATTCTGACCCCGGGGCTTAGGCATTTTTTCAAAAAAATATTTTCCGCCGGTTAAGTTGTTGAGGGATGATTTCTTGTCCTCTGATAAAAAGCCTTCTGTTTCGACTGCCAAACCTTTCAGGGGAGCATTTGCAAGCTTCTGGCATCATTTTTGAATGAGTTGCCAAAAGTCAGATTTTTGCTGAAATTCTGACCCCGGGGCTTAGGGATTTTTTCAAAAAAATATTTTCCGCCGGTTAGGTTTTTGAGGGCTGATTTCTTGTCCTGTGATAAAAAGCCTTCTGTTTCGACTGCCAAACCTTTCAGGGGAGCATTTGCAAGCTTCTGGCATCATTATTGAGTGAATTGCCAAAAGTCAGATTTTTGCTGAAATTCTGACCCCGGGGCTTAGGGATATTTTCCAAAAAATATTTTCCGCCGGTTAAGTTGTTGAGGGCTGATTTCTTGTTTTGTGATAAAAAGCCTTCTGTTTCGACTGCCAAACCTTTCAGGGGAGCATTTGCAAGCTTCTGGCATCATTTTTGAGTGAATTGCCAAAAGTCAGATTTTTGTTGAAATTCTGACCCCGGGGCTTAGGGATTTTTTCAAAAAAATATTTTCTGCTGGTTATGTTGTTGAGGGCTGATTTCTTGTCCTGTTATAAAAAGCCTTCTGTTTTGACTGCCAAATCTTTCAGGGGAGCATTTCCAGGCTTCTGGCATCATTTTTGAGTGAATTGCCAAAAGTCAGATTTTTGCTGAAATTCTGACCCCGGGGCTTAGGGATTTTTTCAAAAAAATATTTTCCGCCGGTTAAGTTGTTGAGGGCTGATTTCTTGTCCTGTGATAAAAAGCCTTCTGTTTCGACTGCTAAACCTTTCAGGGGAGCATTTCCAAGCTTCTGGCATCATTTTTGAGTGAAATGCCAAAAGTCAGATTTTTGCTGAAATTCTGACCCCGGGGCTTAGGCATTTTTTCAAAAAAATATTTTCCGCCGGTTAAGTTGTTGAGGGATGATTTCTTGTCCTCTGATAAAAAGCCTTCTGTTTCGACTGCCAAACCTTTCAGGGGAGCATTTGCAAGCTTCTGGCATCATTTTTGAATGAGTTGCCAAAAGTCAGATTTTTGCTGAAATTCTGACCCCGGGGCTTAGGGATTTTTTCAAAAAAATATTTTCCGCCGGTTAGGTTTTTGAGGGCTGATTTCTTGTCCTGTGATAAAAAGCCTTCTGTTTCGACTGCCAAACCTTTCAGGGGAGCATTTGCAAGCTTCTGGCATCATTATTGAGTGAATTGCCAAAAGTCAGATTTTTGCTGAAATTCTGACCCCGGGGCTTAGGGATATTTTCCAAAAAATATTTTCCGCCGGTTAAGTTGTTGAGGGCTGATTTCTTGTTTTGTGATAAAAAGTCTTCTGTTTCGACTGCCAAACCTTTCAGGGGAGCATTTGCAAGCTTCTGGCATCATTTTTGAGTGAATTGCCAAAAGTCAGATTTTTGTTGAAATTCTGACCCCGGGGCTTAGGGATTTTTTCAAAAAAATATTTTCTGCTGGTTAAGTTGTTGAGGGCTGATTTCTTGTCCTGTTATAAAAAGCCTTCTGTTTTGACTGCCAAATCTTTCAGGGGAGCATTTCCAGGCTTCTGGCATCATTTTTGAGTGAATTGCCAAAAGTCAGATTTTTGCTGAAATTCTGACCCCGGGGCTTAGGGATTTTTTCAAAAAAATATTTTCCGCCGGTTAAGTTGTTGAGGGCTGATTTCTTGTCCTGTGATAAAAAGCCTTCTGTTTCGACTGCTAAACCTTTCAGGGGAGCATTTCCAAGCTTCTGGCATCATTTTTGAGTGAAATGCCAAAGGTCAGATTTTTGCTGAAATTTTGACCACGGGGCTTAGGGATTTTTTCAAAAAAATATTTTCCGCCGGTTAAGTTGTTGAGGGCTGATTTCTTGTCCTGTGATAAAAAGCCTTCTGTTTTGACTGCCAAACCTTTCAGGGGAGCATTTCCAAGCTTCTGGCATCATTTTTGAGTGAATTGCCAAAAGTCAGATTTTTGCTGAAATTGTGACCCCCGGGGCTTAGGGATTTTTTTAAAAAAATATTTTCCGCCGGTTAAGTTGTTGAGGGCTGATTTCTTGTCCTGTGATAAAAAGCCTCCTGTTTCGACTGCCAAACCTTTCAGGGGAGCATTTGCAACCGGTTGGTACCATTTTTGAGTGAATTACCAAAATTCAGATTTTTGTTGAAATTCTGACCCCGGCGCTTAGGGATTTTTTCAAAAAAATATTTTCCGCCGGTTAAGTTGTTGAGGGCTGATTTCTTGTCCTGTGATAAAAAGCCTTCTGTTTCGACTGCCAAACCTTTCAGGGGAGCATTTGCAACCGGTTGGTACCATTTTTGAGTGAATTGCCAAAAGTCAGATTTTTGCTGAAATTCTGACCCCGGGGCTTAGGGATTTTTTCAAAAAAATATTTTCCACCGGTTAAGTTGTTGAGGGCTGATTTCTTCTCCTGTGATAAAAAGCCTTCTGTTTCGACTGCCAAATCTTTCGGGGGAGCATTTCCAAGCTTCTGGCATCATTTTTGAGTGAAATGCCAAAGGTCAGATTTTTGCTGAAATTTTGACCACGGGGCTTAGGGATTTTTTTAAAAAAATATTTTCCGCCGGTTAAGTTGTTGAGGGCTGATTTCTTGTCCTGTGATAAAAAGCCTTCTGTTTCGACTGCCAAACCTTTCAGGGGAGCATTTGCAACCGGTTGGTACCATTTTTGAGTGAATTACCAAAATTCAGATTTTTGTTGAAATTCTGACCCCGGCGCTTAGGGATTTTTTCAAAAAAATATTTTCCGCCGGTTAAGTTGTTGAGGGCTGATTTCTTGTCCTGTGATAAAAAGCCTTCTGTTTCGACTGCCAAACCTTTCAGGGGAGCATTTCCAAGCTTCTGGCATCATTTTTGAGTGAATTGCCAAAAGTCAGATTTTTGCTGAAATTCTGACCCCGGGGCTTAGGGATTTTTTTAAAAAAATATTTTCCGCCGGTTAAGTTGTTGAGGGCTGATTTCTTGTCCTGTGATAAAAAGCCTTCTATTTCGACTGCCAAACCTTTCAGGGGAGCATTTGCAACCGGTTGATACCATTTTTGAGTGAATTGCCAAAATTCAGATTTTTGCTGAAATTCTGACCCCGGGGCTTAGGGATTTTTTCAAAAAAATATTTTCCACGGGTTAAGTTGTTGAGGGCTGATTTCTTGTCCTGTGATAAAAAGCCTTCTGTTTCGACTGCCAAACCTTTCAGGGGAGCATTTGCAAGCTTCTGGCATCATTTTTGAGTGAATTGCCAAAAGTCAGATTTTTGCTGAAATTCTGACCCCGGGGCTTAGGGATTTTTTCAAAAAAATATTTTCCACGGGTTAAGTTGTTGAGGGCTGATTTCTTGTCCTGTGATAAAAAGCCTTCTGTTTCGACTGCCAAACCTTTCAGGGGAGCATTTGCAAGCTTCTGGCATCATTTTTGAGTGAATTGCCAAAAGTCAGATTTTTGCTGAAATTCTGACCCCGGGGCTTAGGCATTTTTTCAAAAAAATATTTTCCGCCGGTTAAGTTGTTGAGGGATGATTACTTGTCCTCTGATAAAAAGCCTTCTGTTTCGATTGCCAAACCTTTCAGGGGAGCATTTGCAAGCTTCTGGCATCATTTTTGAATGAGTTGCCAAAAGTCAGATTTTTGCTGAAATTCTGACCCCGGGGCTTAGGGATATTTTCCAAAAAATATTTTCCGCCGGTTAAGTTGTTGAGGGCTGATTTCTTGTTTTGTGATAAAAAGCCTTCTGTTTCGACTGCCAAACCTTTCAGGGGAGCATTTGCAAGCTTCTGGCATCATTTTTGAGTGAATTGCCAAAAGTCAGATTTTTGTTGAAATTCTGACCCCGGGGCTTAGGGATTTTTTCAAAAAAAATATTTTCTGCTGGTTAAGTTGTTGAGGGCTGATTTCTTGTCCTGTTATAAAAAGCCTTCTGTTTTGACTGCCAAATCTTTCAGGGGAGCATTTCCAGGCTTCTGGCATCATTTTTGAGTGAATTGCCAAAAGTCAGATTTTTGCTGAAATTCTGACCCCGGGGCTTAGGGATTTTTTCAAAAAAATATTTTCCGCCGGTTAAGTTGTTGAGGGCTGATTTCTTGTCCTGTGATAAAAAGCCTTCTGTTTCGACTGCTAAACCTTTCAGGGGAGCATTTCCAAGCTTCTGGCATCATTTTTGAGTGAAATGCCAAAGGTCAGATTTTTGCTGAAATTTTGACCACGGGGCTTAGGGATTTTTTAAAAAAAATATTTTCCGCCGGTTAAGTTGTTGAGGGCTGATTTCTTGTCCTGTGATAAAAAGCCTTCTGTTTCGACTGCCAAACCTTTCAGGGGAGCATTTCCAAGCTTCTGTCATCATTTTTGAGTGAATTGCCAAAAGTCAGATTTTTGCTGAAATTGTGACCCCCGGGGCTTAGGGATTTTTTTAAAAAAATATTTTCCGCCGGTTAAGTTGTTGAGGGCTGATTTCTTGTCCTGTGATAAAAAGCCTTCTGTTTCGACTGCCAAACCTTTCAGGGGAGCATTTGCAACCGGTTGGTACCATTTTTGAGTGAATTACCAAAATTCAGATTTTTGTTGAAATTCTGACCCCGGGGCTTAGGGATTTTTTCAAAAAAATATTTTCCACGGATTAAGTTGTTGAGGGCTGATTTCTTGTCCTGTGATAAAAAGCCTTCTGTTTCGACTGCCAAACCTTTCAGGGGAGCATTTGCAACCGGTTGGTACCATTTTTGAGTGAATTGCCAAAAGTCAGATTTTTGCTGAAATTCTGACCCCGGGGCTTAGGGATTTTTTCAAAAAAATATTTTCCACCGGTTAAGTTGTTGAGGGCTGATTTCTTGTCCTGTGATAAAAAGCCTTCTGTTTCGACTGCCAAATCTTTCGGGGGAGCATTTGCAAGCTTCTGGCATCATTTTTGAGTGAATTGCCAAAAGTCAGATTTTTGCTGAAATTCTGAGCCCGGGGCTTAGGGATTTTTTCAAAAAAATATTTTCCGGCGGTTAAGTTTTTGAGGGCTGATTTCTTGTCCTGTGATAAAAAGCCTACTGTTTCAACTGCCAAACCTTTCAGGGGAGCATTTGCAACCGGTTGGCACCATTTTTGAGTGAATTGCCAAAAGTCAGATTTTTGCTGAAATTGTGACACCGGGGCTTAAGGATTTTTTCAAAAAAATATTTTCCGCCGGTTAAGTTGTTGAGGGCTGATTTCTTGTCCTGTGATAAAAAGCCTTCTGTTTCGACTGCCAAACCTTTTAGGGGAGCATTTGCAAGCTTCTGGCATCATTTTTGAGTGAATTGCCAAAAATCAGATTTTTGCTGAAATTCTGACCCCGGGGCTTAGGCATTTTTTCAAAAAAATATTTTCCGCCGGTTAAGTTGTTGAGGGATGATTTCTTGTCCTCTGATAAAAAGCCTTCTGTTTCGACTGCCAAACCTTTCAGGGGAGCATTTGCAAGCTTCTGGCATCATTTTTGAATGAGTTGCCAAAAGTCAGATTTTTGCTGAAATTCTGACCCCGGGGCTTAGGGATATTTTCCAAAAAATATTTTCCGCCTGTTAAGTTGTTGAGGGCTGATTTCTTGTCCTGTGATAAAAAGCCTTCTGTTTCGACTGCCAAACCTTTCAGGGGAGCATTTGCAAGCTTCTGGCATCATTTTTGAGTGAATTGTGAAAAGTCAGATTTTTGCTGAAATTGTGACCCCGGGGCTTAGGGATTTTTTCAAAAAAATATTTTCCGCCTGTTAAGTTGTTGAGGGCTGATTTCTTGTCCTGTGATTAAAAGCCTTCTGTTTCGACTGCCAAACCTTTCAGGGGAGCATTTGCAAGCTTCTGGCATCATTTTTGAGTGAATTGCCAAAAGTCAGATTTTTGCTGAAATTCTGACCCCGGGGCTTAGGGATTTTTTCAAAAAAATATTTTCCGCCTGTTAAGTTGTTGAGGGCTGATTTCTTGTCCTGTGATAAAAAGCCTTCTGTTTCGACTGCCAAACCTTTCAGGGGAGCATTTGCAAGCTTCTGGCATCATTTTTGAGTGAATTGCCAAAAGTCAGATTTTTGTTGGCTTAGGGATTTTTTCAAAAAAATATTTTCCGTCGGTTAAGTTGTTGAGGGCTGATTTCTTGTCCTGTGATAAAAAACCTTCTGTTTCGACTGCCAAACCTTTCAGGGGAGCATTTGCAAGCTTCTGGCATCATTTTTGAGTGAATTGCCAAAAGTCAGATTTTTGTTGAAATTCTGACCCCAGGGCTTAGGGATTTTTTCAAAAAAAATATTTTCCGCCGGTTAAGTTGTTGAGGGCTGATTTCTTGTCCTGTGATATTTTCCGCCGGTTAAGTTGTTGAGGGCTGATTTCTTGTCCTGTGATAAAAAGCCTTCTGTTTCGACTGCCAAACCTTTCAGGGGAGCATTTGCAAGCTTCTGGCATCATTTTTGAGTGAATTGCCAAAAGTCAGATTTTTGTTGGCCGGGGCTTAGGGATTTTTTAAAAAAAATATTTTCCGCCGGTTAAGTTGTTGAGGGCTGATTTCTTGTCCTGTGATAAAAAGCCTTCTGTTTCGACTGCCATACCTTTCAGGGGAGCATTTGCAAGCTTCTGGCATCATTTTTGAGTGAATTGCCAAAAGTCAGATTTTTGCTGAAATTCTGACCCCGGGGCTTAGGGATTTTTTCAAAAAAATATTTTCCGCCTGTTAAGTTGTTGAGGGCTGATTTCTTGTCCTGTGATAAAAAGCCTTCTGTTTCGACTGCCAAACCTTTCAGGGGAGCATTTCCAAGCTTCTGGCATCATTTTTGAGTGAATTGCCAAAAGTCAGATTTTTGCTGAAATTCTGACCCCGGGGCTTAGGGATTTTTTCAAAAAAATATTTTCCGCCGGTTAAGTTGTTGAGGGCTGATTTCTTGTCCTGTGATAAAAAGCCTTCTGTTTCGACTGCCAAACCTTTCAGGGGAGCGTTTGCAAGCTTCTGGCATCATTTTTGAGTGAATTGCCAAAAGTCAGATTTTTGTTGAAATTCTGACTCCGGGGCTTAGGGATTTTTTCAAAAAAATATTTTCCGCCGGTTAAGTTGTTGAGGGCTGATTTCTTGTCCTGTGATAAAAAGCCTTCTGTTTCGACTGCCAAACCTTTCAGGGGAGCATTTGCAAGCTTCTGGCATCATTTTTGAGTGAATTGTGAAAAGTCAGATTTTTGCTGAAATTGTGACCCCGGGGCTTAGGGATTTTTTCAAAAAAATATTTTCCGCCAGTTAAGTTGTTGTGGGCTGATTTCTTGTCCTGTGATAAAAAGCCTTCTGTTTCGACTGCCAAACCTTTCAGGGGAGCATTTGCAAGGTCTGGCATCATTTTTGAGTGAATTGCCAAAAGTCAGATTTTTGTTGGCTTAGGGATTTTTTCAAAAAAATATTTTCCGGCGGTTAAGTTGTTGAGGGCTGATTTCTTGTCCTGTGATAAAAAACCTTCTGTTTCGACTGCCAAACCTTTCAGGGGAGCATTTGCAAGCTTCTGGCATCATTTTTGAGTGAATTGCCAAAAGTCAGATTTTTGTTGAAATTCTGACCCCAGGGCTTAGGGATTTTTTCAAAAAAAATATTTTCCGCCGGTTAAGTTGTTGAGGGCTGATTTCTTGTCCTGTGATATTTTCCGCCGGTTAAGTTGTTGAGGGCTGATTTCTTGTCCTGTGATAAAAAGCCTTCTGGTTCGACTGCCAAACCTTTCAGGGGAGCATTTGCAAGCTTCTGGCATCATTTTTGAGTGAATTGCCAAAAGTCAGATTTTTGTTGGCCGGGGCTTAGGGATTTTTTCAAAAAAATATTTTCCGCCGGTTAAGTTGTTGAGGGCTGATTTCTTGTCCTGTGATAAAAAGCCTTCTGTTTCGACTGCCATACCTTTCAGGGGAGCATTTGCAAGCTTCTGGCATCATTTTTGAGTGAATTGCCAAAAGTCAGATTTTTGCTGAAATTCTGACCCCGGGGCTTAGGGATTTTTTCAAAAAAATATTTTCCGCCTGTTAAGTTGTTGAGGGCTGATTTCTTGTCCTGTGATAAAAAGCCTTCTGTTTCGACTGCCAAACCTTTCAGGGGAGCATTTCCAAGCTTCTGGCATCATTTTTGAGTGAATTGCCAAAATTCAGATTTTTGCTGAAATTCTGACCCCGGGGCTTAGGGATTTTTTTCAAAAAAATATTTTCCGCCAGTTAAGTTGTTGAGGGCTGATTTCTTGTCCTGTGATAAAAAGCCTTCTGTTTCGACTGCCAAACCTTTCAGGGGAGCGTTTGCAAGCTTCTGGCATCATTTTTGAGTGAATTGCCAAAAGTCAGATTTTTGTTGAAATTCTGACTCCGGGGCTTAGGGATTTTTTCAAAAAAATATTTTCCGGCGGTTAAGTTGTTGAGGGCTGATTTCTTGTCCTGTGATAAAAAGCCTTCTGTTTCGACTGCCAAACCTTTCAGAGGAGCATTTCCAAGCTTCTGGCATCATTTTTGAGTGAATTGCCAAAAGTCAGATTTTTGCTGAAATTCTGACCTCGGGGCTTAGGGATTTTTTCAAAAAAATATTTTCCGCCGGTTAAGTTGTTGAGGGCTGATTTCTTGTCCTGTGATAAAAAGCCTTCTGTTTCGACTGCCAAACCTTTCAGGGGAGCATTTCCAAGCTTCTGGCATCATTTTTGAGTGAATTGCCAAAATTCAGATTTTTGCTGAAATTCTGACCCCGGGGCTTAGGGATTTTTTCAAAAAAATATTTTCCGCCGGTTAAGTTGTTGAGGGCTGATTTCTTGTCCTGTGATAAAAAGCCTTCTGTTTTGACTGCCATACCTTTCAGGGGAGCATTTGCAAGCTTCTGGCATCATTTTTGAGTGAATTGCCAAAAGTCAGATTTTTGCTGAAATTCTGACCCCGGGGCTTAGGGATTTTTTCAAAAAAATATTTTCCGGCGGTTAAGTTGTTGAGGGCTGATTTCTTGTCCTGTGATAAAAAGCCTTCTGTTTCGACTGCCAAACCTTTCAGGGGAGCATTTCCAAGCTTCTGGCATCATTTTTGAGTGAATTGCCAAAAGTCAGATTTTTGCTGAAATTCTGACCCCGGGGCTTAGGGATTTTTTCAAAAAAATATTTTCCGCCGGTTAAGTTGTTGAGGGCTGATTTCTTGTCCTGTGATAAAAAGCCTTCTGTTTCGACTACCAAACCTTTCAGGGGAACATTTGCAAGCTTCTGGCATCATTTTTGAGCGAATTGCCAAAAGTCAGATTTTTGCTGAAATTCTGACCCCGGGGCTTAGGGATTTTTTCAAAAAAATATTTTCCGCCGGTTAAGTTGTTGAGGGCTGATTTCTTGTCCTGTGATAAAAAGCCTTCTGTTTCGACTGCCAAACCTTTCAGGGGAGCATTTCCAAGCTTCTGGCATCATTTTTGAGTGAATTGCCAAAAGTCAGATTTTTGCTGAAATTCTGACCCCGGGGCTTAGGGATTTTTTCAAAAAAATATTTTCCGCCGGTTAAGTTGTTGAGGGCTGATTTCTTGTCCTGTGATAAAAAGCCTTCTGTTTCGACTGCCAAACCTTTCAGGGGAGCATTTGCATGTTTGTGGCATCATTTTTGAGTGAATTGCCAAAAGTCAGATTTTTGCTGAAATTCTGACCCCGGGGCTTAGGGATTTTTTCAAAAAAATATTTTCCGCCGGTTAAGTTGTTGAGGGCTGATTTCTTGTCCTGTGATAAAATAATAATAATAATAATAATAATAATAATAATAATAATAATAATAATAATAATAATAATAAATTTTATTTATATCCCGCCCTCCCCAGCCGAAGCTGGGCTCAGGGCGGCTAACAACAATCAAATAACCAAATAGTTGAATAATCACACCTTCTAAAATATTTCATTATAAAAATTAATTAAAATCAAATTGATGGCAACCAAAATACTGTGCAGGTTGCCAGAGGAGGGAGTCAGGCTGCGCCCTGACCAAAGGCCTGGTGGAACAACTCTGTCTTGCAGGCCCTGCGGAAAGATGTCAGGTCCCGCAGGGCCCTAGTCTCTTGTGACAGAGCATTCCACCAGATTGGAGCTGCAGCCGAGAAGGCCCTGGCTCTAGTTGAGGCCAGCCTAACCTTTCTGAGGCCTGGGACCTTGAGGATGTTTTTATTTACAGAGTGTAGGTTTCTCTGTGGGGCATACCAGGAGAGGCGGTCCCGTAGGTACGAGGGTCCTAGGCCGTATAGGGCTTTAAAGGTTAAAACCAGCACCTTAAACTTGATCCTATACTCCACCGGGAGCCAGTGCAGGTGGTATAGCACCGGGTGAATGTGATCTCGCAGCGAGGACCCCGTAAGGAGTCTCGCTGCGGCATTCTGTACCCGCTGGAGTTTCTGGGTCAGTCTCAAGGGCAGCCCCACGTAGAGCGAGTTACAATAATCCAGTCTGGAGGTGACCGTCGCATGGATCACAGTGGCTAGGTCAGGGCGAGAGAGATAAGGGGCCAACTGCTTAGCTTGGCGGAGATGAAAAAATGCCGCCTTTGTTATAGCTGTAATCTGCGCCTCCATAGAGAGGGAGGTATCGAAGATTACACCCAGACACTTAACGGACGGTGCTGGCACCAATTGCACCCCCGCAAGAGATGGGAGTTGCCCCCTTGATCCCATATCGTCCCGCCCCAGCCAGAGGACCTCTGTCTTCGCAGGATTTAACTTCAACCGGCTCCCACGTAACCATCCAGCCACAGCTTCCAGACATCTGGTCAGTGTGTCTGGGGCCGAGTCAGGATGGCCATCCATCAACAGATAGAGTTGGGTGTCATCAGCATACTGATGGCAACCCAGCCCAAAACTCCGGACAAGCTGGGCGAGGGGGCGCATAAAGATGTTAAAAAGCATCGGGGAGAGAATCGCACCCTGAGGCACTCCACACACCAAGGAGTGGCGCGATGACAATTCCCCCCCAAGCGCCACCCTCTGTCCCCGACCAGAGAGAAACGAGCGCAGCCATTGAAGGACTGTGCCCTGGATCCCCACGTCGGCATCATTCTGACCCCGGGGCTTAGGGATTTTTTCAAAAAAATATTTTCCGCCGGTTAAGTTGTTGAGGGCTGATTTCTTGTCCTGTGATAAAAAGCCTTCTGTTTCGACTGCCAAACCTTTCAGGGGAGCATTTGCAAGCTTCTGGCATCATTTTTGAGTGAATTGCCAAAAGTCAGATTTTTGTTGAAATTCTGACCCCAGGGCTTAGGGATTTTTTCAAAAAAAATATTTTCCGCCGGTTAAGTTGTTGAGGGCTGATTTCTTGTCCTGTGATATTTTCCGCCGGTTAAGTTGTTGAGGGCTGATTTCTTGTCCTGTGATAAAAAGCCTTCTGTTTCGACTGCCAAACCTTTCAGGGGAGCATTTGCAAGCTTCTGGCATCATTTTTGAGTGAATTGCCAAAAGTCAGATTTTTGTTGGCCGGGGCTTAGGGATTTTTTCAAAAAAATATTTTCCGCCGGTTAAGTTGTTGAGGGCTGATTTCTTGTCCTGTGATAAAAAGCCTTCTGTTTCGACTGCCAAACCTTTCAGGGGAGCATTTGCAAGCTTCTGGCATCATTTTTGAGTGAATTGCCAAAATTCAGATTTTTGCTGAAATTCTGACCCCGGGGCTTAGGGATTTTTTTCAAAAAAATATTTTCCGCCTGTTAAGTTGTTGAGGGCTGATTTCTTGTGCTGTGATAAAAAGCCTTCTTTTTCGACTGCCAAACCTTTCAGGGGAGCGTTTGCAAGCTTCTGGCATCATTTTTGAGTGAATTGCCAAAAGTCAGATTTTTGCTGAAATTCTGACCCCGGGGCTTAGGGATTTTTTCAAAAAATATTTTCCGCCGGTTAAGTTGTTGAGGGCTGATTTCTTGTCCTGTGATAAAAAGCCTTCTGTTTCGACTGCCAAACCTTTCAGGGGAGCATTTGCAAGCTTCTGGCATCATTTTTGAGTGAATTGCCAAAAGTCAGATTTTTGCTGAAATTCTGACACCGGGGCTTAGGGATTTTTTCAAAAAAATATTTTCCGCCGGTTAAGTTGTTGAGGGCTGATTTCTTGTCCTGTGATAAAAAGCCTTCTGTTTCGACTGCCAAACCTTTCAGGGGAGCATTTGCAAGCTTCTGGCATCATTTTTGAGTTTATTGCCAAAAGTCAGATTTTTGCTGAAATTCTGACCCCGGGGCTTAGGGAATTTTTCAAAAAAATATTTTCCGCCCGTTAAGTTGTTGAGGGCTGATTTCTTGTCCTGTGATAAAAAGCCTTCTGTTTCGACTGCCAAACCTTTCAGGGGAGCATTTGCAAGCTTCTGGCATCATTTTTGAGTGAATTGCCAAAAGTCAGATTTTTGTTGGCCGGGGCTTAGGGATTTTTTCAAAAAAATATTTTCCGCCGGTTAAGTTGTTGAGGGCTGATTTCTTGTCCTGTGATAAAAAGCCTTCTGTTTCGACTGCCAAACCTTTCAGGGGAGCATTTGCAAGCTTCTGGCATCATTTTTGAACGAATTGCCAAAAGTCAGATTTTTGCTGAAATTCTGACCCCGGGGCTTAGGGATTTTTTCAAAAAAATATTTTCCGCCTGTTAAGTTGTTGAGGGCTGATTTCTTGTGCTGTGATAAAAAGCCTTCTGTTTCGACTGCCAAACCTTTCAGGGGAGCGTTTGCAAGCTTCTGGCATCATTTTTGAGTGAATTGCCAAAAGTCAGATTTTTGCTGAAATTCTGACCCCGGGGCTTAGGGATTTTTTCAAAAAAATATTTTCCGCCGGTTAAGTTGTTGAGGGCTGATTTCTTGTCCTGTGATAAAAAGCCTTCTGTTTCGACTGCCAAACCTTTCAGGGGAGCATTTGCAAGCTTCTGGCATCATTTTTGAGTGAATTGCCAAACGTCAGATTTTTGCTGAAATTCTGATCCCGGGGCTTAGGGATTTTTTCAAAAAAATATTTTCGGCCGGTTAAGTTGTTGAGGGCTGATTTCTTGTCCTGTGATAAAAAGCCTTCTGTTTCGACTGCCAAACCTTTCAGGGGAGCATTTGCAACCGGTTGGTACCATTTTTGAGTGAATTGCCAAAGGTCAGATTTTTGCTGAAATTCTGACCCCGGGGCTTAGGGATTTTTTCAAAAAAATATTTTCCGCCGGTTAAGTTGTTGAGGGCTGATTTCTTGTCCTGTGATAAAAAGCCTTCTGTTTCGACTACCAAACCTTTCAGGGGAACATTTGCAAGCTTCTGGCATCATTTTTGAGCGAATTGCCAAAAGTCAGATTTTTGCTGAAATTGTGACCCCGGGGCTTAGGGATTTTTTCAAAAAAATATTTTCCGCCGGTTAAGTTGTTGAGGGCTGATTTCTTGTCCTGTGATAAAAAGCCTTCTGTTTCGACTGCCACACCTTTCAGGGGAGCATTTGCAAGCTTCTGGCATCATTTTTGAGTGAATCGCCAAAAGTCAGATTTTTGCTGAAAATCTGACCCCGGGGCTTAGGGATTTTTTCAAAAAAATATTTTCCGCCGGTTAAGTTGTTGAGGGCTGATTTCTTGTCCTGTGATAAAAAGCCTTCTGTTTCGACTACCAAACCTTTCAGGGGAACATTTGCAAGCTTCTGGCATCATTTTTGAGCGAATTGCCAAAAGTCAGATTTTTGCTGAAATTCTGACCCCGGGGCTTAGGGATTTTTTCAAAAAAATATTTTCCACCGGTTAAGTTGTTGAGGGCTGATTTCTTGTCCTGTGATAAAAAGCCTTCTGTTTCGACTGCCAAACCTTTCAGGGGAGCATTTCCAAGCTTCTGGCATCATTTTTGAGTGAATTGCCAAAAGTCAGTTTTTTGCTGAAATTCTGACCCCGGGGCTTAGGGATTTTTTCAAAAAAATATTTTCCGCCGGTTAAGTTGTTGAGGGCTGATTTCTTGTCCTGTGATAAAAAGCCTTCTGTTTCGACTGCCAAACCTTTCAGGGGAGCATTTGCATGTTTGTGGCATCATTTTTGAGTGAATTGCCAAAAGTCAGATTTTTGCTGAAATTCTGACCCCGGGGCTTAGGGATTTTTTCAAAAAAATATTTTCCGCCGGTTAAGTTGTTGAGGGCTGATTTCTTGTCCTGTGATAAAATAATAATAATAATAATAATAATAATAATAATAATAATAATAATAATAATAATAAATTTTATTTATATCCCGCCCTCCCCAGCCGAAGCTGGGCTCAGGGCGGCTAACAACAATCAAATAACCAAATAGTTGAATAATCACACCTTCTAAAATATTTCATTATAAAAATTAATTAAAATCAAATTGATGGCAACCAAAATACTGTGCAGGTTGCCAGAGGAGGGAGTCAGGCTGCGCCCTGACCAAAGGCCTGGTGGAACAACTCTGTCTTGCAGGCCCTGCGGAAAGATGTCAGGTCCCGCAGGGCCCTAGTCTCTTGTGACAGAGCATTCCACCAGATTGGAGCTGCAGCCGAGAAGGCCCTGGCTCTAGTTGAGGCCAGCCTAACCTTTCTGAGGCCTGGGACCTTGAGGATGTTTTTATTTACAGAGTGTAGGTTTCTCTGTGGGGCATACCAGGAGAGGCGGTCCCGTAGGTACGAGGGTCCTAGGCCGTATAGGGCTTTAAAGGTTAAAACCAGCACCTTAAACTTGATCCTATACTCCACCGGGAGCCAGTGCAGGTGGTATAGCACCGGGTGAATGTGATCTCGCAGCGAGGACCCCGTAAGGAGTCTCGCTGCGGCATTCTGTACCCGCTGGAGTTTCTGGGTCAGTCTCAAGGGCAGCCCCACGTAGAGCGAGTTACAATAATCCAGTCTGGAGGTGACCGTCGCATGGATCACAGTGGCTAGGTCAGGGCGAGAGAGATAAGGGGCCAACTGCTTAGCTTGGCGGAGATGAAAAAATGCCGCCTTTGTTATAGCTGTAATCTGCGCCTCCATAGAGAGGGAGGTATCGAAGATTACACCCAGACACTTAACGGACGGTGCTGGCACCAATTGCACCCCCGCAAGAGATGGGAGTTGCCCCCTTGATCCCATATCGTCCCGCCCCAGCCAGAGGACCTCTGTCTTCGCAGGATTTAACTTCAACCGGCTCCCACGTAACCATCCAGCCACAGCTTCCAGACATCTGGTCAGTGTGTCTGGGGCCGAGTCAGGATGGCCATCCATCAACAGATAGAGTTGGGTGTCATCAGCATACTGATGGCAACCCAGCCCAAAACTCCGGACAAGCTGGGCGAGGGGGCGCATAAAGATGTTAAAAAGCATCGGGGAGAGAATCGCACCCTGAGGCACTCCACACACCAAGGAGTGGCGCGATGACAATTCCCCCCCAAGCGCCACCCTCTGTCCCCGACCAGAGAGAAACGAGCGCAGCCATTGAAGGACTGTGCCCTGGATCCCCACGTCGGCATCATTCTGACCCCGGGGCTTAGGGATTTTTTCAAAAAAATATTTTCCGCCGGTTAAGTTGTTGAGGGCTGATTTCTTGTCCTGTGATAAAAAGCCTTCTGTTTCGACTGCCAAACCTTTCAGGGGAGCATTTGCAAGCTTCTGGCATCATTTTTGAGTGAATTGCCAAAAGTCAGATTTTTGTTGAAATTCTGACCCCAGGGCTTAGGGATTTTTTCAAAAAAAATATTTTCCGCCGGTTAAGTTGTTGAGGGCTGATTTCTTGTCCTGTGATATTTTCCGCCGGTTAAGTTGTTGAGGGCTGATTTCTTGTCCTGTGATAAAAAGCCTTCTGTTTCGACTGCCAAACCTTTCAGGGGAGCATTTGCAAGCTTCTGGCATCATTTTTGAGTGAATTGCCAAAAGTCAGATTTTTGTTGGCCGGGGCTTAGGGATTTTTTCAAAAAAATATTTTCCGCCGGTTAAGTTGTTGAGGGCTGATTTCTTGTCCTGTGATAAAAAGCCTTCTGTTTCGACTGCCAAACCTTTCAGGGGAGCATTTGCAAGCTTCTGGCATCATTTTTGAGTGAATTGCCAAAATTCAGATTTTTGCTGAAATTCTGACCCCGGGGCTTAGGGATTTTTTTCAAAAAAATATTTTCCGCCTGTTAAGTTGTTGAGGGCTGATTTCTTGTGCTGTGATAAAAAGCCTTCTTTTTCGACTGCCAAACCTTTCAGGGGAGCGTTTGCAAGCTTCTGGCATCATTTTTGAGTGAATTGCCAAAAGTCAGATTTTTGCTGAAATTCTGACCCCGGGGCTTAGGGATTTTTTCAAAAAATATTTTCCGCCGGTTAAGTTGTTGAGGGCTGATTTCTTGTCCTGTGATAAAAAGCCTTCTGTTTCGACTGCCAAACCTTTCAGGGGAGCATTTGCAAGCTTCTGGCATCATTTTTGAGTGAATTGCCAAAAGTCAGATTTTTGCTGAAATTCTGACACCGGGGCTTAGGGATTTTTTCAAAAAAATATTTTCCGCCGGTTAAGTTGTTGAGGGCTGATTTCTTGTCCTGTGATAAAAAGCCTTCTGTTTCGACTGCCAAACCTTTCAGGGGAGCATTTGCAAGCTTCTGGCATCATTTTTGAGTTTATTGCCAAAAGTCAGATTTTTGCTGAAATTCTGACCCCGGGGCTTAGGGAATTTTTCAAAAAAATATTTTCCGCCCGTTAAGTTGTTGAGGGCTGATTTCTTGTCCTGTGATAAAAAGCCTTCTGTTTCGACTGCCAAACCTTTCAGGGGAGCATTTGCAAGCTTCTGGCATCATTTTTGAGTGAATTGCCAAAAGTCAGATTTTTGTTGGCCGGGGCTTAGGGATTTTTTCAAAAAAATATTTTCCGCCGGTTAAGTTGTTGAGGGCTGATTTCTTGTCCTGTGATAAAAAGCCTTCTGTTTCGACTGCCAAACCTTTCAGGGGAGCATTTGCAAGCTTCTGGCATCATTTTTGAACGAATTGCCAAAAGTCAGATTTTTGCTGAAATTCTGACCCCGGGGCTTAGGGATTTTTTCAAAAAAATATTTTCCGCCTGTTAAGTTGTTGAGGGCTGATTTCTTGTGCTGTGATAAAAAGCCTTCTGTTTCGACTGCCAAACCTTTCAGGGGAGCGTTTGCAAGCTTCTGGCATCATTTTTGAGTGAATTGCCAAAAGTCAGATTTTTGCTGAAATTCTGACCCCGGGGCTTAGGGATTTTTTCAAAAAAATATTTTCCGCCGGTTAAGTTGTTGAGGGCTGATTTCTTGTCCTGTGATAAAAAGCCTTCTGTTTCGACTGCCAAACCTTTCAGGGGAGCATTTGCAACCGGTTGGTACCATTTTTGAGTGAATTGCCAAAGGTCAGATTTTTGCTGAAATTCTGACCCCGGGGCTTAGGGATTTTTTCAAAAAAATATTTTCCGCCGGTTAAGTTGTTGAGGGCTGATTTCTTGTCCTGTGATAAAAAGCCTTCTGTTTCGACTACCAAACCTTTCAGGGGAACATTTGCAAGCTTCTGGCATCATTTTTGAGCGAATTGCCAAAAGTCAGATTTTTGCTGAAATTGTGACCCCGGGGCTTAGGGATTTTTTCAAAAAAATATTTTCCGCCGGTTAAGTTGTTGAGGGCTGATTTCTTGTCCTGTGATAAAAAGCCTTCTGTTTCGACTGCCAAACCTTTCAGGGGAGCATTTGCAAGCTTCTGGCATCATTTTTGAACGAATTGCCAAAAGTCAGATTTTTGCTGAAATTCTGACCCCGGGGCTTAGGGATTTTTTCAAAAAAATATTTTCCGCCTGTTAAGTTGTTGAGGGCTGATTTCTTGTGCTGTGATAAAAAGCCTTCTGTTTCGACTGCCAAACCTTTCAGGGGAGCGTTTGCAAGCTTCTGGCATCATTTTTGAGTGAATTGCCAAAAGTCAGATTTTTGCTGAAATTCTGACCCCGGGGCTTAGGGATTTTTTCAAAAAAATATTTTCCGCCGGTTAAGTTGTTGAGGGCTGATTTCTTGTCCTGTGATAAAAAGCCTTCTGTTTCGACTGCCAAACCTTTCAGGGGAGCATTTGCAAGCTTCTGGCATCATTTTTGAGTGAATTGCCAAACGTCAGATTTTTGCTGAAATTCTGATCCCGGGGCTTAGGGATTTTTTCAAAAAAATATTTTCGGCCGGTTAAGTTGTTGAGGGCTGATTTCTTGTCCTGTGATAAAAAGCCTTCTGTTTCGACTGCCAAACCTTTCAGGGGAGCATTTGCAACCGGTTGGTACCATTTTTGAGTGAATTGCCAAAGGTCAGATTTTTGCTGAAATTCTGACCCCGGGGCTTAGGGATTTTTTCAAAAAAATATTTTCCGCCGGTTAAGTTGTTGAGGGCTGATTTCTTGTCCTGTGATAAAAAGCCTTCTGTTTCGACTACCAAACCTTTCAGGGGAACATTTGCAAGCTTCTGGCATCATTTTTGAGCGAATTGCCAAAAGTCAGATTTTTGCTGAAATTGTGACCCCGGGGCTTAGGGATTTTTTCAAAAAAATATTTTCCGCCGGTTAAGTTGTTGAGGGCTGATTTCTTGTCCTGTGATAAAAAGCCTTCTGTTTCGACTGCCACACCTTTCAGGGGAGCATTTGCAAGCTTCTGGCATCATTTTTGAGTGAATCGCCAAAAGTCAGATTTTTGCTGAAAATCTGACCCCGGGGCTTAGGGATTTTTTCAAAAAAATATTTTCCGCCGGTTAAGTTGTTGAGGGCTGATTTCTTGTCCTGTGATAAAAAGCCTTCTGTTTCGACTACCAAACCTTTCAGGGGAACATTTGCAAGCTTCTGGCATCATTTTTGAGCGAATTGCCAAAAGTCAGATTTTTGCTGAAATTCTGACCCCGGGGCTTAGGGATTTTTTCAAAAAAATATTTTCCACCGGTTAAGTTGTTGAGGGCTGATTTCTTGTCCTGTGATAAAAAGCCTTCTGTTTCGACTGCCAAACCTTTCAGGGGAGCATTTCCAAGCTTCTGGCATCATTTTTGAGTGAATTGCCAAAAGTCAGTTTTTTGCTGAAATTCTGACCCCGGGGCTTAGGGATTTTTTCAAAAAAATATTTTCCGCCGGTTAAGTTGTTGAGGGCTGATTTCTTGTCCTGTGATAAAAAGCCTTCTGTTTCGACTGCCAAACCTTTCAGGGGAGTATTTCCAAGCTTCTGGCATCATTTTTGAGTGAATTGCCAAAAGTCAGATTTTTGCTGAAATTCTGACCCCGGGGCTTAGGGATTTTTTCAAAAAAATATTTTCCGCCGGTTAAGTTGTTGAGGGCTGATTTCTTGTCCTGTGATAAAAAGCCTTCTGTTTCGACTGCCAAAGCTTTCAGGGGAGCATTTCCAAGCTTCTGGCATCATTTTTGAGTGAATTGCCAAAATTCAGATTTTTGCTGAAAATCTGACCCCGGGGCTTAGGGATTTTTTCAAAAAAATATTTTCCGCCGGTTAAGTTGTTGAGGGCTGATTTCTTGTCCTGTGATAAAAAGCCTTCTGTTTCGACTACCAAACCTTTCAGGGGAACATTTGCAAGCTTCTGGCATCATTTTTGAGCGAATTGCCAAAAGTCAGATTTTTGCTGAAATTCTGACCCCGGGGCTTAGGGATTTTTTCAAAAAAATATTTTCCACCGGTTAAGTTGTTGAGGGCTGATTTCTTGTCCTGTGATAAAAAGCCTTCTGTTTCGACTGCCAAACCTTTCAGGGGAGCATTTCCAAGCTTCTGGCATCATTTTTGAGTGAATTGCCAAAAGTCAGTTTTTTGCTGAAATTCTGACCCCGGGGCTTAGGGATTTTTTCAAAAAAATATTTTCCGCCGGTTAAGTTGTTGAGGGCTGATTTCTTGTCCTGTGATAAAAAGCCTTCTGTTTCGACTGCCAAACCTTTCAGGGGAGCATTTCCAAGCTTCTGGCATCATTTTTGAGTGAATTGCCAAAAGTCAGATTTTTGCTGAAATTCTGACCCCGGGGCTTAGGGATTTTTTCAAAAAAATATTTTCCGCCGGTTAAGTTGTTGAGGGCTGATTTCTTGTCCTGTGATAAAAAGCCTTCTGTTTCGACTGCCAAAGCTTTCAGGGGAGCATTTCCAAGCTTCTGGCATCATTTTTGAGTGAATTGCCAAAATTCAGATTTTTGCTGAAATTGTGACCCCGGGGCTTAGGGATTTTTTCAAAAAAATATTTTCCGCCGGTTAAGTTGTTGAGGGCTGATTTCTTGTCCTGTGATAAAAAGCTTTCTGTTTTGACTGCCAAACATTTCAGGGGAGCATTTGCAAGCTTCTGGCATCATTTTTGAGTGAATTGCCAAAAGTCAGATTTTTGTTGGCCGGGGCTTAGGGATTTTTTCAAAAAAATATTTTCCGCCGGTTAAGTTGTTGAGGGCTGATTTCTTGTCCTGTGATAAAAAGCCTTCTGTTTCGACTGCCAAACCTTTCAGGGGAGCATTTGCAAGCTTCTGGCATCATTTTTGAGTGAATTGCCAAAAGTCAGATTTTTGTTGAAATTCTGACCCCAGGGCTTAGGGATTTTTTCAAAAAAAAATATTTTCCGCCGGTTAAGTTGTTGAGGGCTGATTTCTTGTCCTGTGATAAAAAGCCTTCTGTTTCTACTGCCAAACCTTTCAGGGGAGCATTTGCATGTTTCTGGCATCATTTTTGAGTGAATTGTCAAAAGTCAGATTTTTGCTGAAATTCTGACCCCAGGGCTTAGGGATTTTTTCAAAAAAATATTTTCCGCCGGTTAAGTTGTTGAGGGCTGATTTCTTGTCCTGTGATAAAAAGCCTTCTGTTTCGACTGCCAAACCTTTCAGGGGAGCATTTGCAAGGTTCTGGCATCATTTTTGAGTGAATTGCCAAAATTCAGATTTTTGATGAAATTCTGACCCCGGGGCTTAGGGATTTTTTCAAAAAAATATTTTCCGCCGGTTAAGTTGTTGAGGGCTGATTTCTTGTCCTGTGATAAAAAGCCTTCTGTTTCGACTGCCAAACCTTTCAGGGGAGCATTTGCAAGGTTCTGGCATCATTTTTTAGTGAATTGCCAAAATTCAGATTTTTGATGAAATTCTGACCCCGGGGCTTAGGGATTTTTTCAAAAAAATATTTTCCGCCTGTTAAGTTGTTGAGGGCTGATTTCTTGTCCTGTGATAAAAAGCCTTCTGTTTCGACTGCCAAACCTTTCAGGGGAGCATTTGCAAGCTTCTGGCATCATTTTTGAGTGAATTGCCAAAATTCAGATTTTTGCTGAAATTCTGACCGCGGGGCTTAGGGATTTTTTCAAAAAAATATTTTCCGCCTGTTAAGTTGTTGAGGGCTGATTTCTTGTGCTGTGATAAAAAGCCTTCTGTTTCGACTGCCAAACCTTTCAGGGGAGCATTTCCAAGCTTCTGGCATCATTTTTGAGTGAATTGCCAAAAGTCAGATTTTTGCTGAAATTCTGACCCCGGGGCTTAGGGATTTTTTCAAAAAAATATTTTCCGCCGGTTAAGTTGTTGAGGGCTGATTTCTTGTCCTGTGATAAAAAGCCTTCTGTTTCGACTGCCAAACCTTTCAGGGGAGCATTTGCAAGCTTCTGGCATCATTTTTGAGTGAATTGCCAAAAGTCAGATTTTTGCTGAAATTCTGACCCCGGGGCTTAGGGATTTTCTCAAAAAAATATTTTCCGCCGGTTAAGTTGTTGAGGGCTGATTTCTTGTCCTGTGATAAAAAGCCTTCTGTTTCGACTGCCAAACCTTTCAGGGGAGCATTTCCAAGCTTCTGGCATCATTTTTGAGTGAATTGCCAAAAGTCAGATTTTTGCTGAAATTCTGACCCCGGGGCTTAGGGATTTTTTCAAAAAAATATTTTCCGCCGGTTAAGTTGTTGAGGGCTGATTTCTTGTCCTGTGATAAAAAGCCTTCTGTTTCGACTGCCAAAGCTTTCAGGGGAGCATTTCCAAGCTTCTGGCATCATTTTTGAGTGAATTGCCAAAATTCAGATTTTTGCTGAAATTGTGACCCCGGGGCTTAGGGATTTTTTCAAAAAAATATTTTCCGCCGGTTAAGTTGTTGAGGGCTGATTTCTTGTCCTGTGATAAAAAGCTTTCTGTTTTGACTGCCAAACATTTCAGGGGAGCATTTGCAAGCTTCTGGCATCATTTTTGAGTGAATTGCCAAAAGTCAGATTTTTGTTGGCCGGGGCTTAGGGATTTTTTCAAAAAAATATTTTCCGCCGGTTAAGTTGTTGAGGGCTGATTTCTTGTCCTGTGATAAAAAGCCTTCTGTTTCGACTGCCAAACCTTTCAGGGGAGCATTTGCAAGCTTCTGGCATCATTTTTGAGTGAATTGCCAAAAGTCAGATTTTTGTTGAAATTCTGACCCCAGGGCTTAGGGATTTTTTCAAAAAAAAATATTTTCCGCCGGTTAAGTTGTTGAGGGCTGATTTCTTGTCCTGTGATAAAAAGCCTTCTGTTTCTACTGCCAAACCTTTCAGGGGAGCATTTGCATGTTTCTGGCATCATTTTTGAGTGAATTGTCAAAAGTCAGATTTTTGCTGAAATTCTGACCCCAGGGCTTAGGGATTTTTTCAAAAAAATATTTTCCGCCGGTTAAGTTGTTGAGGGCTGATTTCTTGTCCTGTGATAAAAAGCCTTCTGTTTCGACTGCCAAACCTTTCAGGGGAGCATTTGCAAGGTTCTGGCATCATTTTTGAGTGAATTGCCAAAATTCAGATTTTTGATGAAATTCTGACCCCGGGGCTTAGGGATTTTTTCAAAAAAATATTTTCCGCCTGTTAAGTTGTTGAGGGCTGATTTCTTGTCCTGTGATAAAAAGCCTTCTGTTTCGACTGCCAAACCTTTCAGGGGAGCATTTGCAAGCTTCTGGCATCATTTTTGAGTGAATTGCCAAAATTCAGATTTTTGCTGAAATTCTGACCGCGGGGCTTAGGGATTTTTTCAAAAAAATATTTTCCGCCTGTTAAGTTGTTGAGGGCTGATTTCTTGTGCTGTGATAAAAAGCCTTCTGTTTCGACTGCCAAACCTTTCAGGGGAGCATTTCCAAGCTTCTGGCATCATTTTTGAGTGAATTGCCAAAAGTCAGATTTTTGCTGAAATTCTGACCCCGGGGCTTAGGGATTTTTTCAAAAAAATATTTTCCGCCGGTTAAGTTGTTGAGGGCTGATTTCTTGTCCTGTGATAAAAAGCCTTCTGTTTCGACTGCCAAACCTTTCAGGGGAGCATTTGCAAGCTTCTGGCATCATTTTTGAGTGAATTGCCAAAAGTCAGATTTTTGCTGAAATTCTGACCCCGGGGCTTAGGGATTTTCTCAAAAAAATATTTTCCGCCGGTTAAGTTGTTGAGGGCTGATTTCTTGTCCTGTGATAAAAAGCCTTCTGTTTCGACTTCCAAACCTTTCAGGGGAGCATTTGCAAGCTTCTGGCATCATTTTTGAGTTTATTGCCAAAAGTCAGATTTTTGCTGAAATTCTGACCCCGGGGCTTAGGGAATTTTTCAAAAAAATATTTTCCGCCGGTTAAGTTGTTGAGGGCTGATTTCTTGTCCTGTGATAAAAAGCCTTCTGTTTCGACTGCCAAACCTTTCAGGGGAGCATTTGCGAGCTTCTGGCATCATTTTTGAGTGAATTGCCAAAAGTCAGGTTTTTGTTGGCCGGGGCTTAGGGATTTTTTCAAAAAAATATTTTCCGCCGGTTAAGTTGTTGAGGGCTGATTTCTTGTTCTGTGATAAAAAGCCTTCTGTTTCGACTGCCAAACCTTTCAGGGGAGCATTTCCAAGCTTCTGGCATCATTTTTGAGTGAATTGCCAAAAGTCAGATTTTTGTTGAAATTCTGACCCCGGGGCTTAGGGATTTTTTCAAAAAAATATTTTCCGCCGGTTAAGTTGTTGAGGGCTGATTTCTTGTCCTGTGATAAAAAGCCTTCTGTTTCGACTGCCAAACCTTTCAGGGGAGCATTTGCAAGCTTCTGGCATCATTTTTGAGTGAATTGCCAAAAGTCAGATTTTTGTTGAAATTCTGACCCCAGGGCTTAGGGATTTTTTCAAAAAAAATATTTTCCGCCGGTTAAGTTGTTGAGGGCTGATTTCTTGTCCTGTGATAAAAAGCCTTCTGTTTCGACTGCCAAACCTTTCAGGGGAGCATTTGCGAGCTTCTGGCATCATTTTTGAATGAATTGCCAAAAGTCAGGTTTTTGTTGGCCGGGGCTTAGGGATTTTTTCAAAAAAATATTTTCCGCCGGTTAAGTTGTTGAGGGCTGATTTCTTGTTCTGTGATAAAAAGCCTTCTGTTTCGACTGCCAAACCTTTCAGGGGAGCATTTCCAAGCTTCTGGCATCATTTTTGAGTGAATTGCCAAAAGTCAGATTTTTGTTGAAATTCTGACCCCGGGGCTTAGGGATTTTTTCAAAAAAATATTTTCCGCCGGTTAAGCTGTTGAGGGCTGATTTCTTGTCCTGTGATAAAAAGCCTTCTGTTTCGACTGCCAAACCTTTCAGGGGAGCATTTGCAAGCTTCTGGCATCATTTTTGAGTGAATTGCCAAAAGTCAGATTTTTGTTGAAATTCTGACCCCAGGGCTTAGGGATTTTTTCAAAAAAAATATTTTCCGCCGGTTAAGTTGTTGAGGGCTGATTTCTTGTCCTGTGATAAAAAGCCTTCTGTTTCGACTGCCAAACCTTTCAGGGGAGCATTTGCATGTTTCTGGCATCATTTTTGAGTGAATTGTCAAAAGTCAGATTTTTGCTGAAATTGTGACCCCGGGGCTTAGGGATTTTTTCAAAAAAATATTTTCCGCCGGTTAAGTTGTTGAGGGCTGATTTCTTGTCCTGTGATAAAAAGCCTTCTGTTTCGACTGCCAAACCTTTCAGGGGAGCATTTGCAAGCTTCTGGCATCATTTTTGAGTGAATTGCCAAAAGTCAGATTTTTGTTGAAATTCTGACCCCAGGGCTTAGGGATTTTTTCAAAAAAAATATTTTCCGCCGGTTAAGTTGTTGAGGGCTGATTTCTTGTCCTGTGATAAAAAGCCTTCTGTTTCTACTGCCAAACCTTTCAGGGGAGCATTTGCATGTTTCTGGCATCATTTTTGAGTGAATTGTCAAAAGTCAGATTTTTGCTGAAATTCTGACCCCAGGGCTTAGGGATTTTTTCAAAAAAATATTTTCCGCCGGTTAAGTTGTTGAGGGCTGATTTCTTGTCCTGTGATAAAAAGCCTTCTGTTTCGACTGCCAAACCTTTCAGGGGAGCATTTGCAAGGTTCTGGCATCATTTTTGAGTGAATTGCCAAAATTCAGATTTTTGATGAAATTCTGACCCCGGGGCTTAGGGATTTTTTCAAAAAAATATTTTCCGCCTATTAAGTTGTTGAGGGCTGATTTCTTGTGCTGTGATAAAAAGCCTTCTGTTTCGACTGCCAAACCTTTCAGGGGAGCATTTGCAAGCTTCTGGCATCATTTTTGAACGAATTGCCAAAAGTCAGATTTTTGCTGAAAATCTGACCCCGGGGCTTAGGGATTTTTTCAAAAAAATATTTTCCGCCGGTTAAGTTGTTGAGGGCTGATTTCTTGTCCTGTGACAAAAAGCCTTCTGTTTCGACTGCCAAACTTTTCAGGGGAGCATTTCCAAGCTTCTGGCATCATTTTTGAGTGAATTGCCAAAAGTCAGATTTTTGCTGAAATTCTGACCCCGGGGCTTAGGGATTTTTTCAAAAAAATATTTTCCGCCGGTTAAGTTGTTGAGGGCTGATTTCTTGTCCTGTGATAAAAAGCCTTCTGTTTCGACTGCCAAACCTTTCAGGGGAGCGTTTGCAAGCTTCTGGCATCATTTTTGAGTGAATTGCCAAAATTCAGATTTTTGTTGAAATTCTGACCCCAGGGCTTAGGGATTTTTTCAAAAAAAATATTTTCCGCCGGTTAAGTTGTTGAGGGCTGATTTCTTGTCCTGTGATAAAAAGCCTTCTGTTTCGACTGCCAAACCTTTCAGGGGAGCATTTGCATGTTTCTGGCATCATTTTTGAGTGAATTGTCAAAAGTCAGATTTTTGCTGAAATTGTGACCCCGGGGCTTAGGGATTTTTTCAAAAAAATATTTTCCGCCGGTTAAGTTGTTGAGGGCTGATTTCTTGTCCTGTGATAAAAAGCCTTCTGTTTCGACTGCCAAACCTTTCAGGGGAGCATTTGCAAGCTTCTGGCATCATTTTTGAGTGAATTGCCAAAAGTCAGATTTTTGTTGAAATTCTGACCCCAGGGCTTAGGGATTTTTTCAAAAAAAATATTTTCCGCCGGTTAAGTTGTTGAGGGCTGATTTCTTGTCCTGTGATAAAAAGCCTTCTGTTTCTACTGCCAAACCTTTCAGGGGAGCATTTGCATGTTTCTGGCATCATTTTTGAGTGAATTGTCAAAAGTCAGATTTTTGCTGAAATTCTGACCCCAGGGCTTAGGGATTTTTTCAAAAAAATATTTTCCGCCGGTTAAGTTGTTGAGGGCTGATTTCTTGTCCTGTGATAAAAAGCCTTCTGTTTCGACTGCCAAACCTTTCAGGGGAGCATTTGCAAGGTTCTGGCATCATTTTTGAGTGAATTGCCAAAATTCAGATTTTTGATGAAATTCTGACCCCGGGGCTTAGGGATTTTTTCAAAAAAATATTTTCCGCCTATTAAGTTGTTGAGGGCTGATTTCTTGTGCTGTGATAAAAAGCCTTCTGTTTCGACTGCCAAACCTTTCAGGGGAGCATTTGCAAGCTTCTGGCATCATTTTTGAACGAATTGCCAAAAGTCAGATTTTTGCTGAAAATCTGACCCCGGGGCTTAGGGATTTTTTCAAAAAAATATTTTCCGCCGGTTAAGTTGTTGAGGGCTGATTTCTTGTCCTGTGACAAAAAGCCTTCTGTTTCGACTGCCAAACTTTTCAGGGGAGCATTTCCAAGCTTCTGGCATCATTTTTGAGTGAATTGCCAAAAGTCAGATTTTTGCTGAAATTCTGACCCCGGGGCTTAGGGATTTTTTCAAAAAAATATTTTCCGCCGGTTAAGTTGTTGAGGGCTGATTTCTTGTCCTGTGATAAAAAGCCTTCTGTTTCGACTGCCAAACCTTTCAGGGGAGCGTTTGCAAGCTTCTGGCATCATTTTTGAGTGAATTGCCAAAATTCAGATTTTTGCTGAAATTCTTACCGCGGGGCTTAGGGATTTTTTCAAAAAAATATTTTCCGCCGGTTAAGTTGTTGAGGGCTGATTTCTTGTCCTGTGATAAAAAGCCTTCTGTTTCGACTGCCAAACCTTTCAGGGGAGCATTTGCAAGGTTCTGGCATCATTTTTGAACGAATTGCCAAAAGTCAGATTTTTGCTGAAATTCTGACCCCGGGGCTTAGGGATTTTTTCAAAAAAATATTTTCCGCCGGTTAAGTTGTTGAGGGCTGATTTCTTTTCCTGTGATAAAAAGCCTTCTGTTTCGACTGCCAAACCTTTCAGGGGAGCGTTTGCAAGCTTCTGGCATCATTTTTGAGTGAATTGCCAAAAGTCAGATTTTTGCTGAAATTCTGACCCCGGGGCTTAGGGATTTTTTCAAAAAAATATTTTCTGCCGGTTAAGTTGTTGAGGGCTGATTTCTTGTGCTGTGATAAAAAGCCTTCTGTTTCGACTGCCAAACCTTTCAGGGGAGCATTTGCAAGCTTCTGGCATCATTTTTGAACGAATTGCCAAAAGTCAGATTTTTGCTGAAAATCTGACCCCGGGGCTTAGGGATTTTTTCAAAAAAATATTTTCCGCCGGTTAAGTTGTTGAGGGCTGATTTCTTGTCCTGTGATAAAAAGCCTTCTGTTTCGACTGCCAAACTTTTCAGGGGAGCATTTCCAAGCTTCTGGCATCATTTTTGAGTGAATTGCCAAAAGTCAGATTTTTGCTGAAATTCTGACCCCGGGGCTTAGGGATTTTTTCAAAAAAATATTTCCCGCCGGTTAAGTTGTTGAGGGCTGATTTCTTGTCCTGTGATAAAAAGCCTTCTGTTTCGACTGCCAAACCTTTCAGGGGAGCGTTTGCAAGCTTCTGGCATCATTTTTGAGTGAATTGCCAAAATTCAGATTTTTGCTGAAATTCTTACCGCGGGGCTTAGGGATTTTTTCAAAAAAATATTTTCCGCCGGTTAAGTTGTTGAGGGCTGATTTCTTGTCCTGTGATAAAAAGCCTTCTGTTTCGACTGCCAAACCTTTCAGGGGAGCATTTGCAAGGTTCTGGCATCATTTTTGAACGAATTGCCAAAAGTCAGATTTTTGCTGAAATTCTGACCCCGGGGCTTAGGGATTTTTTCAAAAAAATATTTTCCGCCGGTTAAGTTGTTGAGGGCTGATTTCTTTTCCTGTGATAAAAAGCCTTCTGTTTCGACTGCCAAACCTTTCAGGGGAGCGTTTGCAAGCTTCTGGCATCATTTTTGAGTGAATTGCCAAAAGTCAGATTTTTGATGAAATTCTGACCCCGGGGCTTAGGGATTTTTTCAAAAAAATATTTTCCACGGATTAAGTTGTTGAGGGCTGATTTCTTGTTCTGTGATAAAAAGCCTTCTGTTTCGACTGCCAAACCTTTCAGGGGAGCATTTCCAAGCTTCTGGCATCATTTTTGAGTGAATTGCCAAAAGTCAGATTTTTGTTGAAATTCTGACCCCGGGGCTTAGGGATTTTTTCAAAAAAATATTTTCCGCCGGTTAAGTTGTTGAGGGCTGATTTCTTGTCCTGTGATAAAAAGCCTTCTGTTTCGACTGCCAAACCTTTCAGGGGAGCATTTGCAAGCTTCTGGCATCATTTTTGAGTGAATTGCCAAAAGTCAGATTTTTGTTGAAATTCTGACCCCAGGGCTTAGGGATTTTTTCAAAAAAATTATTTTCCGCCGGTTAAGTTGTTGAGGGCTGATTTCTTGTCCTGTGATAAAAAGCCTTCTGTTTCGACTGCCAAACCTTTCAGGGGAGCATTTGCAAGCTTCTGGCATCATTTTTGAACGAATTGCCAAAAGTCAGATTTTTGCTGAAATTCTGACCCCGGGGCTTAGGGATTTTTTCAAAAAAATATTTTCCGCCGGTTAAGTTGTTGAGGGCTGATTTCTTTTCCTGTGATAAAAAGCCTTCTGTTTCGACTGCCAAACCTTTCAGGGGAGCGTTTGCAAGCTTCTGGCATCATTTTTGAGTGAATTGCCAAAAGTCAGATTTTTGCTGAAATTCTGACCCCGGGGCTTAGGGATTTTTTCAAAAAAATATTTTCCGCCTGTTAAGTTGTTGAGGGCTGATTTCTTGTCCTGTGATAAAAAGGCTTCTGTTTCGACTGCCAAACCTTTCAGGGGAGCATTTCCAAGCTTCTGGCATCATTTTTGAGTGAATTGCCAAAAGTCAGATTTTTGCTGAAATTCTGACCCCGGGGCTTAGGGATTTTTTCAAAAAAATATTTTCCGCCTGTTAAGTTGTTGAGGGCTGATTTCTTGTGCTGTGATAAAAAGCCTTCTGTTTCGACTGCCAAACCTTTCAGGGGAGCATTTCCAAGCTTCTGGCATCATTTTTGAGTGAATTGCGAAAAGTCAGATTTTTGCTGAAATTCTGACCCCGGGGCTTAGGGATTTTTTCAAAAAAATATTTTCCACGGATTAAGTTGTTGAGGGCTGATTTCTTGTTCTGTGATAAAAAGCCTTCTGTTTCGACTGCCAAACCTTTCAGGGGAGCATTTCCAAGCTTCTGGCATCATTTTTGAGTGAATTGCCAAAAGTCAGATTTTTGTTGAAATTCTGACCCCGGGGCTTAGGGATTTTTTCAAAAAAATATTTTCCGCCGGTTAAGTTGTTGAGGGCTGATTTCTTGTCCTGTGATAAAAAGCCTTCTGTTTCGACTGCCAAACCTTTCAGGGGAGCATTTGCAAGCTTCTGGCATCATTTTTGAGTGAATTGCCAAAAGTCAGATTTTTGTTGAAATTCTGACCCCAGGGCTTAGGGATTTTTTCAAAAAAATTATTTTCCGCCGGTTAAGTTGTTGAGGGCTGATTTCTTGTCCTGTGATAAAAAGCCTTCTGTTTCGACTGCCAAACCTTTCAGGGGAGCATTTGCAAGCTTCTGGCATCATTTTTGAACGAATTGCCAAAAGTCAGATTTTTGCTGAAATTCTGACCCCGGGGCTTAGGGATTTTTTCAAAAAAATATTTTCCGCCGGTTAAGTTGTTGAGGGCTGATTTCTTTTCCTGTGATAAAAAGCCTTCTGTTTCGACTGCCAAACCTTTCAGGGGAGCGTTTGCAAGCTTCTGGCATCATTTTTGAGTGAATTGCCAAAAGTCAGATTTTTGCTGAAATTCTGACCCCGGGGCTTAGGGATTTTTTCAAAAAAATATTTTCCGCCTGTTAAGTTGTTGAGGGCTGATTTCTTGTCCTGTGATAAAAAGGCTTCTGTTTCGACTGCCAAACCTTTCAGGGGAGCATTTCCAAGCTTCTGGCATCATTTTTGAGTGAATTGCCAAAAGTCAGATTTTTGCTGAAATTCTGACCCCGGGGCTTAGGGATTTTTTCAAAAAAATATTTTCCGCCTGTTAAGTTGTTGAGGGCTGATTTCTTGTGCTGTGATAAAAAGCCTTCTGTTTCGACTGCCAAAACTTTCAGGGGAGCATTTCCAAGCTTCTGGCATCATTTTTGAGTGAATTGCGAAAAGTCAGATTTTTGCTGAAATTCTGACCCCGGGGCTTAGGGATTTTTTCAAAAAAATATTTTCCGCCGGTTAAGTTGTTGAGGGCTGATTTCTTGTTCTGTGATAAAAAGCCTTCTGTTTCGACTGCCAAACCTTTCAGGGGAGCATTTCCAAGCTTCTGGCATCATTTTTGAGTGAATTGCCAAAAGTCAGATTTTTGTTGAAATTCTGACCCCGGGGCTTAGGGATTTTTTCAAAAAAATATTTTCCGCCGGTTAAGTTGTTGAGGGCTGATTTCTTGTCCTGTGATAAAAAGCCTTCTGTTTCGACTGCCAAACCTTTCAGGGGAGCATTTCCAAGCTTCTGGCATCATTTTTGAGTGAATTGCCAAAAGTCAGATTTTTGCTGAAATTCTGACCCCGGGGCTTAGGGATTTTTTCAAAAAAATATTTTCCGCCTGTTAAGTTGTTGAGGGCTGATTTCTTGTGCTGTGATAAAAAGCCTTCTGTTTCGACTGCCAAACCTTTCAGGGGAGCATTTGCAAGGTTCTGGCATCATTTTTGAGTGAATTGCGAAAAGTCAGATTTTTGATGAAATTCTGACCCCGGGGCTTAGGGATTTTTTCAAAAAAATATTTTCCGCCTGTTAAGTTGTTGAGGGCTGATTTCTTGTCCTGTGATCAAAAGCCTTCTGTTTCGACTTCCAAACCTTTCAGGGGAGCAGTTGCATGTTTCTGGCATCATTTTTGAGTGAATTGTCAAAAGTCAGATTTTTGCTGAAATTGTGACCCCGGGGCTTAGGGATTTTTTCAAAAAAATATTTTCCGCCGGTTAAGTTGTTGAGGGCTGATTTCTTGTCCTGTGATAAAAAGCCTTCTGTTTCGACTGCCAAACCTTTCAGGGGAGCATTTGCAAGGTTCTGGCATCATTTTTGAGTGAATTGCCAAAATTCAGATTTTTGATGAAATTCTGACCCCGGGGCTTAGGGATTTTTTCAAAAAAATATTTTCCGCCTGTTAAGTTGTTGAGGGCTGATTTCTTGTCCTGTGATAAAAAGCCTTCTGTTTCGACTTCCAAACCTTTCAGGGGAGCATTTGCAAGCTTCTGGCATCATTTTTGAGTGAATTGCCAAAAGTCAGATTTTTGCTGAAATTCTGACCCCGGGGCTTAGGGATTTTTTCAAAAAAATATTTTCCGCCGGTTAAGTTGTTGAGGGCTGATTTCTTGTCCTGTGATAAAAAGCCTTCTGTTTCGACTGCCAAACCTTTCAGGGGAGCATTTGCAAGCTTCTGGCATCATTTTTGAGTTTATTGCCAAAAGTCAGATTTTTGCTGAAATTCTGACCCCGGGGCTTAGGGAATTTTTCAAAAAAATATTTTCCGCCGGTTAAGTTGTTGAGGGCTGATTTCTTGTGCTGTGATAAAAAGCCTTCTGTTTTGACTCCCAATCCTTTCAGGGGAGCATTTACAAGCTTCTGGCATCATTTTTGAGTGAATCGCCAAAAGTCAGATTTTTGCTGAAATTCTGACCCCGGGGCTTAGGGATTTTTTCAAAAAAATATTTTCCGCCGGTTAAGTTGTTGAGGGCTGATTTCTTGTCCTGCGATAAAAAGCCTTCTGTTTCGACTGCCAAACCTTTCAGGGGAGCATTTCCAAGCTTCTGGCATCATTTTTGAGTGAATTGCCAAAATTCAGATTTTTGATGAAATTCTGACCCCGGGGCTTAGGGATTTTTTCAAAAAAATATTTTCCGCCTGTTAAGTTGTTGAGGGCTGATTTCTTGTCCTGTGATAAAAAGCCTTCTGTTTCGACTGCCAAACCTTTCAGGGGAGCATTTCCAAGCTTCTGGCATCATTTTTGAGTGAATTGCCAAAAGTCAGATTTTTGCTGAAATTCTGACCCCGGGGCTTAGGGATTTTTTCAAAAAAATATTTTCCGCCGGTTAAGTTGTTGAGGGCTGATTTCTTGTCCTGTGACAAAAAGCCTTCTGTTTCGACTGCCAAACCTTTCAGGGGAGCATTTCCAAGCTTCTGGCATCATTTTTTAGTGAATTGCCAAAAGTCAGATTTTTGTTGAAATTCTGACCCCGGGGCTTAGGGATTTTTTCAAAAAAATATTTTCCGCCGGTTAAGTTGTTGAGGGCTGATTTCTTGTCCTGTGATAAAAAGCCTTCTGTTTCGACTGCCAAACCTTTCAGGGGAGCATTTGCAAGGTTCTGGCATCATTTTTGAGTGAATTGCCAAAAGTCAGATTTTTGCTGAAATTCTGACCCCGGGGCTTAGGGATTTTTTCAAAAAAATATTTTCCGCCGGTTAAGTTGTTGAGGGCTGATTTCTTGTCCTGTGATAAAAAGCCTTCTGTTTCGACTGTCAACCTTTCAGGGGAGGGTTTGCAAGCTTCTGGCATCATTTTTGAGTGAATTGCCAAAAGTCAGATTTTTGCTGAAATTCTGACCCCGGGGCTTAGGGATTTTTTCAAAAAAATATTTTCCGCCGGTTAAGTTGTTGAGGGCTGATTTCTTGTCCTGCGATAAAAAGCCTTCTGTTTCGACTGCCAAACCTTTCAGGGGAGCATTTCCAAGCTTCTGGCATCATTTTTGAGTGAATTGCCAAAATTCAGATTTTTGATGAAATTCTGACCCCGGGGCTTAGGGATTTTTTCAAAAAAATATTTTCCGCCTGTTAAGTTGTTGAGGGCTGATTTCTTGTCCTGTGATAAAAAGCCTTCTGTTTCGACTGCCAAACCTTTCAGGGGAGCATTTCCAAGCTTCTGGCATCATTTTTGAGTGAATTGCCAAAAGTCAGATTTTTGCTGAAATTCTGACCCCGGGGCTTAGGGATTTTTTCAAAAAAATATTTTCCGCCGGTTAAGTTGTTGAGGGCTGATTTCTTGTCCTGTGACAAAAAGCCTTCTGTTTCGACTGCCAAACCTTTCAGGGGAGCATTTCCAAGCTTCTGGCATCATTTTTTAGTGAATTGCCAAAAGTCAGATTTTTGTTGAAATTCTGACCCCGGGGCTTAGGGATTTTTTCAAAAAAATATTTTCCGCCGGTTAAGTTGTTGAGGGCTGATTTCTTGTCCTGTGATAAAAAGCCTTCTGTTTCGACTGCCAAACCTTTCAGGGGAGCATTTGCAAGGTTCTGGCATCATTTTTGAGTGAATTGCCAAAAGTCAGATTTTTGCTGAAATTCTGACCCCGGGGCTTAGGGATTTTTTCAAAAAAATATTTTCCGCCGGTTAAGTTGTTGAGGGCTGATTTCTTGTCCTGTGATAAAAAGCCTTCTGTTTCGACTGTCAACCTTTCAGGGGAGGGTTTGCAAGCTTCTGGCATCATTTTTGAGTGAATTGCCAAAAGTCAGATTTTTGCTGAAATTCTGACCCCGGGGCTTAGGGATTTTTTCAAAAAAATATTTTCCGCCGGTTAAGTTGTTGAGGGCTGATTTCTTGTCCTGTGATAAAAAGCCTTCTGTTTCGACTGCCAAACCTTTCAGGGGAGCATTTCCAAGCTTCTGGCATCATTTTTGAGTGAATTGCCAAAAGTCAGATTTTTGCTGAAATTCTGACCCCGGGGCTTAGGGATTTTTTCAAAAAAATATTTTCCGCCGGTTAAGTTGTTGAGGGCTGATTTCTTGTCCTGTGATAAAAAGCCTTCTGTTTCGACTGCCAAACCTTTCAGGGGAGCATTTGCAAGGTTCTGGCATCACTTTTGAGTGAATTGCCAAAATTCAGATTTTTGCTGAAATTCTGACCCCGGGGCTTAGGGAATTTTTCAAAAAAATATTTTCCGCCGGTTAAGTTGTTGAGGGCTGATTTCTTGTGCTGTGATAAAAAGCCTTCTGTTTCGACTCCCAATCCTTTCAGGGGAGCATTTACAAGTTTCTGGCATCATTTTTGAGTGAATTGTCAAAAGTCAGATTTTTGCTGAAATTGTGACCCCGGGGCTTAGGGATTTTTTCAAAAAAATATTTTCCGCCGGTTAAGTTGTTGAGGGCTGATTTCTTGTCCTGTGATAAAAAGCCTTCTGTTTCGACTGCCAAACCTTTCAGGGGAGCATTTCCAAGCTTCTGGCATCATTTTTGAGTGAATTGCCAAAATTCAGATTTTTGATGAAATTCTGACCCCGGGGCTTAGGGATTTTTTCAAAAAAATATTTTCCGCCTGTTAAGTTGTTGAGGGCTGATTTCTTGTCCTGTGATAAAAAGCCTTCTGTTTCGACTTCCAAACCTTTCAGGGGAGCATTTCCAAGCTTCTGGCATCATTTTTGAGTGAATTGCCAAAAGTCAGATTTTTGCTGAAATTCTGACCCCGGGGCTTAGGGATTTTTTTAAAAAAATATTTTCCGCCGGTTAAGTTGTTGAGGGCTGATTTCTTGTCCTGTGATAAAAAGCCTTCTGTTTCGACTGCTAAACCTTTCAGGGGAGCGTTTGCAAGCTTCTGGCATCATTTTTGAGTGAATTGCCAAAATTCAGATTTTTGCTGAAATTGTGACCCCGGGGCTTCGGGATTTTTTCAAAAAAATATTTTCCGCCGGTTAAGTTGTTGAGGGCTGATTTCTTGTCCTGTGATAAAAAGCCTTCTGTTTCGACTGCCAAACCTTTCAGGGGAGCGTTTGCAAGCTTCTGGCATCATTTTTGAGTGAATTGCCAAAAGTCAGATTTTTGCTGAAATTCTGACCCCGGGGCTTAGGGATTTTTTCAAAAAAATATTTTCCGCCGGTTAAGTTGTTGAGGGCTGATTTCTTGTCCTGTGATAAAAAGCCTTCTGTTTCGACTGCCAAACCTTTCAGGGGAGCATTTGCAAGGTTCTGGCATCATTTTTGAGTGAATTGCCAAAAGTCAGATTTTTGCTGAAATTCTGACCCCGGGGCTTAGGGATTTTTTCAAAAAAATATTTTCCGCCGGTTAAGTTGTTGAGGGCTGATTTCTTGTCCTGTGATAAAAAGCCTTCTGTTTCGACTGTCAACCTTTCAGGGGAGGGTTTGCAAGCTTCTGGCATCATTTTTGAGTGAATTGCCAAAAGTCAGATTTTTGCTGAAATTCTGACCCCGGGGCTTAGGGATTTTTTCAAAAAAATATTTTCCGCCGGTTAAGTTGTTGAGGGCTGATTTCTTGTCCTGTGATAAAAAGCCTTCTGTTTCGACTGCCATACGTTTCAGGGGAGCATTTCCAAGCTTCTGGCATCATTTTTGAGTGAATTGCCAAAAGTCAGATTTTTGCAGAAATTCTGACCCCGGGGCTTAGGGATTTTTTCAAAAAAATATTTTCCGCCGGTTAAGTTGTTGAGGGCTGATTTCTTGTCCTGTGATAAAAAGCCTTCTGTTTCGACTGCCAAACCTTTCAGGGGAGCATTTGCAAGCTTCTGGCATCATTTTTGAGCGAATTGCCAAAAGTCAGATTTTTGCTGAAATTCTGACCCCGGGGCTTAGGGATTTTTTCAAAAAAATATTTTCCGCCGGTTAAGTTGTTGAGGGCTGATTTCTTGTCCTGTGATAAAAAGCCTTCTGTTTCGACTGTCAACCTTTCAGGGGAGGGTTTGCAAGCTTCTGACATCATTTTTGAGTGAATTGCCAAAAGTCAGATTTTTGCTGAAATTCTGACCCCGGGGCTTAGGGATTTTTTCAAAAAAATATTTTCCGCCGGTTAAGTTGTTGAGGGCTGATTTCTTGTCCTGTGATAAAAAGCCTTCTGTTTCGACTGCCAAACCTTTCAGGGGAGCATTTGCAAGGTTCTGGCATTATTTTTGAGTGAATTGCCAAAAGTCAGATTTTTGCTGAAATTCTGACCCCGGGGCTTAGGGATTTTTTCAAAAAAATATTTTCCGCCGGTTAAGTTGTTGAGGGCTGATTTCTTGTCCTGTGATAAAAAGCCTTCTGTTTCGACTGTCAACCTTTCAGGGGAGGGTTTGCAAGCTTCTGGCATCATTTTTGAGTGAATTGCCAACAGTCAGATTTTTGCTGAAATTCTGACCCCGGGGCTTAGGGATTTTTTCAAAAAAATATTTTCCGCCGGTTAAGTTGTTGAGGGCTGATTTCTTGTCCTGTGATAAAAAGCCTTCTGTTTCGACTGCCATACGTTTCAGGGGAGCATTTCCAAGCTTCTGGCATCATTTTTGAGTGAATTGCCAAAAGTCAGATTTTTGCTGAAATTCTGACCCCGGGGCTTAGGGATTTTTTCAAAAAAATATTTTCCGCCGGTTAAGTTGTTGAGGGCTGATTTCTTGTCCTGTGATAAAAAGCCTTCTGTTTCGACTGCCAAACCTTTCAGGGGAGCATTTCCAAGCTTCTGGCATCATTTTTGAGTGAATTGCCAAAAGTCAGATTTTTGCTGAAATTCTGACCCCGGGGCTTAGGGATTTTTTCAAAAAAATATTTTCCGCCGGTTAAGTTGTTGAGGGCTGATTTCTTGTCCTGTGATAAAAAGCCTTCTGTTTCGACTGTCAACCTTTCAGGGGAGGGTTTGCAAGCTTCTGACATCATTTTTGAATGAATTGCCAAAAGTCAGATTTTTGCTGAAATTCTGACCCCGGGGCTTAGGGATTTTTTCAAAAAAATATTTTCCGCCGGTTAAGTTGTTGAGGGCTGATTTCTTGTCCTGTGATAAAAAGCCTTCTGTTTCGACTGCCATACGTTTCAGGGGAGCATTTCCAAGCTTCTGGCATCATTTTTGAGTGAATTGCCAAAAGTCAGATTTTTGCTGAAATTCTGACCCCGGGGCTTAGGGATTTTTTCAAAAAAATATTTTCCGCCGGTTAAGTTGTTGAGGGCTGATTTCTTGTCCTGTGATAAAAAGCCTTCTGTTTCAACTGCCAAACCTTTCAGGGGAGCATTTCCAAGCTTCTGGCATCATTTTTGAGTGAATTGCCAAAAGTCAGATTTTTGCTGAAATTCTGACCCCGGGGCTTAGGGATTTTTTCAAAAAAATATTTTCCGCCGGTTAAGTTGTTGAGGGCTGATTTCTTGTCCTGTGATAAAAAGCCTTCTGTTTCGACTGCCAAACCTTTCAGGGGAGCATTTGCAAGGTTCTGGCATCATTTTTGAGTGAATTGCCAAAATTCAGATTTTTGATGAAATTCTGACCCCGGGGCTTAGGGATTTTTTCAAAAAAATATTTTCCGCCTGTTAAGTTGTTGAGGGCTGATTTCTTGTCCTGTGATAAAAAGCCTTCTGTTTCGACTGCCAAACCTTTCAGGGGAGCATTTGCAAGCTTCTGGCATCATTTTTGAGTGAATTGCCAAAAGTCAGATTTTTGCTGAAATTCTGACCCCGGGGCTTAGGGATTCTTTCAAAAAAATATTTTCCACCGCTTAAGTTGTTGAGGGCTGATTTCTTGTCCTGTGATAAAAAGCCTTCTGTTTCGACTGCCAAACCTTTCAGGGGAGCATTTGCAAGGTTCTGGCATCATTTTTGAGTGAATTGCCAAAATTCAGATTTTTGATGAAATTCTGACCCCAGGGCTTAGGGATTTTTTCAAAAAAAATATTTTCCGCCGGTTAAGTTGTTGAGGGCTGATTTCTTGTCCTGTGATAAAAAGCCTTCTGTTTCGACTGCCAAACCTTTCAGGGGAGCGTTTGCAAGCTTCTGGCATCATTTTTGAGTGAATTGCCAAAAGTCAGATTTTTGCTGAAATTCTGACCCCGGGGCTTCGGGATTTTTTCAAAAAAATAATTTCCGCCGGTTAAGTTATTGAGGGCTGATTTCTTGTCCTGTGATAAAAAGCCTTCTGTTTCGACTGCCAAACCTTTCAGGGGAGCATTTGCAAGCTTCTGGCATCATTTTTGAGTGAATTGCCAAAATTCAGATTTTTGCTGAAATTCTGACCCCTGGGCTTAGGGATTTTTTCAAAAAAATATTTTCCGCCTGTTAAGTTGTTGAGGGCTGATTTCTTGTCCTGTGATAAAAAGCCTTCTGTTTCGACTGCCAAACCTTTCAGGGGAGCATTTGCAAGCTTCTGGCATCATTTTTGAGTGAATTGTGAAAAGTCAGATTTTTGCTGAAATTGTGACCCCGGGGCTTAGGGATTTTTTCAAAAAAATATTTTCCGCCGGTTAAGTTGTTGAGGGCTGATTTCTTGTCCTGTGATAAAAAGCCTTCTGTTTCGACTGCCAAACCTTTCAGGGGAGCATTTGCAAGGTTCTGGCATCATTTTTGAGTGAATTGCCAAAATTCAGATTTTTGATGAAATTCTGACTCCGGGGCTTAGGGATTTTTTCAAAAAAATATTTTCCGCCGGTTAAGTTGTTGAGGGCTGATTTCTTGTCCTGTGATAAAAAGCCTTCTGTTTCGACTGCCAAACCTTTCAGGGGAGTGTTTGCAAGCTTCTGGCATCATTTTTGAGTGAATTGCCAAAATTCAGATTTTTGCTGAAATTCTGACCCCGGGGCTTAGGGATTTTTTCAAAAAGATATTTTCCGCCGGTTAAGTTGTTGAGGGCTGATTTCTTGTCCTGTGATAAAAAGCCTTCTGTTTCGACTGCCAAACCTTTCAGGGGAGCGTTTGCAAGCTTCTGGCATCATTTTTGAGTGAATTGCCAAAAGTCAGATTTTTGCTGAAATTCTGACCCCGGGGCTTCGGGATTTTTTCAAAAAAATAATTTCCGCCGGTTAAGTTATTGAGGGCTGATTTCTTGTCCTGTGATAAAAAGCCTTCTGTTTCGACTGCCAAACCTTTCAGGGGAGCATTTGCAAGCTTCTGGCATCATTTTTGAGTGAATTGCCAAAATTCAGATTTTTGCTGAAATTCTGACCCCTGGGCTTAGGGATTTTTTCAAAAAAATATTTTCCGCCTGTTAAGTTGTTGAGGGCTGATTTCTTGTCCTGTGATAAAAAGCCTTCTGTTTCGACTGCCAAACCTTTCAGGGGAGCATTTGCAAGCTTCTGGCATCATTTTTGAGTGAATTGTGAAAAGTCAGATTTTTGCTGAAATTGTGACCCCGGGGCTTAGGGATTTTTTCAAAAAAATATTTTCCGCCGGTTAAGTTGTTGAGGGCTGATTTCTTGTCCTGTGATAAAAAGCCTTCTGTTTCGACTGCCAAACCTTTCAGGGGAGCATTTGCAAGGTTCTGGCATCATTTTTGAGTGAATTGCCAAAATTCAGATTTTTGATGAAATTCTGACTCCGGGGCTTAGGGATTTTTTCAAAAAAAATATTTTCCGCCGGTTAAGTTGTTGAGGGCTGATTTCTTGTCCTGTGATAAAAAGCCTTCTGTTTCGACTGCCAAACCTTTCAGGGGAGTGTTTGCAAGCTTCTGGCATCATTTTTGAGTGAATTGCCAAAATTCAGATTTTTGCTGAAATTCTGACCCCGGGGCTTAGGGATTTTTTCAAAAAGATATTTTCCGCCGGTTAAGTTGTTGAGGGCTGATTTCTTGTCCTGTGATAAAAAGCCTTCTGTTTCGACTGCCTAACCTTTCAGGGGAGCATTTGCAAGCTTCTGGCATCATTTTTGAGTGAATTGCCAAAAGTCAGATTTTTCTGAAATTCTGACCCCGGGGCTTAGGGATTTTTTCAAAAAAATATTTTCCGCCGGTTAAGTTGTTGAGGGCTGATTTCTTGTCCTGTGATAAAAAGCCTTCTGTTTCGACTGCCAAACCTTTCAGGGGAGCGTTTGCAAGCTTCTGGCATCATTTTTGAGTGAATTGCCAAAAGTCAGATTTTTGCTGAAATTCTGACCCCGGGGCTTAGGGATTTTTTCAAAAAAATATTTTCCGGCGGTTAAGTTGTTGAGGGCTGATTTCTTGTCCTGTGATAAAAAGCCTTCTGTTTCGACTGCCATACCTTTCAGGGGAGCATTTGCAACCGGTTGGTACCATTTTTGAGTGAATTGCCAAAAGTCAGATTTTTGCTGAAATTCTGACCCCGGGGCTTAGGGATTTTTTCAAAAAAATATTTTCCGCCGGTTAAGTTGTTGAGGGCTGATTTCTTGTCCTGTGATAAAAAGCCTTCTGTTTCGACTGCCAAACCTTTCAGGGGAGCGTTTGCAAGCTTCTGGCATCATTTATGCCCAAGCCAAGCAAGTCTACAAACGCACGCAGAAAACTGCCAAGCGTGAGTGGCAACATAATCGTTGGCAGGCTTTGATTACTGCTTCAAAACCACACAGGTCCAGGGAATTCTGGTCTTTGATTAACAGAAGGGTGAGGAAATACCCAAGGGCAGTCATCTCTGCACCGACATGGGAAGTGTTCCTGAAGAAATGCTTCTCACAGGCAGATGCTCCCTCCGACCATCTGATGCATCTGTTTACCCACCTACCTATTTGGCCTCCCACCGATCCTGATGAAATAGCCAAGCTAATAGCTCAGCTGAAACCGGGCAAAGCCCCTGGGCCCGACTTGATCCCTGCTGAAGCCATCAAACTACACCCAAAATGGTGGGCCGGCATCTTGGCCAAAACCTTCGATGCAATCAACGCTTCCGGTCTCATCCCCAAAATATGGAAGGAGGCCATTATAGTACCAATTCATAAAAAAGGTTCTCCAACGGAGCCGGAAAACTACCGCAACATCAGCCTCCTTTCGATCATAGGGAAAATTTATGCCAGCTTTTTGCTGACTAAATTATTGCGATGGGTAGAAGAGACTAACCAGATTGGCCACGAACAAGCAGGGTTCAGAACTAAACGTTCTACAACAGATCATGCAATAATTCTTTATCATCTGGCCCGGAAGTACTCCTCCCCTCCCCGGGGCAACCTCTGTGCTGCCTTCTTAGATCTAAAGGCAGCCTTTGACAGCGTTCCTAGAAATATTCTTTGGGAGAAACTTGCGAAACAGGGCATTGATAGAAGACTCTTATGGCTCATAAGTCAGCTCCACGAAGGTACCCTTGCCAGAGTGAGACTTACTCCTGCGGGCGACCTCACAAATTCGATACCAATAAACAAGGGAGTGCGCCAAGGATGTATATTGGCTCCCTGCCTATTCAACCTTTTCATCAGCGACATGCGAGCACCCCTAGTTAACTCATCTCCAAGTATACACGCGCCTAGACTAGCGGATTACCGCTGCCCACTCCTTTTATATGCGGATGACGCGGTAATTCTATCTTATACACGTGTTGGACTAACCAGAGCTCTGAAGATCTTTGCCACGTATTGCCAACTCAACCAATTAACCATCAACCACGCTAAGTCCAAGATTCTGATTTTCTCCAGAAGCCGGAGATTATACAAATGGAAGCTTGGTGGAGCAAAAATAGAGCAAGTCCTAAAATTTCAATATCTAGGAGTTATTTTTCAATACAACTTGGGATGGAAAGCTCAAATTCAACACCTACTCAACAAGGCCAAAACCCTGTCATATGCGCTCCTCCGATTTTTCTTTTCGGACGGAGCTCTGCATGTTCCCTCGGCCCTAAAGGTGTTCAAGGCAAAAGTGGTTGCAGTGCTTGCTTATGCTGCCCCGCTCTGGGCCGTGATGACAGATCTTGCTCCCCTTGAGACTCTGCAAAGCCAATTCCTACGCCGGCTCCTAATGCTCCCCCTGTGCGTAAGCAACGCAGCCATGCGACTAGAATTGAAGATCGCATCCTTAGAAACTTGCCTGTGGAAGCAAGTCTTCAATTACTGGTTATCATTGTGGCATAGATTACCAAATCATTACCTTGTCCAATGCTTATGGCGAGATGAATTCTCCAGCCTTTGGACTAGTAAAATTCATGCCAAACTCCTGAGCTATGGAATCTCTCCCTCAGATTCCCTAAAACTAGATCAAATCACTGCTCAAAGACTGATCTGTCAAAGACTGGATGACATCGACTTGCAGCAAAATTATACGCTGGGGGGAGGTGTTTGTTCGCCCCAGAACATTGGTATCACTTTAACTTATTGCGTTCCATCATACCTCTCCTCCCTTTCGACTGTTGCCCATAGACTGGCCTTCACCAAAGCGAGGTTCAACGTTTTCCCCTCCAATGTCCTGAGACATAGATTCTCAAAGGGCCAAGTCCCTGCCACGTGCGAATGTGATAAGGTGACGCCGGAGTCGCTCCAGCACATTATGTTCACTTGCCCCCTGTTCAATGTACCACGGGCAAATTTGTTGGGATCAATCATACAGAAACTAGAGGGTACCCCACCAAAATTCCACCTTGCCCAAATCTTGCAGGATAAGGATTCCCACACAACCCTGAAAGTGGCTAGGTTCCTGGTCGCTGTCCTCTCCCAAAAGCGACGCCAAGGAGCGCTACAAGCTAATTAAGGCGTAGCATGCCTTTCCATCTTATAGTATTTATTGTTATAGTGGTATTTTAGCGGCCGGTTTTTTTTTTTTTTCTTTTCTTTTCCCCAAGGCACAAGCTGTCACTTATGTGTTGTTTTTACCTGTATGGGCCTATGGCCGTAATAAAAATTATCGTATCGTAAACCTTCTGTTTCGACTGCCAAACCTTTCAGGGGAGCATTTGCAAGCTTCTGGCATCATTTTTGAGTGAATTGCCAAAATTCAGATTTTTGCTGAAATTCTGACCCCGGGTCTTAGGGATTTTTTCAAAAAAATATTTTCCGCCTGTTAAGTTGTTGAGGGCTGATTTCTTGTCCTGTGATAAAAAGCCTTCTGTTTCGACTGCCAAACCTTTCAGGGGAGCATTTGCAAGCTTCTGGCATCATTTTTTAGTGAATTGCCAAAAGTCAGATTTTTGCTGAAATGCTGACCCCGGGGCTTAGGGATTTTTTCAAAAAAATATTTTCCGCCTGTTAAGTTGTTGAGGGCTGATTTCTTGTCCTGTGATAAAAAGCCTTCTGTTTCGACTGCCAAACCTTTCAGGGGAGCATTTGCAAGCTTCTGGCATCATTTTTGAGTGAATTGCCAAAAGTCAGATTTTTGTTGAAATTCTGACCCCGGGGCTTAGGGATTTTTTCAAAAAAATATTTTCCGCCGGTTAAGTTGTTGAGGGCTGATTTCTTGTCCTGTGATAAAAAGCCTTCTGTTTCGACTGCCAAACCTTTCAGGGGAGCATTTGCAAGCTTCTGGCATCATTTTTGAGTGAATTGCCAAAAGTCAGATTTTTGTTGAAATTCTGACCCCGGGGATTAGGGATGTTATCAAAAAAATATTTTCCGCCGGTTAAGTTGTTGAGGGCTGATTTCTTGTCCTGTGATAAAAAGCCTTCTGTTTCGACTGCCAAACCTTTCAGGGGAGCATTTGCAATCGGTTGGTACCATTTTTGAGTGAATTGCCAAAAGTCAGATTTTTGCTGAAATTCTGACCCCGGGGCTTAGGGATTTTTTCAAAAAAATATTTTCCGCCTGTTAAGTTGTTGAGGGCTGATTTCTTGTCCTGTGATAAAAAGCCTTCTGTTTCGACTGCCAAACCTTTCAGGGGAGCATTTGCAAGCTTCTGGCATCATTTTTGAGTGAATTGCCAAAAGTCAGATTTTTGCTGAAATTCTGACCCCGGGGCTTAGGGATTTTTTCAAAAAAATATTTTCCGCCGGTTAAGTTGTTGAGGGCTGATTTCTTGTCCTGTGATAAAAAGCCTTCTGTTTCCACTGCTAAACCTTTCAGGGGAGCGTTTGCAAGCTTCTGGCATCATTTTTGAGTGAATTGCCAAAAGTCAGATTTTTGCTGAAATTCTGACCCCGGGGCTTAGGGATTTTTTCAAAGAAATATTTTCCCCCGGTTAAGTTGTTGAGGGCTGATTTCTTGTCCTGTGATAAAAAGCCTTCTGTTTCGACTGCCAAACCTTTCAGGGGAGCATTTGCAAGCTTCTGGCATCATTTTTGAGCGAATTGCCAAAAGTCAGATTTTTGCTGAAATTCTGACCCCGGGGCTTAGGGATTTTTTCAAAAAAATATTTTCCGCCGGTTAAGTTGTTGAGGGCTGATTTCTTGTCCTGTGATAAAAAGCCTTCTGTTTCGACTGCCAAACCTTTCAGGGGAGCATTTCCAAGCTTCTGGCATCATTTTTGAGTGAATTGCCAAAAGTCAGATTTTTGTTGAAATTCTGACCCCGGGGCTTAGGGATGTTATCAAAAAAATATTTTCCGCCGGTTAAGTTGTTGAGGGCTGATTTCTTGTCCTGTGATAAAAAGCCTTCTGTTTCGACTGCCAAACCTTTCAGGGGAGCATTTGCAATCGGTTGGTACCATTTTTGAGTGAATTGCCAAAAGTCAGATTTTTGCTGAAATTCTGACCCCGGGGCTTAGGGATTTTTTCAAAAAAATATTTTCCGCCTGTTAAGTTGTTGAGGGCTGATTTCTTGTCCTGTGATAAAAAGCCTTCTGTTTCGACTGCCAAACCTTTCAGGGGAGCATTTGCAAGCTTCTGACATCATTTTTGAGTGAATTGCCAAAAGTCAGATTTTTGCTGAAATTCTGACCCCGGGGCTTAGGGATTTTTTCAAAAAAATATTTTCCCCCGGTTAAGTTGTTGAGGGCTGATTTCTTGTCCTGTGATAAAAAGCCTTCTGTTTCGACTGCCAAACCTTTCAGGGGAGCATTTGCAAGCTTCTGGCATCATTTTTGAGCGAATTGCCAAAAGTCAGATTTTTGCTGAAATTCTGACCCCGGGGCTTAGGGATTTTTTAAAAAAAATATTTTCCGCCGGTTAAGTTGTTGAGGGCTGATTTCTTGTCCTGTGATAAAAAGCCTTCTGTTTCGACTGCCAAACCTTTCAGGGGAGCATTTCCAAGCTTCTGGCATCATTTTTGAGTGAATTGCCAAAAGTCAGATTTTTGCTGAAATTCTGACCCCGAGGCTTAGGGATTTTTTCAAAAAAAAATTTTCCGCCGGTTAAGTTGTTGAGGGCTGATTTCTTGTCCTGTAATAAAAAGCCTTCTGTTTCGACTGCCAAACCTTTCAGGGGAGCATTTGCAAGCTTCTGGCATCATTTTTGAGCGAATTGCCAAAAGTCAGATTTTTGTTGAAATTCTGACCCCGGGGCTTAGGGATTTTTTCAAAAAAATATTTTCCGCCGGTTAAGGTGTTGAGGGCTGATTTCTTGTCCTGTGATAAAAAGCCTTCTGTTTCGACTGCCAAACCTTTCAGTGGAGCATTTGCAAGCTTCTGGCATCATTTTTGAGTGAATTGCCAAAAGTCAGATTTTTGTTGAAATTCTGACCCCAGGGCTTAGGGATTTTTTCAAAAAAAATATTTTCCGCCGGTTAAGTTGTTGAGGGCTGATTTCTTGTCCTGTGATAAAAAGCCTACTGTTTCTACTGCCAAACCTTTCAGGGGAGCATTTGCATGTTTCTGGCATCATTTTTGAGTGAATTGCCAAAAGTCAGATTTTTGCTGAAATTCTGACCCCGGGGCTTAGGGATTTTTTCAAAAAAATATTTTCTGCCGGTTAAGTTGTTGAGGGCTGATTTCTTGTCCTGTGATAAAAAGCCTTCTGTTTCGACTGCCAAACCTTTCAGGGGAGCGTTTGCAAGCTTCTGGCATCATTTTTGAGTGAATTGCCAAAAGTCAGATTTTTGCTGAAATTGTGACCCCGGGGCTTAGGGATTTTTTCAAAAAAATATTTTCCCCCGGTTAAGTTGTTGAGGGCTGATTTCTTGTCCTGTGATAAAAAGCCTTCTGTTTCGACTGCCAAACCTTTCAGGGGAGCATTTGCAAGCTTCTGGCATCATTTTTGAGTGAATTGCCAAAAGTCAGATTTTTGCTGAAATGCTGACCCCGGGGCTTAGGGATTTTTTCAAAAAAATATTTTCCGCCGGTTAAGTTGTTGAGGGCTGATTTCTTGTCCTGTGATAAAAAGCCTTCTGTTTCGACTGCCAAACCTTTCAGGGGAGCATTTGCAAGCTTCTGGCATCATTTTTGAGTGAATTGCCAAAATTCAGATTTTTGCTGAAATTCTGACCCCTGGGCTTAGGGATTTTTTCAAAAAAATATTTTCCGCCTGTTAAGTTGTTGAGGGCTGATTTCTTGTCCTGTGATAAAAAGCCTTCTGTTTCGACTGCCAAACCTTTCAGGGGAGCGTTTGCAAGCTTCTGGCATCATTTTTGAGCGAATTGCCAAAAGTCAGATTTTTGCTGAAATTCTGACCCCGGGGCTTAGGGATTTTTTCAAAAAAATATTTTCCGCCGGTTAAGTTGTTGAGGGCTGATTTCTTGTCCTGTGATAAAAAGCCTTCTGTTTCGACTGCCAAACCTTTCAGGGGAGCATTTCCAAGCTTCTGGCATCATTTTTGAGTGAATTGCCAAAAGTCAGATTTTTGCTGAAATTCTGACCCCGAGGCTTAGGGATTTTTTCAAAAAAAATATTTTCCGCCGGTTAAGTTGTTGAGGGCTGATTTCTTGTCCTGTGATAAAAAGCCTTCTGTTTCGACTGCCAAACCTTTCAGCGGAGCATTTGCAAGCTTCTGGCATCATTTTTGAGTGAATTGCCAAAAGTCAGATTTTTGCTGAAATTCTGACCCCGAGGCTTAGGGATTTTTTCAAAAAAAATATTTTCCGCCGGTTAAGTTGTTGAGGGCTGATTTCTTGTCCTGTGATAAAAAGCCTTCTGTTTCGACTGCCAAACCTTTCAGCGGAGCATTTGCAAGCTTCTGGCATCATTTTTGAGTGAATTGCCAAAAGTCAGATTTTTGTTGAAATTCTGACCCCGGGGCTTAGGGATTTTTTCAAAAAAATATTTTCCGCCGGTTAAGTTGTTGAGGGCTGATTTCTTGTCCTGTGATAAAAAGCCTTCTGTTTCGACTGCCAAACCTTTCAGGGGAGCATTTGCAAGCTTCTGGCATCATTTTTGAGTGAATTGCCAAAATTCAGATTTTTGCTGAAATTCTGACCCCTGGGCTTAGGGATTTTTTCAAAAAAATATTTTCCGCCTGTTAAGTTCTTGAGGGCTGATTTCTTGTCCTGTGATAAAAAGGCTTCTGTTTCGACTGCCAAACCTTTCAGGGGAGCGTTTGCAAGCTTCTGGCATCATTTTTGAGCGAATTGCCAAAAGTCAGATTTTTGCTGAAATTCTGACCCCGGGGCTTAGGGATTTTTTCAAAAAAATATTTTCCGCCGGTTAAGTTGTTGAGGGCTGATTTCTTGTCCTGTGATAAAAAGCCTTCTGTTTCGACTGCCAAACCTTTCAGGGGAGCATTTCCAAGCTTCTGGCATCATTTTTGAGTGAATTGCCAAAAGTCAGATTTTTGCTGAAATTCTGACCCCGAGGCTTAGGGATTTTTTCAAAAAAAATATTTTAAGCCGGTTAAGTTGTTGAGGGCTGATTTCTTGTCCTGTGATAAAAAGCCTTCTGTTTCGACTGCCAAACCTTTCAGCGGAGCATTTGCAAGCTTCTGGCATCATTTTTGAGTGAATTGCCAAAAGTCAGATTTTTGCTGAAATTGTGACCCCGGGGCTTAGGGATTTTTTCAAAAAAATATTTTCCGCTGGTTAAGTTGTTGAGGGCTGATTTCTTGTCCTGTGATAAAAAGCCTTCTGTTTCGACTGCCAAACCTTTCAGGGGAGCATTTGCAAGCTTCTGGCATCATTTTTGAGTGAATTGCCAAAAGTCAGATTTTTGGTGAAATTCTGACCCCGGGGCTTAGGGATTTTTTCAAAAAAATATTTTCCGCCGGTTAAGTTGTTGAGGGCTGATTTCTTGTCCTGTTATAAAAAGCCTTCTGTTTCTACTGCCAAACCTTTCAGGGGAGCATTTGCATGTTTCTGGCATCATTTTTGAGCGAATTGCCAAAAGTCAGATTTTTGCTGAAATTCTGACCCCGGGGCTTAGGGATTTTTTCAAAAAAATATTTTCCGCCGGTTAAGTTGTTGAGGGCTGATTTCTTGTCCTGTGATAAAAAGCCTTCTGTTTCGACTGCCAAACCTTTCAGGGGAGCATTTCCAAGCTTCTGGCATCATTTTTGAGTGAATTGCCAAAAGTCAGATTTTTGCTGAAATTCTGACCCCGAGGCTTAGGGATTTTTTCAAAAAAAAAATTTTCCGCCGGTTAAGTTGTTGAGGGCTGATTTCTTGTCCTGTGATAAAAAGCCTTCTGTTTCGACTGCCAAACCTTTCAGCGGAGCATTTGCAAGCTTCTGGCATCATTTTTGAGTGAATTGCCAAAAGTCAGATTTTTGCTGAAATTGTGACCCCGGGGCTTAGGGATTTTTTCAAAAAAATATTTTCCGCTGGTTAAGTTGTTGAGGGCTGATTTCTTGTCCTGTGATAAAAAGCCTTCTGTTTCGACTGCCAAACCTTTCAGGGGAGCATTTGCAAGCTTCTGGCATCATTTTTGAGTGAATTGCCAAAAGTCAGATTTTTGGTGAAATTCTGACCCCGGGGCTTAGGGATTTTTTCAAAAAAATATTTTCCGCCGGTTAAGTTGTTGAGGGCTGATTTCTTGTCCTGTTATAAAAAGCCTTCTGTTTCTACTGCCAAACCTTTCAGGGGAGCATTTGCATGTTTCTGGCATCATTTTTGAGTGAATTGTCAAAAGTCAGATTTTTGCTGAAATTGTGACCCCGGGGCTTAGGGATTTTTTCAAAAAAATATTTTCCGCTGGTTAAGTTGTTGAGGGCTGATTTCTTGTCCTGTGATAAAAAGCCTTCTGTTTCGACTGCCAAACCTTTCAGGGGAGCATTTGCAAGCTTCTGGCATCATTTTTGAGCGAATTGCCAAAAGTCAGATTTTTGCTGAAATTCTGACCCCGGGGCTTAGGGATTTTTTCAAAAAAATATTTTCCGCCGGTTAAGTTGTTGAGGGCTGATTTCTTGTCCTGTGATAAAAAGCCTTCTGTTTCGACTGCCAAACCTTTCAGGGGAGCATTTCCAAGCTTCTGGCATCATTTTTGAGTGAATTGCCAAAAGTCAGATTTTTGCTGAAATTCTGACCCCGGGGCTTAGGGATTTTTTCAAAAAAATATTTTCCGCCGGTTAAGTTGTTGAGGGCTGATTTCTTGTCCTGTGATAAAAAGCCTTCTGTTTCGACTGCCAAACCTTTCAGGGGAGCATTTGCAAGCTTCTGGCATCATTTTTGAGTGAATTGCCAAAAGTCAGATTTTTGCTGAAATGCTGACCCCGGGGCTTAGGGATTTTTTCAAAAAAATATTTTCCGCCGGTTAAGTTGTTGAGGGCTGATTTCTTGTCCTGTGATAAAAAGCCTTCTGTTTCGACTGCCAAACCTTTCAGGGGAGCATTTGCAAGCTTCTGGCATCATTTTTGAGTGAATTGCCAAAATTCAGATTTTTGCTGAAATTCTGACCCCTGGGCTTAGGGATTTTTTCAAAAAAATATTTTCCGCCTGTTAAGTTGTTGAGGGCTGATTTCTTGTCCTGTGATAAAAAGCCTTCTGTTTCGACTGCCAAACCTTTCAGGGGAGCGTTTGCAAGCTTCTGGCATCATTTTTGATCGAATTGCCAAAAGTCAGATTTTTGCTGAAATTCTGACCCCGGGGCTTAGGGATTTTTTCAAAAAAATATTTTCCGCCGGTTAAGTTGTTGAGGGCTGATTTCTTGTCCTGTGATAAAAAGCCTTCTGTTTCGACTGCCAAACCTTTCAGGGGAGCATTTCCAAGCTTCTGGCATCATTTTTGAGTGAATTGCCAAAAGTCAGATTTTTGCTGAAATTCTGACCCCGAGGCTTAGGGATTTTTTCAAAAAAAATATTTTCCGCCGGTTAAGTTGTTGAGGGCTGATTTCTTGTCCTGTGATAAAAAGCCTTCTGTTTCGACTGCCAAACCTTTCAGCGGAGCATTTGCAAGCTTCTGGCATCATTTTTGAGTGAATTGCCAAAAGTCAGATTTTTGCTGAAATTCTGACCCCGAGGCTTAGGGATTTTTTCAAAAAAAATATTTTCCGCCGGTTAAGTTGTTGAGGGCTGATTTCTTGTCCTGTGATAAAAAGCCTTATGTTTCGACTGCCAAACCTTTCAGCGGAGCATTTGCAAGCTTCTGGCATCATTTTTGAGTGAATTGCCAAAAGTCAGATTTTTGTTGAAATTCTGACCCCGGGGCTTAGGGATTTTTTCAAAAAAATATTTTCCGCCGGTTAAGTTGTTGAGGGCTGATTTCTTGTCCTGTGATAAAAAGCCTTCTGTTTCAACTGCCAAACCTTTCAGGGGAGCATTTCCAAGCTTCTGGCATCATTTTTGAGTGAATTGCCAAAATTCAGATTTTTGCTGAAATTCTGACCCCTGGGCTTAGGGATTTTTTCAAAAAAATATTTTCCGCCTGTTAAGTTGTTGAGGGCTGATTTCTTGTCCTGTGATAAAAAGCCTTCTGTTTCGACTGCCAAACCTTTCAGGGGAGCGTTTGCAAGCTTCTGGCATCATTTTTGAGCGAATTGCCAAAAGTCAGATTTTTGCTGAAATTCTGACCCCGGGGCTTAGGGATTTTTTCAAAAAAATATTTTCCGCCGGTTAAGTTGTTGAGGGCTGATTTCTTGTCCTGTGATAAAAAGCCTTCTGTTTCGACTGCCAAACCTTTCAGGGGAGCATTTCCAAGCTTCTGGCATCATTTTTGAGTGAATTGCCAAAAGTCAGATTTTTGCTGAAATTCTGACCCCGAGGCTTAGGGATTTTTTCAAAAAAAATATTTTCCGCCGGTTAAGTTGTTGAGGGCTGATTTCTTGTCCTGTGATAAAAAGCCTTCTGTTTCGACTGCCAAACCTTTCAGCGGAGCATTTGCAAGCTTCTGGCATCATTTTTGAGTGAATTGCCAAAAGTCAGATTTTTGCTGAAATTCTGACCCCGAGGCTTAGGGATTTTTTCAAAAAAAATATTTTCCGCCGGTTAAGTTGTTGAGGGCTGATTTCTTGTCCTGTGATAAAAAGCCTTCTGTTTCGACTGCCAAACCTTTCAGCGGAGCATTTGCAAGCTTCTGGCATCATTTTTGAGTGAATTGCCAAAAGTCAGATTTTTGTTGAAATTCTGACCCCGGGGCTTAGGGATTTTTTCAAAAAAATATTTTCCGCCGGTTAAGTTGTTGAGGGCTGATTTCTTGTCCTGTGATAAAAAGCCTTCTGTTTCGACTGCCAAACCTTTCAGCGGAGCATTTGCAAGCTTCTGGCATCATTTTTGAGTGAATTGCCAAAAGTCAGATTTTTGTTGAAATTCTGACCCCGGGGCTTAGGGATTTTTTCAAAAAAATATTTTCCGCCGGTTAAGTTGTTGAGGGCTGATTTCTTGTCCTGTGATAAAAAGCCTTCTGTTTCGACTGCCAAACCTTTCAGGGGAGCATTTCCAAGCTTCTGGCATCATTTTTGAGTGAATTGCCAAAATTCAGATTTTTGCTGAAATTCTGACCCCTGGGCTTAGGGATTTTTTCAAAAAAATATTTTCCGCCTGTTAAGTTGTTGAGGGCTGATTTCTTGTCCTGTGATAAAAAGCCTTCTGTTTCGACTGCCAAACCTTTCAGGGGAGCGTTTGCAAGCTTCTGGCATCATTTTTGAGCGAATTGCCAAAAGTCAGATTTTTGCTGAAATTCTGACCCCGGGGCTTAGGGATTTTTTCAAAAAAATATTTTCCGCCGGTTAAGTTGTTGAGGGCTGATTTCTTGTCCTGTGATAAAAAAACCTTCTGTTTCGACTGCCAAACCTTTCAGGGGAGCATTTCCAAGCTTCTGGCATCATTTTTGAGTGAATTGCCAAAAGTCAGATTTTTGCTGAAATTCTGACCCCGAGGCTTAGGGATTTTTTCAAAAAAAATATTTTCCGCCGGTTAAGTTGTTGAGGGCTGATTTCTTGTCCTGTGATAAAAAGCCTTCTGTTTCGACTGCCAAACCTTTCAGCGGAGCATTTGCAAGCTTCTGGCATCATTTTTGAGTGAATTGCCAAAAGTCAGATTTTTGCTGAAATTCTGACCCCGAGGCTTAGGGATTTTTTCAAAAAAAATATTTTCCGCCGGTTAAGTTGTTGAGGGCTGATTTCTTGTCCTGTGATAAAAAGCCTTCTGTTTCGACTGCCAAACCTTTCAGCGGAGCATTTGCAAGCTTCTGGCATCATTTTTGAGTGAATTGCCAAAAGTCAGATTTTTGTTGAAATTCTGACCCCGGGGCTTAGGGATTTTTTCAAAAAAATATTTTCCGCCGGTTAAGTTGTTGAGGGCTGATTTCTTGTCTTGTGATAAAAAGCCTTCTGTTTCGACTGCCAAACCTTTCAGGGGAGCATTTGCAAGCTTCTGGCATCATTTTTGAGTGAATTGCCAAAAGTCAGATTTTTGTTGAAATTCTGACCCCAGGGCTTAGGGATTTTTTCAAAAAAAATATTTTCCGCCGGTTAAGTTGTTGAGGGCTGATTTCTTGTCCTGTGATAAAAAGCCTACTGTTTCTACTGCCAAACCTTTCAGGGGAGCATTTGCATGTTTCTGGCATCATTTTTGAGTGAATTGCCAAAAGTCAGATTTTTGCTGAAATTCTGACCCCGGGGCTTAGGGATTTTTTCAAAAAAATATTTTCCGCCGGTTAAGTTGTTGAGGGCTGATTTCTTGTCCTGTGATAAAAAGCCTTCTGTTTCGACTGCCAAACCTTTCAGGGGAGCGTTTGCAAGCTTCTGGCATCATTTTTAAGTGAATTGCCAAAAGTCAGATTTTTGCTGAAATTCTGACCCCGGGGCTTAGGGATTTTTTCAAAAAAATATTTTCCCCCGGTTAAGTTGTTGAGGGCTGATTTCTTGTCCTGTGATAAAAAGGCTTCTGTTTCGACTGCCAAACCTTTCAGGGGAGCATTTGCAAGCTTCTGGCATCATTTTTGAGCGAATTGCCAAAAGTCAGATTTTTGCTGAAATTCTGACCCCGGGGCTTAGGGATTTTTTAAAAAAAATATTTTCCGCCGGTTAAGTTGTTGAGGACTGATTTCTTGTCCTGTGATAAAAAGCCTTCTGTTTCGACTGCCAAACCTTTCAGGGGAGCATTTCCAAGCTTCTGGCATCATTTTTGAGTGAATTGCCAAAAGTCAGATTTTTGCTGAAATTCTGACCCCGAGGCTTAGGGATTTTTTCAAAAAAATATTTTCCGCCGGTTAAGTTGTTGAGGGCTGATTTCTTGTCCTGTGATAAAAAGCCTTCTGTTTCGACTGCCAAACCTTTCAGGGGAGCATTTGCAAGCTTCTGGCATCATTTTTGAGCGAATTGCCAAAAGTCAGATTTTTGTTGAAATTCTGACCCCGGGGCTTAGGGATTTTTTCAAAAAAATATTTTCCGCCGGTTAAGTTGTTGAGGGCTGATTTCTTGTCCTGTGATAAAAAGCCTTCTGTTTCGACTGCCAAACCTTTCAGGGGAGCATTTGCAAGCTTCTGGCATCATTTTTGAGTGAATTGCCAAAAGTCAGATTTTTGTTGAAATTCTGACTCCAGGGCTTTGGGATTTTTTCAAAAAAAATATTTTCCGCCGGTTAAGTTGTTGAGGGCTGATTTCTTGTCCTGTGATAAAAAGCCTACTGTTTCTACTGCCAAACCTTTCAGGGGAGCATTTGCATGTTTCTGGCATCATTTTTGAGTGAATTGCCAAAAGTCAGATTTTTGCTGAAATTCTGACCCCGGGGCTTAGGGATTTTTTCAAAAAAATATTTTCCGCCGGTTAAGTTGTTGAGGGCTGATTTCTTGTCCTGTGATAAAAAGCCTTCTGTTTCGACTGCCAAACCTTTCAGGGGAGCATTTGCAAGCTTCTGGCATCATTTTTGAGCGAATTGCCAAAAGTCAGATTTTTGTTGAAATTCTGACCCCGGGGCTTAGGGATTTTTTCAAAAAAATATTTTCCGCCGGTTAAGTTGTTGAGGGCTGATTTCTTGTCCTGTGATAAAAAGCCTTCTGTTTCGACTGCCAAACCTTTCAGGGGAGCATTTGCAAGCTTCTGGCATCATTTTTGAGTGAATTGCCAAAAGTCAGATTTTTGTTGAAATTCTGACCCCAGGGCTTAGGGATTTTTTCAAAAAAAATATTTTCCGCCGGTTAAGTTGTTGAGGGCTGATTTCTTGTCCTGTGATAAAAAGCCTACTGTTTCTACTGCCAAACCTTTCAGGGGAGCATTTGCATGTTTCTGGCATCATTTTTGAGTGAATTGCCAAAAGTCAGATTTTTGCTGAAATTCTGACCCCGGGGCTTAGGGATTTTTTCAAAAAAATATTTTCCGCCGGTTAAGTTGTTGAGGGCTGATTTCTTGTCCTGTGATAAAAAGCCTTCTGTTTCGACTGCCAAACCTTTCAGGGGAGCGTTTGCAAGCTTCTGGCATCATTTTTGAGTGAATTGCCAAAAGTCAGATTTTTGCTGAAATTCTGACCCCGGGGCTTAGGGATTTTTTCAAAAAAATATTTTCCCCCGGTTAAGTTGTTGAGGGCTGATTTCTTGTCCTGTGATAAAAAGCCTTCTGTTTCGACTGCCAAACCTTTCAGGGGAGCATTTGCAAGCTTCTGGCATCATTTTTGAGTGAATTGCCAAAAGTCAGATTTTTGCTGAAATGCTGACCCCGGGGCTTAGGGATTTTTTCAAAAAAATATTTTCCGCCGGTTAAGTTGTTGAGGGCTGATTTCTTGTCCTGTGATAAAAAGCCTTCTGTTTCGACTGCCAAACCTTTCAGGGGAGCATTTGCAAGCTTCCGGCATCATTTTTGAGTGAATTGCCAAAATTCAGATTTTTGCTGAAATTCTGACCCCTGGGCTTAGGGATTTTTTCAAAAAAATATTTTCCGCCTGTTAAGTTGTTGAGGGCTGATTTCTTGTCCTGTGATAAAAAGCCTTCTGTTTCGACTGCCAAACCTTTCAGGGGAGCGTTTGCAAGCTTCTGGCATCATTTTTGAGCGAATTGCCAAAAGTCAGATTTTTGCTGAAATTCTGACCCCGGGGCTTAGGGATTTTTTCAAAAAAATATTTTCCGCCGGTTAAGTTGTTGAGGGCTGATTTCTTGTCCTGTGATAAAAAGCCTTCTGTTTCGACTGCCAAACCTTTCAGGGGAGCATTTCCAAGCTTCTGGCATCATTTTTGAGTGAATTGCCAAAAGTCAGATTTTTGCTGAAATTCTGACCCCGAGGCTTAGGGATTTTTTCAAAAAAAATATTTTCCGCCGGTTAAGTTGTTGAGGGCTGATTTCTTGTCCTGTGATAAAAAGCCTTCTGTTTCGACTGCCAAACCTTTCAGCGGAGCATTTGCAAGCTTCTGGCATCATTTTTGAGCGAATTGCCAAAAGTCAGATTTTTGTTGAAATTCTGAACCCGGGGCTTAGGGATTTTTTCAAAAAAATATTTTCCGCCGGTTAAGTTGTTGAGGGCTGATTTCTTGTCTTGTGATAAAAAGCCTTCTGTTTCGACTGCCAAACCTTTCAGGGGAGCATTTGCAAGCTTCTGGCATCATTTTTGAGTGAATTGCCAAAAGTCAGATTTTTGTTGAAATTCTGACCCCAGGGCTTAGGGATTTTTTCAAAAAAAATATTTTCCGCCGGTTAAGTTGTTGAGGGCTGATTTCTTGTCCTGTGATAAAAAGCCTACTGTTTCTACTGCCAAACCTTTCAGGGGAGCATTTGCATGTTTCTGGCATCATTTTTGAGTGAATTGCCAAAAGTCAGATTTTTGCTGAAATTCTGACCCCGGGGCTTAGGGATTTTTTCAAAAAAATATTTTCCACCGGTTAAGTTGTTGAGGGCTGATTTCTTGTCCTGTGATAAAAAGCCTTCTGTTTCGACTGCCAAACCTTTCAGGGGAGCGTTTGCAAGCTTCTGGCATCATTTTTAAGTGAATTGCCAAAAGTCAGATTTTTGCTGAAATTCTGACCCCGGGGCTTAGGGATTTTTTCAAAAAAATATTTTCCCCCGGTTAAGTTGTTGAGGGCTGATTTCTTGTCCTGTGATAAAAAGCCTTCTGTTTCGACTGCCAAACCTTTCAGGGGAGCATTTGCAAGCTTCTGGCATCATTTTTGAGCGAATTGCCAAAAGTCAGATTTTTGCTGAAATTCTGACCCCGGGGCTTAGGGATTTTTTCAAAAAAATATTTTCCGCCGGTTAAGTTGTTGAGGGCTGATTTCTTGTCCTGTGATAAAAAGCCTTCTGTTTCGACTGCCAAACCTTTCAGGGGAGCATTTCCAAGCTTCTGGCATCATTTTTGAGTGAATTGCCAAAAGTCAGATTTTTGCTGAAATTCTGACCCCGGGGCTTAGGGATTTTTTCAAAAAAATATTTTCCGCCGGTTAAGTTGTTGAGGGCTGATTTCTTGTCCTGTGATAAAAAGCCTTCTGTTTCGACTGCCAAACCTTTCAGGGGAGCATTTGCAAGCTTCTGGCATCATTTTTGAGTGAATTGCCAAAAGTCAGATTTTTGATGAAATTCTGACCCCAGGGCTTAGGGATTTTTTCAAAAAAAATATTTTCCGCCGGTTAAGTTGTTGAGGGCTGATTTCTTGTCCTGTGATAAAAAGCCTACTGTTTCTACTGCCAAACCTTTCAGGGGAGCATTTGCATGTTTCTGGCATCATTTTTGAGTGAATTGCCAAAATTCAGATTTTTGCTGAAATTCTGACCCCTGGGCTTAGGGATTTTTTCAAAAAAATATTTTCCGCCTGTTAAGTTGTTGAGGGCTGATTTCTTGTCCTGTGATAAAAAGCCTTCTGTTTCGACTGCCAAACCTTTCAGGGGAGCATTTGCAAGCTTCTGGCATCATTTTTGAGCGAATTGCCAAAAGTCAGATTTTTGCTGAAATTCTGACCCCGAGGCTTAGGGATTTTTTCAAAAAAAATATTTTCCGCCGGTTAAGTTGTTGAGGGCTGATTTCTTGTCCTGTGATAAAAAGCCTTCTGTTTCGACTGCCAAACCTTTCAGCGGAGCATTTGCAAGCTTCTGGCATCATTTTTGAGTGAATTGCCAAAAGTCAGATTTTTGCTGAAATTCTGACCCCGAGGCTTAGGGATTTTTTCAAAAAAAATATTTTCCGCCGGTTAAGTTGTTGAGGGCTGATTTCTTGTCCTGTGATAAAAAGCCTTCTGTTTCGACTGCCAAACCTTTCAGCGGAGCATTTGCAAGCTTCTGGCATCATTTTTGAGTGAATTGCCAAAAGTCAGATTTTTGTTGAAATTCTGACCCCGGGGCTTAGGGATTTTTTCAAAAAAATATTTTCCGCCGGTTAAGTTGTTGAGGGCTGATTTCTTGTCTTGTGATAAAAAGCCTTCTGTTTCGACTGCCAAACCTTTCAGGGGAGCATTTGCAAGCTTCTGGCATCATTTTTGAGTGAATTGCCAAAAGTCAGATTTTTGTTGAAATTCTGACCCCAGGGCTTAGGGATTTTTTCAAAAAAAATATTTTCCGCCGGTTAAGTTGTTGAGGGCTGATTTCTTGTCCTGTGATAAAAAGCCTACTGTTTCTACTGCCAAACCTTTCAGGGGAGCATTTGCATGTTTCTGGCATCATTTTTGAGTGAATTGCCAAAAGTCAGATTTTTGCTGAAATTCTGACCCCGGGGCTTAGGGATTTTTTCAAAAAAATATTTTCCGCCGGTTAAGTTGTTGAGGGCTGATTTCTTGTCCTGTGATAAAAAGCCTTCTGTTTCGACTGCCAAACCTTTCAGGGGAGCGTTTGCAAGCTTCTGGCATCATTTTTAAGTGAATTGCCAAAAGTCAGATTTTTGCTGAAATTCTGACCCCGGGGCTTAGGGATTTTTTCAAAAAAATATTTTCCCCCGGTTAAGTTGTTGAGGGCTGATTTCTTGTCCTGTGATAAAAAGGCTTCTGTTTCGACTGCCAAACCTTTCAGGGGAGCATTTGCAAGCTTCTGGCATCATTTTTGAGCGAATTGCCAAAAGTCAGATTTTTGCTGAAATTCTGACCCCGGGGCTTAGGGATTTTTTAAAAAAAATATTTTCCGCCGGTTAAGTTGTTGAGGACTGATTTCTTGTCCTGTGATAAAAAGCCTTCTGTTTCGACTGCCAAACCTTTCAGGGGAGCATTTCCAAGCTTCTGGCATCATTTTTGAGTGAATTGCCAAAAGTCAGATTTTTGCTGAAATTCTGACCCCGAGGCTTAGGGATTTTTTCAAAAAAATATTTTCCGCCGGTTAAGTTGTTGAGGGCTGATTTCTTGTCCTGTGATAAAAAGCCTTCTGTTTCGACTGCCAAACCTTTCAGGGGAGCATTTGCAAGCTTCTGGCATCATTTTTGAGCGAATTGCCAAAAGTCAGATTTTTGTTGAAATTCTGACCCCGGGGCTTAGGGATTTTTTCAAAAAAATATTTTCCGCCGGTTAAGTTGTTGAGGGCTGATTTCTTGTCCTGTGATAAAAAGCCTTCTGTTTCGACTGCCAAACCTTTCAGGGGAGCATTTGCAAGCTTCTGGCATCATTTTTGAGTGAATTGCCAAAAGTCAGATTTTTGTTGAAATTCTGACTCCAGGGCTTTGGGATTTTTTCAAAAAAAATATTTTCCGCCGGTTAAGTTGTTGAGGGCTGATTTCTTGTCCTGTGATAAAAAGCCTACTGTTTCTACTGCCAAACCTTTCAGGGGAGCATTTGCATGTTTCTGGCATCATTTTTGAGTGAATTGCCAAAAGTCAGATTTTTGCTGAAATTCTGACCCCGGGGCTTAGGGATTTTTTCAAAAAAATATTTTCCGCCGGTTAAGTTGTTGAGGGCTGATTTCTTGTCCTGTGATAAAAAGCCTTCTGTTTCGACTGCCAAACCTTTCAGGGGAGCATTTGCAAGCTTCTGGCATCATTTTTGAGCGAATTGCCAAAAGTCAGATTTTTGTTGAAATTCTGACCCCGGGGCTTAGGGATTTTTTCAAAAAAATATTTTCCGCCGGTTAAGTTGTTGAGGGCTGATTTCTTGTCCTGTGATAAAAAGCCTTCTGTTTCGACTGCCAAACCTTTCAGGGGAGCATTTGCAAGCTTCTGGCATCATTTTTGAGTGAATTGCCAAAAGTCAGATTTTTGTTGAAATTCTGACCCCAGGGCTTAGGGATTTTTTCAAAAAAAATATTTTCCGCCGGTTAAGTTGTTGAGGGCTGATTTCTTGTCCTGTGATAAAAAGCCTACTGTTTCTACTGCCAAACCTTTCAGGGGAGCATTTGCATGTTTCTGGCATCATTTTTGAGTGAATTGCCAAAAGTCAGATTTTTGCTGAAATTCTGACCCCGGGGCTTAGGGATTTTTTCAAAAAAATATTTTCCGCCGGTTAAGTTGTTGAGGGCTGATTTCTTGTCCTGTGATAAAAAGCCTTCTGTTTCGACTGCCAAACCTTTCAGGGGAGCGTTTGCAAGCTTCTGGCATCATTTTTGAGTGAATTGCCAAAAGTCAGATTTTTGCTGAAATTCTGACCCCGGGGCTTAGGGATTTTTTCAAAAAAATATTTTCCCCCGGTTAAGTTGTTGAGGGCTGATTTCTTGTCCTGTGATAAAAAGCCTTCTGTTTCGACTGCCAAACCTTTCAGGGGAGCATTTGCAAGCTTCTGGCATCATTTTTGAGTGAATTGCCAAAAGTCAGATTTTTGCTGAAATGCTGACCCCGGGGCTTAGGGATTTTTTCAAAAAAATATTTTCCGCCGGTTAAGTTGTTGAGGGCTGATTTCTTGTCCTGTGATAAAAAGCCTTCTGTTTCGACTGCCAAACCTTTCAGGGGAGCATTTGCAAGCTTCCGGCATCATTTTTGAGTGAATTGCCAAAATTCAGATTTTTGCTGAAATTCTGACCCCTGGGCTTAGGGATTTTTTCAAAAAAATATTTTCCGCCTGTTAAGTTGTTGAGGGCTGATTTCTTGTCCTGTGATAAAAAGCCTTCTGTTTCGACTGCCAAACCTTTCAGGGGAGCGTTTGCAAGCTTCTGGCATCATTTTTGAGCGAATTGCCAAAAGTCAGATTTTTGCTGAAATTCTGACCCCGGGGCTTAGGGATTTTTTCAAAAAAATATTTTCCGCCGGTTAAGTTGTTGAGGGCTGATTTCTTGTCCTGTGATAAAAAGCCTTCTGTTTCGACTGCCAAACCTTTCAGGGGAGCATTTCCAAGCTTCTGGCATCATTTTTGAGTGAATTGCCAAAAGTCAGATTTTTGCTGAAATTCTGACCCCGAGGCTTAGGGATTTTTTCAAAAAAAATATTTTCCGCCGGTTAAGTTGTTGAGGGCTGATTTCTTGTCCTGTGATAAAAAGCCTTCTGTTTCGACTGCCAAACCTTTCAGCGGAGCATTTGCAAGCTTCTGGCATCATTTTTGAGCGAATTGCCAAAAGTCAGATTTTTGTTGAAATTCTGAACCCGGGGCTTAGGGATTTTTTCAAAAAAATATTTTCCGCCGGTTAAGTTGTTGAGGGCTGATTTCTTGTCTTGTGATAAAAAGCCTTCTGTTTCGACTGCCAAACCTTTCAGGGGAGCATTTGCAAGCTTCTGGCATCATTTTTGAGTGAATTGCCAAAAGTCAGATTTTTGTTGAAATTCTGACCCCAGGGCTTAGGGATTTTTTCAAAAAAAATATTTTCCGCCGGTTAAGTTGTTGAGGGCTGATTTCTTGTCCTGTGATAAAAAGCCTACTGTTTCTACTGCCAAACCTTTCAGGGGAGCATTTGCATGTTTCTGGCATCATTTTTGAGTGAATTGCCAAAAGTCAGATTTTTGCTGAAATTCTGACCCCGGGGCTTAGGGATTTTTTCAAAAAAATATTTTCCACCGGTTAAGTTGTTGAGGGCTGATTTCTTGTCCTGTGATAAAAAGCCTTCTGTTTCGACTGCCAAACCTTTCAGGGGAGCGTTTGCAAGCTTCTGGCATCATTTTTAAGTGAATTGCCAAAAGTCAGATTTTTGCTGAAATTCTGACCCCGGGGCTTAGGGATTTTTTCAAAAAAATATTTTCCCCCGGTTAAGTTGTTGAGGGCTGATTTCTTGTCCTGTGATAAAAAGCCTTCTGTTTCGACTGCCAAACCTTTCAGGGGAGCATTTGCAAGCTTCTGGCATCATTTTTGAGCGAATTGCCAAAAGTCAGATTTTTGCTGAAATTCTGACCCCGGGGCTTAGGGATTTTTTCAAAAAAATATTTTCCGCCGGTTAAGTTGTTGAGGGCTGATTTCTTGTCCTGTGATAAAAAGCCTTCTGTTTCGACTGCCAAACCTTTCAGGGGAGCATTTCCAAGCTTCTGGCATCATTTTTGAGTGAATTGCCAAAAGTCAGATTTTTGCTGAAATTCTGACCCCGGGGCTTAGGGATTTTTTCAAAAAAATATTTTCCGCCGGTTAAGTTGTTGAGGGCTGATTTCTTGTCCTGTGATAAAAAGCCTTCTGTTTCGACTGCCAAACCTTTCAGGGGAGCATTTGCAAGCTTCTGGCATCATTTTTGAGTGAATTGCCAAAAGTCAGATTTTTGATGAAATTCTGACCCCAGGGCTTAGGGATTTTTTCAAAAAAAATATTTTCCGCCGGTTAAGTTGTTGAGGGCTGATTTCTTGTCCTGTGATAAAAAGCCTACTGTTTCTACTGCCAAACCTTTCAGGGGAGCATTTGCATGTTTCTGGCATCATTTTTGAGTGAATTGCCAAAATTCAGATTTTTGCTGAAATTCTGACCCCTGGGCTTAGGGATTTTTTCAAAAAAATATTTTCCGCCTGTTAAGTTGTTGAGGGCTGATTTCTTGTCCTGTGATAAAAAGCCTTCTGTTTCGACTGCCAAACCTTTCAGGGGAGCATTTGCAAGCTTCTGGCATCATTTTTGAGCGAATTGTCAAAAGTCAGATTTTTGCTGAAATTGTGACCCCGGGGCTTAGGGATTTTTTCAAAAAAATATTTTCCGCCGGTTAAGTTGTTGAGGGCAGATTTCTTGTCCTGTGATAAAAAGCCTTCTGTTTCGACTGCCAAACCTTTCAGGGGAGCGTTTGCAAGCTTCTGGCATCATTTTTGAGTGAATTGCCAAAAGTCAGATTTCTGCTTAAATTCTGACCCCGGGGCTTAGGGATTTTTTCAAAAAAATATTTTCCGGCGGTTAAGTTGTTGAGGGCTGATTTCTTGTCCTGTGATAAAAAGCCTTCTGTTTCGACTGCCAAACCTTTCAGGGGAGCATTTCCAAGCTTCTGGCATAATTTTTGAGCGAATTGCCAAAAGTCAGATTTTTGCTGAAATTCTGACCCCGGGGCTTAGGGATTTTTTCAAAAAAATATTTTCCGCCGGTTAAGTTGTTGAGGGCTGATTTCTTGTCCTGTGATAAAAAGCCTTCTGTTTCGACTGCCAAACCTTTCAGGGGAGCATTTGCAAGCTTCTGGCATCATTTTTGAGCGAATTGCCAAAAGTCAGATTTTTCTTGAAATTCTGACCCCGGGGCTTAGGGATTTTTTCAAACAAATATTTTCCGCCGGTTAAGTTGTTGAGGGCTGATTTCTTGTCCTGTGATAAAAAGCCTTCTGTTTCGACTGCCAAACCTTTCAGGGGAGCATTTGCAAGCTTCTGGCATCATTTTTGAGTGAATTGCCAAAAGTCAGATTTTTGTTGAAATTCTGTCCCCAGGGCTTAGGGATTTTTTCAAAAAAAATATTTTCCGCCGGTTAAGTTGTTGAGGGCTGATTTCTTGTCCTGTTATAAAAAGCCTTCTGTTTCTACTGCCAAACCTTTCAGGGGAGCATTTGCATGTTTCTGGCATCATTTTTGAGTGAATTGTCAAAAGTCAGATTTCTGCTGAAATTGTGACCCCGGGGCTTAGGGATTTTTTCAAAAAAATATTTTCCGCTGGTTAAGTTGTTGAGGGCTGATTTCTTGTCCTGTGATAAAAAGCCTTCTGTTTCGACTGCCAAACCTTTCAGGGGAGCATTTGCAAGCCTCTGGAATCATTTTTGAGTGAATTGCCAAAAGTCAGATTTTTGCTGAAATTCTGACCCCGGGGCTTAGGGATTTTCTCAAAAAAATATTTTCCGCCGGTTAAGTTGTTGAGGGCTGATTTCTTGTCCTGTTATAAAAAGCCGTCTGTTTCTACTGCCAAACCTTTCAGGGGAGCATTTGCATGTTTCTGGCATCATTTTTGAGTGAATTGTCAAAAGTCAGATTTTTGCTGAAATTGTGACCCCGGGGCTTAGGGATTTTTTCAAAAAAATATTTTCCGCTGGTTAAGTTGTTGAGGGCTGATTTCTTGTCCTGTGATAAAAAGCCTTCTGTTTCGACTGCCAAACCTTTCAGGGGAGCATTTGCAAGCTTCTGGCATCATTTTTGAGCGAATTGCCAAAAGTCAGATTTTTGCTGAAATTCTGACCCCGGGGCTTAGGGATTTTTTCAAACAAATATTTTCCGCCGGTTAAGTTGTTGAGGGCTGATTTCTTGTCCTGTGATAAAAAGCCTTCTCTTTCGACTGCCAAACCTTTCAGGGGAGCATTTGCAAGCTTCTGGCATCATTTTTGAGTGAATTGCCAAAAGTCAGATTTTTGTTGAAATTCTGTCCCCAGGGCTTAGGGATTTTTTCAAAAAAAATATTTTCCGCCGGTTAAGTTGTTGAGGGCTGATTTCTTGTCCTGTTATAAAAAGCCTTCTGTTTCTACTGCCAAACCTTTCAGGGGAGCATTTGCATGTTTCTGGCATCATTTTTGAGTGAATTGTCAAAAGTCAGATTTTTGCTGAAATTGTGACCCCGGGGCTTAGGGATTTTTTCAAAAAAATATTTTCCGCTGGTTAAGTTGTTGAGGGCTGATTTCTTGTCCTGTGATAAAAAGCCTTCTGTTTCGACTGCCAAACCTTTCAGGGGAGCATTTGCAAGCTTCTGGCATCATTTTTGAGTGAATTGCCAAAAGTCAGATTTTTGGTGAAATTCTGACCCCGGGGCTTAGGGATTTTTTCAAAAAAATATTTTCCGCCGGTTAAGTTGTTGAGGGCTGATTTCTTGTCCTGTTATAAAAAGCCTTCTGTTTCTACTGCCAAACCTTTCAGGGGAGCATTTGCATGTTTCTGGCATCATTTTTGAGTGAATTGTCAAAAGTCAGATTTTTGCTGAAATTGTGACCCCGGGGCTTAGGGATTTTTTCAAAAAAATATTTTCCGCTGGTTAAGTTGTTGAGGGCTGATTTCTTGTCCTGTGATAAAAAGCCTTCTGTTTCGACTGCCAAACCTTTCAGGGGAGCATTTGCAAGCTTCTGGCATCATTTTTGAGCGAATTGCCAAAAGTCAGATTTTTGCTGAAATTCTGACCCCGGGGCTTAGGGATTTTTTCAAAAAAATATTTTCCGCCGGTTAAGTTGTTGAGGGCTGATTTCTTGTCCTGTGATAAAAAGCCTTCTGTTTCGACTGCCAAACCTTTCAGGGGAGCATTTCCAAGCTTCTGGCATCATTTTTGAGTGAATTGCCAAAAGTCAGATTTTTGCTGAAATTCTGACCCCGGGGCTTAGGGATTTTTTCAAAAAAATATTTTCCGGCGGTTAAGTTGTTGAGGGCTGATTTCTTGTCCTGTGATAAAAAGCCTTCTGTTTCGACTGCCAAACCTTTCAGGGGAGCATTTGCAAGCTTCTGGCATCATTTTTGAGTGAATTGCCAAAAGTCAGATTTTTGATGAAATTCTGACCCCAGGGCTTAGGGATTTTTTCAAAAAAAATATTTTCCGCCGGTTAAGATGTTGAGGGCTGATTTCTTGTCCTGTGATAAAAAGCCTTCTGTTTCGACTGCCAAACCTTTCAGGGGAGCATTTCCAAGCTTCTGGCATCATTTTTGAGCGAATTGCCAAAAGTCAGATTTTTGCTGAAATTCTGACCCCGGGGCTTAGGGATTTTTTCAAAAAAATATTTTCCGCCGGTTAAGTTGTTGAGGGCTGATTTCTTGTCCTGTGATAAAAAGCCTTCTGTTTCGACTGCCAAACCTTTCAGGGGAGCATTTGCAAGCTTCTGGCATCATTTTTGAGCGAATTGCCAAAAGTCAGATTTTTCTTGAAATTCTGACCCCGGGGCTTAGGAATTTTTTCAAACAAATATTTTCCGCCGGTTAAGTTGTTGAGGGCTGATTTCTTGTCCTGTGATAAAAAGCCTTCTGTTTCGACTGCCAAACCTTTCAGGGGAGCATTTGCAAGCTTCTGGCATCATTTTTGAGTGAATTGCCAAAAGTCAGATTTTTGTTGAAATTCTGTCCCCAGGGCTTAGGGATTTTTTCAAAAAAAATATTTTCCGCCGGTTAAGTTGTTGAGGGCTGATTTCTTGTCCTGTTATAAAAAGCCTTCTGTTTCGACTGCCAAACCTTTCAGGGGAGCATTTGCAAGCTTCTGGCATCATTTTTGAGTGAATTGCCAAAAGTCAGATTTTTGCTGAAATTCTGACCCCGGGGCTTAGGGATTTTTTCAAAAAAATATTTTCCGGCGGTTAAGTTGTTGAGGGCTGATTTCTTGTCCTGTGATAAAAAGCCTTCTGTTTCGACTGCCAAACCTTTCAGGGGAGCATTTGCAAGCTTCTGGCATCATTTTTGAGTGAATTGCCAAAAGTCAGATTTTTGATGAAATTCTGACCCCAGGGCTTAGGGATTTTTTCAAAAAAAATATTTTCCGCCGGTTAAGATGTTGAGGGCTGATTTCTTGTCCTGTGATAAAAAGCCTTCTGTTTCGACTGCCAAACCTTTCAGGGGAGCATTTCCAAGCTTCTGGCATCATTTTTGAGCGAATTGCCAAAAGTCAGATTTTTGCTGAAATTCTGACCCCGGGGCTTAGGGATTTTTTCAAAAAAATATTTTCCGCCGGTTAAGTTGTTGAGGGCTGATTTCTTGTCCTGTGATAAAAAGCCTTCTGTTTCGACTGCCAAACCTTTCAGGGGAGCATTTGCAAGCTTCTGGCATCATTTTTGAGCGAATTGCCAAAAGTCAGATTTTTCTTGAAATTCTGACCCCGGGGCTTAGGAATTTTTTCAAACAAATATTTTCCGCCGGTTAAGTTGTTGAGGGCTGATTTCTTGTCCTGTGATAAAAAGCCTTCTGTTTCGACTGCCAAACCTTTCAGGGGAGCATTTGCAAGCTTCTGGCATCATTTTTGAGTGAATTGCCAAAAGTCAGATTTTTGTTGAAATTCTGTCCCCAGGGCTTAGGGATTTTTTCAAAAAAAATATTTTCCGCCGGTTAAGTTGTTGAGGGCTGATTTCTTGTCCTGTTATAAAAAGCCTTCTGTTTCTACTGCCAAACCTTTCAGGGGAGCATTTGCATGTTTCTGGCATCATTTTTGAGTGAATTGTCAAAAGTCAGATTTTTGCTGAAATTCTGACCCCGGGGCTTAGGGATTTTTTCAAAAAAATATTTTCCGCCGGTTAAGTTGTTGAGGGCTGATTTCTTGTCCTGTGATAAAAAGCCTTCTGTTTCGACTGCCAAATCTTTCAGGGGAGCGTTTGCAAGCTTCTGGCATCATTTTTGAGTGAATTGCCAAAAGTCAGATTTTTGCTGAAATTCTGACCCCGGGGCTTAGGGATTTTTTCAAAAAAATATTTTCCCCCGGTTAAGTTGTTGAGGGCTGATTTCTTGTCCTGTGATAAAAAGCCTTCTGTTTCGACTGCCAAACCTTTCAGGGGAGCATTTGCAAGCTTCTGGCATCATTTTTGAGCGAATTGTCAAAAGTCAGATTTTTGCTGAAATTGTGACCCCGGGGCTTAGGGATTTTTTCAAAAAAATATTTTCCGCCGGTTAAGTTGTTGAGGGCAGATTTCTTGTCCTGTGATAAAAAGCCTTCTGTTTCGACTGCCAAACCTTTCAGGGGAGCGTTTGCAAGCTTCTGGCATCATTTTTGAGTGAATTGCCAAAAGTCAGATTTCTGCTTAAATTCTGACCCCGGGGCTTAGGGATTTTTTCAAAAAAATATTTTCCGGCGGTTAAGTTGTTGAGGGCTGATTTCTTGTCCTGTGATAAAAAGCCTTCTGTTTCGACTGCCAAACCTTTCAGGGGAGCATATCCAAGCTTCTGGCATCATTTTTGAGCGAATTGCCAAAAGTCAGATTTTTGCTGAAATTCTGACCCCGGGGCTTAGGGATTTTTTCAAAAAAATATTTTCCGCCGGTTAAGTTGTTGAGGGCTGATTTCTTGTCCTGTGATAAAAAGCCTTCTGTTTCGACTGCCAAACCTTTCAGGGGAGCATTTGCAAGCTTCTGGCATCATTTTTGAGCGAATTGCCAAAAGTCAGATTTTTCTTGAAATTCTGACCCCGGGGCTTAGGGATTTTTTCAAACAAATATTTTCCGCCGGTTAAGTTGTTGAGGGCTGATTTCTTGTCCTGTGATAAAAAGCCTTCTGTTTCGACTGCCAAACCTTTCAGGGGAGCATTTGCAAGCTTCTGGCATCATTTTTGAGTGAATTGCCAAAAGTCAGATTTTTGTTGAAATTCTGTCCCCAGGGCTTAGGGATTTTTTCAAAAAAATATTTTCCACCTGTTAAGTTGTTGAGGGCTGATTTCTTGTCCTGTGATAAAAAGCCTTCTGTTTCGACTGCCAAACCTTTCAGGGGAGCATTTGCAAGGTTCTGGCATCATTTTTGAGTGAATTGCCAAAAGTCAGATTTTTGTTGAAATTCTGACCCCAGGGCTTAGGGATTTTTTCAAAAAAAATATTTTCCGCCGGTTAAGTTGTTGAGGGCTGATTTCTTGTCCTGTGATAAAAAGCCTTCTGTTTCGACTGCCAAACCTTTCAGGGGAGCGTTTGCAAGCTTCTGGCATCATTTTTGAGTGAATTGCCAAAAGTCAGATTTTTGCTGAAATTCTGACCCCGGGGCTTAGGGATTTTTTCAAAAAAATATTTTCCGCCGGTTAAGTTATTGAGGGCTGATTTCTTGTCCTGTGATAAAAAGCCTTCTGTTTCGACTGCCAAACCTTTCAGCGGAGCATTTGCAAGCTTCTGGCATCATTTTTGAGTGAATTGCCAAAAGTCAGATTTTTGCTGAAATTCTGACCCCGGGGCTTAGGGATTTTTTCAAAAAAATATTTTCCGCCGGTTAAGTTGTTGAGGGCTGATTTCTTGTCCTGTGATAAAAAGCCTTCTGTTTCGACTGCCAAATCTTTCAGGGGAGCGTTTGCAAGCTTCTGGCATCATTTTTGAGTGAATTGCCAAAAGTCAGATTTTTGTTGAAATTGTGACCCCGGGGCTTAGGGATTTTTTCAAAAAAATATTTTCCGCCGGTTAAGTTGTTGAGGGCTGATTTCTTGTCCTGTGATAAAAAGCCTTCTGTTTCGACTGCCTAACCTTTCAGGGGAGCATTTGCAAGCTTCTGGCATCATTTTTGAGTGAATTGCCAAAATTCAGATTTTTGCTGAAATTCTGACCCCGGGGCTTAGGGATTTTTTCAAAAAAATATTTTCCGCCGGTTAAGTTGTTGAGGGCTGATTTCTTGTCCTGTGATAAAAAGCCTTCTGTTTCGACTGCCAAACCTTTCAGGGGAGCATTTGCAAGCTTCTGGCATCATTTTTGAGTGAATTGCCAAAAGTCAGATTTTTGTTGAAATTCTGACCCCGGGGCTTAGGGATTTTTTCAAAAAAATATTTTCCGCCGGTTAAGTTGTTGAGGGCTGATTTCTTGTCCTGTGATAAAAAGCCTTCTGTTTCGACTGCCAAACCTTTCAGGGGAGCATTTGCAATCGGTTGGTACCATTTTTGAGTGAATTGCCAAAAGTCAGATTTTTGCTGAAATTCTGACCCCGGGGCTTAGGGATTTTTTCAAAAAAATATTTTCCGCCTGTTAAGTTGTTGAGGGCTGATTTCTTGTCCTGTGATAAAAAGCCTTCTGTTTCGACTGCCAAACCTTTCAGGGGAGCATTTGCAAGCTTCTGGCATCATTTTTGAGTGAATTGCCAAAAGTCAGATTTTTGTTGAAATTCTGACCCCGGGGCTTAGGGATTTTTTCAAAAAAATATTTTCCGGCGGTTAAGTTGTTGAGGGCTGATTTCTTGTCCTGTGATAAAAAGCCTTCTGTTTCGACTGCCATACCTTTCAGGGGAGCATTTGCAACCGGTTGGTACCATTTTTGAGTGAATTGCCAAAAGTCAGATTTTTGCTGAAATTCTGACCCCGGGGCTTAGGGATTTTTTCAAAAAAATATTTTCCGCCGGTTAAGTTATTGAGGGCTGATTTCTTGTCCTGTGATAAAAAGCCTTCTGTTTCGACTGCCAAACCTTTCAGGGGAGCATTTGCAAGGTTCTGGCATCATTTTTGAGTGAATTGCCAAAAGTCAGATTTTTGCTGAAATTCTGACCCCGGTGCTTAGGGATTTTTTCAAAAAAATATTTTCCGCCGGTTAAGTTGTTGAGGGCGGATTTCTTGTCCTGTGATAAAAAGCCTTCTGTTTCGACTGCCAAATCTTTCAGGGGAGCATTTGCAAGCTTCTGGCATCATTTTTGAGTGAATTGCCAAAAGTCAGATTTTTGTTGAAATTGTGACCCCGGGGCTTCGGGATTTTTTCAAAAAAATATTTTCCGCCGGTTAAGTTGTTGAGGGCTGATTTCTTGTCCTGTGATAAAAAGCCTTCTGTTTCGACTGCCTAACCTTTCAGGGGAGCATTTGCAAGCTTCTGGCATCATTTTTGAGTGAATTGCCAAAAGTCAGATTTTTGTTGAAATTCTGACCCCAGGGCTTAGGGATTTTTTCAAAAAAAAATATTTTCCGCCGGTTAAGTTGTTGAGGGCTGATTTCTTGTCCTGTGATAAAAAGCCTTCTGTTTCGACTGCCAAACCTTTCAGGGGAGCGTTTGCAAGCTTCTGGCATCATTTTTGAGTGAATTGCCAAAAGTCAGATTTTTGCTGAAATTCTGACCCCGGGGCTTAGGGATTTTTTCAAAAAAATATTTTCCGCCGGTTAAGTTATTGAGGGCTGATTTCTTGTCCTGTGATAAAAAGCCTTCTGTTTCGACTGCCAAACCTTTCAGGGGAGCATTTGCAAGGTTCTGGCATCATTTTTGAGTGAATTGCCAAAAGTCAGATTTTTGCTGAAATTCTGACCCCGGGGCTTAGGGATTTTTTCAAAAAAATATTTTCCGCCGGTTAAGTTGTTGAGGGCTGATTTCTTGTCCTGTGATAAAAAGCCTTCTGTTTCGACTGCCAAATCTTTCAGGGGAGCATTTGCAAGCTTCTGGCATCATTTTTGAGTGAATTGCCAAAATCCAGATTTTTGCTGAAATTCTGACCCCGGGGCTTAGGGATTTTTTCAAAAAAATATTTTCCGCCTGTTAAGTTGTTGAGGGCTGATTTCTTGTCCTGTGATAAAAAGCCTTCTGTTTCGACTGCCAAACCTTTCAGGGGAGCATTTGGAAGCTTCTGGCATCATTTTTGAGTGAATTACCAAAAGTCAGATTTTTGCTGAAATTGTGACCCCGTGGCTTAGGGATTTTTTCAAAAAAATATTTTCCGCCGGTTAAGTTGTTGAGGGCTGATTTCTTGTCCTGTGATAAAAAGCCTTCTGTTTCGACTGGCAAACCTTTCAGGGGAGCGTTTGCAAGCTTCTGGCATCATTTTTGAGTGAATTGCCAAAATTCAGATTTTTGCTGAAATTCTGACCCCAGGGCTTAGGGATTTTTTCAAAAAAAAATATTTTCCGCCGGTTAAGTTGTTGAGGGCTGATTTCTTGTCCTGTGATAAAAAGCCTTCTGTTTCGACTGCCAAACCTTTCAGGGGAGCATTTGCAAGGTTCTGGCATCATTTTTGAGTGAATTGCCAAAAGTCAGATTTTTGCTGAAATTCTGACCCCGGGGCTTAGGGATTTTTTCAAAAAAATATTTTCCGCCGGTTAAGTTGTTGAGGGCTGATTTCTTGTCCTGTGATAAAAAGCCTTCTGTTTCGACTGCCAAATCTTTCAGGGGAGCATTTGCAAGCTTCTGGCATCATTTTTGAGTGAATTGCCAAAATCCAGATTTTTGCTGAAATTCTGACCCCGGGGCTTAGGGATTTTTTCAAAAAAATATTTTCCGCCTGTTAAGTTGTTGAGGGCTGATTTCTTGTCCTGTGATAAAAAGCCTTCTGTTTCGACTGCCAAACCTTTCAGGGGAGCATTTGCAAGCTTCTGGCATCATTTTTGAGTGAATTACCAAAAGTCAGATTTTTGCTGAAATTGTGACCCCGTGGCTTAGGGATTTTTTCAAAAAAATATTTTCCGCCGGTTAAGTTGTTGAGGGCTGATTTCTGGTCCTGTGATAAAAAGCCTTCTGTTTCGACTGCCAAACCTTTCAGGGGAGCATTTGCAAGGTTCTGGCATCATTTTTGAGTGAATTGCCAAAATTCAGATTTTTGATGAAATTCTGACCCCGGGGCTTAGGGATTTTTTCAAAAAAATATTTTCCGCCGGTTAAGTTGTTGAGGGCTGATTTCTTGTCCTGTGATAAAAAGCCTTCTGTTTCGACTGCCAAATCTTTCAGGGGAGCGTTTGCAAGCTTCTGGCATCATTTTTGAGTGAATTGCCAAAAGTCAGATTTTTGTTGAAATTCTGACCCCGGGGCTTAGGGATTTTTTCAAAAAAATATTTTCCGGCGGTTAAGTTGTTGAGGGCTGATTTCTTGTCCTGTGATAAAAAGCCTTCTGTTTCGACTGCCATACCTTTCAGGGGAGCATTTGCAACCGGTTGGTACCATTTTTGAGTGAATTGCCAAAAGTCAGATTTTTGCTGAAATTCTGACCCCGGGGCTTAGGGATTTTTTCAAAAAAATATTTTCCGCCGGTTAAGTTGTTGAGGGCTGATTTCTTGTCCTGTGATAAAAAGCCTTCTGTTTCGACTGCCAAACCTTTTAGGGGAGCGTTTGCAAGCTTCTGGCATCATTTTTGAGTGAATTGCCAAAAGTCAGATTTTTGCAGAAATTCTGACCCCGGGGCTTAGGGATTTTTTCAAAAAAATATTTTCCGCCTGTTAAGTTGTTGAGGGCTGATTTCTTGTCCTGTGATAAAAAGCCTTCTGTTTCGACTGCCAAACCTTTCAGGGGAGCATTTGCAAGCTTCTGGCATCATTTTTGAGTGAATTGCCAAAATTCAGATTTTTGCTGAAATTCTGACCCCGGGGCTTAGGGATTTTTTCAAAAAAATATTTTCCGCCTGTTAAGTTGTTGAGGGCTGATTTCTTGTCCTGTGATAAAAAGCCTTCTGTTTCGACTGCCAAACCTTTCAGGGGAGCATTTGCAAGCTTCTGGCATCATTTTTGAGTGAATTGCCAAAAGTCAGATTTTTGCTGAAATTCTGACCCCGGGGCTTAGGGATTTTTTCAAAAAAATATTTTCCGCCTGTTAAGTTGTTGAGGGCTGATTTCTTGTCCTGTGATAAAAAGCCTTCTGTTTCGACTGCCAAACCTTTCAGGGGAGCATTTGCAAGCTTCTGGCATCATTTTTGAGTGAATTGCCAAAAGTCAGATTTTTGCTGAAATTCTGACCCCGGGGCTTAGGGATTTTTTCAAAAAAATATTTTCCGCCGGTTAAGTTGTTGAGGGCTGATTTCTTGTCCTGTGATAAAAAGCCTTCTGTTTCGACTGCCAAACCTTTCAGGGGAGCGTTTGCAAGCTTCTGGCATCATTGTTGAGTGAATTGCCAAAAGTCAGATTTTTGTTGAAATTCTGACCCCGGGGCTTAGGGATTTTTTCAAAAAAATATTTTCCGCCGGTTAAGTTGTTGAGGGCTGATTTCTTGTCCTGTGATAAAAAGCCTTCTGTTTCGACTGCCAAACCTTTCAGGGGAGCGTTTGCAACCAGTTGGTACCATTTTTGAGTGAATTGCCAAAATTCAGATTTTTGCTGAAATTCTGACCCCGGGGCTTAGGGATTTTTTCAAAAAAATATTTTCCGCCGGTTAAGTTGTTGAGGGCTGATTTCTTGTCCTGTGATAAAAAGCCTTCTGTTTCGACTGCCAAACCTTTCAGGGGAGCGTTTGCAAGCTTCTGGCATCATTTTTGAGTGAATTGCCAAAATTCAGATTTTTGCTGAAATTCTGACCCCGGGGCTTAGGGATTTTTTCAAAAAAATATTTTCCGCCGGTTAAGTTGTTGAGGGCTGATTTCTTGTCCTGTGATAAAAAGCCTTCTGTTTCGACTGCCAAACCTTTCAGGGGAGCATTTCCAAGCTTCTGGCATCATTTTTGAGTGAATTGCCAAAATTCAGATTTTTGATGAAATTCTGACCCCGGGGCTTAGGGATTTTTTCAAAAAAATATTTTCCGCCGGTTAAGTTGTTGAGGGCTGATTTCTTGTCCTGTGATAAAAAGCCTTCTGTTTCGACTGCCAAACCTTTCAGGGGAGCATTTGTAAGGTTCTGGCATCATTTTTGAGTGAATTGCCAAAAGTCAGATTTTTGTTGAAATTCTGACCCCGGGGCTTAGGGATTTTTTCAAAAAAATATTTTCCGCCGGTTAAGTTGTTGAGGGCTGATTTCTTGTCCTGTGATAAAAAGCCTTCTGTTTCGACTGCCAAATCTTTCAGGGGAGCGTTTGCAAGCTTCTGGCATCATTTTTGAGTGAATTGCCAAAAGTCAGATTTTTGTTGAAATTGTGACCCCGGGGCTTAGGGATTTTTTCAAAAAAATATTTTCCGCCGGTTAAGTTGTTGAGGGCTGATTTCTTGTCCTGTGATAAAAAGCCTTCTGTTTCGACTGCCGAACCTTTCAGGGGAGCATTTGCAAGCTTCTGGCATCATTTTTGAGTGAATTGCCAAAATTCAGATTTTGGCTGAAATTCTGACCCCGGGGCTTAGGGATTTTTTCAAAAAAATATTTTCCGCCGGTTAAGTTGTTGAGGGCTGATTTCTTGTCCTGTGATAAAAAGCCTTCTGTTTCGACTGCCAAACCTTTCAGGGGAGCATTTGCAAGGTTCTGGCATCATTTTTGAGTGAATTGCCAAAAGTCAGATTTTTGCTGAAATTCTGACCCCGGTGCTTAGGGATTTTTTCAAAAAAATATTTTCCGCCGGTTAAGTTGTTGAGGGCTGATTTCTTGTCCTGTGATAAAAAGCCTTCTGTTTCGACTGCCAAATCTTTCAGGGGAGCATTTGCAAGCTTCTGGCATCATTTTTGAGTGAATTGCCAAAAGTCAGATTTTTGTTGAAATTCTGACCCCGGGGCTTCGGGATTTTTTCAAAAAAATATTTTCCGCCGGTTAAGTTGTTGAGGGCTGATTTCTTGTCCTGTGATAAAAAGCCTTCTGTTTCGACTGCCTAACCTTTCAGGGGAGCATTTGCAAGCTTCTGGCATCATTTTTGAGTGAATTGCCAAAAGTCAGATTTTTGTTGAAATTCTGACCCCAGGGCTTAGGGATTTTTTCAAAAAAAAATATTTTCCGCCGGTTAAGTTGTTGAGGGCTGATTTCTTGTCCTGTGATAAAAAGCCTTCTGTTTCGACTGCCAAACCTTTCAGGGGAGCGTTTGCAAGCTTCTGGCATCATTTTTGAGTGAATTGCCAAAAGTCAGATTTTTGCTGAAATTCTGACCCCGGGGCTTAGGGATTTTTTCAAAAAAATATTTTCCGCCGGTTAAGTTGTTGAGGGCTGATTTCTTGTCCTGTGATAAAAAGCCTTCTGTTTCGACTGCCAAACCTTTCAGGGGAGCGTTTGCAAGCTTCTGGCATCATTGTTGAGTGAATTGCCAAAAGTCAGATTTTTGTTGAAATTCTGACCCCGGGGCTTAGGGATTTTTTCAAAAAAATATTTTCCGCCGGTTAAGTTGTTGAGGGCTGATTTCTTGTCCTGTGATAAAAAGCCTTCTGTTTCGACTGCCAAACCTTTCAGGGGAGCGTTTGCAACCAGTTGGTACCATTTTTGAGTGAATTGCCAAAATTCAGATTTTTGCTGAAATTCTGACCCCGGGGCTTAGGGATTTTTTCAAAAAAATATTTTCCGCCGGTTAAGTTGTTGAGGGCTGATTTCTTGTCCTGTGATAAAAAGCCTTCTGTTTCGACTGCCAAACCTTTCAGGGGAGCGTTTGCAAGCTTCTGGCATCATTTTTGAGTGAATTGCCAAAATTCAGATTTTTGCTGAAATTCTGACCCCGGGGCTTAGGGATTTTTTCAAAAAAATATTTTCCGCCGGTTAAGTTGTTGAGGGCTGATTTCTTGTCCTGTGATAAAAAGCCTTCTGTTTCGACTGCCAAACCTTTCAGGGGAGCATTTGCAAGCTTCTGGCATCATTTTTGAGTGAATTGCCAAAATTCAGATTTTTGATGAAATTCTGACCCCGGGGCTTAGGGATTTTTTCAAAAAAATATTTTCCGCCGGTTAAGTTGTTGAGGGCTGATTTCTTGTCCTGTGATAAAAAGCCTTCTGTTTCGACTGCCAAATCTTTCAGGGGAGCGTTTGCAAGCTTCTGGCATCATTTTTGAGTGAATTGCCAAAAGTCAGATTTTTGTTGAAATTGTGACCCCGGGGCTTAGGGATTTTTTCAAAAAAATATTTTCCGCCGGTTAAGTTGTTGAGGGCTGATTTCTTGTCCTGTGATAAAAAGCCTTCTGTTTCGACTGCCGAACCTTTCAGGGGAGCATTTGCAAGCTTCTGGCATCATTTTTGAGTGAATTGCCAAAATTCAGATTTTGGCTGAAATTCTGACCCCGGGGCTTAGGGATTTTTTCAAAAAAATATTTTCCGCCGGTTAAGTTGTTGAGGGCTGATTTCTTGTCCTGTGATAAAAAGCCTTCTGTTTCGACTGCCAAACCTTTCAGGGGAGCATTTGCAAGGTTCTGGCATCATTTTTGAGTGAATTGCCAAAAGTCAGATTTTTGCTGAAATTCTGACCCCGGTGCTTAGGGATTTTTTCAAAAAAATATTTTCCGCCGGTTAAGTTGTTGAGGGCTGATTTCTTGTCCTGTGATAAAAAGCCTTCTGTTTCGACTGCCAAATCTTTCAGGGGAGCATTTGCAAGCTTCTGGCATCATTTTTGAGTGAATTGCCAAAAGTCAGATTTTTGTTGAAATTCTGACCCCGGGGCTTCGGGATTTTTTCAAAAAAATATTTTCCGCCGGTTAAGTTGTTGAGGGCTGATTTCTTGTCCTGTGATAAAAAGCCTTCTGTTTCGACTGCCTAACCTTTCAGGGGAGCATTTGCAAGCTTCTGGCATCATTTTTGAGTGAATTGCCAAAAGTCAGATTTTTGTTGAAATTCTGACCCCAGGGCTTAGGGATTTTTTCAAAAAAAAATATTTTCCGCCGGTTAAGTTGTTGAGGGCTGATTTCTTGTCCTGTGATAAAAAGCCTTCTGTTTCGACTGCCAAACCTTTCAGGGGAGCGTTTGCAAGCTTCTGGCATCATTTTTGAGTGAATTGCCAAAAGTCAGATTTTTGCTGAAATTCTGACCCCGGGGCTTAGGGATTTTTTCAAAAAAATATTTTCCGCCGGTTAAGTTGTTGAGGGCTGATTTCTTGTCCTGTGATAAAAAGCCTTCTGTTTCGACTGCCAAACCTTTCAGGGGAGCGTTTGCAAGCTTCTGGCATCATTGTTGAGTGAATTGCCAAAAGTCAGATTTTTGTTGAAATTCTGACCCCGGGGCTTAGGGATTTTTTCAAAAAAATATTTTCCGCCGGTTAAGTTGTTGAGGGCTGATTTCTTGTCCTGTGATAAAAAGCCTTCTGTTTCGACTGCCAAACCTTTCAGGGGAGCGTTTGCAACCAGTTGGTACCATTTTTGAGTGAATTGCCAAAATTCAGATTTTTGCTGAAATTCTGACCCCGGGGCTTAGGGATTTTTTCAAAAAAATATTTTCCGCCGGTTAAGTTGTTGAGGGCTGATTTCTTGTCCTGTGATAAAAAGCCTTCTGTTTCGACTGCCAAACCTTTCAGGGGAGCGTTTGCAAGCTTCTGGCATCATTTTTGAGTGAATTGCCAAAATTCAGATTTTTGCTGAAATTCTGACCCCGGGGCTTAGGGATTTTTTCAAAAAAATATTTTCCGCCGGTTAAGTTGTTGAGGGCTGATTTCTTGTCCTGTGATAAAAAGCCTTCTGTTTCGACTGCCAAACCTTTCAGGGGAGCATTTGCAAGCTTCTGGCATCATTTTTGAGTGAATTGCCAAAATTCAGATTTTTGATGAAATTCTGACCCCGGGGCTTAGGGATTTTTTCAAAAAAATATTTTCCGCCGGTTAAGTTGTTGAGGGCTGATTTCTTGTCCTGTGATAAAAAGCCTTCTGTTTCGACTGCCAAATCTTTCAGGGGAGCGTTTGCAAGCTTCTGGCATCATTTTTGAGTGAATTGCCAAAAGTCAGATTTTTGTTGAAATTGTGACCCCGGGGCTTAGGGATTTTTTCAAAAAAATATTTTCCGCCGGTTAAGTTGTTGAGGGCTGATTTCTTGTCCTGTGATAAAAAGCCTTCTGTTTCGACTGCCGAACCTTTCAGGGGAGCATTTGCAAGCTTCTGGCATCATTTTTGAGTGAATTGCCAAAATTCAGATTTTGGCTGAAATTCTGACCCCGGGGCTTAGGGATTTTTTCAAAAAAATATTTTCCGCCGGTTAAGTTGTTGAGGGCTGATTTCTTGTCCTGTGATAAAAAGCCTTCTGTTTCGACTGCCAAACCTTTCAGGGGAGCATTTGCAAGGTTCTGGCATCATTTTTGAGTGAATTGCCAAAAGTCAGATTTTTGCTGAAATTCTGACCCCGGTGCTTAGGGATTTTTTCAAAAAAATATTTTCCGCCGGTTAAGTTGTTGAGGGCTGATTTCTTGTCCTGTGATAAAAAGCCTTCTGTTTCGACTGCCAAATCTTTCAGGGGAGCATTTGCAAGCTTCTGGCATCATTTTTGAGTGAATTGCCAAAAGTCAGATTTTTGTTGAAATTCTGACCCCGGGGCTTCGGGATTTTTTCAAAAAAATATTTTCCGCCGGTTAAGTTGTTGAGGGCTGATTTCTTGTCCTGTGATAAAAAGCCTTCTGTTTCGACTGCCTAACCTTTCAGGGGAGCATTTGCAAGCTTCTGGCATCATTTTTGAGTGAATTGCCAAAAGTCAGATTTTTGTTGAAATTCTGACCCCAGGGCTTAGGGATTTTTTCAAAAAAAAATATTTTCCGCCGGTTAAGTTGTTGAGGGCTGATTTCTTGTCCTGTGATAAAAAGCCTTCTGTTTCGACTGCCAAACCTTTCAGGGGAGCGTTTGCAAGCTTCTGGCATCATTTTTGAGTGAATTGCCAAAAGTCAGATTTTTGCTGAAATTCTGACCCCGGGGCTTAGGGATTTTTTCAAAAAAATATTTTCCGCCGGTTAAGTTATTGAGGGCTGATTTCTTGTCCTGTGATAAAAAGCCTTCTGTTTCGACTGCCAAACCTTTCAGGGGAGCATTTGCAAGCTTCTGGCATCATTTTTGAGTGAATTGCCAAAAGTCAGATTTTTGTTGAAATTGTGACCCCGGGGCTTAGGGATTTTTTCAAAAAAATATTTTCCGCCGGTTAAGTTGTTGAGGGCTGATTTCTTGTCCTGTGATAAAAAGCCTTCTGTTTCGACTGCCTAACCTTTCAGGGGAGCATTTGCAAGGTTCTGGCATCATTTTTGAGTGAATTGCCAAAAGTCAGATTTTTGCTGAAATTCTGACCCCGGGGCTTAGGGATTTTTTCAAAAAAATATTTTCCGCCGGTTAAGTTGTTGAGGGCTGATTTCTTGTCCTGTGATAAAAAGCCTTCTGTTTCGACTGCCAAATCTTTCAGGGGAGCATTTGCAAGCTTCTGGCATCATTTTTGAGTGAATTGCCAAAAGTCAGATTTTTGTTGAAATTGTGACCCCGGGGCTTCGGGATTTTTTCAAAAAAATATTTTCCGCCGGTTAAGTTGTTGAGGGCTGATTTCTTGTCCTGTGATAAAAAGCCTTCTGTTTCGACTGCCAAACCTTTCAGGGGAGCGTTTGCAAGCTTCTGGCATCATTTTTGAGTGAATTGCCAAAATTCAGATTTTTGCTGAAATTCTGACCCCGGGGCTTAGGGATTTTTTCAAAAAAATATTTTCCGCCGGTTAAGTTGTTGAGGGCTGATTTCTTGTCCTGTGATAAAAAGCCTTCTGTTTCGACTGCCAAACCTTTCAGGGGAGCATTTGCAAGGTTCTGGCATCATTTTTGAGTGAATTGCCAAAAGTCAGATTTTTGTTGAAATTCTGACCCCGGGGCTTAGGGATTTTTTCAAAAAAATATTTTCCGCCGGTTAAGTTGTTGAGGGCTGATTTCTTGTCCTGTGATAAAAAGCCTTCTGTTTCGACTGCCAAATCTTTCAGGGGAGCGTTTGCAAGCTTCTGGCATCATTTTTGAGTGAATTGCCAAAAGTCAGATTTTTGTTGAAATTGTGACCCCGGGGCTTAGGGATTTTTTCAAAAAAATATTTTCCGCCGGTTAAGTTGTTGAGGGCTGATTTCTTGTCCTGTGATAAAAAGCCTTCTGTTTCGACTGCCGAACCTTTCAGGGGAGCATTTGCAAGCTTCTGGCATCATTTTTGAGTGAATTGCCAAAATTCAGATTTTGGCTGAAATTCTGACCCCGGGGCTTAGGGATTTTTTCAAAAAAATATTTTCCGCCGGTTAAGTTGTTGAGGGCTGATTTCTTGTCCTGTGATAAAAAGCCTTCTGTTTCGACTGCCAAACCTTTCAGGGGAGCATTTGCAAGGTTCTGGCATCATTTTTGAGTGAATTGCCAAAAGTCAGATTTTTGCTGAAATTCTGACCCCGGTGCTTAGGGATTTTTTCAAAAAAATATTTTCCGCCGGTTAAGTTGTTGAGGGCTGATTTCTTGTCCTGTGATAAAAAGCCTTCTGTTTCGACTGCCAAATCTTTCAGGGGAGCATTTGCAAGCTTCTGGCATCATTTTTGAGTGAATTGCCAAAAGTCAGATTTTTGTTGAAATTGTGACCCCGGGGCTTCGGGATTTTTTCAAAAAAATATTTTCCGCCGGTTAAGTTGTTGAGGGCTGATTTCTTGTCCTGTGATAAAAAGCCTTCTGTTTCGACTGCCTAACCTTTCAGGGGAGCATTTGCAAGCTTCTGGCATCATTTTTGAGTGAATTGCCAAAAGTCAGATTTTTGTTGAAATTCTGACCCCAGGGCTTAGGGATTTTTTCAAAAAAAAATATTTTCCGCCGGTTAAGTTGTTGAGGGCTGATTTCTTGTCCTGTGATAAAAAGCCTTCTGTTTCGACTGCCAAACCTTTCAGGGGAGCGTTTGCAAGCTTCTGGCATCATTTTTGAGTGAATTGCCAAAAGTCAGATTTTTGCTGAAATTCTGACCCCGGGGCTTAGGGATTTTTTCAAAAAAATATTTTCCGCCGGTTAAGTTGTTGAGGGCTGATTTCTTGTCCTGTGATAAAAAGCCTTCTGTTTCGACTGCCAAACCTTTCAGGGGAGCGTTTGCAAGCTTCTGGCATCATTGTTGAGTGAATTGCCAAAAGTCAGATTTTTGTTGAAATTCTGACCCCGGGGCTTAGGGATTTTTTCAAAAAAATATTTTCCGCCGGTTAAGTTGTTGAGGGCTGATTTCTTGTCCTGTGATAAAAAGCCTTCTGTTTCGACTGCCAAACCTTTCAGGGGAGCGTTTGCAACCAGTTGGTACCATTTTTGAGTGAATTGCCAAAATTCAGATTTTTGCTGAAATTCTGACCCCGGGGCTTCGGGATTTTTTCAAAAAAATATTTTCCGCCGGTTAAGTTGTTGAGGGCTGATTTCTTGTCCTGTGATAAAAAGCCTTCTGTTTCGACTGCCAAACCTTTCAGGGGAGCGTTTGCAAGCTTCTGGCATCATTTTTGAGTGAATTGCCAAAATTCAGATTTTTGCTGAAATTCTGACCCCGGGGCTTAGGGATTTTTTCAAAAAAATATTTTCCGCCGGTTAAGTTGTTGAGGGCTGATTTCTTGTCCTGTGATAAAAAGCCTTCTGTTTCGACTGCCAAACCTTTCAGGGGAGCATTTGCAAGCTTCTGGCATCATTTTTGAGTGAATTGCCAAAATTCAGATTTTTGATGAAATTCTGACCCCGGGGCTTAGGGATTTTTTCAAAAAAATATTTTCCGCCGGTTAAGTTGTTGAGGGCTGATTTCTTGTCCTGTGATAAAAAGCCTTCTGTTTCGACTGCCAAATCTTTCAGGGGAGCGTTTGCAAGCTTCTGGCATCATTTTTGAGTGAATTGCCAAAAGTCAGATTTTTGTTGAAATTGTGACCCCGGGGCTTAGGGATTTTTTCAAAAAAATATTTTCCGCCGGTTAAGTTGTTGAGGGCTGATTTCTTGTCCTGTGATAAAAAGCCTTCTGTTTCGACTGCCTAACCTTTCAGGGGAGCATTTGCAAGCTTCTGGCATCATTTTTGAGTGAATTGCCAAAATTCAGATTTTTGCTGAAATTCTGACCCCGGGGCTTAGGGATTTTTTCAAAAAAATATTTTCCGCCGGTTAAGTTGTTGAGGGCTGATTTCTTGTCCTGTGATAAAAAGCCTTCTGTTTCGACTGCCAAACCTTTCAGGGGAGCATTTGCAAGGTTCTGGCATCATTTTTGAGTGAATTGCCAAAAGTCAGATTTTTGCTGAAATTCTGACCCCGGGGCTTAGGGATTTTTTCAAAAAAATATTTTCCGCCGGTTAAGTTGTTGAGGGCTGATTTCTTGTCCTGTGATAAAAAGCCTTCTGTTTCGACTGCCAAATCTTTCAGGGGAGCATTTGCAAGCTTCTGGCATCATTTTTGAGTGAATTGCCAAAAGTCAGATTTTTGTTGAAATTGTGACCCCGGGGCTTCGGGATTTTTTCAAAAAAATATTTTCCGCCGGTTAAGTTGTTGAGGGCTGATTTCTTGTCCTGTGATAAAAAGCCTTCTGTTTCGACTGCCTAACCTTTCAGGGGAGCATTTGCAAGCTTCTGGCATCATTTTTGAGTGAATTGCCAAAAGTCAGATTTTTGTTGAAATTCTGACCCCAGGGCTTAGGGATTTTTTCAAAAAAAAATATTTTCCGCCGGTTAAGTTGTTGAGGGCTGATTTCTTGTCCTGTGATAAAAAGCCTTCTGTTTCGACTGCCAAACCTTTCAGGGGAGCGTTTGCAAGCTTCTGGCATCATTTTTGAGTGAATTGCCAAAAGTCAGATTTTTGCTGAAATTCTGACCCCGGGGCTTAGGGATTTTTTCAAAAAAATATTTTCCGCCGGTTAAGTTATTGAGGGCTGATTTCTTGTCCTGTGATAAAAAGCCTTCTGTTTCGACTGCCAAACCTTTCAGGGGAGCATTTGCAAGCTTCTGGCATCATTTTTGAGTGAATTGCCAAAAGTCAGATTTTTGTTGAAATTGTGACCCCGGGGCTTAGGGATTTTTTCAAAAAAATATTTTCCGCCGGTTAAGTTGTTGAGGGCTGATTTCTTGTCCTGTGATAAAAAGCCTTCTGTTTCGACTGCCTAACCTTTCAGGGGAGCATTTGCAAGCTTCTGGCATCATTTTTGAGTGAATTGCCAAAATTCAGATTTTTGCTGAAATTCTGACCCCGGGGCTTAGGGATTTTTTCAAAAAAATATTTTCCGCCGGTTAAGTTGTTGAGGGCTGATTTCTTGTCCTGTGATAAAAAGCCTTCTGTTTCGACTGCCAAACCTTTCAGGGGAGCATTTGCAAGGTTCTGGCATCATTTTTGAGTGAATTGCCAAAAGTCAGATTTTTGCTGAAATTCTGACCCCGGGGCTTAGGGATTTTTTCAAAAAAATATTTTCCGCCGGTTAAGTTGTTGAGGGCTGATTTCTTGTCCTGTGATAAAAAGCCTTCTGTGTCGACTGCCAAATCTTTCAGGGGAGCATTTGCAAGCTTCTGGCATCATTTTTGAGTGAATTGCCAAAAGTCAGATTTTTGTTGAAATTGTGACCCCGGGGCTTCGGGATTTTTTCAAAAAAATATTTTCCGCCGGTTAAGTTGTTGAGGGCTGATTTCTTGTCCTGTGATAAAAAGCCTTCTGTTTCGACTGCCAAACCTTTCAGGGGAGCGTTTGCAAGCTTCTGGCATCATTTTTGAGTGAATTGCCAAAATTCAGATTTTTGCTGAAATTCTGACCCCGGGGCTTAGGGATTTTTTCAAAAAAATATTTTCCGCCGGTTAAGTTGTTGAGGGCTGATTTCTTGTCCTGTGATAAAAAGCCTTCTGTTTCGACTGCCAAACCTTTCAGGGGAGCATTTGCAAGGTTCTGGCATCATTTTTGAGTGAATTGCCAAAAGTCAGATTTTTGTTGAAATTCTGACCCCGGGGCTTAGGGATTTTTTCAAAAAAATATTTTCCGCCGGTTAAGTTGTTGAGGGCTGATTTCTTGTCCTGTGATAAAAAGCCTTCTGTTTCGACTGCCAAATCTTTCAGGGGAGCGTTTGCAAGCTTCTGGCATCATTTTTGAGTGAATTGCCAAAAGTCAGATTTTTGTTGAAATTGTGACCCCGGGGCTTCGGGATTTTTTCAAAAAAATATTTTCCGCCGGTTAAGTTGTTGAGGGCTGATTTCTTGTCCTGTGATAAAAAGCCTTCTGTTTCGACTGCCAAACCTTTCAGGGGAGCGTTTGCAAGCTTCTGGCATCATTTTTGAGTGAATTGCCAAAATTCAGATTTTTGCTGAAATTCTGACCCCGGGGCTTAGGGATTTTTTCAAAAAAATATTTTCCGCCGGTTAAGTTGTTGAGGGCTGATTTCTTGTCCTGTGATAAAAAGCCTTCTGTTTCGACTGCCAAACCTTTCAGGGGAGCATTTGCAAGGTTCTGGCATCATTTTTGAGTGAATTGCCAAAAGTCAGATTTTTGTTGAAATTCTGACCCCGGGGCTTAGGGATTTTTTCAAAAAAATATTTTCCGCCGGTTAAGTTGTTGAGGGCTGATTTCTTGTCCTGTGATAAAAAGCCTTCTGTTTCGACTGCCAAATCTTTCAGGGGAGCGTTTGCAAGCTTCTGGCATCATTTTTGAGTGAATTGCCAAAAGTCAGATTTTTGTTGAAATTGTGACCCCGGGGCTTAGGGATTTTTTCAAAAAAATATTTTCCGCCGGTTAAGTTGTTGAGGGCTGATTTCTTGTCCTGTGATAAAAAGCCTTCTGTTTCGACTGCCAAACCTTTCAGGGGAGCATTTGCAAGGTTCTGGCATCATTTTTGAGTGAATTGCCAAAAGTCAGATTTTTGCTGAAATTCTGACCCCGGGGCTTAGGGATTTTTTCAAAAAAATATTTTCCGCCGGTTAAGTTGTTGAGGGCTGATTTCTTGTCCTGTGATAAAAAGCCTTCTGTGTCGACTGCCAAATCTTTCAGGGGAGCATTTGCAAGCTTCTGGCATCATTTTTGAGTGAATTGCCAAAAGTCAGATTTTTGTTGAAATTGTGACCCCGGGGCTTAGGGAATTTTTCAAAAAAATATTTTCCGCCGGTTAAGTTGTTGAGGGCTGATTTCTTGTCCTGTGATAAAAAGCCTTCTGTTTCGACTGCCAAATCTTTCAGGGGAGCGTTTGCAAGCTTCTGGCATCATTTTTGAGTGAATTGCCAAAAGTCAGATTTTTGTTGAAATTGTGACCCCGGGGCTTAGGGATTTTTTCAAAAAAATATTTTCCGCCGGTTAAGTTGTTGAGGGCTGATTTCTTGTCCTGTGATAAAAAGCCTTCTGTTTCGACTGCCTAACCTTTCAGGGGAGCATTTGCAAGCTTCTGGCATCATTTTTGAGTGAATTGCCAAAATTCAGATTTTTGCTGAAATTCTGACCCCGGGGCTTAGGGATTTTTTCAAAAAAATATTTTCCGCCGGTTAAGTAGTTGAGGGCTGATTTCTTGTCCTGTGATAAAAAGCCTTCTGTTTCGACTGCCAAACCTTTCAGGGGAGCATTTGCAAGGTTCTGGCATCATTTTTGAGTGAATTGCCAAAAGTCAGATTTTTGCTGAAATTCTGACCCCGGGGCTTAGGGATTTTTTCAAAAAAATATTTTCCGCCGGTTAAGTTGTTGAGGGCTGATTTCTTGTCCTGTGATAAAAAGCCTTCTGTGTCGACTGCCAAATCTTTCAGGGGAGCATTTGCAAGCTTCTGGCATCATTTTTGAGTGAATTGCCAAAATTCAGATTTTTGCTGAAATTCTGACCCCGGGGCTTAGGGATTTTTTCAAAAAAATATTTTCCGCCGGTTAAGTTGTTGAGGGCTGATTTCTTGTCCTGTGATAAAAAGCCTTCTGTTTCGACTGCCAAACCTTTCAGGGGAGCATTTGCAAGGTTCTGGCATCATTTTTGAGTGAATTGCCAAAAGTCAGATTTTTGTTGAAATTCTGACCCCGGGGCTTAGGGATTTTTTCAAAAAAATATTTTCCGCCGGTTAAGTTGTTGAGGGCTGATTTCTTGTCCTGTGATAAAAAGCCTTCTGTTTCGACTGCCGAACCTTTCAGGGGAGCATTTGCAAGCTTCTGGCATCATTTTTGAGTGAATTGCCAAAATTCAGATTTTGGCTGAAATTCTGACCCCGGGGCTTAGGGATTTTTTCAAAAAAATATTTTCCGCCGGTTAAGTTGTTGAGGGCTGATTTCTTGTCCTGTGATAAAAAGCCTTCTGTTTCGACTGCCAAACCTTTCAGGGGAGCATTTGCAAGGTTCTGGCATCATTTTTGAGTGAATTGCCAAAAGTCAGATTTTTGCTGAAATTCTGACCCCGGTGCTTAGGGATTTTTTCAAAAAAATATTTTCCGCCGGTTAAGTTGTTGAGGGCTGATTTCTTGTCCTGTGATAAAAAGCCTTCTGTTTCGACTGCCAAATCTTTCAGGGGAGCATTTGCAAGCTTCTGGCATCATTTTTGAGTGAATTGCCAAAAGTCAGATTTTTGTTGAAATTGTGACCCCGGGGCTTCGGGATTTTTTCAAAAAAATATTTTCCGCCGGTTAAGTTGTTGAGGGCTGATTTCTTGTCCTGTGATAAAAAGCCTTCTGTTTCGACTGCCTAACCTTTCAGGGGAGCATTTGCAAGCTTCTGGCATCATTTTTGAGTGAATTGCCAAAAGTCAGATTTTTGTTGAAATTCTGACCCCAGGGCTCAGGGATTTTTTCAAAAAAAAATATTTTCCGCCGGTTAAGTTGTTGAGGGCTGATTTCTTGTCCTGTGATAAAAAGCCTTCTGTTTCGACTGCCAAACCTTTCAGGGGAGCGTTTGCAAGCTTCTGGCATCATTTTTGAGTGAATTGCCAAAAGTCAGATTTTTGCTGAAATTCTGACCCCGGGGCTTAGGGATTTTTTCAAAAAAATATTTTCCGCCGGTTAAGTTATTGAGGGCTGATTTCTTGTCCTGTGATAAAAAGCCTTCTGTTTCGACTGCCAAACCTTTCAGGGGAGCATTTGCAAGCTTCTGGCATCATTTTTGAGTGAATTGCCAAAAGTCAGATTTTTGTTGAAATTGTGACCCCGGGGCTTAGGGATTTTTTCAAAAAAATATTTTCCGCCGGTTAAGTTGTTGAGGGCTGATTTCTTGTCCTGTGATAAAAAGCCTTCTGTTTCGACTGCCTAACCTTTCAGGGGAGCATTTGTAAGCTTCTGGCATCATTTTTGAGTGAATTGCCAAAATTCAGATTTTTGCTGAAATTCTGACCCCGGGGCTTAGGGATTTTTTCAAAAAAATATTTTCCGCCTGTTAAGTTGTTGAGGGCTGATTTCTTGTCCTGTGATAAAAAGCCTTCTGTTTCGACTGCCAAACCTTTCAGGGGAGCATTTGCAAGCTTCTGGCATCATTTTTGAGTGAATTGCCAAAAGTCAGATTTTTGTTGAAATTGTGACCCCGGGGCTTCGGGATTTTTTCAAAAAAATATTTTCCGCCGGTTAAGTTGTTGAGGGCTGATTTCTTGTCCTGTGATAAAAAGCCTTCTGTTTCGACTGCCTAACCTTTCAGGGGAGCATTTGCAAGCTTCTGGCATCATTTTTGAGTGAATTGCCAAAAGTCAGATTTTTGTTGAAATTCTGACCCCAGGGCTTAGGGATTTTTTCAAAAAAAAATATTTTCCGCCGGTTAAGTTGTTGAGGGCTGATTTCTTGTCCTGTGATAAAAAGCCTTCTGTTTCGACTGCCAAACCTTTCAGGGGAGCGTTTGCAAGCTTCTGGCATCATTTTTGAGTGAATTGCCAAAAGTCAGATTTTTGCTGAAATTCTGACCCCGGGGCTTAGGGATTTTTTCAAAAAAATATTTTCCGCCGGTTAAGTTATTGAAGGCTGATTTCTTGTCCTGTGATAAAAAGCCTTCTGTTTCGACTGCCAAACCTTTCAGGGGAGCATTTGCAAGCTTCTGGCATCATTTTTGAGTGAATTGCCAAAATCCAGATTTTTGCTGAAATTCTGACCCCGGGGCTTAGGGATTTTTTCAAAAAAATATTTTCCGCCTGTTAAGTTGTTGAGGGCTGATTTCTTGTCCTGTGATAAAAAGCCTTCTGTTTCGACTGCCAAACCTTTCAGGGGAGCATTTGCAAGCTTCTGGCATCATTTTTGAGTGAATTACCAAAAGTCAGATTTTTGCTGAAATTGTGACCCCGTGGCTTAGGGATTTTTTCAAAAAAATATTTTCCGCCGGTTAAGTTGTTGAGGGCTGATTTCTGGTCCTGTGATAAAAAGCCTTCTGTTTCGACTGCCAAACCTTTCAGGGGAGCATTTGCAAGGTTCTGGCATCATTTTTGAGTGAATTGCCAAAATTCAGATTTTTGATGAAATTCTGACCCCGGGGCTTAGGGATTTTTTCAAAAAAATATTTTCCGCCGGTTAAGTTGTTGAGGGCTGATTTCTTGTCCTGTGATAAAAAGCCTTCTGTTTCGACTGCCAAACCTTTCAGGGGAGCGTTTGCAAGCTTCTGGCATCATTTTTGAGTGAATTGCCAAAATTCAGATTTTTGCTGAAATTCTGACCCCGGGGCTTAGGGATTTTTTCAAAAAAATATTTTCCGCCGGTTAAGTTGTTGAGGGCTGATTTCTTGTCCTGTGATAAAAAGCCTTCTGTTTCGACTGCCAAACCTTTCAGGGGAGCGTTTGCAAGGTTCTGGCATCATTTTTGAGTGAATTGCCAAAAGTCAGATTTTTGCTGAAATTCTGACCCCGGGGCTTAGGGATTTTTTCAAAAAAATATTTTCCGCCGGTTAAGTTGTTGAGGGCTGATTTCTTGTCCTGTGATAAAAAGCCTTCTGTTTCGACTGCCAAATCTTTCAGGGGAGCGTTTGCAAGCTTCTGGCATCATTTTTGAGTGAATTGCCAAAAGTCAGATTTTTGTTGAAATTCTGACCCCGGGGCTTAGGGATTTTTTCAAAAAAATATTTTCCGCCGGTTAAGTTGTTGAGGGCTGATTTCTTGTCCTGTGATAAAAAGCCTTCTGTTTCGACTGCCAAACCTTTCAGGGGAGCATTTGCAATCGGTTGGTACCATTTTTGAGTGAATTGCCAAAATTCAGATTTTTGCTGAAATTCTGATCCCGGGGCTTAGGGATTTTTTCAAAAAAATATTTTCCGCCGGTTAAGTTGTTGAGGGCTGATTTCTTGTCCTGTGATAAAAAGCCTTCTGTTTCGACTGCCAAACCTTTCAGGGGAGCATTTGCAAGCTTCTGGCATCATTTTTGAGTGAATTGCCAAAAGTCAGATTTTTGCTGAAATTCTGACCCCGGGGCTTAGGGATTTTTTCAAAAAAATATTTTCCGCCGGTTAAGTTGTTGAGGGCTGATTTCTTGTCCTGTGATAAAAAGCCTTCTGTTTCGACTGCCAAACCTTTCAGGGGAGCGTTTGCAAGCTTCTGGCATCATTTTTGAGTGAATTGCCAAAAGTCAGATTTTTGTTGAAATTCTGACCCCGGGGCTTAGGGATTTTTTCAAAAAAATATTTTCCGGCGGTTAAGTTGTTGAGGGCTGATTTCTTGTCCTGTGATAAAAAGCCTTCTGTTTCGACTGCCATACCTTTCAGGGGAGCATTTGCAACCGGTTGGTACCATTTTTGAGTGAATTGCCAAAAGTCAGATTTTTGCTGAAATTCTGACCCCGGGGCTTAGGGATTTTTTCAAAAAAATATTTTCCGCCGGTTAAGTTGTTGAGGGCTGATTTCTTGTCCTGTGATAAAAAGCCTTCTGTTTCGACTGCCAAACCTTTTAGGGGAGCGTTTGCAAGCTTCTGGCATCATTTTTGAGTGAATTGCCAAAAGTCAGATTTTTGCAGAAATTCTGACCCCGGGGCTTAGGGATTTTTTCAAAAAAATATTTTCCGCCTGTTAAGTTGTTGAGGGCTGATTTCTTGTCCTGTGATAAAAAGCCTTCTGTTTCGACTGCCAAACCTTTCAGGGGAGCATTTGCAAGCTTCTGGCATCATTTTTGAGTGAATTGCCAAAATTCAGATTTTTGCTGAAATTCTGACCCCGGGGCTTAGGGATTTTTTCAAAAAAATATTTTCCGCCTGTTAAGTTGTTGAGGGCTGATTTCTTGTCCTGTGATAAAAAGCCTTCTGTTTCGACTGCCAAACCTTTCAGGGGAGCATTTGCAAGCTTCTGGCATCATTTTTGAGTGAATTGCCAAAAGTCAGATTTTTGCTGAAATTCTGACCCCGGGGCTTAGGGATTTTTTCAAAAAAATATTTTCCGCCTGTTAAGTTGTTGAGGGCTGATTTCTTGTCCTGTGATAAAAAGCCTTCTGTTTCGACTGCCAAACCTTTCAGGGGAGCATTTGCAAGCTTCTGGCATCATTTTTGAGTGAATTGCCAAAAGTCAGATTTTTGCTGAAATTCTGACCCCGGGGCTTAGGGATTTTTTCAAAAAAATATTTTCCGCCGGTTAAGTTGTTGAGGGCTGATTTCTTGTCCTGTGATAAAAAGCCTTCTGTTTCGACTGCCAAACCTTTCAGGGGAGCGTTTGCAAGCTTCTGGCATCATTGTTGAGTGAATTGCCAAAAGTCAGATTTTTGTTGAAATTCTGACCCCGGGGCTTAGGGATTTTTTCAAAAAAATATTTTCCGCCGGTTAAGTTGTTGAGGGCTGATTTCTTGTCCTGTGATAAAAAACCTTCTGTTTCGACTGCCAAACCTTTCAGGGGAGCGTTTGCAACCGGTTGGTACCATTTTTGAGTGAATTGCCAAAATTCAGATTTTTGCTGAAATTCTGACCCCGGGGCTTAGGGATTTTTTCAAAAAAATATTTTCCGCCGGTTAAGTTGTTGAGGGCTGATTTCTTGTCCTGTGATAAAAAGCCTTCTGTTTCGACTGCCAAACCTTTCAGGGGAGCATTTGCAATCGGTTGGTACCATTTTTGAGTGAATTGCCAAAATTCAGATTTTTGCTGAAATTCTGATCCCGGGGCTTAGGGATTTTTTCAAAAAAATATTTTCCGCCGGTTAAGTTGTTGAGGGCTGATTTCTTGTCCTGTGATAAAAAGCCTTCTGTTTCGACTGCCAAACCTTTCAGGGGAGCATTTGCAAGCTTCTGGCATCATTTTTGAGTGAATTGCCAAAAGTCAGATTTTTGCTGAAATTCTGACCCCGGGGCTTAGGGATTTTTTCAAAAAAATATTTTCCGCCGGTTAAGTTGTTGAGGGCTGATTTCTTGTCCTGTGATAAAAAGCCTTCTGTTTCGACTGCCAAACCTTTCAGGGGAGCGTTTGCAAGCTTCTGGCATCATTTTTGAGTGAATTGCCAAAAGTCAGATTTTTGTTGAAATTCTGACCCCGGGGCTTAGGGATTTTTTCAAAAAAATATTTTCCGGCGGTTAAGTTGTTGAGGGCTGATTTCTTGTCCTGTGATAAAAAGCCTTCTGTTTCGACTGCCATACCTTTCAGGGGAGCATTTGCAACCGGTTGGTACCATTTTTGAGTGAATTGCCAAAAGTCAGATTTTTGCTGAAATTCTGACCCCGGGGCTTAGGGATTTTTTCAAAAAAATATTTTCCGCCGGTTAAGTTGTTGAGGGCTGATTTCTTGTCCTGTGATAAAAAGCCTTCTGTTTCGACTGCCAAACCTTTTAGGGGAGCGTTTGCAAGCTTCTGGCATCATTTTTGAGTGAATTGCCAAAAGTCAGATTTTTGCAGAAATTCTGACCCCGGGGCTTAGGGATTTTTTCAAAAAAATATTTTCCGCCTGTTAAGTTGTTGAGGGCTGATTTCTTGTCCTGTGATAAAAAGCCTTCTGTTTCGACTGCCAAACCTTTCAGGGGAGCATTTGCAAGCTTCTGGCATCATTTTTGAGTGAATTGCCAAAATTCAGATTTTGGCTGAAATTCTGACCCCGGGGCTTAGGGATTTTTTCAAAAAAATATTTTCCGCCTGTTAAGTTGTTGAGGGCTGATTTCTTGTCCTGTGATAAAAAGCCTTCTGTTTCGACTGCCAAACCTTTCAGGGGAGCATTTGCAAGCTTCTGGCATCATTTTTGAGTGAATTGCCAAAAGTCAGATTTTTGCTGAAATTCTGACCCCGGGGCTTAGGGATTTTTTCAAAAAAATATTTTTCGCCGGTTAAGTTGTTGAGGGCTGATTTCTTGTCCTGTGATAAAAAGCCTTCTGTTTCGACTGCCAAACCTTTCAGGGGAGCGTTTGCAAGCTTCTGGCATCATTTTTGAGTGAATTGCCAAAAGTCAGATTTTTGTTGAAATTCTGACCCCGGGGCTTAGGGATTTTTTCAAAAAAATATTTTCCGGCGGTTAAGTTGTTGAGGGCTGATTTCTTGTCCTGTGATAAAAAGCCTTCTGTTTCGACTGCCATACCTTTCAGGGGAGCATTTGCAACCGGTTGGTACCATTTTTGAGTGAATTGCCAAAAGTCAGATTTTTGCTGAAATTCTGACCCCGGGGCTTAGGGATTTTTTCAAAAAAATATTTTCCGCCGGTTAAGTTGTTGAGGGCTGATTTCTTGTCCTGTGATAAAAAGCCTTCTGTTTCGACTGCCAAACCTTTTAGGGGAGCGTTTGCAAGCTTCTGGCATCATTTTTGAGTGAATTGCCAAAAGTCAGATTTTTGCAGAAATTCTGACCCCGGGGCTTAGGGATTTTTTCAAAAAAATATTTTCCGCCTGTTAAGTTGTTGAGGGCTGATTTCTTGTCCTGTGATAAAAAGCCTTCTGTTTCGACTGCCAAACCTTTCAGGGGAGCATTTGCAAGCTTCTGGCATCATTTTTGAGTGAATTGCCAAAATTCAGATTTTTGCTGAAATTCTGACCCCGGGGCTTAGGGATTTTTTCAAAAAAATATTTTCCGCCTGTTAAGTTGTTGAGGGCTGATTTCTTGTCCTGTGATAAAAAGCCTTCTGTTTCGACTGCCAAACCTTTCAGGGGAGCATTTGCAAGCTTCTGGCATCATTTTTGAGTGAATTGCCAAAAGTCAGATTTTTGCTGAAATTCTGACCCCGGGGCTTAGGGATTTTTTCAAAAAAATATTTTCCGCCTGTTAAGTTGTTGAGGGCTGATTTCTTGTCCTGTGATAAAAAGCCTTCTGTTTCGACTGCCAAACCTTTCAGGGGAGCATTTGCAAGCTTCTGGCATCATTTTTGAGTGAATTGCCAAAAGTCAGATTTTTGCTGAAATTCTGACCCCGGGGCTTAGGGATTTTTTCAAAAAAATATTTTCCGCCGGTTAAGTTGTTGAGGGCTGATTTCTTGTCCTGTGATAAAAAGCCTTCTGTTTCGACTGCCAAACCTTTCAGGGGAGCGTTTGCAAGCTTCTGGCATCATTGTTGAGTGAATTGCCAAAAGTCAGATTTTTGTTGAAATTCTGACCCCGGGGCTTAGGGATTTTTTCAAAAAAATATTTTCCGCCGGTTAAGTTGTTGAGGGCTGATTTCTTGTCCTGTGATAAAAAGCCTTCTGTTTCGACTGCCAAACCTTTCAGGGGAGCGTTTGCAACCGGTTGGTACCATTTTTGAGTGAATTGCCAAAATTCAGATTTTTGCTGAAATTCTGACCCCGGGGCTTAGGGATTTTTTCAAAAAAATATTTTCCGCCGGTTAAGTTGTTGAGGGCTGATTTCTTGTCCTGTGATAAAAAGCCTTCTGTTTCGACTGCCAAACCTTTCAGGGGAGCATTTGCAATCGGTTGGTACCATTTTTGAGTGAATTGCCAAAATTCAGATTTTTGCTGAAATTCTGATCCCGGGGCTTAGGGATTTTTTCAAAAAAATATTTTCCGCCGGTTAAGTTGTTGAGGGCTGATTTCTTGTCCTGTGATAAAAAGCCTTCTGTTTCGACTGCCAAACCTTTCAGGGGAGCATTTGCAAGCTTCTGGCATCATTTTTGAGTGAATTGCCAAAAGTCAGATTTTTGCTGAAATTCTGACCCCGGGGCTTAGGGATTTTTTCAAAAAAATATTTTCCGCCGGTTAAGTTGTTGAGGGCTGATTTCTTGTCCTGTGATAAAAAGCCTTCTGTTTCGACTGCCAAACCTTTCAGGGGAGCGTTTGCAAGCTTCTGGCATCATTTTTGAGTGAATTGCCAAAAGTCAGATTTTTGATGAAATTCTGACCCCGGGGCTTAGGGATTTTTTCAAAAAAATATTTTCCGCCTATTAAGTTGTTGAGGGCTGATTTCTTGTCCTGTGATTAAAAAGCCTTCTGTTTCGACTGCCAAACCTTTCAGGGGAGCATTTGCAAGCTTCTGGCATCATTTTTGAGTGAATTGCCAAAATTCAGATTTTTGCTGAAATTCTGATCCCGGGGCTTAGGGATTTTTTCAAAAAAATATTTTCCACCTGTTAAGTTGTTGAGGGCTGATTTCTTGTCCTGTGATAAAAAGCCTTCTGTTTCGACTGCCAAACCTTTCAGGGGAGCATTTGCAACCGGTTGGTACCATTTTTGAGTTTATTGCCAAAAGTCAGATTTTTGCTGAAATTCTGACCCCGGGGCTTAGGGATTTTTTCAAAAAAATATTTTCCGCCGGTTAAGTTGTTGAGGGCTGATTTCTTGTCCTGTGATAAAAAGCCTTCTGTTTCGACTGCCAAACCTTTCAGGGGAGCGTTTGCAAGCTTCTGGCATCATTTTTGAGTGAATTGCCAAAATTCAGATTTTTGCTGAAATTCTGACCCCGGGGCTTAGGGATTTTTTCAAAAAAATATTTTCCGCCGGTTAAGTTGTTGAGGGCTGATTTCTTGTCCTGTGATAAAAAGCCTTCTGTTTCGACTGCCAAACCTTTCAGGGGAGCATTTGCAAGCTTCTGGCATCATTTTTGAGTGAATTGCCAAAAGTCAGATTTTTGCTGAAATTCTGACCCCGGGGCTTAGGGATTTTTTCAAAAAAATATTTTCCGCCGGTTAAGTTGTTGAGGGCTGATTTCTTGTCCTGTGATAAAAAGCCTTCTGTTTCGACTGCCTAACCTTTCAGGGGAGCATTTGCAAGCTTCTGGCATCATTTTTGAGTGAATTGCCAAAAGTCAGATTTTTGTTGAAATTCTGACCCCAGGGCTTAGGGATTTTTTCAAAAAAAATATTTTCCGCCGGTTAAGTTTTTGAGGGCTGATTTCTTGTCCTGTGATAAAAAGCCTTCTGTTTCGACTGCCAAACCTTTCAGGGGAGCGTTTGCAAGCTTCTGGCATCATTTTTGAGTGAATTGCCAAAATTCAGATTTTTGCTGAAATTCTGACCCCGGGGCTTAGGGATTTTTTCAAAAAAATATTTTCCGGCGGTTAAGTTGTTGAGGGCTGATTTCTTGTCCTGTGATAAAAAGCCTTCTGTTTCGACTGCCAAACCTTTTAGGGGAGCGTTTGCAAGCTTCTGGCATCATTTTTGAGTGAATTGCCAAAAGTCAGATTTTTGCTGAAATTCTGACCCTGGGGCTTAGGGATTTTTTCAAAAAAATATTTTCCGCCTGTTAAGTTGTTGAGGGCTGATTTCTTGTCCTGTGATAAAAAGCCTTCTGTTTCGACTGCCAAACCTTTCAGGGGAGCATTTGCAAGCTTCTGGCATCATTTTTGAGTGAATTGCCAAAAGTCAGATTTTTGCTGAAATTCTGACCCCGGGGCTTAGGGATTTTTTCAAAAAAATATTTTCCGCCGGTTAAGTTGTTGAGGGCTGATTTCTTGTCCTGTGATAAAAAGCCTTCTGTTTCGACTGCCAAACCTTTCAGGGGAGCGTTTGCAAGCTTCTGGCATCATTTTTGAGTGAATTGCCAAAAGTCAGATTTTTGTTGAAATTCTGACCCCGGGGCTTAGGGATTTTTTCAAAAAAATATTTTCCGCCGGTTAAGTTGTTGAGGGCTGATTTCTTGTCCTGTGATAAAAAGCCTTCTGTTTCGACTGCCAAACCTTTCAGGGGAGCATTTGCAAGCTTCTGGCATCATTTTTGAGTGAATTGCCAAAATTCAGATTTTTGCTGAAATTCTGATCCCGGGGCTTAGGGATTTTTTCAAAAAAATATTTTCCACCTGTTAAGTTGTTGAGGGCTGATTTCTTGTCCTGTGATAAAAAGCCTTCTGTTTCGACTGCCAAACCTTTCAGGGGAGCATTTGCAAGCTTCTGGCATCATTTTTGAGTGAATTGCCAAAAGTCAGATTTTTGCTGAAATTCTGACCCCGGGGCTTAGGGATTTTTTCAAAAAAATATTTTCCGCCGGTTAAGTTGTTGAGGGCTGATTTCTTGTCCTGTGATAAAAAGCCTTCTGTTTCGACTGCCAAACCTTTCAGGGGAGCATTTGCAACCGGTTGGTACCATTTTTGCGTTTATTGCCAAAAGTCAGATTTTTGCTGAAATTCTGACCCCGGGGCTTAGGGATTTTTTCAAAAAAATATTTTCCGCCGGTTAAGTTGTTGAGGGCTGATTTCTTGTCCTGTGATAAAAAGCCTTCTGTTTCGACTGCCAAACCTTTCAGGGGAGCGTTTGCAAGCTTCTGGCATCATTTTTGAGTGAATTGCCAAAATTCAGATTTTTGCTGAAATTCTGACCCCGGGGCTTAGGGATTTTTTCAAAAAAATATTTTCCGCCGGTTAAGTTGTTGAGGGCTGATTTCTTGTCCTGTGATAAAAAGCCTTCTGTTTCGACTGCCAAACCTTTCAGGGGAGCGTTTGCAAGCTTCTGGCATCATTTTTGAGTGAATTGCCAAAAGTCAGATTTTTGCTGAAATTCTGACCCCGGGGCTTAGGGATTTTTTCAAAAAAATATTTTCCGCCGGTTAAGTTGTTGAGGGCTGATTTCTTGTCCTGTGATAAAAAGCCTTCTGTTTCGACTGCCAAACCTTTCAGGGGAGCATTTGCAACCGGTTGGTACCATTTTTGAGTTTATTGCCAAAAGTCAGATTTTTGCTGAAATTCTGACCCCGGGGCTTAGGGATTTTTTCAAAAAAATATTTTCCGCCGGTTAAGTTGTTGAGGGCTGATTTCTTGTCCTGTGATAAAAAGCCTTCTGTTTCGACTGCCAAACCTTTCAGGGGAGCGTTTGCAAGGTTCTGGCATCATTTTTGAGTGAATTGCCAAAATTCAGATTTTTGCTGAAATTCTGACCCCGGGGCTTAGGGATTTTTTCAAAAAAATATTTTCCGCCGGTTAAGTTGTTGAGGGCTGATTTCTTGTCCTGTGATAAAAAGCCTTCTGTTTCGACTGCCAAACCTTTCAGGGGAGCATTTGCAAGCTTCTGGCATCATTTTTGAGTGAATTGCCAAAATTCAGATTTTTGCTGAAATTCTGACCCCGGGGCTTAGGGATTTTTTCAAAAAAATATTTTCCGCCGGTTAAGTTGTTGAGGGCTGATTTCTTGTCCTGTGATAAAAAGCCTTCTGTTTCGACTGCCAAACCTTTCAGGGGAGCGTTTGCAAGGTTCTGGCATCATTTTTGAGTGAATTGCCAAAATTCAGATTTTTGCTGAAATTCTGACCCCGGGGCTTAGGGATTTTTTCAAAAAAATATTTTCCGCCGGTTAAGTTGTTGAGGGCTGATTTCTTGTCCTGTGATAAAAAGCCTTCTGTTTCGACTGCCAAATCTTTCAGGGGAGCGTTTGCAAGCTTCTGGCATCATTTTTGAGTGAATTGCCAAAAGTCAGATTTTTGTTGAAATTGTGACCCCGGGGCTTAGGGATTTTTTCAAAAAAATATTTTCCGCCGGTTAAGTTGTTGAGGGCTGATTTCTTGTCCTGTGATAAAAAGCCTTCTGTTTCGACTGCCTAACCTTTCAGGGGAGCATTTGCAAGCTTCTGGCATCATTTTTGAGTGAATTGCCAAAAGTCAGATTTTTGTTGAAATTCTGACCCCAGGGCTTAGGGATTTTTTCAAAAAAAATATTTTCCGCCGGTTAAGTTGTTGAGGGCTGATTTCTTGTCCTGTGATAAAAAGCCTTCTGTTTCGACTGCCAAACCTTTCAGGGGAGCGTTTGCAAGCTTCTGGCATCATTTTTGAGTGAATTGCCAAAAGTCAGATTTTTGCTGAAATTCTGACCCCGGGGCTTAGGGATTTTTTCAAAAAAATATTTTCCGCCGGTTAAGTTATTGAGGGCTGATTTCTTGTCCTGTGATAAAAAGCCTTCTGTTTCGACTGCCAAACCTTTCAGGGGAGCATTTGCAAGCTTCTGGCATCATTTTTGAGTGAATTGCCAAAATTCAGATTTTTGCTGAAATTCTGACCCCGGGGCTTAGGGATTTTTTCAAAAAAATATTTTCCGCCGGTTAAGTTGTTGAGGGCTGATTTCTTGTCCTGTGATAAAAAGCCTTCTGTTTCGACTGCCAAACCTTTCAGGGGAGCATTTGCAAGCTTCTGGCATCATTTTTGAGTGAATTGCCAAAAGTCAGATTTTTGCTGAAATTGTGACCTCGTGGCTTAGGGATTTTTTCAAAAAAATATTTTCCGCCGGTTAAGTTGTTGAGGGCTGATTTCTGGTCCTGTGATAAAAAGCCTTCTGTTTCGACTGCCAAACCTTTCAGGGGAGCATTTGCAAGGTTCTGGCATCATTTTTGAGTGAATTGCCAAAATTCAGATTTTTGATGAAATTCTGACCCCGGGGCTTAGGGATTTTTTCAAAAAAATATTTTCCGCCGGTTAAGTTGTTGAGGGCTGATTTCTTGTCCTGTGATAAAAAGCCTTCTGTTTCGACTGCCAAACCTTTCAGGGGAGCATTTGCAAGGTTCTGGTATCATTTTTGAGTGAATTGCCAAAATTCAGATTTTTGATGAAATTCTGACCCCGGGGCTTAGGGATTTTTTCAAAAAAATATTTTCCGCCTGTTAAGTTGTTGAGGGCTGATTTCTTGTCCTGTGATAAAAAGCCTTCTGTTTCGACTGCCAAACCTTTCAGGGGAGCATTTGCAAGCTTCTGGCATCATTTTTGAGTGAATTGCCAAAAGTCAGATTTTTGCTGAAATTCTGACCCCGGGGCTTAGGGATTTTTTCAAAAAAATATTTTCCGCCGGTTAAGTTGTTGAGGGCTGATTTCTTGTCCTGTGATAAAAAGCCTTCTGTTTCGACTGCCAAACCTTTCAGGGGAGCGTTTGCAAGCTTCTGGCATCATTTTTGAGTGAATTGCCAAAAGTCAGATTTTTGTTGAAATTCTGACCCCGGGGCTTAGGGATTTCTTCAAAAAAATATTTTCCGCCGGTTAAGTTGTTGAGGGCTGATTTCTAGTCCTGTGATAAAAAGCCTTCTGTTTCGACTGCCAAACCTTTCAGGGGAGCGTTTGCAAGCTTCTGGCATCATTTTTGAGTGAATTGCCAAAAGTCAGATTTTTGCTGAAATTCTGACCCCGGGGCTTAGGGATTTTTTCAAAAAAATATTTTCCGCCGGTTAAGTTATTGAGGGCTGATTTCTTGTCCTGTGATAAAAAGCCTTCTGTTTCGACTGCCAAACCTTTCAGGGGAGCATTTGCAAGCTTCTGGCATCATTTTTGAGTGAATTGCCAAAATTCAGATTTTTGCTGAAATTCTGACCCCGGGGCTTAGGGATTTTTTCAAAAAAATATTTTCCGCCGGTTAAGTTGTTGAGGGCTGATTTCTTGTCCTGTGATAAAAAGCCTTCTGTTTCGACTGCCAAACCTTTCAGGGGAGCATTTGCAAGCTTCTGGCATCATTTTTGAGTGAATTGCCAAAAGTCAGATTTTTGCTGAAATTGTGACCTCGTGGCTTAGGGATTTTTTCAAAAAAATATTTTCCGCCGGTTAAGTTGTTGAGGGCTGATTTCTGGTCCTGTGATAAAAAGCCTTCTGTTTCGACTGCCAAACCTTTCAGGGGAGCATTTGCAAGGTTCTGGCATCATTTTTGAGTGAATTGCCAAAATTCAGATTTTTGATGAAATTCTGACCCCGGGGCTTAGGGATTTTTTCAAAAAAATATTTTCCGCCGGTTAAGTTGTTGAGGGCTGATTTCTTGTCCTGTGATAAAAAGCCTTCTGTTTCGACTGCCAAACCTTTCAGGGGAGCATTTGCAAGGTTCTGGTATCATTTTTGAGTGAATTGCCAAAATTCAGATTTTTGATGAAATTCTGACCCCGGGGCTTAGGGATTTTTTCAAAAAAATATTTTCCGCCTGTTAAGTTGTTGAGGGCTGATTTCTTGTCCTGTGATAAAAAGCCTTCTGTTTCGACTGCCAAACCTTTCAGGGGAGCATTTGCAAGCTTCTGGCATCATTTTTGAGTGAATTGCCAAAAGTCAGATTTTTGCTGAAATTCTGACCCCGGGGCTTAGGGATTTTTTCAAAAAAATATTTTCCGCCGGTTAAGTTGTTGAGGGCTGATTTCTTGTCCTGTGATAAAAAGCCTTCTGTTTCGACTGCCAAACCTTTCAGGGGAGCGTTTGCAAGCTTCTGGCATCATTTTTGAGTGAATTGCCAAAAGTCAGATTTTTGTTGAAATTCTGACCCCGGGGCTTAGGGATTTCTTCAAAAAAATATTTTCCGCCGGTTAAGTTGTTGAGGGCTGATTTCTTGTCCTGTGATAAAAAGCCTTCTGTTTCGACTGCCAAACCTTTCAGGGGAGCGTTTGCAACCGGTTGGTACCATTTTTGAGTGAATTGCCAAAATTCAGATTTTTGCTGAAATTCTGATCCCGGGGCTTAGGGATTTTTTCAAAAAAATATTTTCCGCCGGTTAAGTTGTTGAGGGCTGATTTCTTGTCCTGTGATAAAAAGCCTTCTGTTTCGACTGCCAAACCTTTCAGGGGAGCATTTGCAAGCTTCTGGCATCATTTTTGAGTGAATTGCCAAAAGTCAGATTTTTGCTGAAATTCTGACCCCGGGGCTTAGGGATTTTTTCAAAAAAATATTTTCCGCCGGTTAAGTTGTTGAGGGCTGATTTCTTGTCCTGTGAAAAAAAGCCTTCTGTTTCGACTGCCAAACCTTTCAGGGGAGCGTTTGCAAGCTTCTGGCATCATTTTTGAGTGAATTGCCAAAAGTCAGATTTTTGATGAAATTCTGACCCCGGGGCTTAGGGATTTTTTCAAAAAAATATTTTCCGCCGGTTAAGTTGTTGAGGGCTGATTTCTTGTCCTGTGATAAAAAGCCTTCTGTTTCGACTGCCAAACCTTTCAGGGGAGCGTTTGCAAGCTTCTGGCATCATTTTTGAGTGAATTGCCAAAATTCAGATTTTTGCTGAAATTCTGACCCCGGGGCTTAGGGATTTTTTCAAAAAAATATTTTCCGCCGGTTAAGTTGTTGAGGGCTGATTTCTTGTCCTGTGATAAAAAGCCTTCTGTTTAGACTGCCAAACCTTTCAGGGGAGCGTTTGCAAGCTTCTGGCATCATTTTTGAGTGAATTGCCAAAAGTCAGATTTTTGCTGAAATTCTGACCCCAGGGCTTAGGGATTTTTTCAAAAAAATATTTTCCGCCGGTTAAGTTGTTGAGGGCTGATTTCTTGTCCTGTGATAAAAAGCCTTCTGTTTCGACTGCCAAACCTTTCAGGGGAGCATTTGCAACCGGTTGGTACCATTTTTGAGTTTATTGCCAAAAGTCAGATTTTTGCTGAAATTCTGACCCCGGGGCTTAGGGATTTTTTCAAAAAAATATTTTCCGCCGGTTAAGTTGTTGAGGGCTGATTTCTTGTCCTGTGATAAAAAGCCTTCTGTTTCGACTGCCAAACCTTTCAGGGGAGCGTTTGCAAGGTTCTGGCATCATTTTTGAGTGAATTGCCAAAATTCAGATTTTTGCTGAAATTCTGACCACGGGGCTTAGGGATTTTTTCAAAAAAATATTTTCCGCCGGTTAAGTTGTTGAGGGCTGATTTCTTGTCCTGTGATAAAAAGCCTTCTGTTTCGACTGCCAAACCTTTCAGGGGAGCATTTGCAAGGTTCTGGCATCATTTTTGAGTGAATTGCCAAAAGTCAGATTTTTGCTGAAATTCTGACCCCGGGGCTTAGGGATTTTTTCAAAAAAATATTTTCCGCCGGTTAAGTTGTTGAGGGCTGATTTCTTGTCCTGTGATAAAAAGCCTTCTGTTTCGACTGCCAAAAATTTCAGGGGAGCGTTTGCAAGCTTCTGGCATCATTTTTGAGTGAATTGCCAAAAGTCAGATTTTTGTTGAAATTCTGACGCCAGGGCTTAGGGATTTTTTCAAAAAAAATATTTTCCGCCGGTTAAGTTGTTGAGGGCTGATTTCTTGTCCTGTGATAAAAAGCCTTCTGTTTCGACTGCCAAACCTTTCAGGGGAGCGTTTGCAAGGTTCTGGCATCATTTTTGAGTGAATTGCCAAAATTCAGATTTTTGCTGAAATTCTGACCACGGGGCTTAGGGATTTTTTCAAAAAAATATTTTCCGCCGGTTAAGTTGTTGAGGGCTGATTTCTTGTCCTGTGATAAAAAGCCTTCTGTTTCGACTGCCAAACCTTTCAGGGGAGCATTTGCAAGGTTCTGGCATCATTTTTGAGTGAATTGCCAAAAGTCAGATTTTTGCTGAAATTCTCACCCCGGGGCTTAGGGATTTTTTCAAAAAAATATTTTCCGCCGGTTAAGTTGTTGAGGGCTGATTTCTTGTCCTGTGATAAAAAGCCTTCTGTTTCGACTGCCAAATCTTTCAGGGGAGCGTTTGCAAGCTTCTGGCATCATTTTTGAGTGAATTGCCAAAAGTCAGATTTTTGTTGAAATTGTGACCCCGGGGCTTAGGGATTTTTTCAAAAAAATATTTTCCGCCGGTTAAGTTGTTGAGGGCTGATTTCTTGTCCTGTGATAAAAAGCCTTCTGTTTCGACTGCCTAACCTTTCAGGGGAGCATTTGCAAGCTTCTGGCATCATTTTTGAGTGAATTGCCAAAAGTCAGATTTTTGTTGAAATTCTGACCCCAGGGCTTAGGGATTTTTTCAAAAAAAATATTTTCCGCCGGTTAAGTTGTTGAGGGCTGATTTCTTGTCCTGTGATAAAAAGCCTTCTGTTTCGACTGCCAAACCTTTCAGGGGAGCGTTTGCAAGCTTCTGGCATCATTTTTGAGTGAATTGCCAAAAGTCAGATTTTTGCTGAAATTCTGACCCCGGGGCTTGGGGATTTTTTCAAAAAAATATTTTCCGCCGGTTAAGTTATTGAGGGCTGATTTCTTGTCCTGTGATAAAAAGCCTTCTGTTTCGACTGCCAAACCTTTCAGGGGAGCATTTGCAAGCTTCTGGCATCATTTTTGAGTGAATTGCCAAAATTCAGATTTTTGCTGAAATTCTGACCCCGGGGCTTAGGGATTTTTTCAAAAAAATATTTTCCGCCGGTTAAGTTGTTGAGGGCTGATTTCTTGTCCTGTGATAAAAAGCCTTCTGTTTCGACTGCCAAACCTTTCAGGGGAGCATTTGCAAGCTTCTGGCATCATTTTTGAGTGAATTGCCAAAAGTCAGATTTTTGCTGAAATTGTGACCCCGTGGCTTAGGGATTTTTTCAAAAAAATATTTTCCGCCGGTTAAGTTGTTGAGGGCTGATTTCTGGTCCTGTGATAAAAAGCCTTCTGTTTCGACTGCCAAACCTTTCAGGGGAGCATTTGCAAGGTTCTGGCATCATTTTTGAGTGAATTGCCAAAATTCAGATTTTTGATGAAATTCTGACCCCGGGGCTTAGGGATTTTTTCAAAAAAATATTTTCCGCCGGTTAAGTTGTTGAGGGCTGATTTCTTGTCCTGTGATAAAAAGCCTTCTGTTTCGACTGCCAAACCTTTCAGGGGAGCATTTGCAAGGTTCTGGCATCATTTTTGAGTGAATTGCCAAAATTCAGATTTTTGATGAAATTCTGACCCCGGGGCTTAGGGATTTTTTCAAAAAAATATTTTCCGGCGGTTAAGTTGTTGAGGGCTGATTTCTTGTCCTGTGATAAAAAGCCTTCTGTTTCGACTGCCAAACCTTTCAGGGGAGCGTTTGCAAGCTTCTGGCATCATTTTTGAGTGAATTGCCAAAATTCAGATTTTTGCTGAAATTCTGACCCCGGGGCTTAGGGATTTTTTCAAAAAAATATTTTCCGCTGGTTAAGTTGTTGAGGGCTGATTTCTTGTCCTGTGATAAAAAGCCTTCTGTTTCGACTGCCAAACCTTTCAGGGGAGCATTTGCAAGCTTCTGGCATCATTTTTGAGTGAATTGCCAAAATTCAGATTTTTGCTGAAATTCTGACCCCGGGGCTTAGGGATTTTTTCAAAAAAATATTTTCCGCCGGTTAAGTTGTTGAGGGCTGATTTCTTGTCCTGTGATAAAAAGCCTTCTGTTTCGACTGCCAAACCTTTCAGGGGAGCATTTGCAAGCTTCTGGCATCATTTTTGAGTGAATTGCCAAAAGTCAGATTTTTGCTGAAATTGTGACCCCGTGGCTTAGGGATTTTTTCAAAAAAATATTTTCCGCCGGTTAAGTTGTTGAGGGCTGATTTCTGGTCCTGTGATAAAAAGCCTTCTGTTTCGACTGCCAAACCTTTCAGGGGAGCATTTGCAAGGTTCTGGCATCATTTTTGAGTGAATTGCCAAAATTCAGATTTTTGATGAAATTCTGACCCCGGGGCTTAGGGATTTTTTCAAAAAAATATTTTCCGCCGGTTAAGTTGTTGAGGGCTGATTTCTTGTCCTGTGATAAAAAGCCTTCTGTTTCGACTGCCAAACCTTTCAGGGGAGCATTTGCAAGGTTCTGGCATCATTTTTGAGTGAATTGCCAAAATTCAGATTTTTGATGAAATTCTGACCCCGGGGCTTAGGGATTTTTTCAAAAAAATATTTTCCGGCGGTTAAGTTGTTGAGGGCTGATTTCTTGTCCTGTGATAAAAAGCCTTCTGTTTCGACTGCCAAACCTTTCAGGGGAGCGTTTGCAAGCTTCTGGCATCATTTTTGAGTGAATTGCCAAAATTCAGATTTTGGCTGAAATTCTGACCCCGGGGCTTAGGGATTTTTTCAAAAAAATATTTTCCGCCTGTTAAGTTGTTGAGGGCTGATTTCTTGTCCTGTGATAAAAAGCCTTCTGTTTCGACTGCCAAACCTTTCAGGGGAGCATTTGCAAGGTTCTGGCATCATTTTTGAGTAAATTGCCAAAAGTCAGATTTTTGCTGAAATTCTGACCCCGGGGCTTAGGGATTTTTTCAAAAAAATATTTTCCGCCGGTTAAGTTGTTGAGGGCTGATTTCTTGTCCTGTGATAAAAAGCCTTCTGTTTCGACTGCCAAATCTTTCAGGGGAGCGTTTGCAAGCTTCTGGCATCATTTTTGAGTGAATTGCCAAAAGTCAGATTTTTGTTGAAATTCTGACCCCGGGGCTTAGGGATTTTTTCAAAAGAATATTTTCCGGCGGTTAAGTTGTTGAGGGCTGATTTCTTGTCCTGTGATAAAAAGCCTTCTGTTTCGACTGCCATACCTTTCAGGGGAGCATTTGCAACCGGTTGGTACCATTTTTGAGTGAATTGCCAAAAGTCAGATTTTTGCTGAAATTCTGACCCCGGGGCTTAGGGATTTTTTCAAAAAAATATTTTCCGGCGGTTAAGTTGTTGAGGGCTGATTTCTTGTCCTGTGATAAAAAGCCTTCTGTTTCGACTGCCAAACCTTTTAGGGGAGCGTTTGCAAGCTTCTGGCATCATTTTTGAGTGAATTGCCAAAAGTCAGATTTTTGCAGAAATTCTGACCCCGGGGCTTAGGGATTTTTTCAAAAAAATATTTTCCGCCTGTTAAGTTGTTGAGGGCTGATTTCTTGTCCTGTGATAAAAAGCCTTCTGTTTCGACTGCCAAACCTTTCAGGGGAGCATTTGCAAGCTTCTGGCATCATTTTTGAGTGAATTGCCAAAATTCAGATTTTTGCTGAAATTCTGACCCCGGGGCTTAGGGATTTTTTCAAAAAAATATTTTCCGCCGGTTAAGTTGTTGAGGGCTGATTTCTTGTCCTGTGATAAAAAGCCTTCTGTTTCGACTGCCAAACCTTTCAGGGGAGCATTTGCAAGCTTCTGGCATCATTTTTGAGTGAATTGCCAAAAGTCAGATTTTTGCTGAAATTCTGACCCCGGGGCTTAGGGTTTTTTTCCAAAAAGTATTTTCCGCCTGTTAAGTTGTTGAGGGCTGATTTCTTGTCCTCTGATAAAAAGCCTTCTGTTTCGACTGCCAAACCTTTCAGGGGAGCATTTGCAAGCTTCTGGCATCATTTTTGAGTGAATTGCCAAAAGTCAGATTTTTGCTGAAATTCTGACCCCGGGGCTTAGGGATTTTTTCAAAAAAATATTTTCCGCCGGTTAAGTTGTTGAGGGCTGATTTCTTGTCCTGTCATAAAAAGCCTTCTGTTTCGACTGCCAAACCTTTCAGGGGAGCGTTTGCAAGCTTCTGGCATCATTTTTGAGTGAATTGCCAAAAGTCAGATTTTTGCTGAAATTCTGACCCCGGGGCTTAGGGATTTTTTCAAAAAAATATTTTCCGCCGGTTAAGTTGTTGAGGGCTGATTTCTTGTCCTGTGATAAAAAGCCTTCTGTTTCGACTGCCAAACCTTTCAGGGGAGCGTTTGCAAGCTTCTGGCATCATTTTTGAGTGAATTGCCAAAAGTCAGATTTTTGCTGAAATTCTGACCCCGGGGCTTAGGGATTTTTTCAAAAAAATATTTTCCGCCGGTTAAGTTGTTGAGGGCTGATTTCTTGTCCTGTGATAAAAAGCCTTCTGTTTCGACTGCCAAACCTTTCAGGGGAGCATTTGCAAGCTTCTGGCATCATTTTTGAGTGAATTGCCAAAAGTCAGATTTTTGCTGAAATTCTGACCCCAGGGCTTAGGGATTTTTTCAAAAAAATATTTTCCGCCGGTTAAGTTGTAGAGGGCTGATTTCTTGTACTGTGATAAAAAGCCTTCTGTTTCGACTGCCAAACCTTTCATGGGAGCATTTGCAAGGTTCTGGCATCATTTTTGAGTGAATTGCCAAAATTCAGATTTTTGATGAAATTCTGACCCCGGGGCTTAGGGATTTTTTCAAAAAAATATTTTCCGCCTATTAAGTTGTTGAGGGCTGATTTCTTGTCCTGTGATAAAAAGCCTTCTGTTTCGACTGCCAAACCTTTCAGGGGAGCATTTGCAAGCTTCTGGCATCATTTTTGAGTGAATTGCCAAAATTCAGATTTTTGCTGAAATTCTGATCCCGGGGCTTAGGGATTTTTTCAAAAAAATATTTTCCACCTGTTAAGTTGTTGAGGGCTGATTTCTTGTCCTGTGATAAAAAGCCTTCTGTTTCGACTGCCAAACCTTTCAGTGGAGCATTTGCAAGCTTCTGGCATCATTTTTGAGTGAATTGCCAAAAGTCAGATTTTTGCTGAAATTCTGACCCCGGGGCTTAGGGATTTTTTCAAAAAAATATTTTCCGCCGGTTAAGTTGTTGAGGGCTGATTTCTTGTCCTGTGATAAAAAGCCTTCTGTTTCGACTGCCAAACCTTTCAGGGGAGCGTTTGCAAGCTTCTGGCATCATTTTTGAGTGAATTGCCAAAAGTCAGATTTTTGCTGAAATTGTGACCCCGGGGTTTAGGGATTTTTTCAAAAAAATATTTTCCGCCGGTTAAGTTGTTGAGGGCTGATTTCTTGTCCTGTGATAAAAAGCCTTCTGTTTCGACTGCCAAACCTTTCAGGGGAGCATTTGCAATCGGTTGGTACCATTTTTGAGTGAATTGCCAAAATTCAGATTTTTGCTGAAATTCTGATCCCGGGGCTTAGGGATTTTTTCAAAAAAATATTTTCCGCCGGTTAAGTTGTTGAGGGCTGATTTCTTGTCCTGTGATAAAAAGCCTTCTGTTTCCACTGCCAAACCTTTCAGGGGAGCATTTGCAAGCTTCTGGCATCATTTTTGAGTGAATTGCCAAAAGTCAGATTTTTGCTGAAATTCTGACCCCGGGGCTTAGGGCTTTTTTCAAAAAAATATTTTCCGCCTGTTAAGTTGTTGAGGGCTGATTTCTTGTCCTGTGATAAAAAGCCTTCTGTTTCGACTGCCAAACCTTTCAGGGGAGCGTTTCAAGCTTCTGGCATCATTTTTGAGTGAATTGCCAAAAGTCAGATTTTTGCTGAAATTCTGACCCCGGGGCTTAGGGATTTTTTCAAAAAAATATTTTCCGCCGGTTAAGTTGTTGAGGGCTGATTTCTTGTCTTGTGATAAAAAGCCTTTTGTTTCGACTGCCAAACCTTTCAGGGGAGCATTTGCAACCGGTTGGTACCATTTTTGAGTGAATTGCCAAAAGTCAGATTTTTGTTGAAATTCTGACCCCGGGGCTTAGGGATTTTTTAAAAAAAATATTTTCCGGCGGTTAAGTTGTTGAGGGCTGATTTCTTGTCCTGTGATAAAAAGCCTTCTGTTTCGACTGCCAAACCTTTCAGGGGAGCATTTCCAAGCTTCTGGCATCATTTTTGAGTGAATTGCTTAATTCAGATTTTTGCTGAAATTCTGACCCCGGGGCTTAGGGATTTTTTCAAAAAAATATTTTCCGCCGGTTAAGTTGTTGAGGGCTGATTTCTTGTCCTGTGATAAAAAGCCTTCTGTTTCGACTGCCAAACCTTTCAGGGGAGCGTTTGCAAGCCTCTGGCATCATTTTTGAGTGAATTGCCAAAAGTCAGATTTTTGTTGAAATTCTGATCCCGGGGCTTAGGGATTTTTTCAAAAAAATATTTTCCGCCGGTTAAGTTGTTGAGGGCTGATTTCTTGTCCTGTGATAAAAAGCCTTCTGTTTCGACTGCCAAACCTTTCAGGGGAGCATTTGCAAGCTTCTGGCATCATTTTTGAGTGAATTGCCAAAATTCAGATTTTTGCTGAAATTCTGATCCCGGGGCTTAGGGATTTTTTCAAAAAAATATTTTCCACCTGTTAAGTTGTTGAGGGCTGATTTCTTGTCCTGTGATAAAAAGCCTTCTGTTTCGACTGCCAAACCTTTCAGGGGAGCATTTGCAAGCTTCTGGCATCATTTTTGAGTGAATTGCCAAAAGTCAGATTTTGGCTAAAATTCTGACCCCGGGGCTTAGGGATTTTTTCAAAAAAATATTTTCCGCCGGTTAAGTTGTTGAGGGCTGATTTCTTGTCCTGTGATAAAAAGCCTTCTGTTTCGACTGCCAAACCTTTCAGGGGAGCATTTGCAAGCTTCTGGCATCATTTTTGAGTGAATTGCCAAAATTCAGATTTTTGCTGAAATTCTGATCCCGGGGCTTAGGGATTTTTTCAAAAAAATATTTTCCGCCGGTTAAGTTGTTGAGGGCTGATTTCTTGTCCTGTGATAAAAAGCCTTCTGTTTCGACTGCCAAACCTTTCATGGGAGCATTTGCAAGCTTCTGGCATCATTTTTGAGTGAATTGCCAAAAGTCAGATTTTTGCTGAAATTCTGACCCCAGGGCTTAGGGATTTTTTCAAAAAAATATTTTCCGCCGGTTAAGTTGTTGAGGGCTGATTTCTTGTCCTGTGATAAAAAGCCTTCTGTTTCGACTGCCAAACCTTTCAGGGGAGCATTTGCAAGGTTCTGGCATCATTTTTGAGTGAATTGCCAAAATTCAGATTTTTGATGAAATTCTGACCCCGGGGCTTAGGGATTTTTTCAAAAAAATATTTTCCGCCTATTAAGTTGTTGAGGGCTGATTTCTTGTCCTGTGATAAAAAGCCTTCTGTTTCGACTGCCAAACCTTTCAGGGGAGCATTTGCAAGCTTCTGGCATCATTTTTGAGTGAATTGCCAAAATTCAGATTTTTGCTGAAATTCTGATCCCGGGGCTTAGGGATTTTTTCAAAAAAAATATTTTCCGCCTGTTAAGTTGTTGAGGGCTGATTTCTTGTCCTGTGATAAAAAGCCTTCTGTTTCGACTGCCAAACCTTTCAGGGGAGCATTTGCAAGCTTCTGGCATCATTTTTGAGTGAATTGCCAAAAGTCAGATTTTTACTGAAATTGTGACCCCGGGGCTTAGGGATTTTTTCAAAAAAATATTTTCCGCCTGTTAAGTTGTTGAGGGCTGATTTCTTGTCCTGTGATAAAAAGCCTTCTGTTTCGACTGCCAAACCTTTCAGGGGAGCATTTGCAAGGTCTGGCATCATTTTTGAGTGAATTGCCAAAATTCAGATTTTTGATGAAATTCTGACCCCGGGGCTTAGGGATTTTTTCAAAAAAATATTTTCCGCCTGTTAAGTTGTTGAGGGCTGATTTCTTGTCCTGTGATAAAAAGCCTTCTGTTTCCACTGCCAAACCTTTCAGGGGAGCATTTGCAAGCTTCTGGCATCATTTTTGAGTGAATTGCCAAAAGTCAGATTTTGGCTGAAATTCTGACCCCGGGGCTTAGGGATTTTTTCAAAAAAATATTTTCCGCCGGTTAAGTTGTTGAGGGCTGATTTCTTGTCCTGTAATAAAAAGCCTTCTGTTTCGACTGCCAAACCTTTCATGGGAGCATTTGCAAGCTTCTGGCATCATTTTTGAGTGAATTGCCAAAAGTCAGATTTTTGCTGAAATTCTGACCCCAGGGCTTAGGGATTTTTTCAAAAAAATATTTTCCGCCGGTTAAGTTGTTGAGGGCTGATTTCTTGTCCTGTGATAAAAAGCCTTCTGTTTCGACTGCCAAACCTTTCATGGGAGCATTTGCAAGGTTCTGGCATCATTTTTGAGTGAATTGCCAAAATTCAGATTTTTGATGAAATTCTGACCCCGGGGCTTAGGGATTTTTTCAAAAAAATATTTTCCGCCTATTAAGTTGTTGAGGGCTGATTTCTTGTCCTGTGATAAAAAGCCTTCTGTTTCGACTGCCAAACCTTTCAGGGGAGCATTTGCAAGCTTCTGGCATCATTTTTGAGTGAATTGTCAAAAGTCAGATTTTTGCTGAAATTCTGACCCCGGGGCTAAGGGATTTTTTCAAAAAAATATTTTCCGCCGGTTAAGTTGTTGAGGGCTGATTTCTTGTCCTGTGATAAAAAGCCTTCTGTTTCGACTGCCAAACCTTTCAGGGGAGCATTTGCAACCGGTTGGTACCATTTTTGAGTGAATTGCCAAAAGTCAGATTTTTGCTGAAATTCTGACCCCGGGGCTTAGGGATTTTTTCAAAAAAATATTTTCCGCCTGTTAAGTTGTTGAGGGCTGATTTCTTGTCCTGTGATAAAAAGCCTTCTGTTTCGACTGCCAAACCTTTCAGGGGAGCGTTTGCAAGCTTCTGGCATCATTTTTGAGTGAATTGCCAAAAGTCAGATTTTTGCTGAAATTCTGACCCCGGGGCTTAGGGATTTTTTCAAAAAAATATTTTCCGCCGGTTAAGTTGTTGAGGGCTGATTTCTTGTCCTGTGATACAAAGCCTTCTGTTTCGACTGCCAAACCTTTCATGGGAGCATTTGCAAGCTTCTGGCATCATTTTTGAGTGAATTGCCAAAAGTCAGATTTTTGCTGAAATTCTGACCCCAGGGCTTAGGGATTTTTTCAAAAAAATATTTTCCGCCGGTTAAGTTGTTGAGGGCTGATTTCTTGTCCTGTGATAAAAAGCCTTCTGTTTCGACTGCCAAACCTTTCATGGGAGCATTTGCAAGGTTCTGGCATCATTCTTGAGTGAATTGCCAAAATTCAGATTTTTGATGAAATTCTGACCCCGGGGCTTAGGGATTTTTTCAAAAAAATATTTTCCGCCTATTAAGTTGTTGAGGGCTGATTTCTTGTCCTGTGATAAAAAGCCTTCTGTTTCGACTGCCAAACCTTTCAGGGGAGCATTTGCAAGCTTCTGGCATCATTTTTGAGTGAATTGTCAAAAGTCAGATTTTTGCTGAAATTCTGACCCCGGGGCTAAGGGATTTTTTCAAAAAAATATTTTCCGCCGGTTAAGTTGTTGAGGGCGGATTTCTTGTCCTGTGATAAAAAGCCTTCTCTTTCGACTGCCAAACCTTTCAGGGGAGCATTTGCAACCGGTTGGTACCATTTTTGAGTGAATTGCCAAAAGTCAGATTTTTGCTGAAATTCTGACCCCGGGGCTTAGGGATTTTTTCAAAAAAATATTTTCCGCCTGTTAAGTTGTTGAGGGCTGATTTCTTGTCCTGTGATAAAAAGCCTTCTGTTTCGACTGCCAAACCTTTCAGGGGAGCGTTTGCAAGCTTCTGGCATCATTTTTGAGTGAATTGCCAAAAGTCAGATTTTTGCTGAAATTCTGACCCCGGGGCTTAGGGATTTTTTCAAAAAAATATTTTCCGCCGGTTAAGTTGTTGAGGGCTGATTTCTTGTCTTCTGATAAAAAGCCTTTTGTTTCGACTGCCAAACCTTTCAGGGGAGCATTTGCAAGCTTCTGGCATCATTTTTGAGTGAATTGCCAAAATTCAGATTTTTGATGAAATTCTGACCCCGGGGCTTAGGGATTTTTTCAAAAAAATATTTTCCGCCGGTTAAGTTGTTGAGGGCTGATTTCTTGTCCTGTGATAAAAAGCCTTTGGTTTCGACTGCCAAACCTTTCAGGGGAGCATTTGCAAACTTCTGGCATCATTTTTGAGTAAATTGCCAAAAGTCAGATTTTTGCTGAGATTGTGACCCCGGGGCTTAGGGATTTTTTCAAAAAAATATTTTCCGCCGGTTAAGTTGTTGAGGGCTGATTTCTTGTCCTGTGATAAAAAGCCTTCTGTTTCGACTGCCAAACCTTTCAGGGGAGCATTTCCAAGCTTCTGGCATCATTTTTGAGTGAATTGCCAAAAGTCAGATTTTTGCTGAAATTCTGACCCCGGGGCTTAGGGATTTTTTCAAAAAAATATTTTCGGCCGGTTAAGTTGTTGAGGGCTGATTTCTTGTCCTGTGATAAAAAGCCTTCTGTTTCGACTGCCAAACCTTTCAGGGGAGCATTTGCAACCGGTTGGTACCATTTTTGAGAGAATTGCCAAAAGTCAGATTTTTGCTGAAATTCTGACCCAGGGGCTTAGGGATTTTTTCAAAAAAATATTTTCCGCCGGTTAAGTTGTTGAGGGCTGTTTTCTTGTGCTGTGATAAAAAGCCTTCTGTTTCGACTCCCAATCCTTTCAGGGGAGCATTTACAAGCTTCTGGCATCATTTTTGAGTGAATCGCCAAAAGTCAGATTTTTGCTGAAATTCTGACCCCGGGGCTTAGGGATTTTTTCAAAAAAATATTTTCGGCCGGTTAAGTTGTTGAGGGCTGATTTCATGTCCTGTGATAAAAGCCTTCTGTTTCGACTGCCATACCTTTCAGGGGAGGATTTGCAAGCTTCTGGCATCATTTTTGAGCGAATTGCCAAAAGTCAGATTTTTGCTGAAATTCAGACCCCGGGGCTTAGGGATTTTTTCAAAAAAATATTTTCCGCCGGTTAAGTTGTTGAGGGCTGATTTCTTGTCCTGTGATAAAAAGCCTTCTGTTTCGACTGCCAAACCTTTCAGGGGAGCATTTGCAAGGTCTAGCATCATTTTTGAGTGAATTGCCAAAATTCAGATTTTTGATGAAATTCTGACCCCGGGGCTTAGGGATTTTTTCAAAAAAATACTTTCCGCCGGTTAAGTTGTTGAGGGCTGATTTCTTGTCCTGTGATAAAAAGCCTTCTGTTTCGACTGCCAAACCTTTCAGGGGAGCATTTGCAAGCTTCTGGCATCATTTTTGAGTTTATTGCCAAAAGTCAGATTTTTGCTGAAATTCTGACCCCGGGGCTTAGGGATTTTTTCAAAAAAATATTTTCCGCCGGTTAAGTTGTTGAGGGCTGTTTTCTTGTGCTGTGATAAAAAGCCTTCTGTTTCGACTCCCAATCCTTTCAGGGGAGCATTTACAAGCTTCTGGCATCATTTTTGAGTGAATCGCCAAAAGTCAGATTTTTGCTGAAATTCTGACCCCGGGGCTTAGGGATTTTTTCAAAAAAATATTTTCGGCCGGTTAAGTTGTTGAGGGCTGATTTCATGTCCTGTGATAAATGCCTTCTGTTTCGACTGCCATACCTTTCAGGGGAGCATTTGCAAGCTTCTGGCATCATTTTTGAGCGAATTGCCAAAAGTCAGATTTTTGCTGAAATTCAGACCCCGGGGCTTAGGGATTTTTTCAAAAAAATATTTTCCGCCGGTTAAGTTGTTGAGGGCTGATTTCTTGTCCTGTGATAAAAAGCCTTCTGTTTCGACTGCCAAACCTTTCAGGGGAGCATTTGCAAGGTCTAGCATCATTTTTGAGTGAATTGCCAAAATTCAGATTTTTGATGAAATTGTGACCCCGGGGCTTAGGGATTTTTTCAAAAAAATACTTTCCGCCTGTTAAGTTGTTGAGGGCTGATTTCTTGTCCTGTGATAAAAAGCCTTCTGTTTCGACTGCCAAACCTTTCAGGGGAGCGTTTTCAAGCTTCTGGCATCATTTTTGAGTGAATTGCCAAAAGTCAGATTTTTGTTGAAATTCTGACCCCGGGGCTTAGGGATTTTTTCAAAAAAATATTTTCCGCCGGTTAAGTTGTTGAGGGCTGATTTCTTGTCCTGTGATAAAAAGCCTTCTGTTTCGACTGCCAAACCTTTCAGGGGAGCATTTGCAAGCTTCTGGCATCATTTTTGAGTGAATTGCCAAAAGTCAGATTTTTGCTGAAATTCTGACCCCGGGGCTTAGGGCTTTTTTCAAAAAAATATTTTCCGCCTGTTAAGTTGTTGAGGGCTGATTTCTTGTCCTGTGATAAAAAGCCTTCTGTTTCGACTGCCAAACCTTTCAGGGGAGCGTTTGCAAGCTTCTGGCATCATTTTTGAGTGAATTGCCAAAAGTCAGATTTTTGCTGAAATTCTGACCCCGGGGCTTAGGGATTTTTTCAAAAAAATATTTTCCGCCGGTTAAGTTGTTGAGGGCTGATTTCTTGTCTTGTGATAAAAAGCCTTTTGTTTCGACTGCCAAACCTTTCAGGGGAGCATTTGCAACCGGTTGGTACCATTTTTGAGTGAATTGCCAAAAGTCAGATTTTTGTTGAAATTCTGACCCCGGGGCTTAGGGATTTTTTAAAAAAAATATTTTCCGGCGGTTAAGTTGTTGAGGGCTGATTTCTTGTCCTGTGATAAAAAGCCTTCTGTTTCGACTGCCAAACCTTTCAGGGGAGCATTTCCAAGCTTCTGGCATCATTTTTGAGTGAATTGCTTAATTCAGATTTTTGCTGAAATTCTGACCCCGGGGCTTAGGGATTTTTTCAAAAAAATATTTTCCGCCGGTTAAGTTGTTGAGGGCTGATTTCTTGTCCTGTGATAAAAAGCCTTCTGTTTCGACTGCCAAACCTTTCAGGGGAGCATTTAAAAGCTTCTGGCATCATTTTTTAGTGAATTGCCAAAAGTCAGATTTTTGCTGAAATTCTGACCCCGGGGCTTAGGGATTTTTTCAAAAAAATATTTTCCGCCGGTTAAGTTGTTGAGGGCTGATTTCTTGTCCTGTGATAAAAAGCCTTCTGTTTCGACTGCCAAACCTTTCAGGGGAGCGTTTTCAAGCTTCTGGCATCATTTTTGAGTGAATTGCCAAAAGTCAGATTTTTGTTGAAATTCTGACCCCGGGGCTTAGGGATTTTTTCAAAAAAATATTTTCCGCCGGTTAAGTTGTTGAGGGCTGATTTCTTGTCCTGTGATAAAAAGCCTTCTGTTTCGACTGCCAAACCTTTCAGGGGAGCGTTTGCAACCGGTTGGTACCATTTTTGAGTGAATTGCCAAAATTCAGATTTTTGCTGAAATTCTGATCCCGGGGCTTAGGGATTTTTTCAAAAAAATATTTTCCGCCGGTTAAGTTGTTGAGGGCTGATTTCTTGTCCTGTGATAAAAAGCCTTCTGTTTCGACTGCCAAACCTTTCAGGGGAGCATTTGCAAGCTTCTGGCATCATTTTTGAGTGAATTGCCAAAAGTCAGATTTTTGCTGAAATTCTGACCCCGGGGCTTAGGGATTTTTTCAAAAAAATATTTTCCGCCGGTTAAGTTGTTGAGGGCTGATTTCTTGTCCTGTGATAAAAAGCCTTCTGTTTCGACTGCCAAACCTTTCAGGGGAGCGTTTGCAAGCTTCTGGCATCATTTTTGAGTGAATTGCCAAAAGTCAGATTTTTGTTGAAATTCTGACCCCGGGGCTTAGGGATTTTTTCAAAAAAATATTTTCCGCCTATTAAGTTGTTGAGGGCTGATTTCTTGTCCTGTGATAAAAAGCCTTCTGTTTCGACTGCCAAACCTTTCAGGGGAGCATTTGCAAGCTTCTGGCATCATTTTTGAGTGAATTGCCAAAAGTCAGATTTTTGCTGAAATTCTGACCCCGGGGCTTAGGGATTTTTTCAAAAAAATATTTTCCGCCGGTTAAGTTGTTGAGGGCTGATTTCTTGTCCTGTGATAAAAAGCCTTCTGTTTCGACTGCCAAACCTTTCAGGGGAGCGTTTGCAAGTGTGCTGGTCCCGGGGGTAAGGTACCTTGGGTGTAGCAGAGTCCACACGAAGAGGGGCGAGGTCCGAGGCAGAGAGCCGGGCGGGGAACAGGAACGCTGGAACAGGAGGCTGTGCAGGGAACAGGAAGCCGAGCAGGGAACAGGAGTACCGGATAGTCAGGAACAGGAGACCGAGCAGGGATCAGGAACACAGGAAGGTCCGAAGCCAACAACGACGTTGCTCCCGCAACCTGGGGCCGGGCTGACTGGGCTTTTATCCTCTTCTAAGGCCAGGGGCGGTCCCAGCCCCCAGGAGCCCCGCCTCCTCTGGCCTTAAGGCGAGCACTCCTCCTGGGGGCAACCAGTTCCCTTCGCCTCTCTGCTCTAAGCCTCTGCAGATCAGGAGAGGCCGAAGGGTTACTGGGCCCTGGAGGAGGCTCACCTGTGGCCACTGAGTCGTCAAGCCTCTCTGGGGCCAGAAGGGCTTCACCTGGGGCCAGCTCCTGATGCACTGCCACAGGTGCAGGCTCTTCAGCATCTAGGCCTTGCCCCAGTTCAGCCGGCCCTGGAGGCGGGGACTCCTGTGCAGGCTGGGATTCCTCTGTTTCATCCTCCGAATCGGAATCCCAGGCCATCACACCATCCCCCCTCCCAGGCCCCCCCCCTCAACCGAGGGTCCGGACCTGGCTTGCTGGGGTACGTCGCATGGAACTCTCGGAGGCAGGCAGGTGCGTGGACGTTGGCCGCTGGTTCCCAGGAACGGTCCTCCGGTCCGTACCCCTTCCAGTCAATGAGATACTGCCGCATTCCCCTGCGGTATCGGGAGTCCAGGATGCGTTCCACCTCGTACTCAGGCTCTCCCCGAACCAACACTGGCTGCGGTTGGGGACGGTTCGGGTGGAACTCGTCGGGTGGGGCCACCGGACTCAAAAGGGACCTGTGGAAGACCGGGTGAACCTTCAGGGTTGCGGGTAACCGGAGACGAAATGCCACAGGAGAGACTTGGTCTACGATAGGGAACGGGCCGGTGAAGCGGGCGTCCAACTTCCGCGAAGGTCGAGAGGGGTGGAGGTGGCGAGTGGAGAGCCAAACCAGGTCACCGACGCGAAGTTCCGGCCCCACCTGGCGGTGGCGGTCGGCCTGGGCTTTGTACGCTTCCTTGGCCTGGTGCAGTTGCTCCACCAAAAGCTGTTGCTGGGACTGGAGCTCTTGAAGCCACTCCGTCACCGCCGGGACCGCGGATGTCGGCAGCACCTCTGGAAACAGCCGTGGATGATAACCATAACTGGCCTGGAACGGGGTCTGCTGGGTGGACGCATTCACCGCGTTATTGTAGGCGAACTCCGCCAATGCCAGGTGGTCGACCCAGTCATCCTGCTGGTAGCTGCAGTAACACCGGAGGTACTGCTCCAGCACCGCGTTCGCCCGTTCCGTCTGGCCATCGGTCTGTGGGTGGTAGGCTGATGAGAGACAGACCTCCGTCCCGAGGGTCTGGTGCAATACTCGCCAGAACCGGGATGTGAACTGAACACCCCGGTCGGACACCACGCGCTCAGGTAGGCCATGCAGGCGGAAGACATGCTGAAGGTACAGCTGAGCAGTTTCCTTGGCTGTGGGTACCGATGGACAGGGAGCGCAGTGCACCATCTTGGTGAAATGGTCGGAGAAAACCAGAAGGCAGGTACAGCCACGAGACGAGGGTAAGTCCACTACAAAGTCCAACGAAACCGTGTGCCAAGGGCGCAGTGGAACTGGCAATGGCTGAAGTAGGCCGGGGGGTCGCCCGGTAGGTCCCTTGGCGCGCCGGCAGACATCACAACCAGCAACGTAGCGAGCCACGTCAGCCTTCAGGCGGGGCCACCAAAACTCTCGACTGACCAGATGGGTGGTCCGATACCGTCCAAAGTGCCCCGCTGCTGGGGCATCATGGGCCATCCGAAGAACCTCCAGCCGTAGTGGCCCTGGCGGGATGTACAGACGACCGTGGTGCAGCAGAAGGCCCTGATGCAGGACCAGCCCCGGATACTGTGGGCTGGACCCTTCAGCCAGCTCCCGGAGTCGTTCCTGGGCCCAAGCGTCGACCCGCTGCTGTTCCCGCACCCGAACCTGCAGTGGCTGCGCCTCCTGGGTGGCCAGGAATGCAGCCGGAGGTAGGATCGTGGTGGGTTCTGCTTGCTGTACCGTGTCTGCGTTGTCTTCAGGTTTCCGGGACAGGGCATCCGCCTTCTGATTCTGAGAGCTAGGGATGTAGCGGATCCGGAACTGGAACCGGGAAAAGAACAACGCCCACCGGATCTGTCTTTGGTTCAGCTTGCGGGTGGTCTGGAGGTACTCCAGGTTCCGGTGGTCGGTTCTCACCTCCACCGGATGTCGTGCCCCCTCAAGATGGTGGCGCCAGACCTCAAAGGCTACCTTGATGGCCAGTAGTTCCCGCTCCCACACAGTATAGTTACGCTCCGCTGGTAGGAGCTGGCGGGAATAGAAGGCACAGGGTAAGAGTGGCGCTTCAGGACCAATCTGTTGAGACAAGATGGCACCGAGAGCCGTACTGGAAGCGTCGGTCTCCACCACAAAGGGTCGAGAGGGGTCCGGATGTTGTAAGATTGGTGCCCTCTGGAAACAGGCCTTCAACCCCTGAAACGCCTCCTCTGCCTCCTTGTCCCAGGAAAACGGCGTCTTTGGGCGCAGTAGCCGGGTCAACGGGGTGGTGCGATGAGCATAATCAGCGATGAAGGTCCGGTAGTAATTGGCGAACCCCAGGAAACGCTGTAGGTCCTTGCGGTTCCGGGGTGCCGCCCATTCTTGAACCGCTGTCACCTTCCCCGGGTCCATTTGCACCCCATCTGGAGAGAGCCGGTGACCAAGGAAGTCCACAGTCCGCTGATGGAACTCGCACTTGCTGAGCTTTGCGTACAAACGGTGCTCACGCAAGCGCTGCAGCACGGTCCGGACATGTCCCTCATGGCGAGCCGGGTCACGGGAGTAAATCAGTATGTCATCCAAATACACCACCACGTACTTGTCTAACAAGTCCTGAAACACGTGGTTGATGTAGCGTTGAAACACAGCAGGCGCGTTGCACAAACCGAAAGGCATAACCAAATATTCGAACTGCCCATACCGGGTACCAAACGCTGTCTTCCACCCATCCCCGGCTCGGATCCGAATCAAGTTGTAGGCCCCCCGGAGGTCCAGCTTGGTGAACACCTGTGCCCCTTGCACCCGCTCCAGCAGCTCCGAGATAAGGGGCAAGGGGTACCGGTCTGGGACGGTAATTTTGTTCAGGGCTCGGTAATCATGGCAAGGGCGGAGTTCCCCACATTTCTTCTTAACAAAAAGCACTGGTGCCGCTGTAGGCGAGGTGGAAGGCCTAATGAACCCACGCTCCAGGTTCTTGCGCAAGAAGTCCTGCAAAGCCTCGCGCTCTGGCTCTGTTAGGGAATATAAGCGACTCACTGGTAAAGGCGCTCCGGGTTGGAGGTCTATGCCGCAGTCAAAAGGCCGATGCGGCGGCAGCTGGTCTGCCCCCCCGTTCCTCGAACACGTCCTGGTAGTCCTGGTACACGGCTGGGAGCGTGGGTGCTGCCTCCTCTGAGGGCGCGGCCGCCAGCGTTCCGGATTGAGCATGGGAACATGGGTCTGGGAAGTGCACGGTCCATTTGACCCAGTCAATCTGAACGTTGTGGGCTTCCAGCCAGTCCATCCCGAGCACCAGGGGGAAGCGGGGCATAGAGGCAATGTCCAAAGTTCGCAACTCCCGGTGCTGCTGGAGACACAGGACCAGAGGCTGGGTCTCCTGAGTAACGGCACCTGAACGCAGAAGTCGACCGTCAATCGCTTCCACCTGGACCGGTACTGGCTTGTTCCGAAGTGGCACCTGATGATGGGCGGCAAAAGCAGCGTCCATATAGGAGCGGGTTGCCCCTGAATCTACCAAAGCATGGGTGAGGATCCAGGGCCCACCTGGAGGGTATAAACGTACCGAAACCATAAGATGTTGCAAGTCCATTGGTGCGGGCCCATTCTGTACGGTTTGGGACCCCCGGTAGCTAGGGCCATCAGCTACTGGGGTTGGCGGTTTCTCAGGGCAGGACCGAGCGAAGTGTCCACTTCCGCCACAGTAAAGACAGAGATTTCCCTCCCGACGCCGCGCCTTCTCTGCGGGGGAAAGGCGTGGCCGCACTGCCCCCAGCTGCATAGGCTCCTCCGTTAAATCAGTCGTGACCGTGGGGCTGCCGGAAAAAGCTGGTGCCGTGAACTGGAAGTGTCGGCGACCCCGGGCCTGACGACGATCCTCCAACCGGTCGTCTATTTGTAGACTCCGTTGAATGAGAGTGTCCAGCGTGGTGGGACGTTCCATTGTGGCCAACTGGTCCAGTACCTCGTCCGAAAGCCCTTCGAGATACTGGTCCCGCAGTGCCGAGTCATTCCAGGTCAAGTCCTGTGCCAACAGCCGAAACTCCGTGGTATATGCGGCCACCGTGGACTTGCCTTGTTTCAAACGCCGAATCGCCCGGTTGGCTTGACTCCCTTTCTGGGGGTTGCCGAACGCGGCCTCCAAACGATTGCAAAACCCCGTATAGTCTGCCAGCAAGGGGGAGTCTTGCCTGAGTAGCGGCAACGCCCACTTGGCCGCCTGGTCCTTTAACAAACTAATCAAAAAGTGCACCTTGGTGCGGTCATCAGGAAAGTTCCGGGCTCGCCCCTGAATATACAGCTTGGCCTGGGCCAGGAACATGGGAAAGCTGGCCGGGGCTCCATCAAATTTCTCAGGCAAAGCCACTGGGTACTTGCCCGGAGCCGGGGCGTCGGCCCCAGGAGCCGGTAGGGCTTCCAAGCGTTGCTGAAGTGCCACAACCGCGTCACTGAGCTGCTGCACGGTGTGAGTCAAGGCCTGGTTCTCCTGGGCCAAAGCCACCAGTGCAGCCGCCTGTTCAGCCATGGCCTCTGGCTCTTCCCGAACGCACCCCTACGAAGGGGGAGTGCGGGTGTGGTGGGAGCAAACTGTGCTGGTCCCGGGGGTAAGGTACCTTGGGTGTAGCAGAGTCCACACGAAGAGGGGCGAGGTCCGAGGCAGAGAGCCGGGCGGGGAACAGGAACGCTGGAACAGGAGGCTGTGCAGGGAACAGGAAGCCGAGCAGGGAACAGGAGTACCGGATAGTCAGGAACAGGAGACCGAGCAGGGATCAGGAACACAGGAAGGTCCGAAGCCAACAACGACGTTGCTCCCGCAACCTGGGGCTGGGCTGACTGGGCTTTTATCCTCTTCTAAGGCCAGGGGCGGTCCCAGCCCCCAGGAGCCCCGCCTCCTCTGGCCTTAAGGCGAGCACTCCTCCTGGGGGCAACCAGTTCCCTTCGCCTCTCTGCTCTAAGCCTCTGCAGATCAGGAGAGGCCGAAGGGTTACTGGGCCCTGGAGGAGGCTCACCTGTGGCCACTGAGTCGTCAAGCCTCTCTGGGGCCAGAAGGGCTTCACCTGGGGCCAGCTCCTGATGCACTGCCACAGGTGCAGGCTCTTCAGCATCTAGGCCTTGCCCCAGTTCAGCCGGCCCTGGAGGCGGGGACTCCTGTGCAGGCTGGGATTCCTCTGTTTCATCCTCCGAATCGGAATCCCAGGCCATCACAGCAAGGTTCTGGCATCATTTTTGAGTGAATTGCCAAAATTCAGATTTTTGCTGAAATTCTGACCCCGGGGCTTAGGGATTTTTTCAAAAAAATATTTCCCGCCGGTTAAGTTGTTGAGGGCTGATTTCTTGTCCTGTGATAAAAAGCCTTCTGTTTCGACTTCCAAACCTTTCAGGGGAGCATTTGCAAGCTTCTGGCATCATTTTTGAGTGAATTGCCAAAAGTCAGATTTTTGCTGAAATTCTGACCCCGGGGTTTAGGGATTTTTTCAAAAAAATATTTTCCGCCGGTTAAGTTGTTGAGGGCTGATTTCTTGTCCTGTGATAAAAAGCCTTCTGTTTCGACTGCCAAACCTTTCAGGGGAGCATTTGTAAGGTTCTGGCATCATTTTTGAGTGAATTGCCAAAAGTCAGATTTTTGCTGAAATTCTGACCCCGGGGCTTAGGGATTTTTTCAAAAAAATATTTTCCGCCGTTTAAGTTGTTGAGGGCTGATTTCTTGTCCTGTGATAAAAAGCCTTCTGTTTCGACTGCCAAATCTTTCAGGGGAGCGTTTGCAAGCTTCTGGCATCATTTTTGAGTGAATTGCCAAAAGTCAGATTTTTGCTGAAATTCTGACCCCGGGGCTTAGGGATTTTTTCAAAAAAATATTTTCCGCCGGTTAAGTTGTTGAGGGCTGATTTCTTGTCCTGTGATAAAAAGCCTTCTGTTTCGACTGCCAAACCTTTCAGGGGAGCATTTGCAAGCTTCTGGCATCATTTTTGAGTGAATTGCCAAAAGTCAGATTTTTGCTGAAATTGTGACCCCGTGGCTTAGGGATTTTTTCAAAAAAATATTTTCCGCCGGTTAAGTTGTTGAGGGCTGATTTCTGGTCCTGTGATAAAAAGCCTTCTGTTTCGACTGCCAAACCTTTCAGGGGAGCATTTGCAAGGTTCTGGCATCATTTTTGAGTGAATTGCCAAAATTCAGATTTTTGATGAAATTCTGACCCCGGGGCTTAGGGATTTTTTCAAAAAAATATTTTCCGCCGGTTAAGTTGTTGAGGGCTGATTTCTTGTCCTGTGATAAAAAGCCTTCTGTTTCGACTGCCAAACCTTTCAGGGGAGCATTTGCAAGGTTCTGGCATCATTTTTGAGTGAATTGCCAAAATTCAGATTTTTGATGAAATTCTGACCCCGGGGCTTAGGGATTTTTTCAAAAAAATATTTTCCGCCTGTTAAGTTGTTGAGGGCTGATTTCTTGTCCTGTGATAAAAAGCCTTCTGTTTCGACTGCCAAACCTTTCAGGGGAGCATTTGCAAGCTTCTGGCATCATTTTTGAGTGAATTGCCAAAAGTCAGATTTTTGCTGAAATTCTGACCCCGGGGCTTAGGGATTTTTTCAAAAAAATATTTTCCGCCAGTTAAGTTGTTGAGGGCTGATTTCTTGTCCTGTGATAAAAAGCCTTCTGTTTCGACTGCCAAACCTTTCAGGGGAGCGTTTGCAAGCTTCTGGCATCATTTTTGAGTGAATTGCCAAAAGTCAGATTTTTGTTGAAATTCTGACCCCGGGGCTTAGGGATTTTTTCAAAAAAATATTTTCCGCCGGTTAAGTTGTTGAGGGCTGATTTCTTGTCCTGTGATAAAAAGCCTTCTGTTTCGACTGCCAAACCTTTCAGGGGAGCGTTTGCAACCGGTTGGTACCATTTTTGAGTGAATTGCCAAAATACAGATTTTTGCTGAAATTCTGATCCCGGGGCTTAGGGATTTTTTCAAAAAAATATTTTCCGCCGGTTAAGTTGTTGAGGGCTGATTTCTTGTCCTGTGATAAAAAGCCTTCTGTTTCGACTGCCAAACCTTTCAGGGGAGCATTTGCAAGCTTCTGGCATCATTTTTGAGTGAATTGCCAAAAGTCAGATTTTTGCTGAAATTCTGACCCCGGGGCTTAGGGATTTTTTCAAAAAAATATTTTCCGCCGGTTAAGTTGTTGAGGGCTGATTTCTTGTCCTGTGAAAAAAAGCCTTCTGTTTCGACTGCCAAACCTTTCAGGGGAGCGTTTGCAAGCTTCTGGCATCATTTTTGAGTGAATTGCCAAAAGTCAGATTTTTGCTGAAATTCTGACCCCGGGGCTTAGGGATTTTTTCAAAAAAATATTTTCCGCCGGTTAAGTTGTTGAGGGCTGATTTCTTGTCCTGTGATAAAAAGCCTTCTGTTTCGACTGCCAAACCTTTCAGGGGAGCATTTGCAACCGGTTGGTACCATTTTTGCCTTTATTGCCAAAAGTCAGATTTTTGCTGAAATTCTGACCCCGGGGCTTAGGGATTTTTTCAAAAAAATATTTTCCGCCGGTTAAGTTGTTGAGGGCTGATTTCTTGTCCTGTGATAAAAAGCCTTCTGTTTCGACTGCCAAACCTTTCAGGGGAGCATTTGCAAGCTTCTGGCATCATTTTTGAGTAAATTGCCAAAAGTCAGATTTTTGCTGAAATTGTGACCCCGTGGCTTAGGGATTTTTTCAAAAAAATATTTTCCGCCGGTTAAGTTGTTGAGGGCTGATTTCTGGTCCTGTGATAAAAAGCCTTCTGTTTCGACTGCCAAACCTTTCAGGGGAGCATTTGCAAGGTTCTGGCATCATTTTTGAGTGAATTGCCAAAATTCAGATTTTTGATGAAATTCTGACCCCGGGGCTTAGGGATTTTTTCAAAAAAATATTTTCCGCCGGTTAAGTTGTTGAGGGCTGATTTCTTGTCCTGTGATAAAAAGCCTTCTGTTTCGACTGCCAAACCTTTCAGGGGAGCATTTGCAAGGTTCTGGCATCATTTTTGAGTGAATTGCCAAAAGTCAGATTTTTGCTGAAATTCTCACCCCGGGGCTTAGGGATTTTTTCAAAAAAATATTTTCCGCTGGTTAAGTTGTTGAGGGCTGATTTCTTGTCCTGTGATAAAAAGCCTTCTGTTTCGACTGCCAAACCTTTCAGGGGAGCATTTGCAAGCTTCTGGCATCATTTTTGAGTGAATTGCCAAAATTCAGATTTTTGCTGAAATTCTGACCCCGGGGCTTAGGGATTTTTTCAAAAAAATATTTTCCGCCGGTTAAGTTGTTGAGGACTGATTTCTTGTCCTGTGATAAAAAGCCTTCTGTTTCGACTGCCAAACCTTTCAGGGGAGCATTTGCAAGCTTCTGGCATCATTTTTGAGTGAATTGCCAAAAGTCAGATTTTTGCTGAAATTGTGACCCCGTGGCTTAGGGATTTTTTCAAAAAAATATTTTCCGCCGGTTAAGTTGTTGAGGGCTGATTTCTGGTCCTGTGATAAAAAGCCTTCTGTTTCGACTGCCAAACCTTTCAGGGGAGCATTTGCAAGGTTCTGGCATCATTTTTGAGTGAATTGCCAAAATTCAGATTTTTGATGAAATTCTGACCCCGGGGCTTAGGGATTTTTTCAAAAAAATATTTTCCGCCGGTTAAGTTGTTGAGGGCTGATTTCTTGTCCTGTGATAAAAAGCCTTCTGTTTCGACTGCCAAACCTTTCAGGGGAGCATTTGCAAGGTTCTGGCATCATTTTTGAGTGAATTGCCAAAATTCAGATTTTTGATGAAATTCTGACCCCGGGGCTTAGGGATTTTTTCAAAAAAATATTTTCCGGCGGTTAAGTTGTTGAGGGCTGATTTCTTGTCCTGTGATAAAAAGCCTTCTGTTTCGACTGCCAAACCTTTCAGGGGAGCGTTTGCAAGCTTCTGGCATCATTTTTGAGTGAATTGCCAAAATTCAGATTTTTGCTGAAATTCTGACCCCGGGGCTTAGGGATTTTTTCAAAAAAATATTTTCCGCTGGTTAAGTTGTTGAGGGCTGATTTCTTGTCCTGTGATAAAAAGCCTTCTGTTTCGACTGCCAAACCTTTCAGGGGAGCATTTGCAAGGTTCTGGCATCATTTTTGAGTGAATTGCCAAAAGTCAGATTTTTGCTGAAATTCTGACCCCGGGGCTTAGGGATTTTTTCAAAAAAATATTTTCCGCCGGTTAAGTTGTTGAGGGCTGATTTCTTGTCCTGTGATAAAAAGCCTTCTGTTTCGACTGCCAAATCTTTCAGGGGAGCGTTTGCAAGCTTCTGGCATCATTTTTGAGTGAATTGCCAAAAGTCAGATTTTTGTTGAAATTCTGACCCCGGGGCTTAGGGATTTTTTCAAAAAAATATTTTCCGGCGGTTAAGTTGTTGAGGGCTGATTTCTTGTCCTGTGATAAAAAGCCTTCTGTTTCGACTGCCAAACCTTTCAGGGGAGCGTTTGCAACCGGTTGGTACCATTTTTGAGTGAATTGCCAAAATTCAGATTTTTGCTGAAATTCTGATCCCGGGGCTTAGGGATTTTTTCAAAAAAATATTTTCCGCCGGTTAAGTTGTTGAGGGCTGATTTCTTGTCCTGTGATAAAAAGCCTTCTGTTTCGACTGCCAAACCTTTCAGGGGAGCATTTGCAAGCTTCTGGCATCATTTTTGAGTGAATTGCCAAAAGTCAGATTTTTGCTGAAATTCTGACCCCGGGGCTTAGGGATTTTTTCAAAAAAATATTTTCCGCCGGTTAAGTTGTTGAGGGCTGATTTCTTGTCCTGTGAAAAAAAGCCTTCTGTTTCGACTGCCAAACCTTTCAGGGGAGCGTTTGCAAGCTTCTGGCATCATTTTTGAGTGAATTGCCAAAAGTCAGATTTTTGATGAAATTCTGACCCCGGGGCTTAGGGATTTTTTCAAAAAAATATTTTCCGCCTATTAAGTTGTTGAGGGCTGATTTCTTGTCCTGTGATAAAAAGCCTTCTGTTTCGACTGCCAAACCTTTCAGGGGAGCATTTGCAAGCTTCTGGCATCATTTTTGAGTGAATTGCCAAAATTCAGATTTTTGCTGAAATTCTGATCCCGGGGCTTAGGGATTTTTTCAAAAAAATATTTTCCGCCGGTTAAGTTGTTGAGGGCTGATTTCTGGTCCTGTGATAAAAAGCCTTCTGTTTCGACTGCCAAACCTTTCAGGGGAGCATTTGCAAGGTTCTGGCATCATTTTTGAGTGAATTGCCAAAATTCAGATTTTTGATGAAATTCTGACCCCGGGGCTTAGGGATATTTTCAAAAAAATATTTTCCGCCGGTTAAGTTGTTGAGGGCTGATTTCTTGTCCTGTGATAAAAAGCCTTCTGTTTCGACTGCCAAACCTTTCAGGGGAGCATTTGCAAGGTTCTGGCATCATTTTTGAGTGAATTGCCAAAATTCAGATTTTTGATGAAATTCTGACCCCGGGGCTTAGGGATTTTTTCAAAAAAATATTTTCCGGCGGTTAAGTTGTTGAGGGCTGATTTCTTGTCCTGTGATAAAAAGCCTTCTGTTTCGACTGCCAAACCTTTCAGGGGAGCGTTTGCAAGCTTCTGGCATCATTTTTGAGTGAATTGCCAAAAGTCAGATTTTTGCTGAAATTCTGACCCCGGGGCTTAGGGATTTTTTCAAAAAAATATTTTCCGCTGGTTAAGTTGTTGAGGGCTGATTTCTTGTCCTGTGATAAAAAGCCTTCTGTTTCGACTGCCAAACCTTTCAGGGGAGCATTTGCAAGCTTCTGGCATCATTTTTGAGTGAATTGCCAAAATTCAGATTTTTGCTGAAATTCTGACCCCGGGGCTTAGGGATTTTTTCAAAAAAATATTTTCCGCCGGTTAAGTTGTTGAGGACTGATTTCTTGTCCTGTGATAAAAAGCCTTCTGTTTCGACTGCCAAACCTTTCAGGGGAGCATTTGCAAGCTTCTGGCATCATTTTTGAGTGAATTGCCAAAAGTCAGATTTTTGCTGAAATTGTGACCCCGTGGCTTAGGGATTTTTTCAAAAAAATATTTTCCGCCGGTTAAGTTGTTGAGGGCTGATTTCTGGTCCTGTGATAAAAAGCCTTCTGTTTCGACTGCCAAACCTTTCAGGGGAGCATTTGCAAGGTTCTGGCATCATTTTTGAGTGAATTGCCAAAATTCAGATTTTTGATGAAATTCTGACCCCGGGGCTTAGGGATTTTTTCAAAAAAATATTTTCCGCCGGTTAAGTTGTTGAGGGCTGATTTCTTGTCCTGTGATAAAAAGCCTTCTGTTTCGACTGCCAAACCTTTCAGGGGAGCATTTGCAAGGTTCTGGCATCATTTTTGAGTGAATTGCCAAAATTCAGATTTTTGATGAAATTCTGACCCCGGGGCTTAGGGATTTTTTCAAAAAAATATTTTCCGGCGGTTAAGTTGTTGAGGGCTGATTTCTTGTCCTGTGATAAAAAGCCTTCTGTTTCGACTGCCAAACCTTTCAGGGGAGCGTTTGCAAGCTTCTGGCATCATTTTTGAGTGAATTGCCAAAATTCAGATTTTTGCTGAAATTCTGACCCCGGGGCTTAGGGATTTTTTCAAAAAAATATTTTCCGCTGGTTAAGTTGTTGAGGGCTGATTTCTTGTCCTGTGATAAAAAGCCTTCTGTTTCGACTGCCAAACCTTTCAGGGGAGCATTTGCAAGGTTCTGGCATCATTTTTGAGTGAATTGCCAAAAGTCAGATTTTTGCTGAAATTCTGACCCCGGGGCTTAGGGATTTTTTCAAAAAAATATTTTCCGCCGGTTAAGTTGTCGAGGGCTGATTTCTTGTCCTGTGATAAAAAGCCTTCTGTTTCGACTGCCAAATCTTTCAGGGGAGCGTTTGCAAGCTTCTGGCATCATTTTTGAGTGAATTGCCAAAAGTCAGATTTTTGTTGAAATTCTGACCCCGGGGCTTAGGGATTTTTTCAAAAAAATATTTTCCGGCGGTTAAGTTGTTGAGGGCTGATTTCTTGTCCTGTGATAAAAAGCCTTCTGTTTCGACTGCCAAACCTTTCAGGGGAGCATTTGCAAGGTTCTGGCATCATTTTTGAGTGAATTGCCAAAATTCAGATTTTTGATGAAATTCTGACCCCGGGGCTTAGGGATTTTTTCAAAAACATATTTTCCGGCGGTTAAGTTGTTGAGGGCTGATTTCTTGTCCTGTGATAAAAAGCCTTCTGTTTCGACTGCCAAACCTTTCAGGGGAGCGTTTGCAAGCTTCTGGCATCATTTTTGAGTGAATTGCCAAAATTCAGATTTTTGCTGAAATTCTGACCCCGGGGCTTAGGGATTTTTTCAAAAAAATATTTTCCGCTGGTTAAGTTGTTGAGGGCTGATTTCTTGTCCTGTGATAAAAAGCCTTCTGTTTCGACTGCCAAACCTTTCAGGGGAGCATTTGCAAGCTTCTGGCATCATTTTTGAGTGAATTGCCAAAAGTCAGATTTTTGATGAAATTCTGACCCCGGGGCTTAGGGATTTTTTCAAAAAAATATTTTCCGCCGGTTAAGTTGTTGAGGGCTGATTTCTTGTCCTGTGATAAAAAGCCTTCTGTTTCGACTGCCAAACCTTTCAGGGGAGCATCTGCAAGCTTCTGGCATCATTTTTGAGTGAATTGCCAAAATTCAGATTTTTGCTGAAATTCTGATCCCGGGGCTTAGGGATTTTTTCAAAAAAATATTTTCCACCTGTTAAGTTGTTGAGGGCTGATTTCTTGTCCTGTGATAAAAAGCCTTCTGTTTCGACTGCCAAACCTTTCATGGGAGCATTTGCAAGCTTCTGGCATCATTTTTGAGTGAATTGCCAAAAGTCAGATTTTTGCTGAAATTCTGACCCCAGGGCTTAGGGATTTTTTCAAAAAAATATTTTCCGCCGGTTAAGTTGTTGAGGGCTGATTTCTTGTCCTGTGATAAAAAGCCTTCTGTTTCGACTGCCAAACCTTTCAGGGGAGCATTTGCAAGCTTCTGGCATCATTTTTGAGTGAATTGCCAAAATTCAGATTTTTGCTGAAATTCTGATCCCGGGGCTTAGGGATTTTTTCAAAAAAATATTTTCCACCTGTTAAGTTGTTGAGGGCTGATTTCTTGTCCTGTGATAAAAAGCCTTCTGTTTCGACTGCCAAACCTTTCAGGGGAGCATTTGCCAGCTTCTGGCATCATTTTTGAGTGAATTGCCAAAAGTCAGATTTTGGCTGAAATTCTGACCCCGGGGCTTAGGGATTTTTTCAAAAAAATATTTTCCGCCGGTTAAGTTGTTGAGGGCTGATTTCTTGTCCTGTGATAAAAAGCCTTCTGTTTCGACTGCCAAACCTTTCAGGGGAGCATTTGCAAGCTTCTGGCATCATTTTTGAGTGAATTGCCAAAATTCAGATTTTTGCTGAAATTCTGATCCCAGGGCTTAGGGATTTTTTCAAAAAAATATTTTCCGCCGGTTAAGTTGTTGAGGGCTGATTTCTTGTCCTGTGATAAAAAGCCTTCTGTTTCGACTGCCAAACCTTTCATGGGAGCATTTGCAAGCTTCTGGCATCATTTTTGAGTGAATTGCCAAAAGTCAGATTTTTGCTGAAATTCTGACCCCAGGGCTTAGGGATTTTTTCAAAAAAATATTTTCCGCCGGTTAAGTTGTTGAGGGCTGATTTCTTGTCCTGTGATAAAAAGCCTTCTGTTTCGACTGCCAAACCTTTCATGGGAGCATTTGCAAGGTTCTGGCATCATTTTTGAGTGAATTGCCAAAATTCAGATTTTTGATGAAATTCTGACCCCGGGGCTTAGCGATTTTTTCAAAAAAATATTTTCCGCCTATTAAGTTGTTGAGGGCTGATTTCTTGTCCTGTGATAAAAAGCCTTCTGTTTCGACTGCCAAACCTTTCAGGGGAGCATTTGCAAGCTTCTGGCATCATTTTTGAGTCAATTGCCAAAATTCAGATTTTTGCTGAAATTCTGATCCCGGGGCTTAGGGATTTTTTCAAAAAAAATATTTTCCGCCTGTTAAGTTGTTGAGGGCTGATTTCTTGTCCTGTGATAAAAAGCCTTCTGTTTCGACTGCCAAACCTTTCAGGGGAGCATTTGCAAGCTTCTGGCATCATTTTTGAGTGAATTGCCAAAAGTCAGATTTTTACTGAAATTGTGACCCCGGGGCTTAGGGATTTTTTCAAAAAAATATTTTCGGCCTGTTAAGTTGTTGAGGGCTGATTTCTTGTCCTGTGATAAAAAGCCTTCTGTTTCGACTGCCAAACCTTTCAGGGGAGCATTTGCAAGGTCTGGCATCATTTTTGAGTGCATTGCCAAAATTCAGATTTTTGATGAAATTCTGACCCCGGGGCTTAGGGATTTTTTCAAAAAAATATTTTCCGCCGGTTAAGTTGTTGAGGGCTGATTTCTTGTCCTGTGATAAAAAGCCTTCTGTTTCGACTGCCAAACCTTTCAGGGGAGCGTTTGCAAGCTTCTGGCATCATTTTTGAGTGAATTGCCAAAATTCAGATTTTTGCTGAAATTCTGACCCCGGGGCTTAGGGATTTTTTCAAAAAAATATTTTCCGCTGGTTAAGTTGTTGAGGGCTGATTTCTTGTCCTGTGATAAAAAGCCTTCTGTTTCGACTGCCAAACCTTTCAGGGGAGCATTTGCAAGGTTCTGGCATCATTTTTGAGTGAATTGCCAAAAGTCAGATTTTTGCTGAAATTCTGACCCCGGGGCTTAGGGATTTTTTCAAAAAAATATTTTCCGCCGGTTAAGTTGTTGAGGGCTGATTTCTTGTCCTGTGATAAAAAGCCTTCTGTTTCGACTGCCAAATCTTTCAGGGGAGCGTTTGCAAGCTTCTGGCATCATTTTTGAGTGAATTGCCAAAAGTCAGATTTTTGTTGAAATTCTGACCCCGGGGCTTAGGGATTTTTTCAAAAAAATATTTTCCGGCGGTTAAGTTGTTGAGGGCTGATTTCTTGTCCTGTGATAAAAAGCCTTCTGTTTCGACTGCCATACCTTTCAGGGGAGCATTTGCAACCGGTTGGTACCATTTTTGAGTGAATTGCCAAAAGTCAGATTTTTGCTGAAATTCTGACCCCGGGGCTTAGGGATTTTTTCGAAAAAATATTTTCCGGCGGTTAAGTTGTTGAGGGCTGATTTCTTGTCCTGTGATAAAAAGCCTTCTGTTTCGACTGCCAAACCTTTTAGGGGAGCGTTTGCAAGCTTCTGGCATCATTTTTGAGTGAATTGCCAAAAGTCAGATTTTTGCAGAAATTCTGACCCCGGGGCTTAGGGATTTTTTCAAAAAAATATTTTCCGCCTGTTAAGTTGTTGAGGGCTGATTTCTTGTCCTGTGATAAAAAGCCTTCTGTTTCGACTGCCAAACCTTTCAGGGGAGCATTTGCAAGGTTCTGGCATCATTTTTGAGTGAATTGCCAAAATTCAGATTTTTGATGAAATTCTGACCCCGGGGCTTAGGGATTTTTTCAAAAAAATATTTTCCGGCGGTTAAGTTGTTGAGGGCTGATTTCTTGTCCTGTGATAAAAAGCCTTCTGTTTCGACTGCCAAACCTTTCAGGGGAGCGTTTGCAAGCTTCTGGCATCATTTTTGAGTGAATTGCCAAAATTCAGATTTTTGCTGAAATTCTGACCCCGGGGCTTAGGGATTTTTTCAAAAAAATATTTTCCGCTGGTTAAGTTGTTGAGGGCTGATTTCTTGTCCTGTGATAAAAAGCCTTCTGTTTCGACTGCCAAACCTTTCAGGGGAGCATTTGCAAGCTTCTGGCATCATTTTTGAGTGAATTGCCAAAAGTCAGATTTTTGATGAAATTCTGATCCCGGGGCTTAGGGATTTTTTCAAAAAAATATTTTCCACCTGTTAAGTTGTTGAGGGCTGATTTCTTGTCCTGTGATAAAAAGCCTTCTGTTTCGACTGCCAAACCTTTCAGGGGAGCATTTGCAAGCTTCTGGCATCATTTTTGAGTGAATTGCCAAAATTCAGATTTTTGCTGAAATTCTGATCCCAGGGCTTAGGGATTTTTTCAAAAAAATATTTTCCGCCGGTTAAGTTGTTGAGGGCTGATTTCTTGTCCTGTGATAAAAAGCCTTCTGTTTCGACTGCCAAACCTTTCATGGGAGCATTTGCAAGCTTCTGGCATCATTTTTGAGTGAATTGCCAAAAGTCAGATTTTTGCTGAAATTCTGACCCCAGGGCTTAGGGATTTTTTCAAAAAAATATTTTCCGCCGGTTAAGTTGTTGAGGGCTGATTTCTTGTCCTGTGATAAAAAGCCTTCTGTTTCGACTGCCAAACCTTTCATGGGAGCATTTGCAAGGTTCTGGCATCATTTTTGAGTGAATTGCCAAAATTCAGATTTTTGATGAAATTCTGACCCCGGGGCTTAGGGATTTTTTCAAAAAAATATTTTCCGCCTATTAAGTTGTTGAGGGCTGATTTCTTGTCCTGTGATAAAAAGCCTTCTGTTTCGACTGCCAAACCTTTCAGGGGAGCATTTGCAAGCTTCTGGCATCATTTTTGAGTCAATTGCCAAAATTCAGATTTTTGCTGAAATTCTGATCCCGGGGCTTAGGGATTTTTTCAAAAAAAATATTTTCCGCCTGTTAAGTTGTTGAGGGCTGATTTCTTGTCCTGTGATAAAAAGCCTTCTGTTTCGACTGCCAAACCTTTCAGGGGAGCATTTGCAAGCTTCTGGCATCATTTTTGAGTGAATTGCCAAAAGTCAGATTTTTACTGAAATTGTGACCCCGGGGCTTAGGGATTTTTTCAAAAAAATATTTTCGGCCTGTAAAGTTGTTGAGGGCTGATTTCTTGTCCTGTGATAAAAAGCCTTCTGTTTCGACTGCCAAACCTTTCAGGGGAGCATTTGCAAGGTCTGGCATCATTTTTGAGTGCATTGCCAAAATTCAGATTTTTGATGAAATTCTGACCCCGGAGCTTAGGGATTTTTTCAAAAAAATATTTTCCGCCTGTTAAGTTGTTGAGGGCTGATTTCTTGTCCTGTGATAAAAAGCCTTCTGTTTCCACTGCCAAACCTTTCAGGGGAGCATTTGCAAGCTTCTGGCATCATTTTTGAGTGAATTGCCAAAAGTCAGATTTTGGCTGAAATTCTGACCCCGGGGCTTAGGGATTTTTTCAAAAAAATATTTTCCGCCGGTTAAGTTGTTGAGGGCTGATTTCTTGTCCTGTGATAAAAAGCCTTCTGTTTCGACTGCCAAACCTTTCAGGGGAGCATTTGCATGCTTCTGGCATCATTTTTGAGTGAATTGCCAAAATTCAGATTTTTGCTGAAATTCTGATCAAGGGGCTTAGGGATTTTTTCAAAAAAATATTTTCCGCCGGTTAAGTTGTTGAGGGCTGATTTCTTGTCCTGTGATAAAAAGCCTTCTGTTTCGACTGCCAAACCTTTCAGGGGAGCATTTGCCAGCTTCTGGCATCATTTTTGAGTGAATTGCCAAAAGTCAGATTTTTGATGAAATTCTGACCCCGGGGCTTAGGGATTTTTTCAAAAAAATATTTTCCGCCGGTTAAGTTGTTGAGGGCTGATTTCTTGTCCTGTGATAAAAAGCCTTCTGTTTCGACTGCCAAACCTTTCAGGGGAGCATTTGCAAGCTTCTGGCATCATTTTTGAGTGAATTGCCAAAAGTCAGATTTTTGATGAAATTCTGACCCCGGGGCTTAGGGATTTTTTCAAAAAAATATTTTCCGCCGGTTAAGTTGTTGAGGGCTGATTTCTTGTCCTGTGATAAAAAGCCTTCTGTTTCGACTGCCAAACCTTTCAGGGGAGCATTTGCAAGCTTCTGGCATCATTTTTGAGTGAATTGCCAAAATTCAGATTTTTGCTGAAATTCTGATCCCGGGGCTTAGGGATTTTTTCAAAAAAATATTTTCCACCTGTTAAGTTGTTGAGGGCTGATTTCTTGTCCTGTGATAAAAAGCCTTCTGTTTCGACTGCCAAACCTTTCAGGGGAGCATTTGCCAGCTTCTGGCATCATTTTTGAGTGAATTGCCAAAAGTCAGATTTTGGCTGAAATTCTGACCCCGGGGCTTAGGGATTTTTTCAAAAAAATATTTTCCACCTGTTAAGTTGTTGAGGGCTGATTTCTTGTCCTGTGATAAAAAGCCTTCTGTTTCGACTGCCAAACCTTTCAGGGGAGCATTTGCCAGCTTCTGGCATCATTTTTGAGTGAATTGCCAAAAGTCAGATTTTGGCTGAAATTCTGACCCCGGGGCTTAGGGATTTTTTCAAAAAAATATTTTCCGCCGGTTAAGTTGTTGAGGGCTGATTTCTTGTCCTGTGATAAAAAGCCTTCTGTTTCGACTGCCAAACCTTTCATGGGAGCATTTGCAAGGTTCTGGCATCATTTTTGAGTGATTTGCCAAAATTCAGATTTTTGATGAAATTCTGACCCCGGGGCTTAGGGATTTTTTCAAAAAAATATTTTCCGCCTATTAAGTTGTTGAGGGCTGATTTCTTGTCCTGTGATAAAAAGCCTTCTGTTTCGACTGCCAAACCTTTCAGGGGAGCATTTGCAAGCTTCTGGCATCATTTTTGAGTCAATTGCCAAAATTCAGATTTTTGCTGAAATTCTGATCCCGGGGCTTAGGGATTTTTTCAAAAAAAATATTTTCCGCCTGTTAAGTTGTTGAGGGCTGATTTCTTGTCCTGTGATAAAAAGCCTTCTGTTTCGACTGCCAAACCTTTCACGGGAGCATTTGCAAGCTTCTGGCATCATTTTTGAGTGAATTGCCAAAAGTCAGATTTTTACTGAAATTGTGACCCCGGGGCTTAGGGATTTTTTCAAAAAAACATTTTCGGCCTGTAAAGTTGTTGAGGGCTGATTTCTTGTCCTGTGATAAAAAGCCTTCTGTTTCGACTGCCAAACCTTTCAGGGGAGCATTTGCAAGGTCTGGCATCATTTTTGAGTGCATTGCCAAAATTCAGATTTTTGATGAAATTCTGACCCCGGGGCTTAGGGATTTTTTCAAAAAAATATTTTCCGCCTGTTAAGTTGTTGAGGGCTGATTTCTTGTCCTGTGATAAAAAGCCTTCTGTTTCCACTGCCAAACCTTTCAGGGGAGCATTTGCAAGCTTCTGGCATCATTTTTGAGTGAATTGCCAAAAGTCAGATTTTGGCTGAAATTCTGACCCCGGGGCTTAGGGATTTTTTCAAAAAAATATTTTCCGCCGGTTAAGTTGTTGAGGGCTGATTTCTTGTCCTGTGATAAAAAGCCTTCTGTTTCGACTGCCAAACCTTTCAGGGGAGCATTTGCATGCTTCTGGCATCATTTTTGAGTGAATTGCCAAAATTCAGATTTTTGCTGAAATTCTGATCAAGGGGCTTAGGGATTTTTTCAAAAAAATATTTTCCGCCGGTTAAGTTGTTGAGGGCTGATTTCTTGTCCTGTGATAAAAAGCCTTCTGTTTCGACTGCCAAACCTTTCAGGGGAGCATTTGCCAGCTTCTGGCATCATTTTTGAGTGAATTGCCAAAAGTCAGATTTTTGATGAAATTCTGACCCCGGGGCTTAGGGATTTTTTCAAAAAAATATTTTCCGCCGGTTAAGTTGTTGAGGGCTGATTTCTTGTCCTGTGATAAAAAGCCTTCTGTTTCGACTGCCAAACCTTTCAGGGGAGCATTTGCAAGCTTCTGGCATCATTTTTGAGTGAATTGCCAAAAGTCAGATTTTTGATGAAATTCTGACCCCGGGGCTTAGGGATTTTTTCAAAAAAATATTTTCCGCCGGTTAAGTTGTTGAGGGCTGATTTCTTGTCCTGTGATAAAAAGCCTTCTGTTTCGACTGCCAAACCTTTCAGGGGAGCATTTGCAAGCTTCTGGCATCATTTTTGAGTGAATTGCCAAAATTCAGATTTTTGCTGAAATTCTGATCCCGGGGCTTAGGGATTTTTTCAAAAAAATATTTTCCACCTGTTAAGTTGTTGAGGGCTGATTTCTTGTCCTGTGATAAAAAGCCTTCTGTTTCGACTGCCAAACCTTTCAGGGGAGCATTTGCCAGCTTCTGGCATCATTTTTGAGTGAATTGCCAAAAGTCAGATTTTGGCTGAAATTCTGACCCCGGGGCTTAGGGATTTTTTCAAAAAAATATTTTCCGCCGGTTAAGTTGTTGAGGGCTGATTTCTTGTCCTGTGATAAAAAGCCTTCTGTTTCGACTGCCAAACCTTTCAGGGGAGCATTTGCAAGCTTCTGGCATCATTTTTGAGTGAATTGCCAAAATTCAGATTTTTGCTGAAATTCTGATCCCAGGGCTTAGGGATTTTTTCAAAAAAATATTTTCCGCCGGTTAAGTTGTTGAGGGCTGATTTCTTGTCCTGTGATAAAAAGCCTTCTGTTTCGACTGCCAAACCTTTCATGGGAGCATTTGCAAGCTTCTGGCATCATTTTTGAGTGAATTGCCAAAAGTCAGATTTTTGCTGAAATTCTGACCCCAGGGTTTAGGGATTTTTTCAAAAAAATATTTTCCGCCGGTTAAGTTGTTGAGGGCTGATTTCTTGTCCTGTGATAAAAAGCCTTCTGTTTCGACTGCCAAACCTTTCATGGGAGCATTTGCAAGGTTCTGGCATCATTTTTGAGTGAATTGCCAAAATTCAGATTTTTGATGAAATTCTGACCCCGGGGCTTAGGGATTTTTTCAAAAAAATATTTTCCGCCTATTAAGTTGTTGAGGGCTGATTTCTTGTCCTGTGATAAAAAGCCTTCTGTTTCGACTGCCAAACCTTTCAGGGGAGCATTTGCAAGCTTCTGGCATCATTTTTGAGTCAATTGCCAAAATTCAGATTTTTGCTGAAATTCTGATCCCGGGGCTTAGGGATTTTTTCAAAAAAAATATTTTCCGCCTGTTAAGTTGTTGAGGGCTGATTTCTTGTCCTGTGATAAAAAGCCTTCTGTTTCGACTGCCAAACCTTTCAGGGGAGCATTTGCAAGGTCTGGCATCATTTTTGAGTGCATTGCCAAAATTCAGATTTTTGATGAAATTCTGACCCCGGGGCTTAGGGATTTTTTCAAAAAAATATTTTCCGCCTGTTAAGTTGTTGAGGGCTGATTTCTTGTCCTGTGATAAAAAGCCTTCTGTTTCCACTGCCAAACCTTTCAGGGGAGCATTTGCAAGCTTCTGGCATCATTTTTGAGTGAATTGCCAAAAGTCAGATTTTGGCTGAAATTCTGACCCCGGGGCTTAGGGATTTTTTCAAAAAAATATTTTCCGCCGGTTAAGTTGTTGAGGGCTGATTTCTTGTCCTGTGATAAAAAGCCTTCTGTTTCGACTGCCAAACCTTTCAGGGGAGCATTTGCATGCTTCTGGCATCATTTTTGAGTGAATTGCCAAAATTCAGATTTTTGCTGAAATTCTGATCAAGGGGCTTAGGGATTTTTTCAAAAAAATATTTTCCGCCGGTTAAGTTGTTGAGGGCTGATTTCTTGTCCTGTGATAAAAAGCCTTCTGTTTCGACTGCCAAACCTTTCAGGGGAGCATTTGCCAGCTTCTGGCATCATTTTTGAGTGAATTGCCAAAAGTCAGATTTTTGATGAAATTCTGACCCCGGGGCTTAGGGATTTTTTCAAAAAAATATTTTCCGCCGGTTAAGTTGTTGAGGGCTGATTTCTTGTCCTGTGATAAAAAGCCTTCTGTTTCGACTGCCAAACCTTTCAGGGGAGCATTTGCAAGCTTCTGGCATCATTTTTGAGTGAATTGCCAAAAGTCAGATTTTTGATGAAATTCTGACCCCGGGGCTTAGGGATTTTTTCAAAAAAATATTTTCCGCCGGTTAAGTTGTTGAGGGCTGATTTCTTGTCCTGTGATAAAAAGCCTTCTGTTTCGACTGCCAAACCTTTCAGGGGAGCATTTGCAAGCTTCTGGCATCATTTTTGAGTGAATTGCCAAAATTCAGATTTTTGCTGAAATTCTGATCCCGGGGCTTAGGGATTTTTTCAAAAAAATATTTTCCACCTGTTAAGTTGTTGAGGGCTGATTTCTTGTCCTGTGATAAAAAGCCTTCTGTTTCGACTGCCAAACCTTTCAGGGGAGCATTTGCCAGCTTCTGGCATCATTTTTGAGTGAATTGCCAAAAGTCAGATTTTGGCTGAAATTCTGACCCCGGGGCTTAGGGATTTTTTCAAAAAAATATTTTCCGCCGGTTAAGTTGTTGAGGGCTGATTTCTTGTCCTGTGATAAAAAGCCTTCTGTTTCGACTGCCAAACCTTTCATGGGAGCATTTGCAAGCTTCTGGCATCATTTTTGAGTGAATTGCCAAAAGTCAGATTTTTGCTGAAATTCTGACCCCAGGGCTTAGGGATTTTTTCAAAAAAATATTTTCCGCCGGTTAAGTTGTTGAGGGCTGATTTCTTGTCCTGTGATAAAAAGCCTTCTGTTTCGACTGCCAAACCTTTCATGGGAGCATTTGCAAGGTTCTGGCATCATTTTTGAGTGAATTGCCAAAATTCAGATTTTTGATGAAATTCTGACCCCGGGGCTTAGGGATTTTTTCAAAAAAATATTTTCCGCCTATTAAGTTGTTGAGGGCTGATTTCTTGTCCTGTGATAAAAAGCCTTCTGTTTCGACTGCCAAACCTTTCAGGGGAGCATTTGCAAGCTTCTGGCATCATTTTTGAGTCAATTGCCAAAATTCAGATTTTTGCTGAAATTCTGATCCCGGGGCTTAGGGATTTTTTCAAAAAAAATATTTTCCGCCTGTTAAGTTGTTGAGGGCTGATTTCTTGTCCTGTGATAAAAAGCCTTCTGTTTCGACTGCCAAACCTTTCAGGGGAGCATCTGCAAGCTTCTGGCATCATTTTTGAGTGAATTGCCAAAAGTCAGATTTTTACTGAAATTGTGACCCCGGGGCTTAGGGATTTTTTCAAAAAAATATTTTCGGCCTGTAAAGTTGTTGAGGGCTGATTTCTTGTCCTGTGATAAAAAGCCTTCTGTTTCGACTGCCAAACCTTTCAGGGGAGCATTTGCAAGGTCTGGCATCATTTTTGAGTGCATTGCCAAAATTCAGATTTTTGATGAAATTCTGACCCCGGGGCTTAGGGATTTTTTCAAAAAAATATTTTCCGCCTGTTAAGTTGTTGAGGGCTGATTTCTTGTCCTGTGATAAAAAGCCTTCTGTTTCCACTGCCAAACCTTTCAGGGGAGCATTTGCAAGCTTCTGGCATCATTTTTGAGTGAATTGCCAAAAGTCAGATTTTGGCTGAAATTCTGACCCCGGGGCTTAGGGATTTTTTCAAAAAAATATTTTCCGCCGGTTAAGTTGTTGAGGGCTGATTTCTTGTCCTGTGATAAAAAGCCTTCTGTTTCGACTGCCGAACCTTTCAGGGGAGCATTTGCATGCTTCTGGCATCATTTTTGAGTGAATTGCCAAAATTCAGATTTTTGCTGAAATTCTGATCAAGGGGCTTAGGGATTTTTTCAAAAAAATATTTTCCGCCGGTTAAGTTGTTGAGGGCTGATTTCTTGTCCTGTGATAAAAAGCCTTCTGTTTCGACTGCCAAACCTTTCATGGGAGCATTTGCAAGGTTCTGGCATCATTTTTGAGTGAATTGCCAAAATTCAGATTTTTGATGAAATTCTGACCCCGGGGCTTAGGGATTTTTTCAAAAAAATATTTTCCGCCTATTAAGTTGTTGAGGGCTGATTTCTTGTCCTGTGATAAAAAGCCTTCTGTTTCGACTGCCAAACCTTTCAGGGGAGCATTTGCAAGCTTCTGGCATCATTTTTGAGTGAATTGCCAAAATTCAGATTTTTGCTGAAATTCTGATCCCGGGGCTTAGGGTTTTTTTCAAAAAAAATATTTTCCACCTGTTAAGTTGTTGAGGGCTGATTTCTTGTCCTGTGATAAAAAGCCTTCTGTTTCGACTGCCAAACCTTTCAGGGGAGCATTTGCAAGCTTCTGGCATCATTTTTGAGTGAATTGCCAAAAGTCAGATTTTTACTGAAATTGTGACCCCGGGGTTTAGGGATTTTTTCAAAAAAATATTTTCGGCCTGTTAAGTTGTTGAGGGCTGATTTCTTGTCCTGTGATAAAAAGCCTTCTGTTTCGACTGCCAAACCTTTCAGGGGAGCATTTGCAAGGTCTGGCATCATTTTTGAGTGAATTGCCAAAATTCAGATTTTTGATGAAATTCTGACCCCGGGGCTTAGGGATTTTTTCAAAAAAATATTTTCCGCCTGTTAAGTTGTTGAGGGCTGATTTCTTGTCCTGTGATAAAAAGCCTTCTGTTTCGACTGCCAAACCTTTCAGGGGAGCATTTGCAACCGGTTGGTACCATTTTTGAGTGAATTGCCAAAAGTCAGATTTTTGCTGAAATTCTGACCCCGGGGCTTAGGGATTTTTTCAAAAAAATATTTTCCGGCGGTTAAGTTGTTGAGGGCTCATTTCTTGTCCTGTGATAAAAAGCCTTCTGTTTCGACTGCCAATCCTTTCAGGGGTGTATTTGCAAGCTTCTGGCATCATTTTTGAGTGAATTGCCAGAAGTAAGATTTTTGCTGAAATTCTGACCCCGGGGCTTAGGGATTTTTTCAAAAAAATATTTTCCGCCGGTTAAGTTGTTGAGAGCTGATTTCTTGTCCTGTGATAAAAAGCCTTCTGTTTCGACTGCCAAACCTTTCAGGGGAGCATTTGCAAGCTTCTGGCATCATTTTTGAGTGAATTGCCAAAATTCAGATTTTTGCTGAAATTCTGTCCACGGGGCTTAGGGATTTTTTAAAAAAAATATTTTCGGCCGGTTAAGTTGTTGAGGGCTGATTTCTTGTCCTGTGATAAAAAGCCTTCTGTTTCGACTGCCAAACCTTTCAGGGGAGCATTTGCAAGCTTCTGGCATCATTTTTGAGTGAATTGCCAAAAGTCAGATTTTTGCTGAAATTGTGACCCCGGGGCTTTGGGATTTTTTCAAAAAAATATTTTCGGCCGGTTAAGTTGTTGAGGGCTGATTTCTTGTCCTGTGATAAAAAGCCTTCTGTTTCGACTGCCAAACCTTTCAGGGGAGCATTTCCAAGCTTCTGGCATCATTTTTGAGTGAATTGCCAAAAGTCAGATTTTTGTTGAAATTCTGACCCCGGGGCTTAGGGATTTTTCCAAAAAAATATTTTCGGCCGGTTAAGTTGTTGAGGGCTGATTTCTTGTCCTCTGATAAAAAGCCTTCTGTTTCGACTGCCAAACCTTTCAGGGGAGCATTTGCAACCGGTTGGTACCATTTTTGAGTGACTTGCCAAAAGTCAGATTTTTGCTGAAATTCTGACCCCGGGGCTGTGGGATTTTTTCAAAAAAATATTTTCCGCCGGTTAAGTTGTTGAGGGCTGATTTCTTGTCCTGTGATAAAAAGCCTTCTGTTTCGACTTCCAAACCTTTCAGGGGAGCATTTGCAAGCTTCTGGCATCATTTCTGAGTGAATTGCCAAAAGTCAGATTTTTGCTGAAATTCTGACCCCGGGGCTTAGGGATTTTTTCAAAAAAATATTTTCCGCCTGTTAAGTTGTTGAGGGCTGATTTCTTGTCCTGTGATAAAAAGCCTTCTGTTTCGACTGCCAAACCTTTCAGGGGAGCATTTGCAAGCTTCGGGCATCATTTCTGAGTCAATTGCCAAAAGTCAGATTTTTGCTGAAATTCTGACCCCGGGGCTTAGGGATTTTTTCAAAAAAATATTTTCCGCCGGTTAAGTTTTTGAGGGCTGATTTCTTGTCCTGTGATAAAAAGCCTTCTGTTTCCACTGCCAAACCTTTCAGGGGAGCACTTGCAAGCTTCTGGCATCATTTTTGAGTTTATTGCCAAAAGTCAGATTTTTGCTGAAATTCTGACCCCGGGGCTTAGGGATTTTTTCAAAAAAATATTTTCCGCCGGTTAAGTTGTTGAGGGCTGATTTCTTGTCCTGTGATAAAAAGCCTTCTGTTTCGACTCCCAATCCTTTCAGGGGAGCATTTACAAGCTTCTGGCATCATTTTTGAGTGAATTGCCAAAAGTCAGATTTTTGCTGAAATTCTGACCCCGGGGCTTAGGGATTTTTGCAAAAAAATATTTTCCGCCGGTTAAGTTGTTGAGGGCTGATTTCTTATCCTGTGATAAAAAGCCTTCTGTTTCTACTGCCAAACCTTTCAGGGGAGCATTTGCATGTTTCTGGCATCATTTTTGAGTGAATTGTCAAAAGTCAGATTTTTGCTGAAATTGTGACCCCGGGGCTTAGGGATTTTTTGAAAAAAATATTTTCCGCCGGTTAAGTTGGTGAGGGCTGATTTCTTGTCCTGTGATAAAAAGCCTTCTGTTTCGACTGCCAAACCTTTCAGGGGAGCATTTCCAAGCTTCTGGCATCATTTTTGAGTGAATTGCCAAAAGTCAGATTTTTGCTGAAATTCTGACCCCGGGGCTTAGGGATTTTTTCAAAAAAATATTTTCCGCCGGTTAAGTTGTTGAGGGCTGATTTCTTGTCCTGTGATAAAAAGCCTTCTGTTTCTACTGCCAAACCTTTCAGGGGAGCATTTGCATGTTTCTGGCATCATTTTTGATTGAATTGTCAAAAGTCAGATTTTTGCTGAAATTGTGACCCCGGGGCTTAGGGATTTTTTCAAAAAAATATTTTCCGCCGGTTAAGTTGTTGAGGGCTGATTTCTTCTCCTGTGATAAAAAGCCTTCTGTTTCGACTGCCAAACCTTTCAGGGGAGCATTTGCAAGGTTCTGGCATCATTTTTGAGTGAATTGCCAAAATTCAGATTTTTGATGAAATTCTGACCCCGGGGCTTAGGGATTTTTTCAAAAAAATATTTTCCGCCTGTTAAGTTGTTGAGGGCTGATTTCTTGTCCTGTGATAAAAAGGGTTCTGTTTCGACTGCCAATCCTTTCAGGGGAGCATTTGCAAGCTTCTGGCATCATTTTTGAGTGAATTGCCAAAATTCAGATTTTTGATGAAATTCTGACCTCGGGGCTTAGGGATTTTTTCAAAAAAATATTTTCCGCCTGTTAAGTAGTTGAGGGCTGATTTCTTGTCCTGTGATAAAAAGCCTCCTGTTTCGACTGCTAAACCTTTCAGGGGAGCATTTGCAAGCTTCTGGCATCATTTCTGTGTGACTTGCCAAAAGTCAGATTTTTGCTGAAATTCTGACCCCGGGGCTTAGGGATTTTTTCAAAAAAATATTATCCGCCTGTTAAGTTGTTGAGGGCTGATTTCTTGTCCTGTGATAAAAAGCCTTCTGTTTCGACTGCCAAACCTTTCAGGGGAGCATTTGCAAGCTTCTGGCATCATTTCTGAGTCAATTGCCAAAAGTCAGATTTTTGCTGAAATTCTGACCCCGGGGCTTAGGGATTTTTTCAAAAAAATATTTTCCGCCGGTTAAGTTTTTGAGGGCTGATTTCTTGTCCTGCGATAAAAAGCCTTCTGTTTCCACTGCCAAACCTTTCAGGGGAGCGTTTGCAAGCTTCTCGCATCATTTTTGAGTGAATTGCCAAAAGTCACATTTTTGCTGAAATTCTGACCCCGGGGCTTAGGGATTTTTTCAAAAAAATATTTTCGGCCGGTTAAGTTGTTGAGGGCTGATTTCTTGTCCTGTGATAAAAAGCCTTCTGTTTCTACTGCCAAACCTTTCAGGGGAGCATTTGCATGTTTCTGGCATCATTTTTGAGTGAATTTTCAAAAGTCAGATTTTTGCTGAAATTGTGACCCCGGGGCTTAGGGATTTTTTCAAAAAAATATTTTCCGCCGGTTAAGTTGTTGAGGGCTGATTTCTTGTCCTGTGATAAAAAGCCTTCTGTTTCGACTGCCAATCCTTTCAGGGGAGTATTTGCAAGCTTCTGGCATCATTTTTGAGTGAATTGCCAGAAGTAAGATTTTTGCTGAAATTCTGACCCCGGGGCTTAGGGATTTTTTCAAAAAAATATTTTCCGCCGGTTAAGTTGTTGAGGGCTGATTTCTTGTCCTGTGATAAAAAGCCTTCTGTTTCGACTGCCAAACCTTTCAGGGGAGCATTTGCAAGCTTCTGGCATCATTTTTGAGTGAATTGCCAAAATTCAGATTTTTGCTGAAATTCTGTCCATGGGGCTTAGGGATTTTTTAAAAAAAATATTTTCGGCCGGTTAAGTTGTTGAGGGCTGATTTCTTGTCCTGTGATAAAAAGCCTTCTGTTTCGACTGCCAAACCTTTCAGGGGAGCATTTGCAAGCTTCTGGCATCATTTTTGAGTGAATTGCCAAAAGTCAGAATTTTGCTGAAATTGTGACCCCGGGGCTTTGGGATTTTTTCAAAGAAATATTTTCGGCCGGTTAAGTTGTTGAGGGCTGATTTCTTGTCCTGTGATAAAAAGCCTTCTGTTTCGACTGCCAAACCTTTCAAGGGAGCATTTCCAAGCTTCTGGCATCATTTTTGAGTGAATTGCCAAAAGTCAGATTTTTGTTGAAATTCTGACCCCGGGGCTTAGGGATTTTTTCAAAAAAATATTTTCGGCCGGTTAAGTTGTTGAGGGCTGATTTCTTGTCCTCTGATAAAAAGCCTTCTGTTTCGACTGCCAAACCTTTCAGGGGAGCATTTGCAACCGGTTGGTACCATTTTTGAGTGAATTGCCAAAAGTCAGATTTTTGCTGAAATTCTGACCCCGGGGCTTTGGGATTTTTTCAAAAAAATATTTTCCGCCTGTTAAGTTGTTGAGGGCTGATTTCTTGTCCTGTGATAAAAAGCCTTCTGTTTCGACTGCCAAACCTTTCAGGGGAGCATTTGCAAGCTTCTGGCATCATTTCTGAGTGAATTGCCAAAAGTCAGATTTTTGCTGAAATTCTGACCCCGGGGCTTAGGGATTTTTTCAAAAAAATATTTTCCGCCTGTTAAGTTGTTGAGGGCTGATTTCTTGTCCTTTGATAAAAAGCCTTCTGTTTCGACTGCCAAACCTTTCAGGGGAGCATTTGCAAGCTTCGGGCATCATTTCTGAGTCAATTGCCAAAAGTCAGATTTTTGCTGAAATTCTGACCCCGGGGCTTAGGGATTTTTTCAAAAAAATATTTTCCGCCGGTTAAGTTTTTGAGGGCTGATTTCTTGTCTTGTGATAAAAAGCCTTCTGTTTCCACTGCCAAACCTTTCAGGGGAGCACTTGCAAGCTTCTGGCATCATTTTTGAGTTTATTGCCAAAAGTCAGATTTTTGCTGAAATTCTGACCCCGGGGCTTAGGGATTTTTTCAAAAAAATATTTTCCGCCGGTTAAGTTGTTGAGGGCTGATTTCTTGTCCTGTGATAAAAAGCCTTCTGTTTCGACTCCCAATCCTTTCAGGGGAGCATTTACAAGCTTCTGGCATCATTTTTGAGTGAATTGCCAAAAGTCAGATTTTTGCTGAAATTCTGACCCCGGGGCTTAGGGATTTTTTCAAAAAAATATTTTCGGCCTGTTAAGTTGTTGAGGGCTGATTTCTTGTCCTGTGATAAAAAGCCTTCTGTTTCTACTGCCAAACCTTTCAGGGGAGCATTTGCAAGGTCTGGCATCATTTTTGAGTGAATTGCCAAAATTCAGATTTTTGATGAAATTCTGACCCCGGGGCTTAGGGATTTTTTCAAAAAAATATTTTCCGCCTGTTAAGTTGTTGAGGGCTGATTTCTTGTCCTGTGATAAAAAGCCTTCTGTTTCGACTGCCAAACCTTTCAGGGGAGCATTTGCAACCGGTTGGTACCATTTTTGAGTGAATTGCCAAAAGTCAGATTTTTGCTGAAATTCTGACCCCGGGGCTTAGGGATTTTTTCAAAAAAATATTTTCCGGCGGTTAAGTTGTTGAGGGCTCATTTCTTGTCCTGTGATAAAAAGCCTTCTGTTTCGACTGCCAATCCTTTCAGGGGAGTATTTGCAAGCTTCTGGCATCATTTTTGAGTGAATTGCCAGAAGTAAGATTTTTGCTGAAATTCTGACCCCGGGGCTTAGGGATTTTTTCAAAAAAATATTTTCCGCCGGTTAAGTTGTTGAGAGCTGATTTCTTGTCCTGTGATAAAAAGCCTTCTGTTTCGACTGCCAAACCTTTCAGGGGAGCATTTGCAAGCTTCTGGCATCATTTTTGAGTGAATTGCCAAAATTCAGATTTTTGCTGAAATTCTGTCCACGGGGCTTAGGGATTTTTTAAAAAAAATATTTTCGGCCGGTTAAGTTGTTGAGGGCTGATTTCTTGTCCTGTGATAAAAAGCCTTCTGTTTCGACTGCCAAACCTTTCAGGGGAGCATTTGCAAGCTTCTGGCATCATTTTTGAGTGAATTGCCAAAAGTCAGATTTTTGCTGAAATTGTGACCCCGGGGCTTTGGGATTTTTTCAAAAAAATATTTTCGGCCGGTTAAGTTGTTGAGGGCTGATTTCTTGTCCTGTGATAAAAAGCCTTCTGTTTCGACTGCCAAACCTTTCAGGGGAGCATTTCCAAGCTTCTGGCATCATTTTTGAGTGAATTGCCAAAAGTCAGATTTTTGTTGAAATTCTGACCCCGGGGCTTAGGGATTTTTCCAAAAAAATATTTTCGGCCGGTTAAGTTGTTGAGGGCTGATTTCTTGTCCTCTGATAAAAAGCCTTCTGTTTCGACTGCCAAACCTTTCAGGGGAGCATTTGCAACCGGTTGGTACCATTTTTGAGTGACTTGCCAAAAGTCAGATTTTTGCTGAAATTCTGACCCCGGGGCTGTGGGATTTTTTCAAAAAAATATTTTCCGCCGGTTAAGTTGTTGAGGGCTGATTTCTTGTCCTGTGATAAAAAGCCTTCTGTTTCGACTTCCAAACCTTTCAGGGGAGCATTTGCAAGCTTCTGGCATCATTTCTGAGTGAATTGCCAAAAGTCAGATTTTTGCTGAAATTCTGACCCCGGGGCTTAGGGATTTTTTCAAAAAAATATTTTCCGCCTGTTAAGTTGTTGAGGGCTGATTTCTTGTCCTGTGATAAAAAGCCTTCTGTTTCGACTGCCAAACCTTTCAGGGGAGCATTTGCAAGCTTCGGGCATCATTTCTGAGTCAATTGCCAAAAGTCAGATTTTTGCTGAAATTCTGACCCCGGGGCTTAGGGATTTTTTCAAAAAAATATTTTCCGCCGGTTAAGTTTTTGAGGGCTGATTTCTTGTCCTGTGATAAAAAGCCTTCTGTTTCCACTGCCAAACCTTTCAGGGGAGCACTTGCAAGCTTCTGGCATCATTTTTGAGTTTATTGCCAAAAGTCAGATTTTTGCTGAAATTCTGACCCCGGGGCTTAGGGATTTTTTCAAAAAAATATTTTCCGCCGGTTAAGTTGTTGAGGGCTGATTTCTTGTCCTGTGATAAAAAGCCTTCTGTTTCGACTCCCAATCCTTTCAGGGGAGCATTTACAAGCTTCTGGCATCATTTTTGAGTGAATTGCCAAAAGTCAGATTTTTGCTGAAATTCTGACCCCGGGGCTTAGGGATTTTTGCAAAAAAATATTTTCCGCCGGTTAAGTTGTTGAGGGCTGATTTCTTATCCTGTGATAAAAAGCCTTCTGTTTCTACTGCCAAACCTTTCAGGGGAGCATTTGCATGTTTCTGGCATCATTTTTGAGTGAATTGTCAAAAGTCAGATTTTTGCTGAAATTGTGACCCCGGGGCTTAGGGATTTTTTGAAAAAAATATTTTCCGCCGGTTAAGTTGGTGAGGGCTGATTTCTTGTCCTGTGATAAAAAGCCTTCTGTTTCGACTGCCAAACCTTTCAGGGGAGCATTTCCAAGCTTCTGGCATCATTTTTGAGTGAATTGCCAAAAGTCAGATTTTTGCTGAAATTCTGACCCCGGGGCTTAGGGATTTTTTCAAAAAAATATTTTCCGCCGGTTAAGTTGTTGAGGGCTGATTTCTTGTCCTGTGATAAAAAGCCTTCTGTTTCTACTGCCAAACCTTTCAGGGGAGCATTTGCATGTTTCTGGCATCATTTTTGATTGAATTGTCAAAAGTCAGATTTTTGCTGAAATTGTGACCCCGGGGCTTAGGGATTTTTTCAAAAAAATATTTTCCGCCGGTTAAGTTGTTGAGGGCTGATTTCTTCTCCTGTGATAAAAAGCCTTCTGTTTCGACTGCCAAACCTTTCAGGGGAGCATTTGCAAGGTTCTGGCATCATTTTTGAGTGAATTGCCAAAATTCAGATTTTTGATGAAATTCTGACCCCGGGGCTTAGGGATTTTTTCAAAAAAATATTTTCCGCCTGTTAAGTTGTTGAGGGCTGATTTCTTGTCCTGTGATAAAAAGGGTTCTGTTTCGACTGCCAATCCTTTCAGGGGAGCATTTGCAAGCTTCTGGCATCATTTTTGAGTGAATTGCCAAAATTCAGATTTTTGATGAAATTCTGACCTCGGGGCTTAGGGATTTTTTCAAAAAAATATTTTCCGCCTGTTAAGTAGTTGAGGGCTGATTTCTTGTCCTGTGATAAAAAGCCTCCTGTTTCGACTGCTAAACCTTTCAGGGGAGCATTTGCAAGCTTCTGGCATCATTTCTGTGTGACTTGCCAAAAGTCAGATTTTTGCTGAAATTCTGACCCCGGGGCTTAGGGATTTTTTCAAAAAAATATTATCCGCCTGTTAAGTTGTTGAGGGCTGATTTCTTGTCTGGTGATAAAAAGCCTTCTGTTTCGACTGCCAAACCTTTCAGGGGAGCATTTGCAAGCTTCTGGCATCATTTCTGAGTCAATTGCCAAAAGTCAGATTTTTGCTGAAATTCTGACCCCGGGGCTTAGGGATTTTTTCAAAAAAATATTTTCCGCCGGTTAAGTTTTTGAGGGCTGATTTCTTGTCCTGCGATAAAAAGCCTTCTGTTTCCACTGCCAAACCTTTCAGGGGAGCGTTTGCAAGCTTCTCGCATCATTTTTGAGTGAATTGCCAAAAGTCACATTTTTGCTGAAATTCTGACCCCGGGGCTTAGGGATTTTTTCAAAAAAATATTTTCGGCCGGTTAAGTTGTTGAGGGCTGATTTCTTGTCCTGTGATAAAAAGCCTTCTGTTTCTACTGCCAAACCTTTCAGGGGAGCATTTGCATGTTTCTGGCATCATTTTTGAGTGAATTTTCAAAAGTCAGATTTTTGCTGAAATTGTGACCCCGGGGCTTAGGGATTTTTTCAAAAAAATATTTTCCGCCGGTTAAGTTGTTGAGGGCTGATTTCTTGTCCTGTGATAAAAAGCCTTCTGTTTCGACTGCCAATCCTTTCAGGGGAGTATTTGCAAGCTTCTGGCATCATTTTTGAGTGAATTGCCAGAAGTAAGATTTTTGCTGAAATTCTGACCCCGGGGCTTAGGGATTTTTTCAAAAAAATATTTTCCGCCGGTTAAGTTGTTGAGGGCTGATTTCTTGTCCTGTGATAAAAAGCCTTCTGTTTCGACTGCCAAACCTTTCAGGGGAGCATTTGCAAGCTTCTGGCATCATTTTTGAGTGAATTGCCAAAATTCAGATTTTTGCTGAAATTCTGTCCATGGGGCTTAGGGATTTTTTAAAAAAAATATTTTCGGCCGGTTAAGTTGTTGAGGGCTGATTTCTTGTCCTGTGATAAAAAGCCTTCTGTTTCGACTGCCAAACCTTTCAGGGGAGCATTTGCAAGCTTCTGGCATCATTTTTGAGTGAATTGCCAAAAGTCAGATTTTTGCTGAAATTGTGACCCCGGGGCTTTGGGATTTTTTCAAAGAAATATTTTCGGCCGGTTAAGTTGTTGAGGGCTGATTTCTTGTCCTGTGATAAAAAGCCTTCTGTTTCGACTGCCAAACCTTTCAAGGGAGCATTTCCAAGCTTCTGGCATCATTTTTGAGTGAATTGCCAAAAGTCAGATTTTTGTTGAAATTCTGACCCCGGGGCTTAGGGATTTTTTCAAAAAAATATTTTCGGCCGGTTAAGTTGTTGAGGGCTGATTTCTTGTCCTCTGATAAAAAGCCTTCTGTTTCGACTGCCAAACCTTTCAGGGGAGCATTTGCAACCGGTTGGTACCATTTTTGAGTGAATTGCCAAAAGTCAGATTTTTGCTGAAATTCTGACCCCGGGGCTTTGGGATTTTTTCAAAAAAATATTTTCCGCCTGTTAAGTTGTTGAGGGCTGATTTCTTGTCCTGTGATAAAAAGCCTTCTGTTTCGACTGCCAAACCTTTCAGGGGAGCATTTGCAAGCTTCTGGCATCATTTCTGAGTGAATTGCCAAAAGTCAGATTTTTGCTGAAATTCTGACCCCGGGGCTTAGGGATTTTTTCAAAAAAATATTTTCCGCCTGTTAAGTTGTTGAGGGCTGATTTCTTGTCCTTTGATAAAAAGCCTTCTGTTTCGACTGCCAAACCTTTCAGGGGAGCATTTGCAAGCTTCGGGCATCATTTCTGAGTCAATTGCCAAAAGTCAGATTTTTGCTGAAATTCTGACCCCGGGGCTTAGGGATTTTTTCAAAAAAATATTTTCCGCCGGTTAAGTTTTTGAGGGCTGATTTCTTGTCTTGTGATAAAAAGCCTTCTGTTTCCACTGCCAAACCTTTCAGGGGAGCACTTGCAAGCTTCTGGCATCATTTTTGAGTTTATTGCCAAAAGTCAGATTTTTGCTGAAATTCTGACCCCGGGGCTTAGGGATTTTTTCAAAAAAATATTTTCCGCCGGTTAAGTTGTTGAGGGCTGATTTCTTGTCCTGTGATAAAAAGCCTTCTGTTTCGACTCCCAATCCTTTCAGGGGAGCATTTACAAGCTTCTGGCATCATTTTTGAGTGAATTGCCAAAAGTCAGATTTTTGCTGAAATTCTGACCCCGGGGCTTAGGGATTTTTGCAAAAAAATATTTTCCGCCGGTTAAGTTGTTGAGGGCTGATTTCTTATCCTGTGATAAAAAGCCTTCTATTTCTACTGCCAAACCTTTTAGGGGAGCATTTGCATGTTTCTGGCATCATTTTTGAGTGAATTGTCAAAAGTCAGATTTTTGCTGAAATTGTGACCCCTGGGCTTAGGGATTTTTTCAAAAAAATATTTTCCGCCGGTTAAGTTGTTGAGGGCTGATTTCTTGTCCTGTGATAAAAAGCCTTCTGTTTCGACTGCCAAACCTTTCAGGGGAGCATTTGCAAGGTTCTGGCATCATTTGTGAGTGAATTGCCAAAATTCAGATTTTTGATGAAATTCTGACCCTGGGGCTTAGGGATTTTTTCAAAAAAATATCTTCCGCCGGTTAAGTTGTTGAGGGCTGATTTCTTGTCCTGTGATAAAAAGCCTTCTGTTTCTACTCCCAATCCTTTCAGGGGAGCATTTACAAGCTTCTGGCATCATTTTTGAGTGAATCGCCAAAAGTCAGATTTTTGCTGAAATTCTGACCCCGGGGCTTAGGGATTTTTTCAAAAAAATATTTTCCGCCGGTTAAGTTGTTGAGGGCTGATTTCTTGTCCTGTGATAAAAAGCCTTCTGTTTCGACTGCCAAACCTTTCAGGGGAGCATTTCCAAGCTTCTGGCATCATTTTTGAGTGAATTGCCAAAAGTCAGATTTTTGCTGAAATTCTGACCCCGGGGCTTAGGGATTTTTTCAAAAAAATATTTTCCGCCGGTTAAGTTGTTGAGGGCTGATTTCTTGTCCTGTGATAAAAAGCCTTCTGTTTCTACTGCCAAACCTTTCAGGGGAGCATTTGCATGTTTCTGGCATCATTTTTGATTGAATTGCCAAAAGTCAGATTTTTGCTGAAATTGTGACCCCGGGGCTTAGGGATTTTTTCAAAAAAATATTTTCCGCCGGTTAAGTTGTTGAGGGCTGATTTCTTCTCCTGTGATAAAAAGCCTTCTGTTTCGACTGCCAAACCTTTCAGGGGAGCATTTGCAAGGTTCTGGCATCATTTTTGAGTGAATTGCCAAAATTCAGATTTTTGATGAAATTCTGACCCCGGGGCTTAGGGATTTTTTCAAAAAAATATTTTCCGCCGGTTAAGTTGTTGAGGGCTGATTTCTTGTCCTGTGATAAAAAGCCTTCTGTTTCGACTGCCAATCCTTTCAGGGGAGCATTTGCAAGCTTCTGGCATCATTTTTGAGTGAATTGCCAAAATTCAGATTTTTGATGAAATTCTGACCTCGGGGCTTAGGGATTTTTTCAAAAAAATATTTTCCGCCTGTTAAGTTGTTGAGGGCTGATTTCTTGTCCTGTGATAAAAAGCCTTCTGTTTCGACTGCCAAACCTTTCAGGGGAGCATTTGCAAGCTTCTGGCATCATTTCTGAGTCAATTGCCAAAAGTCAGATTTTTGCTGAAATTCTGACCCCGGGGCTTAGGGATTTTTTCACAAAAATATTTTCCGCCGGTTAAGTTTTTGAGGGCTGATTTCTTGTCCTGCGATAAAAAGCCTTCTGTTTCCACTGCCAAACCTTTCAGGGGAGCGTTTGCAAGCTTCTCGCATCATTTTTGAGTGAATTGCCAAAAGTCACATTTTTGCTGAAATTCTGACCCCGGGGCTTAGGGATTTTTGCAAAAAAATATTTTCCGCCGGTTAAGTTGTTGAGGGCTGATTTCTTGTCCTGTGATAAAAAGCCTTCTGTTTCGACTGCCAAACCTTTCAGGGGAGCATTTGCATGTTTCTGGCATCATTTTTGAGTGAATTGTGAAAAGTCAGATTTTTGCTGAAATTGTGACCCCTGGGCTTAGGGATTTTTTCAAAAAAATATTTTCCGCCGGTTAAGTTGTTGAGGGCTGATTTTTTGTCCTGTGATAAAAAGCCTTCTGTTTCGACTGCCAAACCTTTCAGGGGAGCATTTCCAAGCTTCTGGCATCATTTTTGAGTGAATTGCCAAAAGTCAGATTTTTGCTGAAATTCTGACCCCGGGGCTTAGGGATTTTTTCAAAAAAATATTTTCCGCCGGTTAAGTTGTTGAGGGCTGATTTCTTGTCCTGTGATAAAAAGTCTTCTGTTTCGACTGCCAATCCTTTCAGGGGAGCATTTGCAAGCTTCTGGCATCATTTTTGAGTGAATTGCCAAAATTCAGATTTTTGATGAAATTCTGACCTCGGGGCTTAGGGATTTTTTCAAAAAAATATTTTCCGCCTGTTAAGTTGTTGAGGGCTGATTTCTTGTCCTGTGATAAAAAGCCTTCTGTTTCGACTGCCAAACCTTTCAGGGGAGCATTTGCAAGCTTCTGGCATCATTTCTGAGTCAATTGCCAAAAGTCAGATTTTTGCTGAAATTCTGACCCCGGGGCTTAGGGATTTTTTCACAAAAATATTTTCCGCCGGTTAAGTTTTTGAGGGCTGATTTCTTGTCCTGCGATAAAAAGCCTTCTGTTTCCACTGCCAAACCTTTCAGGGGAGCGTTTGCAAGCTTCTCGCATCATTTTTGAGTGAATTGCCAAAAGTCACATTTTTGCTGAAATTCTGACCCCGGGGCTTAGGGATTTTTGCAAAAAAATATTTTCCGCCGGTTAAGTTGTTGAGGGCTGATTTCTTGTCCTGTGATAAAAAGCCTTCTGTTTCGACTGCCAAACCTTTCAGGGGAGCATTTGCATGTTTCTGGCATCATTTTTGAGTGAATTGTGAAAAGTCAGATTTTTGCTGAAATTGTGACCCCTGGGCTTAGGGATTTTTTCAAAAAAATATTTTCCGCCGGTTAAGTTGTTGAGGGCTGATTTTTTGTCCTGTGATAAAAAGCCTTCTGTTTCGACTGCCAAACCTTTCAGGGGAGCATTTCCAAGCTTCTGGCATCATTTTTGAGTGAATTGCCAAAAGTCAGATTTTTGCTGAAATTCTGACCCCGGGGCTTAGGGATTTTTTCAAAAAAATATTTTCCGCCGGTTAAGTTGTTGAGGGCTGATTTCTTGTCCTGTGATAAAAAGCCTTCTGTTTCTACTGCCAAACCTTTCAGGGGAGCATTTGCATGTTTCTGGCATCATTTTTGAGTGAATTTTCAAAAGTCAGATTTTTGCTGAAATTGTGACCCCGGGGCTTAGGGATTTTTTCAAAAAAATATTTTCCGCCGGTTAAGTTGTTGAGGGCTGATTTCTTGTCCTGTGATAAAAAGCCTTCTGTTTCGACTGCCAAACCTTTCAGGGGAGCATTTGCAAGGTTCTGGCATCATTTTTGAGTGAATTGCCAAAATTCAGATTTTTGATGAAATTCTGTCCACGGGGCTTAGGGATTTTTTAAAAAAAATATTTTCGGCCGGTTAAGTTGTTGAGGGCTGATTTCTTGTCCTGTGATAAAAAGCCTTCTGTTTCGACTGCCAAACCTTTCAGGGGAGCATTTGCAAGCTTCTGGCATCATTTTTGAGTGAATTGCCAAAAGTCAGATTTTTGTTGAAATTCTGACCCCGGGGCTTAGGGATTTTTTCAAAAAAACATTTTCGGCCGGTTAAGTTGTTGAGGGCTGATTTCTTGTCCTGTGATAAAAAGCCTTCTGTTTTGACTGCCAAACCTTTCAGGGGAGCATTTGCAAGCTTCTGGCATTATTTTTGAGTGAATTGCCAAAAGTCAGATTTTAGAAGAAATTCTGACCCCGGGGCTTAGGGATTTTTTCAAAAAAATATTTTTCGCCGGTTAAGTTGTTGATGGCTGATTTCTTGTCCTGTGATAAAAAGCCTCTGTTTCGACTGCCAAACCTTTCAGGGGAGCATTTGCAACCGGTTGGTACCATTTTTGAGTGAATTCCCAAAAGTCAGATTTTTGCTGAAATTCTGACCCCGGGTCTTAGGGATTTTTTCAAAAAAATATTTTCCGCCGGTTAAGTTGTTGAGGGCTGATTTCTTGTCCTGTGATAAAAAGCCTTCTGTTTCGACTGCCAAACCTTTCAGGGGAGGATTTGCAAGCTTCTGGCATCATTTTTGAGTGAATTGTCAAAAGTCAGATTTTTGTTGAAATTCTGACCCCGGGGCTTAGGGATTTTTTCAAAAAAATATTTTCCGCCGGTTAAGTTGTTGAGGGCTGATTTCTTGTCCTGTGATAAAAAGCCTTCTGTTTCGACTGCCAAACCTTTCATGGGAGCATTTGCAAGCTTCTGGCATCATTTTTGAGTGAATTGCCAAAAGTCAGATTTTTGTTGAAATTCTGACCCCGGGGCTTAGGGATTTTTTCAAAAAAATATTTTCCGCCGGTTAAGTTGTTGAGGGCTGATTTCTTGTCCTGTGATAAAAAGCCTTCTGTTTCGACTGCCAAACCTTTCAGAGGAGCATTTCGAAGCTTCTAGCATCATTTTTGAGTGAATTGCCAAAAGTCAGATTTTTGTTGAAATTCTGACCCCGGGGCTTAGGGATTTTTTCAAAAAAATATTTTCCGCCGGTTAAGTTGTTGAGGGCTGATTTCTTGTCCTGTGATAAAAAGCCTTCTGTTTCGACTGCCAAACCTTTCAGGGGAGCATTTGCAACCGGTTGGTACCATTTTTGAGTGAATTCCCAAAAGTCAGATTTTTGCTGAAATTCTGACCCCGGGGCTTAAGGATTTTTTCAAAAAAATATTTTCCGGCGGTTAAGTTGTTGAGGGCTGATTTCTTGTCCTGTGATAAAAAGCCTTCTGTTTCGACTGCCAAACCTTTCAGGGGAGCATTTGCAAGCTTCTGGCATCATTTTTGAGTGAATTGTCAAAAGTCAGATTTTTGTTGAAATTCTGACCCCGGGGCTTAGGGATTTTTTCAAAAAAATATTTTCCGCCGGTTAAGTTGTTGAGGGCTGATTTCTTGTCCTGTGATAAAAAGCCTTCTGTTTCGACTGCCAAACCTTTCAGGGGAGCATTTGCAAGCTTCTGGCATCATTTTTGAGTGAATTGCCAAAAGTCAGATTTTTGTTGAAATTCTGACCCCGGGGCTTAGGGATTTTTTAAAAAAAATATTTTCGGCCGGTTAAGTTGTTGAGGGCTGATTTCTTGTCCTGTGATAAAAAGCCTTCTGTTTCGACTGCCAAACCTTTCAGGGGAGCATTTGCAAGCTTCTGGCATCATTTTTGAGTGAATTGCCAAAAGTCAGATTTTAGAAGAAATTCTGACCCCGGGGCTTAGGGATTTTTTCAAAAAAATATTTTCCGCCGGTTAAGTTGTTGAGGGCTGATTTCTTGTCCTGTGATAAAAAGCCTTCTGTTTCAACTGCCAAACCTTTCAGGGGAGCATTTGCAAGCTTCTGGCATCATTTTTGAGTGAATTGCCAAAATTCAGATTTTTGTTGAAATTCTGACCCCGGGGCTTAGGGATTTTTTCAAAAAAATATTTTCGGCCAGTTAAGTTGTTGAGGGCTGATTTCTTGTCCTGTGATAAAAAGCCTTCTGTTTCGACTGCGAAACCTTTCAGGGGAGCATTTGCATGTTTCTGGCATCATTTTTGAGTGAATTGCCAAACGTCAGATTTTTGCTGAAATTCTGACCCCGGGGCTTAGGGATTTTTTCAAAAAAATATTTTCCGCCGGTTAAGTTGGTGAGGGCTGATTTCTTGTCCTGTGATAAAAATCCTTCTGTTTCGACTGCCAAACCTTTCAGGGGAGCATTTGCAAGGTTCTGGCATCATTTTTGAGTGAATTGCCAAAATTCAGATTTTTGATGAAATTCTGTCCACGGGGCTTAGGGATTTTTTAAAAAAAATATTTTCGGCCGGTTAAGTTGTTGAGGGCTGATTTCTTGTCCTGTGATAAAAAGCCTTCTGTTTCGACTGCCAAACCTTTCAGGGGAGCATTTGCAAGCTTCTGGCATCATTTTTGAGTGAATTGCCAAAAGTCAGATTTTTGTTGAAATTCTGACCCCGGGGCTTAGGGATTTTTTCAAAAAAACATTTTCGGCCGGTTAAGTTGTTGAGGGCTGATTTCTTGTCCTGTGATAAAAAGCCTTCTGTTTTGACTGCCAAACCTTTCAGGGGAGCATTTGCAAGCTTCTGGCATTATTTTTGAGTGAATTGCCAAAAGTCAGATTTTAGAAGAAATTCTGACCCCGGGGCTTAGGGATTTTTTCAAAAAAATATTTTTCGCCGGTTAAGTTGTTGATGGCTGATTTCTTGTCCTGTGATAAAAAGCCTCTGTTTCGACTGCCAAACCTTTCAGGGGAGCATTTGCAACCGGTTGGTACCATTTTTGAGTGAATTCCCAAAAGTCAGATTTTTGCTGAAATTCTGACCCCGGGTCTTAGGGATTTTTTCAAAAAAATATTTTCCGCCGGTTAAGTTGTTGAGGGCTGATTTCTTGTCCTGTGATAAAAAGCCTTCTGTTTCGACTGCCAAACCTTTCAGGGGAGGATTTGCAAGCTTCTGGCATCATTTTTGAGTGAATTGTCAAAAGTCAGATTTTTGTTGAAATTCTGACCCCGGGGCTTAGGGATTTTTTCAAAAAAATATTTTCCGCCGGTTAAGTTGTTGAGGGCTGATTTCTTGTCCTGTGATAAAAAGCCTTCTGTTTCGACTGCCAAACCTTTCATGGGAGCATTTGCAAGCTTCTGGCATCATTTTTGAGTGAATTGCCAAAAGTCAGATTTTTGTTGAAATTCTGACCCCGGGGCTTAGGGATTTTTTCAAAAAAATATTTTCCGCCGGTTAAGTTGTTGAGGGCTGATTTCTTGTCCTGTGATAAAAAGCCTTCTGTTTCGACTGCCAAACCTTTCAGAGGAGCATTTCGAAGCTTCTAGCATCATTTTTGAGTGAATTGCCAAAAGTCAGATTTTTGTTGAAATTCTGACCCCGGGGCTTAGGGATTTTTTCAAAAAAATATTTTCCGCCGGTTAAGTTGTTGAGGGCTGATTTCTTGTCCTGTGATAAAAAGCCTTCTGTTTCGACTGCCAAACCTTTCAGGGGAGCATTTGCAACCGGTTGGTACCATTTTTGAGTGAATTCCCAAAAGTCAGATTTTTGCTGAAATTCTGACCCCGGGGCTTAAGGATTTTTTCAAAAAAATATTTTCCGGCGGTTAAGTTGTTGAGGGCTGATTTCTTGTCCTGTGATAAAAAGCCTTCTGTTTCGACTGCCAAACCTTTCAGGGGAGCATTTGCAAGCTTCTGGCATCATTTTTGAGTGAATTGTCAAAAGTCAGATTTTTGTTGAAATTCTGACCCCGGGGCTTAGGGATTTTTTCAAAAAAATATTTTCCGCCGGTTAAGTTGTTGAGGGCTGATTTCTTGTCCTGTGATAAAAAGCCTTCTGTTTCGACTGCCAAACCTTTCAGGGGAGCATTTGCAAGCTTCTGGCATCATTTTTGAGTGAATTGCCAAAAGTCAGATTTTTGTTGAAATTCTGACCCCGGGGCTTAGGGATTTTTTAAAAAAAATATTTTCGGCCGGTTAAGTTGTTGAGGGCTGATTTCTTGTCCTGTGATAAAAAGCCTTCTGTTTCGACTGCCAAACCTTTCAGGGGAGCATTTGCAAGCTTCTGGCATCATTTTTGAGTGAATTGCCAAAAGTCAGATTTTAGAAGAAATTCTGACCCCGGGGCTTAGGGATTTTTTCAAAAAAATATTTTCCGCCGGTTAAGTTGTTGAGGGCTGATTTCTTGTCCTGTGATAAAAAGCCTTCTGTTTCAACTGCCAAACCTTTCAGGGGAGCATTTGCAAGCTTCTGGCATCATTTTTGAGTGAATTGCCAAAATTCAGATTTTTGTTGAAATTCTGACCCCGGGGCTTAGGGATTTTTTCAAAAAAATATTTTCGGCCAGTTAAGTTGTTGAGGGCTGATTTCTTGTCCTGTGATAAAAAGCCTTCTGTTTCGACTGCGAAACCTTTCAGGGGAGCATTTGCATGTTTCTGGCATCATTTTTGAGTGAATTGCCAAACGTCAGATTTTTGCTGAAATTCTGACCCCGGGGCTTAGGGATTTTTTCAAAAAAATATTTTCCGCCGGTTAAGTTGGTGAGGGCTGATTTCTTGTCCTGTGATAAAAATCCTTCTGTTTCGACTGCCAAACCTTTCAGGGGAGCATTTGCAAGCTTCTGGAATCATTTTTGAGTGAATTGCCAAAAGTCAGATTTTTGCTGAAATTCTGACCCCGGGGCTTAGGGATTTTTTCAAAAAAAAAATTCCGCCAGTTAAGTTGTTGAGGGCTGATTTCTTGTCCTGTGATAAAAAGCCTTCTGTTTCGACTGCCAAACCTTTCAGGGGAGCATTTGCAAGCTTCTGGCATCATTTTTGAGTGAATTGCCAAACGTCAGATTTTTGCTGAAATTCTGACCCCGGGGCTTAGGGATTTTTTCAAAAAAATATTTTCCGCCGGTTAAGTTGTTGAGGGCTGATTTCTTGTCCTGTGATAAAAAGCCTTCTGTTTCGACTGCCAAACCTTTCAGGGGAGCATTTGCAAGCTTCTGGCATCATTTTTGAGTGAATTGCCAAAAGTCAGATTTTAGAAGAAATTCTGACCCCGGGGCTTAGGGATTTTTTCAAAAAAATATTTTTCGCCGGTTAAGTTGTTGATGGCTGATTTCTTGTCCTGTGATAAAAAGCCTCTGTTTCGACTGCCAAACCTTTCAGGGGAGCATTTGCAACCGGTTGGTACCATTTTTGAGTGAATTCCCAAAAGTCAGATTTTTGCTGAAATTCTGACCCCGGGTCTTAGGGATTTTTTCAAAAAAATATTTTCCGCCGGTTAAGTTGTTGAGGGCTGATTTCTTGTCCTGTGATAAAAAGCCTTCTGTTTCGACTGCCAAACCTTTCAGGGGAGGATTTGCAAGCTTCTGGCATCATTTTTGAGTGAATTGTCAAAAGTCAGATTTTTGTTGAAATTCTGACCCCGGGGCTTAGGGATTTTTTCAAAAAAATATTTTCCGCCGGTTAAGTTGTTGAGGGCTGATTTCTTGTCCTGTGATAAAAAGCCTTCTGTTTCGACTGCCAAACCTTTCATGGGAGCATTTGCAAGCTTCTGGCATCATTTTTGAGTGAATTGCCAAAAGTCAGATTTTTGTTGAAATTCTGACCCCGGGGCTTAGGGATTTTTTCAAAAAAATATTTTCCGCCGGTTAAGTTGTTGAGGGCTGATTTCTTGTCCTGTGATAAAAAGCCTTCTGTTTCGACTGCCAAACCTTTCAGAGGAGCATTTCGAAGCTTCTAGCATCATTTTTGAGTGAATTGCCAAAAGTCAGATTTTTGTTGAAATTCTGACCCCGGGGCTTAGGGATTTTTTCAAAAAAATATTTTCCGCCGGTTAAGTTGTTGAGGGCTGATTTCTTGTCCTGTGATAAAAAGCCTTCTGTTTCGACTGCCAAACCTTTCAGGGGAGCATTTGCAACCGGTTGGTACCATTTTTGAGTGAATTCCCAAAAGTCAGATTTTTGCTGAAATTCTGACCCCGGGGCTTAAGGATTTTTTCAAAAAAATATTTTCCGGCGGTTAAGTTGTTGAGGGCTGATTTCTTGTCCTGTGATAAAAAGCCTTCTGTTTCGACTGCCAAACCTTTCAGGGGAGCATTTGCAAGCTTCTGGCATCATTTTTGAGTGAATTGTCAAAAGTCAGATTTTTGTTGAAATTCTGACCCCGGGGCTTAGGGATTTTTTCAAAAAAATATTTTCCGCCGGTTAAGTTGTTGAGGGCTGATTTCTTGTCCTGTGATAAAAAGCCTTCTGTTTCGACTGCCAAACCTTTCAGGGGAGCATTTGCAAGCTTCTGGCATCATTTTTGAGTGAATTGCCAAAAGTCAGATTTTTGTTGAAATTCTGACCCCGGGGCTTAGGGATTTTTTAAAAAAAATATTTTCGGCCAGTTAAGTTGTTGAGGGCTGATTTCTTGTCCTGTGATAAAAAGCCTTCTGTTTCGACTGCGAAACCTTTCAGGGGAGCATTTGCATGTTTCTGGCATCATTTTTGAGTGAATTGCCAAACGTCAGATTTTTGCTGAAATTCTGACCCCGGGGCTTAGGGATTTTTTCAAAAAAATATTTTCCGCCGGTTAAGTTGGTGAGGGCTGATTTCTTGTCCTGTGATAAAAAGCCTTCTGTTTCGACTGCCAAACCTTTCAGGGGAGCATTTGCAAGCTTCTGGAATCATTTTTGAGTGAATTGCCAAAAGTCAGATTTTTGCTGAAATTCTGACCCCGGGGCTTAGGGATTTTTTCAAAAAAAAAATTCCGCCAGTTAAGTTGTTGAGGGCTGATTTCTTGTCCTGTGATAAAAAGCCTTCTGTTTCGACTGCCAAACCTTTCAGGGGAGCATTTGCAAGCTTCTGGCATCATTTTTGAGTGAATTGCCAAACGTCAGATTTTTGCTGAAATTCTGACCCCGGGGCTTAGGGATTTTTTCAAAAAAATATTTTCCGCCGGTTAAGTTGTTGAGGGCTGATTTCTTGTCCTGTGATAAAAAGCCTTCTGTTTCGACTGCCAAACCTTTCAGGGGAGCATTTGCAAGCTTCTGGCATCATTTTTGAGTGAATTGCCAAACGTCAGATTTTTGCTGAAATTCTGACCCCGGGGCTTAGGGATTTTTTCAAAAAAATATTTTCCGCCGGTTAAGTTGCTGAGGGCTGATTTCTTGTCCTGTGATAAAAAGCCTTCTGTTTCGACTGCCAAACCTATCAGAGGAGCGTTTGCAAGCTTCTGGCATCATTTTAGAGTGAATTGCCAAAAGTCAGATTTATGCTGAAATTCTGACCCCGGGGCTTAGGGATTTTTTCAAAAAAATATTTTCCGCCGGTTAAGTTGTTGAGGGCTGATTTCTTGTCCTGTGATAAAAAGCCTTCTGTTTCGACTGCCAAACCTTTCAGGGGAGCATTTGCAAGCTTCTGGCATCATTTTTGAGTGAATTGCCAAAAGTCAGATTTTTGCTGAAATTCTGACCCCGGGGCTTAGGGATTTTTTCAAAAAAATATTTTCCGCCGGTTAAGTTGTTGAGGGCTGATTTCTTGTCCTGTGATAAAAAGCCTTCTGTTTCGACTGCCAAACCTTTCAGGGGAGCATTTCCAAGCTTCTGGCATCATTTTTGAGTTAATTGCCAAACGTCAGATTTTTGCTGAAATTCTGACCCCGGGGCTTAGGGATTTTTTCAAAAAAATATTTTCCGCCGGTTAAGTTGGTGAGGGCTGATTTCTTGTCCTGTGATAAAAAGCCTTCTGTTTCGACTGCCAAACCTTTCAGGGGAGCATTTGCAAGCTTCTGGAATCATTTTTGAGTGAATTGCCAAAAGTCAGATTTTTGCTGAAATTCTGACCCCGGGGCTTAGGGATTTTTTCAAAAAAAAAATTCCGCCAGTTAAGTTGTTGAGGGCTGATTTCTTGTCCTGTGATAAAAAGCCTTCTGTTTCGACTGCCAAACCTTTCAGGGGAGCATTTGCAAGCTTCTGGCATCATTTTTGATTGAATTGCCAAACGTCAGATTTTTGCTGAAATTCTGACCCCGGGGCTTAGGGATTTTTTCAAAAAAATATTTTCCGCCGGTTAAGTTGTTGAGGGCTGATTTCTTGTCCTGTGATAAAAAGCCTTCAGTTTCGTCTGCCAAACCTTTCAGGGAAACATTTGCAAGCTTCTGGCATCATTTTTGAGTGAATTGCCAAAAGTCAGATTTTTGCTGAAATTCTGACCACGGGGTTTAGGGATTTTTTCAAAAAAATATTTTCCGCCGGTTAAGTTTTTGAGGGCTGATTTCTTGTCCTGTGATAAAAAGCCTTCTGTTTAGACTGCCAAACCTTTCAGGGGAGCATTTCCAAGCTTCTGGCATCATTTTTGAGTGAATTGCCAAAAGTCAGATTTTTGCTGAAATTCTGACCCCGGGGCTTAGGGATTTTTTCAAAAAAATATTTTCCTTCGGTTAAGTTGTTGAGGGCTGATTTCTTGTCCTGTCATAAAAAGCCTTCTGTTTCGACTACCAAACCTTTCATGGGAGCATTTGCAAGCTTCTGGCATCATTTTTGAGTGAATTGCCAAAAGTCAGATTTTTGCTGAAATTCTGACCCCGGGGCTTAGGGATTTTTTCAAAAAAATATTTTCCTTCGGTTAAGTTGTTGAGGGCTGATTTCTTGTCCTGTAATAAAAAGCCTTCTGTTTCGACTGCCAAACCTTTCATGGGAGCATTTGCAAGCTTCTGGCATCATTTTTGAGTGAATTGCCAAAAGTCAGATTTTTGCTGAAATTCTGACCCCGGGGCTTAGGGATTTTTTCAAAAAAATATTTTCGGCCGGTTAAGTTGTTGAGGGCTGATTTCTTGTCCTGTGATAAAAAGCCTTCTGTTTCGACTGCCAAACCTTTCAGGGGAGCATTTGCATGTTTCTGGCATCATTTTTGAGTGAATTGCCAAAAGTCAGATTTTTGCTGAAATTGTGACCCCCGGGCTTAGGGATTTTTTCAAAAAAATATTTTTCGCCGGTTAAGTTGTTGAGGGCTGATTTCTTGTCCTGTGATAAAAAGCCTTCTGTTTCGACTGCCAAACCTTTCAGGGGAGCATTTGCAACCGGTTGGTACCATTTTTGAGTGAATTCCCAAAAGTCAGATTTTCGCTGAAATTCTGACCCCGGGTCTTAGGGATTTTTTCAAAAAAATATTTTCCGGTGGTTAAGTTGTTGAGGGCTGATTTCTTGTCCTGTGATAAAAAGCCTTCTGTTTCGACTGCCAAACCTTTCAGGGGAGGATTTGCAAGCTTCTGGCATCATTTATGAGTGAATTGTCAAAAGTCAAATTTTTGTTGAAATTCTGACCCCGGGGCTTAGGGATTTTTTCAAAAAAATATTTTCCGCCGGTTAAGTTGTTGAGGGCTGATTTCTTGTCCTGTGATAAAAAGCCTTCTGTTTCGACTGCCAAACCTTTCATGGGAGCATTTGCAAGCTTCTGGCATCATTTTTGAGTGAATTGCCAAAAGTCAGATTTTTGTTGAAATTCTGACCCCGGGGCTTAGGGATTTTTTCAAAAAAATATTTTCCGCCGGTTAAGTTGTTGAGGGCTGATTTCTTGTCCTGTGATAAAAAGCCTTCTGTTTCGACTGCCAAACCTTTCAGAGGAGCATTTCGAAGCTTCTAGCATCATTTTTGAGTGAATTGCCAAAAGTCAGATTTTTCCTGAAATTGTGACCCCGGAGCTTAGGGATTTTTTCAAAAAAATATTTTTCGCCGGTTAAGTTGTTGATGGCTGATTTCTTGTCCTGTGATAAAAAGCCTTCTGTTTCGACTGCCAAACCTTTCAGGGGAGCATTTGCAACCGGTTGGTACCATTTTTGAGTGAATTCCCAAAAGTCAGATTTTTGCTGAAATTCTGACCCCGGGGCTTAGGGATTTTTTCAAAAAAATATTTTCCGGCGGTTAAGTTGTTGAGGGCTGATTTCTTGTCCTGTGATAAAAAGCCTTCTGTTTTGACTGCCAAACCTTTCAGGGGAGCATTTGCAAGCTTCTGGCATCATTTTTGAGTGAATTGCCAAAAGTCAGATTTTAGAAGAAATTCTGACCCCGGGGCTTAGGGATTTTTTCAAAAAAATATTTTCCGCCGGTTAAGTTGTTGAGGGCTGATTTCTTGTCCTGTGATAAAAAGCCTTCTGTCTCGACTGCCAAACCTTTCAGGGGAGCATTTGCAAGCTTCTGGCATCATTTTTGAGTGAATTGCCAAAAGTCAGATTTTTGTTGAAATTCTGACCCCGGGGCTTAGGGATTTTTTCAAAAAAATATTTTCCGCCGGTTAAGTTGTTGAGGGCTGATTTCTTGTCCTGTGATAAAAAGCCTTCTGTTTCGACTGCCAAACCTTTCAGAGGAGCATTTCGAAGCTTCTAGCATCATTTTTGAGTGAATTGCCAAAAGTCAGATTTTTCCTGAAATTGTGACCCCGGGGCTTAGGGATTTTTTCAAAAAAATATTTTTCGCCGGTTAAGTTGTTGATGGCTGATTTCTTGTCCTGTGATAAAAAGCCTTCTGTTTCGACTGCCAAACCTTTCAGGGGAGCATTTGCAACCGGTTGGTACCATTTTTGAGTGAATTCCCAAAAGTCAGATTTTTGCTGAAATTCTGACCCCGGGGCTTAGGGATTTTTTCAAAAAAATATTTTCCGGCGGTTAAGTTGTTGAGGGCTGATTTCTTGTCCTGTGATAAAAAGCCTTCTGTTTTGACTGCCAAACCTTTCAGGGGAGCATTTGCAAGCTTCTGGCATCATTTTTGAGTGAATTGCCAAAAGTCAGATTTTAGAAGAAATTCTGACCCCGGGGCTTAGGGATTTTTTCAAAAAAATATTTTCCGCCGGTTAAGTTGTTAAGGGCTGATTTCTTGTCCTGTGATAAAAAGCCTTCTGTCTCGACTGCCAAACCTTTCAGGGGAGCATTTGCAAGCTTCTGGCATCATTTTTGAGTGAATTGCCAAAAGTCAGATGTTTGTTGAAATTCTGACCCCGGGGCTTAGGGATTTTTTCAAAAAAATATTTTCCGCCGGTTAAGTTGTTGAGGGCTGATTTCTTGTCCTGTGATAAAAAGCCTTCTGTTTCGACTGCCAAACCTTTCAGGGGAGCATTTGCAAGCTTCTGGCATCATTTTTGAGTGAATTGCCAAAAGTCAGATTTTTGTTGAAATTCTGACCCCGGGGCTTAGGGATTTTTTCAAAAAAACATTTTCGGCCGGTTAAGTTGTTGAGGGCTGATTTCTTGTCCTGTGATAAAAAGCCTTCTGTTTTGACTGCCAAACCTTTCAGGGGAGCATTTGCAAGCTTCTGGCATCATTTTTGAGTGAATTGCCAAAAGTCAGATTTTAGAAGAAATTCTGACCCCGGGGCTTAGGGATTTTTTCAAAAAAATATTTTTCGCCGGTTAAGTTGTTGATGGCTGATTTCTTGTCCTGTGATAAAAAGCCTCTGTTTCGACTGCCAAACCTTTCAGGGGAGCATTTGCAACCGGTTGGTACCATTTTTGAGTGAATTCCCAAAAGTCAGATTTTTGCTGAAATTCTGACCCCGGGTCTTAGGGATTTTTTCAAAAAAATATTTTCCGCCGGTTAAGTTGTTGAGGGCTGATTTCTTGTCCTGTGATAAAAAGCCTTCTGTTTCGACTGCCAAACCTTTCAGGGGAGGATTTGCAAGCTTCTGGCATCATTTTTGAGTGAATTGTCAAAAGTCAGATTTTTGTTGAAATTCTGACCCCGGGGCTTAGGGATTTTTTCAAAAAAATATTTTCCGCCGGTTAAGTTGTTGAGGGCTGATTTCTTGTCCTGTGATAAAAAGCCTTCTGTTTCGACTGCCAAACCTTTCATGGGAGCATTTGCAAGCTTCTGGCATCATTTTTGAGTGAATTGCCAAAAGTCAGATTTTTGTTGAAATTCTGACCCCGGGGCTTAGGGATTTTTTCAAAAAAATATTTTCCGCCGGTTAAGTTGTTGAGGGCTGATTTCTTGTCCTGTGATAAAAAGCCTTCTGTTTCGACTGCCAAACCTTTCAGAGGAGCATTTCGAAGCTTCTAGCATCATTTTTGAGTGAATTGCCAAAAGTCAGATTTTTGTTGAAATTCTGACCCCGGGGCTTAGGGATTTTTTCAAAAAAATATTTTCCGCCGGTTAAGTTGTTGAGGGCTGATTTCTTGTCCTGTGATAAAAAGCCTTCTGTTTCGACTGCCAAACCTTTCAGGGGAGCATTTGCAACCGGTTGGTACCATTTTTGAGTGAATTCCCAAAAGTCAGATTTTTGCTGAAATTCTGACCCCGGGGCTTAAGGATTTTTTCAAAAAAATATTTTCCGGCGGTTAAGTTGTTGAGGGCTGATTTCTTGTCCTGTGATAAAAAGCCTTCTGTTTCGACTGCCAAACCTTTCAGGGGAGCATTTGCAAGCTTCTGGCATCATTTTTGAGTGAATTGTCAAAAGTCAGATTTTTGTTGAAATTCTGACCCCGGGGCTTAGGGATTTTTTCAAAAAAATATTTTCCGCCGGTTAAGTTGTTGAGGGCTGATTTCTTGTCCTGTGATAAAAAGCCTTCTGTTTCGACTGCCAAACCTTTCAGGGGAGCATTTGCAAGCTTCTGGCATCATTTTTGAGTGAATTGCCAAAAGTCAGATTTTTGTTGAAATTCTGACCCCGGGGCTTAGGGATTTTTTAAAAAAAATATTTTCGGCCGGTTAAGTTGTTGAGGGCTGATTTCTTGTCCTGTGATAAAAAGCCTTCTGTTTCGACTGCCAAACCTTTCAGGGGAGCATTTGCAAGCTTCTGGCATCATTTTTGAGTGAATTCCCAAAAGTCAGATTTTTGCTGAAATTCTGACCCCGGGTCTTAGGGATTTTTTCAAAAAAATATTTTCCGCCGGTTAAGTTGTTGAGGGCTGATTTCTTGTCCTGTGATAAAAAGCCTTCTGTTTCGACTGCCAAACCTTTCAGGGGAGGATTTGCAAGCTTCTGGCATCATTTTTGAGTGAATTGTCAAAAGTCAGATTTTTGTTGAAATTCTGACCCCGGGGCTTAGGGATTTTTTCAAAAAAATATTTTCCGCCGGTTAAGTTGTTGAGGGCTGATTTCTTGTCCTGTGATAAAAAGCCTTCTGTTTCGACTGCCAAACCTTTCATGGGAGCATTTGCAAGCTTCTGGCATCATTTTTGAGTGAATTGCCAAAAGTCAGATTTTTGTTGAAATTCTGACCCCGGGGCTTAGGGATTTTTTCAAAAAAATATTTTCCGCCGGTTAAGTTGTTGAGGGCTGATTTCTTGTCCTGTGATAAAAAGCCTTCTGTTTCGACTGCCAAACCTTTCAGAGGAGCATTTCGAAGCTTCTAGCATCATTTTTGAGTGAATTGCCAAAAGTCAGATTTTTGTTGAAATTCTGACCCCGGGGCTTAGGGATTTTTTCAAAAAAATATTTTCCGCCGGTTAAGTTGTTGAGGGCTGATTTCTTGTCCTGTGATAAAAAGCCTTCTGTTTCGACTGCCAAACCTTTCAGGGGAGCATTTGCAACCGGTTGGTACCATTTTTGAGTGAATTCCCAAAAGTCAGATTTTTGCTGAAATTCTGACCCCGGGGCTTAAGGATTTTTTCAAAAAAATATTTTCCGGCGGTTAAGTTGTTGAGGGCTGATTTCTTGTCCTGTGATAAAAAGCCTTCTGTTTCGACTGCCAAACCTTTCAGGGGAGCATTTGCAAGCTTCTGGCATCATTTTTGAGTGAATTGTCAAAAGTCAGATTTTTGTTGAAATTCTGACCCCGGGGCTTAGGGATTTTTTCAAAAAAATATTTTCCGCCGGTTAAGTTGTTGAGGGCTGATTTCTTGTCCTGTGATAAAAAGCCTTCTGTTTCGACTGCCAAACCTTTCAGGGGAGCATTTGCAAGCTTCTGGCATCATTTTTGAGTGAATTGCCAAAAGTCAGATTTTTGTTGAAATTCTGACCCCGGGGCTTAGGGATTTTTTAAAAAAAATATTTTCGGCCGGTTAAGTTGTTGAGGGCTGATTTCTTGTCCTGTGATAAAAAGCCTTCTGTTTCGACTGCCAAACCTTTCAGGGGAGCATTTGCAAGCTTCTGGCATCATTTTTGAGTGAATTGCCAAAAGTCAGATTTTAGAAGAAATTCTGACCCCGGGGCTTAGGGATTTTTTCAAAAAAATATTTTCCGCCGGTTAAGTTGTTGAGGGCTGATTTCTTGTCCTGTGATAAAAAGCCTTCTGTTTCAACTGCCAAACCTTTCAGGGGAGCATTTGCAAGCTTCTGGCATCATTTTTGAGTGAATTGCCAAAAGTCAGATTTTTGTTGAAATTCTGACCCCGGGGCTTAGGGATTTTTTCAAAAAAATATTTTCGGCCAGTTAAGTTGTTGAGGGCTGATTTCTTGTCCTGTGATAAAAAGCCTTCTGTTTCGACTGCGAAACCTTTCAGGGGAGCATTTGCATGTTTCTGGCATCATTTTTGAGTGAATTGCCAAACGTCAGATTTTTGCTGAAATTCTGACCCCGGGGCTTAGGGATTTTTTCAAAAAAATATTTTCCGCCGGTTAAGTTGGTGAGGGCTGATTTCTTGTCCTGTGATAAAAAGCCTTCTGTTTCGACTGCCAAACCTTTCAGGGGAGCATTTGCAAGCTTCTGGAATCATTTTTGAGTGAATTGCCAAAAGTCAGATTTTTGCTGAAATTCTGACCCCGGGGCTTAGGGATTTTTTCAAAAAAAAAATTCCGCCAGTTAAGTTGTTGAGGGCTGATTTCTTGTCCTGTGATAAAAAGCCTTCTGTTTCGACTGCCAAACCTTTCAGGGGAGCATTTGCAAGCTTCTGGCATCATTTTTGAGTGAATTGCCAAACGTCAGATTTTTGCTGAAATTCTGACCCCGGGGCTTAGGGATTTTTTCAAAAAAATATTTTCCGCCGGTTAAGTTGTTGAGGGCTGATTTCTTGTCCTGTGATAAAAAGCCTTCTGTTTCGACTGCCAAACCTTTCAGGGGAGCATTTGCAAGCTTCTGGCATCATTTTTGAGTGAATTGCCAAACGTCAGATTTTTGCTGAAATTCTGACCCCGGGGCTTAGGGATTTTTTCAAAAAAATATTTTCCGCCGGTTAAGTTGCTGAGGGCTGATTTCTTGTCCTGTGATAAAAAGCCTTCTGTTTCGACTGCCAAACCTATCAGAGGAGCGTTTGCAAGCTTCTGGCATCATTTTAGAGTGAATTGCCAAAAGTCAGATTTATGCTGAAATTCTGACCCCGGGGCTTAGGGATTTTTTCAAAAAAATATTTTCCGCCGGTTAAGTTGTTGAGGGCTGATTTCTTGTCCTGTGATAAAAAGCCTTCTGTTTCGACTGCCAAACCTTTCAGGGGAGCATTTGCAAGCTTCTGGCATCATTTTTGAGTGAATTGCCAAAAGTCAGATTTTTGCTGAAATTCTGACCCCGGGGCTTAGGGATTTTTTCAAAAAAATATTTTCCGCCGGTTAAGTTGTTGAGGGCTGATTTCTTGTCCTGTGATAAAAAGCCTTCTGTTTCGACTGCCAAACCTTTCAGGGGAGCATTTCCAAGCTTCTGGCATCATTTTTGAGTTAATTGCCAAACGTCAGATTTTTGCTGAAATTCTGACCCCGGGGCTTAGGGATTTTTTCAAAAAAATATTTTCCGCCGGTTAAGTTGGTGAGGGCTGATTTCTTGTCCTGTGATAAAAAGCCTTCTGTTTCGACTGCCAAACCTTTCAGGGGAGCATTTGCAAGCTTCTGGAATCATTTTTGAGTGAATTGCCAAAAGTCAGATTTTTGCTGAAATTCTGACCCCGGGGCTTAGGGATTTTTTCAAAAAAAAAATTCCGCCAGTTAAGTTGTTGAGGGCTGATTTCTTGTCCTGTGATAAAAAGCCTTCTGTTTCGACTGCCAAACCTTTCAGGGGAGCATTTGCAAGCTTCTGGCATCATTTTTGATTGAATTGCCAAACGTCAGATTTTTGCTGAAATTCTGACCCCGGGGCTTAGGGATTTTTTCAAAAAAATATTTTCCACCGGTTAAGTTGTTGAGGGCTGATTTCTTGTCCTGTGATAAAAAGCCTTCAGTTTCGTCTGCCAAACCTTTCAGGGAAGCATTTGCAAGCTTCTGGCATCATTTTTGAGTGAATTGCCAAAAGTCAGATTTTTGCTGAAATTCTGACCCCGGGGCTTAGGGATTTTTTCAAAAAAATATTTTCCGCCGGTTAAGTTTTTGAGGGCTGATTTCTTGTCCTGTGATAAAAAGCCTTCTGTTTAGACTGCCAAACCTTTCAGGGGAGCATTTCCAAGCTTCTGGCATCATTTTTGAGTGAATTGCCAAAAGTCAGATTTTTGCTGAAATTCTGACCCCGGGGCTTAGGGATTTTTTCAAAAAAATATTTTCCTTCGGTTAAGTTGTTGAGGGCTGATTTCTTGTCCTGTGATAAAAAGCCTTCTGTTTCGACTACCAAACCTTTCATGGGAGCATTTGCAAGCTTCTGGCATCATTTTTGAGTGAATTGCCAAAAGTCAGATTTTTGCTGAAATTCTGACCCCGGGGCTTAGGGATTTTTTCAAAAAAATATTTTCCTTCGGTTAAGTTGTTGAGGGCTGATTTCTTGTCCTGTAATAAAAAGCCTTCTGTTTCGACTGCCAAACCTTTCATGGGAGCATTTGCAAGCTTCTGGCATCATTTTTGAGTGAATTGCCAAAAGTCAGATTTTTGCTGAAATTCTGACCCCGGGGCTTAGGGATTTTTTCAAAAAAATATTTTCGGCCGGTTAAGTTGTTGAGGGCTGATTTCTTGTCCTGTGATAAAAAGCCTTCTGTTTCGACTGCCAAACCTTTCAGGGGAGCATTTGCATGTTTCTGGCATCATTTTTGAGTGAATTGCCAAAAGTCAGATTTTTGCTGAAATTGTGACCCCCGGGCTTAGGGATTTTTTCAAAAAAATATTTTTCGCCGGTTAAGTTGTTGAGGGCTGATTTCTTGTCCTGTGATAAAAAGCCTTCTGTTTCGACTGCCAAACCTTTCAGGGGAGCATTTGCAACCGGTTGGTACCATTTTTGAGTGAATTCCCAAAAGTCAGATTTTCGCTGAAATTCTGACCCCGGGTCTTAGGGATTTTTTCAAAAAAATATTTTCCGGTGGTTAAGTTGTTGAGGGCTGATTTCTTGTCCTGTGATAAAAAGCCTTCTGTTTCGACTGCCAAACCTTTCAGGGGAGGATTTGCAAGCTTCTGGCATCATTTTTGAGTGAATTGTCAAAAGTCAAATTTTTGTTGAAATTCTGACCCCGGGGCTTAGGGATTTTTTCAAAAAAATATTTTCCGCCGGTTAAGTTGTTGAGGGCTGATTTCTTGTCCTGTGATAAAAAGCCTTCTGTTTCGACTGCCAAACCTTTCATGGGAGCATTTGCAAGCTTCTGGCATCAATTTTGAGTGAATTGCCAAAAGTCAGATTTTTGTTGAAATTCTGACCCCGGGGCTTAGGGATTTTTTCAAAAAAATATTTTCCGCCGGTTAAGTTGTTGAGGGCTGATTTCTTGTCCTGTGATAAAAAGCCTTCTGTTTCGACTGCCAAACCTTTCAGAGGAGCATTTCGAAGCTTCTAGCATCATTTTTGAGTGAATTGCCAAAAGTCAGATTTTTCCTGAAATTGTGACCCCGGGGCTTAGGGATTTTTTCAAAAAAATATTTTTCGCCGGTTAAGTTGTTGATGGCTGATTTCTTGTCCTGTGATAAAAAGCCTTCTGTTTCGACTGCCAAACCTTTCAGGGGAGCATTTGCAACCGGTTGGTACCATTTTTGAGTGAATTCCCAAAAGTCAGATTTTTGCTGAAATTCTGACCCCGGGGCTTAGGGATTTTTTCAAAAAAATATTTTCCGGCGGTTAAGTTGTTGAGGGCTGATTTCTTGTCCTGTGATAAAAAGCCTTCTGTTTTGACTGCCAAACCTTTCAGGGGAGCATTTGCAAGCTTCTGGCATCATTTTTGAGTGAATTGCCAAAAGTCAGATTTTAGAAGAAATTCTGACCCCGGGGCTTAGGGATTTTTTCAAAAAAATATTTTTCGCCGGTTAAGTTGTTGATGGCTGATTTCTTGTCCTGTGATAAAAAGCCTCTGTTTCGACTGCCAAACCTTTCAGGGGAGCATTTGCAACCGGTTGGTACCATTTTTGAGTGAATTCCCAAAAGTCAGATTTTTGCTGAAATTCTGACCCCGGGTCTTAGGGATTTTTTCAAAAAAATATTTTCCGCCGGTTAAGTTGTTGAGGGCTGATTTCTTGTCCTGTGATAAAAAGCCTTCTGTTTCGACTGCCAAACCTTTCAGGGGAGGATTTGCAAGCTTCTGGCATCATTTTTGAGTGAATTGTCAAAAGTCAGATTTTTGTTGAAATTCTGACCCCGGGGCTTAGGGATTTTTTCAAAAAAATATTTTCCGCCGGTTAAGTTGTTGAGGGCTGATTTCTTGTCCTGTGATAAAAAGCCTTCTGTTTCGACTGCCAAACCTTTCATGGGAGCATTTGCAAGCTTCTGGCATCATTTTTGAGTGAATTGCCAAAAGTCAGATTTTTGTTGAAATTCTGACCCCGGGGCTTAGGGATTTTTTCAAAAAAATATTTTCCGCCGGTTAAGTTGTTGAGGGCTGATTTCTTGTCCTGTGATAAAAAGCCTTCTGTTTCGACTGCCAAACCTTTCAGAGGAGCATTTCGAAGCTTCTAGCATCATTTTTGAGTGAATTGCCAAAAGTCAGATTTTTGTTGAAATTCTGACCCCGGGGCTTAGGGATTTTTTCAAAACAATATTTTCCGCCGGTTAAGTTGTTGAGGGCTGATTTCTTGTCCTGTGATAAAAAGCCTTCTGTTTCGACTGCCAAACCTTTCAGGGGAGCATTTGCAACCGGTTGGTACCATTTTTGAGTGAATTCCCAAAAGTCAGATTTTTGCTGAAATTCTGACCCCGGGGCTTAGGGATTTTTTCAAAAAAATATTTTCCGGCGGTTAAGTTGTTGAGGGCTGATTTCTTGTCCTGTGATAAAAAGCCTTCAGTTTCGTCTGCCAAACCTTTCAGGGAAGCATTTGCAAGCTTCTGGCATCATTTTTGAGTGAATTGCCAAAAGTCAGATTTTTGCTGAAATTCTGACCCCGGGGCTTAGGGATTTTTTCAAAAAAATATTTTCCGCCGGTTAAGTTTTTGAGGGCTGATTTCTTGTCCTGTGATAAAAAGCCTTCTGTTTCGACTGCCAAACCTTTCAGGGGAGCATTTCCAAGCTTCTGGCATCATTTTTGAGTGAATTGCCAAAAGTCAGATTTTTGCTGAAATTCTGACCCCGGGGCTTAGGGATTTTTTCAAAAAAATATTTTCCTTCGGTTAAGTTGTTGAGGGCTGATTTCTTGTCCTGTGATAAAAAGCCTTCTGTTTCGACTACCAAACCTTTCATGGGAGCATTTGCAAGCTTCTGGCATCATTTTTGAGTGAATTGCCAAAAGTCAGATTTTTGCTGAAATTCTGACCCCGGGGCTTAGGGATTTTTTCAAAAAAATATTTTCCTTCGGTTAAGTTGTTGAGGGCTGATTTCTTGTCCTGTAATAAAAAGCCTTCTGTTTCGACTGCCAAACCTTTCATGGGAGCATTTGCAAGCTTCTGGCATCATTTTTGAGTGAATTGCCAAAAGTCAGATTTTTGCTGAAATTCTGACCCCGGGGCTTAGGGATTTTTTCAAAAAAATATTTTCGGCCGGTTAAGTTGTTGAGGGCTGATTTCTTGTCCTGTGATAAAAAGCCTTCTGTTTCGACTGCCAAACCTTTCAGGGGAGCATTTGCATGTTTCTGGCATCATTTTTGAGTGAATTGCCAAAAGTCAGATTTTTGCTGAAATTGTGACCCCCGGGCTTAGGGATTTTTTCAAAAAAATATTTTTCGCCGGTTAAGTTGTTGAGGGCTGATTTCTTGTCCTGTGATAAAAAGCCTTCTGTTTCGACTGCCAAACCTTTCAGGGGAGCATTTGCAACCGGTTGGTACCATTTTTGAGTGAATTCCCAAAAGTCAGATTTTCGCTGAAATTCTGACCCCGGGTCTTAGGGATTTTTTCAAAAAAATATTTTCCGGTGGTTAAGTTGTTGAGGGCTGATTTCTTGTCCTGTGATAAAAAGCCTTCTGTTTCGACTGCCAAACCTTTCAGGGGAGGATTTGCAAGCTTCTGGCATCATTTTTGAGTGAATTGTCAAAAGTCAAATTTTTGTTGAAATTCTGACCCCGGGGCTTAGGGATTTTTTCAAAAAAATATTTTCCGCCGGTTAAGTTGTTGAGGGCTGATTTCTTGTCCTGTGATAAAAAGCCTTCTGTTTCGACTGCCAAACCTTTCATGGGAGCATTTGCAAGCTTCTGGCATCATTTTTGAGTGAATTGCCAAAAGTCAGATTTTTGTTGAAATTCTGACCCCGGGGCTTAGGGATTTTTTCAAAAAAATATTTTCCGCCGGTTAAGTTGTTGAGGGCTGATTTCTTGTCCTGTGATAAAAAGCCTTCTGTTTCGACTGCCAAACCTTTCAGAGGAGCATTTCGAAGCTTCTAGCATCATTTTTGAGTGAATTGCCAAAAGTCAGATTTTTCCTGAAATTGTGACCCCGGGGCTTAGGGATTTTTTCAAAAAAATATTTTTCGCCGGTTAAGTTGTTGATGGCTGATTTCTTGTCCTGTGATAAAAAGCCTTCTGTTTCGACTGCCAAACCTTTCAGGGGAGCATTTGCAACCGGTTGGTACCATTTTTGAGTGAATTCCCAAAAGTCAGATTTTTGCTGAAATTCTGACCCCGGGGCTTAGGGATTTTTTCAAAAAAATATTTTCCGGCGGTTAAGTTGTTGAGGGCTGATTTCTTGTCCTGTGATAAAAAGCCTTCTGTTTTGACTGCCAAACCTTTCAGGGGAGCATTTGCAAGCTTCTGGCATCATTTTTGAGTGAATTGCCAAAAGTCAGATTTTAGAAGAAATTCTGACCCCGGGGCTTAGGGATTTTTTCAAAAAAATATTTTTCGCCGGTTAAGTTGTTGATGGCTGATTTCTTGTCCTGTGATAAAAAGCCTCTGTTTCGACTGCCAAACCTTGCAGGGGAGCATTTGCAACCGGTTGGTACCATTTTTGAGTGAATTCCCAAAAGTCAGATTTTTGCTGAAATTCTGACCCCGGGTCTTAGGGATTTTTTCAAAAAAATATTTTCCGCCGGTTAAGTTGTTGAGGGCTGATTTCTTGTCCTGTGATAAAAAGCCTTCTGTTTCGACTGCCAAACCTTTCAGGGGAGGATTTGCAAGCTTCTGGCATCATTTTTGAGTGAATTGTCAAAAGTCAGATTTTTGTTGAAATTCTGACCCCGGGGCTTAGGGATTTTTTCAAAAAAATATTTTCCGCCGGTTAAGTTGTTGAGGGCTGATTTCTTGTCCTGTGATAAAAAGCCTTCTGTTTCGACTGCCAAACCTTTCATGGGAGCATTTGCAAGCTTCTGGCATCATTTTTGAGTGAATTGCCAAAAGTCAGATTTTTGTTGAAATTCTGACCCCGGGGCTTAGGGATTTTTTCAAAAAAATATTTTCCGCCGGTTAAGTTGTTGAGGGCTGATTTCTTGTCCTGTGATAAAAAGCCTTCTGTTTCGACTGCCAAACCTTTCAGAGGAGCATTTCGAAGCTTCTAGCATCATTTTTGAGTGAATTGCCAAAAGTCAGATTTTTGTTGAAATTCTGACCCCGGGGCTTAGGGATTTTTTCAAAAAAATATTTTCCGCCGGTTAAGTTGTTGAGGGCTGATTTCTTGTCCTGTGATAAAAAGCCTTCTGTTTCGACTGCCAAACCTTTCAGGGGAGCATTTGCAACCGGTTGGTACCATTTTTGAGTGAATTCCCAAAAGTCAGATTTTTGCTGAAATTCTGACCCCGGGGCTTAGGGATTTTTTCAAAAAAATATTTTCCGGCGGTTAAGTTGTTGAGGGCTGATTTCTTGTCCTGTGATAAAAAGCCTTCTGTTTCGACTGCCAAACCTTTCAGGGGAGCATTTGCAAGCTTCTGGCATCATTTTTGAGTGAATTGTCAAAAGTCAGATTTTTGTTGAAATTCTGACCCCGGGGCTTAGGGATTTTTTCAAAAAAATATTTTCCGCCGGTTAAGTTGTTGAGGGCTGATTTCTTGTCCTGTGATAAAAAGCCTTCTGTTTCGACTGCCAAACGTTTCAGGGGAGCATTTGCAAGCTTCTGGCATCATTTTTGAGTGAATTGCCAAAAGTCAGATTTTTGTTGAAATTCTGACCCCGGGGCTTAGGGATTTTTTCAAAAAAATATTTTCGGCCGGTTAAGTTGTTGAGGGCTGATTTCTTGTCCTGTGATAAAAAGCCTTCTGTTTCGACTGCCAAACCTTTCAGGGGAGCATTTGCAAGCTTCTGGCATCATTTTTGAGTGAATTGCCAAAAGTCAGATTTTTGTTGAAATTCTGACCCCGGGGCTTAGGGATTTTTTCAAAAAAATATTTTCGGCCGGTTAAGTTGTTGAGGGCTGATTTCTTGTCCTGTGATAAAAAGCCTTCTGTTTCGACTGCCAAACCTTTCAGGGGAGCATTTGCAAGCTTCTGGCATCATTTTTGAGTGAATTGCCAAAAGTCAGATTTTAGAAGAAATTCTGACCCCGGGGCTTAGGGATTTTTTCAAAAAAATATTTTCCGCCGGTTAAGTTGTTGAGGGCTGATTTCTTGTCCTGTGATAAAAAGCCTTCTGTTTCAACTGCCAAACCTTTCAGGGGAGCATTTGCAAGCTTCTGGCATCATTTTTGAGTGAATTGCCAAAAGTCAGATTTTTGTTGAAATTCTGACCCCGGGGCTTAGGGATTTTTTCAAAAAAATATTTTCGGCCAGTTAAGTTGTTGAGGGCTGATTTCTTGTCCTGTGATAAAAAGCCTTCTGTTTCGACTGCGAAACCTTTCAGGGGAGCATTTGCATGTTTCTGGCATCATTTTTGAGTGAATTGCCAAACGTCAGATTTTTGCTGAAATTCTGACCCCGGGGCTTAGGGATTTTTTCAAAAAAATATTTTCCGCCGGTTAAGTTGGTGAGGGCTGATTTCTTGTCCTGTGATAAAAAGCCTTCTGTTTCGACTGCCAAACCTTTCAGGGGAGCATTTGCAAGCTTCTGGAATCATTTTTGAGTGAATTGCCAAAAGTCAGATTTTTGCTGAAATTCTGACCCCGGGGCTTAGGGATTTTTTCAAAAAAAAAATTCCGCCAGTTAAGTTGTTGAGGGCTGATTTCTTGTCCTGTGATAAAAAGCCTTCTGTTTCGACTGCCAAACCTTTCATGGGAGCATTTGCAAGGTTCTGGCATCATTTTTGAGTGAATTGCCAAACGTCAGATTTTTGCTGAAATTCTGACCCCGGGGCTTAGGGATTTTTTCAAAAAAATATTTTCCGCCGGTTAAGTTGTTGAGGGCTGATTTCTTGTCCTGTGATAAAAAGCCTTCTGTTTCGACTGCCAAACCTTTCAGGGGAGCATTTGCAAGCTTCTGGCATCATTTTTGAGTGAATTGCCAAACGTCAGATTTTTGCTGAAATTCTGACCCCGGGGCTTAGGGATTTTTTCAAAAAAATATTTTCCGCCGGTTAAGTTGCTGAGGGCTGATTTCTTGTCCTGTGATAAAAAGCCTTCTGTTTCGACTGCCAAACCTATCAGAGGAGCGTTTGCAAGCTTCTGGCATCATTTTAGAGTGAATTGCCAAAAGTCAGATTTTTGCTGAAATTCTGACCCCGGGGCTTAGGGATTTTTTCAAAAAAATATTTTCCGCCGGTTAAGTTGTTGAGGGCTGATTTCTTGTCCTGTGATAAAAAGCCTTCAGTTTCGTCTGCCAAACCTTTCAGGGAAGCATTTGCAAGCTTCTGGCATCATTTTTGAGTGAATTGCCAAAAGTCAGATTTTTGCTGAAATTCTGACCCCGGGGCTTAGGGATTTTTTCAAAAAAATATTTTCCGCCGGTTAAGTTGTTGAGGGCTGATTTCTTGTCCTGTGATAAAAAGCCTTCTGTTTCGACTGCCAAACCTTTCAGGGGAGCATTTCCAAGCTTCTGGCATCATTTTTGAGTGAATTGCCAAAAGTCAGATTTTTGCTGAAATTCTGACCCCGGGGCTTAGGGATTTTTTCAAAAAAATATTTTCCTTCGGTTAAGTTGTTGAGGGCTGATTTCTTGTCCTGTGATAAAAAGCCTTCTGTTTCGACTGCCAAACCTTTCATGGGAGCATTTGCAAGCTTCTGGCATCATTTTTGAGTGAATTGCCAAAAGTCAGATTTTTGCTGAAATTCTGACCCCGGGGCTTAGGGATTTTTTCAAAAAAATATTTTTCGCCGGTTAAGTTGTTGAGGGCTGATTTCTTGTCCTGTGATAAAAAGCCTCTGTTTCGACTGCCAAACCTTTCAGGGGAGCATTTGCAACCGGTTGGTACCATTTTTGAGTGAATTCCCAAAAGTCAGATTTTTGCTGAAATTCTGACCCCGGGTCTTAGGGATTTTTTCAAAAAAATATTTTCCGCCGGTTAATTTGTTGAGGGCTGATTTCTTGTCCTGTGATAAAAAGCCTTCTGTTTCGACTGCCAAACCTTTCAGGGGAGGATTTGCAAGCTTCTGGCATCATTTTTGAGTGAATTGTCAAAAGTCAGATTTTTGTTGAAATTCTGACCCCGGGGCTTAGGGATTTTTTCAAAAAAATATTTTCCGCCGGTTAAGTTGTTGAGGGCTGATTTCTTGTCCTGTGATAAAAAGCCTTCTGTTTCGACTGCCAAACCTTTCATGGGAGCATTTGCAAGCTTCTGGCATCATTTTTGAGTGAATTGCCAAAAGTCAGATTTTTGTTGAAATTCTGACCCCGGGGCTTAGGGATTTTTTCAAAAAAATATTTTCCGCCGGTTAAGTTGTTGAGGGCTGATTTCTTGTCCTGTGATAAAAAGCCTTCTGTTTCGACTGCCAAACCTTTCAGAGGAGCATTTCGAAGCTTCTAGCATCATTTTTGAGTGAATTGCCAAAAGTCAGATTTTTGTTGAAATTCTGACCCCGGGGCTTAGGGATTTTTTCAAAAAAATATTTTCCGCCGGTTAAGTTGTTGAGGGCTGATTTCTTGTCCTGTGATAAAAAGCCTTCTGTTTCGACTGCCAAACCTTTCAGGGGAGCATTTGCAACCGGTTGGTACCATTTTTGAGTGAATTCCCAAAAGTCAGATTTTTGCTGAAATTCTGACCCCGGGGCTTAGGGATTTTTTCAAAAAAATATTTTCCGGCGGTTAAGTTGTTGAGGGCTGATTTCTTGTCCTGTGATAAAAAGCCTTCTGTTTCGACTGCCAAACCTTTCAGGGGAGCATTTGCAAGCTTCTGGCATCATTTTTGAGTGAATTGTCAAAAGTCAGATTTTTGTTGAAATTCTGACCCCGGGGCTTAGGGATTTTTTCAAAAAAATATTTTCCGCCGGTTAAGTTGTTGAGGGCTGATTTCTTGTCCTGTGATAAAAAGCCTTCTGTTTCGACTGCCAAACCTTTCAGGGGAGCATTTGCAAGCTTCTGGCATCATTTTTGAGTGAATTGCCAAAAGTCAGATTTTTGTTGAAATTCTGACCCCGGGGCTTAGGGATTTTTTCAAAAAAATATTTTCGGCCGGTTAAGTTGTTGAGGGCTGATTTCTTGTCCTGTGATAAAAAGCCTTCTGTTTCGACTGCCAAACCTTTCAGGGGAGCATTTGCAAGCTTCTGGCATCATTTTTGAGTGAATTGCCAAAAGTCAGATTTTTGTTGAAATTCTGACCCCGGGGCTTAGGGATTTTTTCAAAAAAATATTTTCGGCCGGTTAAGTTGTTGAGGGCTGATTTCTTGTCCTGTGATAAAAAGCCTTCTGTTTCGACTGCCAAACCTTTCAGGGGAGCATTTGCAAGCTTCTGGCATCATTTTTGAGTGAATTGCCAAAAGTCAGATTTTTGTTGAAATTCTGACCCCGGGGCTTAGGGATTTTTTCAAAAAAATATTTTCCGCCGGTTAAGTTGTTGAGGGCTGATTTCTTGTCCTGTGATAAAAAGCCTTCTGTTTCGACTGCCAAACCTTTCATGGGAGCATTTGCAAGCTTCTGGCATCATTTTTGAGTGAATTGCCAAAAGTCAGATTTTTGTTGAAATTCTGACCCCGGGGCTTAGGGATTTTTTCAAAAAAATATTTTCCGCCGGTTAAGTTGTTGAGGGCTGATTTCTTGTCCTGTGATAAAAAGCCTTCTGTTTCGACTGCCAAACCTTTCAGAGGAGCATTTCGAAGCTTCTAGCATCATTTTTGAGTGAATTGCCAAAAGTCAGATTTTTGTTGAAATTCTGACCCCGGGGCTTAGGGATTTTTTCAAAAAAATATTTTTCGCCGGTTAAGTTGTTGAGGGCTGATTTCTTGTCCTGTGATAAAAAGCCTCTGTTTCGACTGCCAAACCTTTCAGGGGAGCATTTGCAACCGGTTGGTACCATTTTTGAGTGAATTCCCAAAAGTCAGATTTTTGCTGAAATTCTGACCCCGGGTCTTAGGGATTTTTTCAAAAAAATATTTTCCGCCGGTTAATTTGTTGAGGGCTGATTTCTTGTCCTGTGATAAAAAGCCTTCTGTTTCGACTGCCAAACCTTTCAGGGGAGGATTTGCAAGCTTCTGGCATCATTTTTGAGTGAATTGTCAAAAGTCAGATTTTTGTTGAAATTCTGACCCCGGGGCTTAGGGATTTTTTCAAAAAAATATTTTCCGCCGGTTAAGTTGTTGAGGGCTGATTTCTTGTCCTGTGATAAAAAGCCTTCTGTTTCGACTGCCAAACCTTTCATGGGAGCATTTGCAAGCTTCTGGCATCATTTTTGAGTGAATTGCCAAAAGTCAGATTTTTGTTGAAATTCTGACCCCGGGGCTTAGGGATTTTTTCAAAAAAATATTTTCCGCCGGTTAAGTTGTTGAGGGCTGATTTCTTGTCCTGTGATAAAAAGCCTTCTGTTTCGACTGCCAAACCTTTCAGAGGAGCATTTCGAAGCTTCTAGCATCATTTTTGAGTGAATTGCCAAAAGTCAGATTTTTGTTGAAATTCTGACCCCGGGGCTTAGGGATTTTTTCAAAAAAATATTTTCCGCCGGTTAAGTTGTTGAGGGCTGATTTCTTGTCCTGTGATAAAAAGCCTTCTGTTTCGACTGCCAAACCTTTCAGGGGAGCATTTGCAACCGGTTGGTACCATTTTTGAGTGAATTCCCAAAAGTCAGATTTTTGCTGAAATTCTGACCCCGGGGCTTAGGGATTTTTTCAAAAAAATATTTTCCGGCGGTTAAGTTGTTGAGGGCTGATTTCTTGTCCTGTGATAAAAAGCCTTCTGTTTCGACTGCCAAACCTTTCAGGGGAGCATTTGCAAGCTTCTGGCATCATTTTTGAGTGAATTGTCAAAAGTCAGATTTTTGTTGAAATTCTGACCCCGGGGCTTAGGGATTTTTTCAAAAAAATATTTTCCGCCGGTTAAGTTGTTGAGGGCTGATTTCTTGTCCTGTGATAAAAAGCCTTCTGTTTCGACTGCCAAACCTTTCAGGGGAGCATTTGCAAGCTTCTGGCATCATTTTTGAGTGAATTGCCAAAAGTCAGATTTTTGTTGAAATTCTGACCCCGGGGCTTAGGGATTTTTTCAAAAAAATATTTTCGGCCGGTTAAGTTGTTGAGGGCTGATTTCTTGTCCTGTGATAAAAAGCCTTCTGTTTCGACTGCCAAACCTTTCAGGGGAGCATTTGCAAGCTTCTGGCATCATTTTTGAGTGAATTGCCAAAAGTCAGATTTTTGTTGAAATTCTGACCCCGGGGCTTAGGGATTTTTTCAAAAAAATATTTTCGGCCGGTTAAGTTGTTGAGGGCTGATTTCTTGTCCTGTGATAAAAAGCCTTCTGTTTCGACTGCCAAACCTTTCAGGGGAGCATTTGCAAGCTTCTGGCATCATTTTTGAGTGAATTGCCAAAAGTCAGATTTTTGTTGAAATTCTGACCCCGGGGCTTAGGGATTTTTTCAAAAAAATATTTTCCGCCGGTTAAGTTGTTGAGGGCTGATTTCTTGTCCTGTGATAAAAAGCCTTCTGTTTCGACTGCCAAACCTTTCATGGGAGCATTTGCAAGCTTCTGGCATCATTTTTGAGTGAATTGCCAAAAGTCAGATTTTTGTTGAAATTCTGACCCCGGGGCTTAGGGATTTTTTCAAAAAAATATTTTCCGCCGGTTAAGTTGTTGAGGGCTGATTTCTTGTCCTGTGATAAAAAGCCTTCTGTTTCGACTGCCAAACCTTTCAGAGGAGCATTTCGAAGCTTCTAGCATCATTTTTGAGTGAATTGCCAAAAGTCAGATTTTTGTTGAAATTCTGACCCCGGGGCTTAGGGATTTTTTCAAAAAAATATTTTCCGCCGGTTAAGTTGTTGAGGGCTGATTTCTTGTCCTGTGATAAAAAGCCTTCTGTTTCGACTGCCAAACCTTTCAGGGGAGCATTTGCAACCGGTTGGTACCATTTTTGAGTGAATTCCCAAAAGTCAGATTTTTGCTGAAATTCTGACCCCGGGGGTTAGGGATTTTTTCAAAAAAATATTTTCCGGCGGTTAAGTTGTTGAGGGCTGATTTCTTGTCCTGTGATAAAAAGCCTTCTGTTTCGACTGCCAAACCTTTCAGGGGAGCATTTGCAAGCTTCTGGCATCATTTTTGAGTGAATTGTCAAAAGTCAGATTTTTGTTGAAATTCTGACCCCGGGGCTTAGGGATTTTTTCAAAAAAATATTTTCCGCCGGTTAAGTTGTTGAGGGCTGATTTCTTGTCCTGTGATAAAAAGCCTTCTGTTTCGACTGCCAAACCTTTCAGGGGAGCATTTGCAAGCTTCTGGCATCATTTTTGAGTGAATTGCCAAAAGTCAGATTTTTGTTGAAATTCTGACCCCGGGGCTTAGGGATTTTTTCAAAAAAATATTTTCGGCCGGTTAAGTTGTTGAGGGCTGATTTCTTGTCCTGTGATAAAAAGCCTTCTGTTTCGACTGCCAAACCTTTCAGGGGAGCATTTGCAAGCTTCTGGCATCATTTTTGAGTGAATTGCCAAAAGTCAGATTTTTGTTGAAATTCTGACCCCGGGGCTTAGGGATTTTTTCAAAAAAATATTTTCGGCCGGTTAAGTTGTTGAGGGCTGATTTCTTGTCCTGTGATAAAAAGCCTTCTGTTTCGACTGCCAAACCTTTCAGGGGAGCATTTGCAACCGGTTGGTACCATTTTTGAGTGAATTCCCAAAAGTCAGATTTTTGCTGAAATTCTGACCCCGGGGCTTAGGGATTTTTTCAAAAAAATATTTTCCGGCGGTTAAGTTGTTGAGGGCTGATTTCTTGTCCTGTGATAAAAAGCCTTCTGTTTCGACTGCCAAACCTTTCAGGGGAGCATTTGCAAGCTTCTGGCATCATTTTTGAGTGAATTGTCAAAAGTCAGATTTTTGTTGAAATTCTGACCCCGGGGCTTAGGGATTTTTTCAAAAAAATATTTTCCGCCGGTTAAGTTGTTGAGGGCTGATTTCTTGTCCTGTGATAAAAAGCCTTCTGTTTCGACTGCCAAACCTTTCAGGGGAGCATTTGCAAGCTTCTGGCATCATTTTTGAGTGAATTGCCAAAAGTCAGATTTTTGTTGAAATTCTGACCCCGGGGCTTAGGGATTTTTTCAAAAAAATATTTTCGGCCGGTTAAGTTGTTGAGGGCTGATTTCTTGTCCTGTGATAAAAAGCCTTCTGTTTCGACTGCCAAACCTTTCAGGGGAGCATTTGCAAGCTTCTGGCATCATTTTTGAGTGAATTGCCAAAAGTCAGATTTTTGTTGAAATTGTGACCCCGGGGCTTAGGGATTTTTTCAAAAAAATATTTTCGGCCGGTTAAGTTGTTGAGGGCTGATTTCTTGTCCTGTGATAAAAAGCCTTCTGTTTCGACTGCCAAACCTTTCAGGGGAGCATTTGCAAGCTTCTGGCATCATTTTTGAGTGAATTGCCAAAAGTCAGATTTTTGTTGAAATTCTGACCCCGGGGCTTAGGGATTTTTTCAAAAAAATATTTTCCGCCGGTTAAGTTGTTGAGGGCTGATTTCTTGTCCTGTGATAAAAAGCCTTCTGTTTCGACTGCCAAACCTTTCATGGGAGCATTTGCAAGCTTCTGGCATCATTTTTGAGTGAATTGCCAAAAGTCAGATTTTTGTTGAAATTCTGACCCCGGGGCTTAGGGATTTTTTCAAAAAAATATTTTCCGCCGGTTAAGTTGTTGAGGGCTGATTTCTTGTCCTGTGATAAAAAGCCTTCTGTTTCGACTGCCAAACCTTTCAGAGGAGCATTTCGAAGCTTCTAGCATCATTTTTGAGTGAATTGCCAAAAGTCAGATTTTTGTTGAAATTCTGACCCCGGGGCTTAGGGATTTTTTCAAAAAAATATTTTCCGCCGGTTAAGTTGTTGAGGGCTGATTTCTTGTCCTGTGATAAAAAGCCTTCTGTTTCGACTGCCAAACCTTTCAGGGGAGCATTTGCAACCGGTTGGTACCATTTTTGAGTGAATTCCCAAAAGTCAGATTTTTGCTGAAATTCTGACCCCGGGGCTTAGGGATTTTTTCAAAAAAATATTTTCCGGCGGTTAAGTTGTTGAGGGCTGATTTCTTGTCCTGTGATAAAAAGCCTTCTGTTTCGACTGCCAAACCTTTCAGGGGAGCATTTGCAAGCTTCTGGCATCATTTTTGAGTGAATTGTCAAAAGTCAGATTTTTGTTGAAATTCTGACCCCGGGGCTTAGGGATTTTTTCAAAAAAATATTTTCCGCCGGTTAAGTTGTTGAGGGCTGATTTCTTGTCCTGTGATAAAAAGCCTTCTGTTTCGACTGCCAAACCTTTCAGGGGAGCATTTGCAAGCTTCTGGCATCATTTTTGAGTGAATTGCCAAAAGTCAGATTTTTGTTGAAATTCTGACCCCGGGGCTTAGGGATTTTTTCAAAAAAATATTTTCGGCCGGTTAAGTTGTTGAGGGCTGATTTCTTGTCCTGTGATAAAAAGCCTTCTGTTTCGACTGCCAAACCTTTCAGGGGAGCATTTGCAAGCTTCTGGCATCATTTTTGAGTGAATTGCCAAAAGTCAGATTTTTGTTGAAATTCTGACCCCGGGGCTTAGGGATTTTTTCAAAAAAATATTTTCGGCCGGTTAAGTTGTTGAGGGCTGATTTCTTGTCCTGTGATAAAAAGCCTTCTGTTTCGACTGCCAAACCTTTCAGGGGAGCATTTGCAAGCTTCTGGCATCATTTTTGAGTGAATTGCCAAAAGTCAGATTTTAGAAGAAATTCTGACCCCGGGGCTTAGGGATTTTTTCAAAAAAATATTTTCCGCCGGTTAAGTTGTTGAGGGCTGATTTCTTGTCCTGTGATAAAAAGCCTTCTGTTTCAACTGCCAAACCTTTCAGGGGAGCATTTGCAAGCTTCTGGCATCATTTTTGAGTGAATTGCCAAAAGTCAGATTTTTGTTGAAATTCTGACCCCGGGGCTTAGGGATTTTTTCAAAAAAATATTTTCGGCCAGTTAAGTTGTTGAGGGCTGATTTCTTGTCCTGTGATAAAAAGCCTTCTGTTTCGACTGCGAAACCTTTCAGGGGAGCATTTGCAAGCTTCTGGCATCATTTTTGAGTGAATTGCCAAACGTCAGATTTTTGCTGAAATTCTGACCCCGGGGCTTAGGGATTTTTTCAAAAAAATATTTTCCGCCGGTTAAGTTGCTGAGGGCTGATTTCTTGTCCTGTGATAAAAAGCCTTCTGTTTCGACTGCCAAACCTATCAGAGGAGCGTTTGCAAGCTTCTGGCATCATTTTAGAGTGAATTGCCAAAAGTCAGATTTTTGCTGAAATTCTGACCCCGGGGCTTAGGGATTTTTTCAAAAAAATATTTTCCGCCGGTTAAGTTGGTGAGGGCTGATTTCTTGTCCTGTGATAAAAAGCCTTCTGTTTCGACTGCCAAACCTTTCAGGGGAGCATTTGCAAGCTTCTGGAATCATTTTTGAGTGAATTGCCAAAAGTCAGATTTTTGCTGAAATTCTGACCCCGGGGCTTAGGGATTTTTTCAAAAAAAAAATTCCGCCAGTTAAGTTGTTGAGGGCTGATTTCTTGTCCTGTGATAAAAAGCCTTCTGTTTCGACTGCCAAACCTTTCAGGGGAGCATTTGCAAGGTTCTGGCATCATTTTTGATTGAATTGCCAAACGTCAGATTTTTGCTGAAATTCTGACCCCGGGGCTTAGGGATTTTTTCAAAAAAATATTTTCCGCCGGTTAAGTTGTTGAGGGCTGATTTCTTGTCCTGTGATAAAAAGCCTTCAGTTTCGTCTGCCAAACCTTTCAGGGAAGCATTTGCAAGCTTCTGGCATCATTTTTGAGTGAATTGCCAAAAGTCAGATTTTTGCTGAAATTCTGACCCCGGGGCTTAGGGATTTTTTCAAAAAAATATTTTCCGCCGGTTAAGTTGTTGAGGGCTGATTTCTTGTCCTGTGATAAAAAGCCTTCTGTTTCGACTGCCAAACCTTTCAGGGGAGCATTTCCAAGCTTCTGGCATCATTTTTGAGTGAATTGCCAAAAGTCAGATTTTTGCTGAAATTCTGACCCCGGGGCTTAGGGATTTTTTCAAAAAAATATTTTCCGGCGGTTAAGTTGTTGAGGGCTGATTTCTTGTCCTGTGATAAAAAGCCTTCTGTTTCGACTGCCAAACCTTTCAGGGGAGCATTTGCAAGCTTCTGGCATCATTTTTGAGTGAATTGTCAAAAGTCAGATTTTTGTTGAAATTCTGACCCCGGGGCTTAGGGATTTTTTCAAAAAAATATTTTCCGCCGGTTAAGTTGTTGAGGGCTGATTTCTTGTCCTGTGATAAAAAGCCTTCTGTTTCGACTGCCAAACCTTTCAGGGGAGCAATTGCAAGCTTCTGGCATCATTTTTGAGTGAATTGCCAAAAGTCAGATTTTTGTTGAAATTCTGACCCCGGGGCTTAGGGATTTTTTCAAAAAAATATTTTCCGCCGGTTAAGTTGTTGATGGCTGATTTCTTGTCCTGTGATAAAAAGCCTTCTGTTTCGACTGCCAAACCCTTCAGGGGAGCATTTGCAACCGGTTGGTACCATTTTTGAGTGAATTCCCAAAAGTCAGATTTTTGCTGAAATTCTGACCCCGGGTCTTAGGGATTTTTTCAAAAAAATATTTTCCGGCGGTTAAGTTGTTGAGGGCTGATTTCTTGTCCTGTGATAAAAAGCCTTCTGTTTCGACTGCCAAACCTTTCAGGGGAGGATTTGCAAGCTTCTGGCATCATTTTTGAGTGAATTGTCAAAAGTCAGATTTTTGTTGAAATTCTGACCCCGGGGCTTAGGGATTTTTTCAAAAAAATATTTTCCGCCGGTTAAGTTGTTGAGGGCTGATTTCTTGTCCTGTGATAAAAAGCCTTCTGTTTCGACTGCCAAACCTTTCAGAGGAGCATTTCGAAGCTTCTAGCATCATTTTTGAGTGAATTGCCAAAAGTCAGATTTTTGCTGAAATTGTGACCCCGGGGCTTAGGGATTTTTTCAAAAAAATATTTTTCGCCGGTTAAGTTGTTGATGGCTGATTTCTTGTCCTGTGATAAAAAGCCTTCTGTTTCGACTGCCAAACCTTTCAGGGGAGCATTTGCAACCGGTTGGTACCATTTTTGAGTGAATTCCCAAAAGTCAGATTTTTGCTGAAATTCTGACCCCGGGGCTTAGGGATTTTTTCAAAAAAATATTTTCCGGCGGTTAAGTTGTTGAGGGCTGATTTCTTGTCCTGTGATAAAAAGCCTTCTGTTTCGACTGCCAAACCTTTCAGGGGAGCATTTGCAAGCTTCTGGCATCATTTTTGAGTGAATTGCCAAAAGTCAGATGTTTGTTGAAATTCTGACCCCGGGGCTTAGGGATTTTTTCAAAAAAACATTTTCCGCCGGTTAAGTTGTTGAGGGCTGATTTCTTGTCCTGTGATAAAAAGCCTTCTGTTTCGACTGCCAAACCTTTCAGGGGAGCATTTGCAAGCTTCTGGCATCATTTTTGAGTGAATTGCCAAAAGTCAGATGTTTGTTGAAATTCTGACCCCGGGGCTTAGGGATTTTTTCAAAAAAACATTTTCCGCCGGTTAAGTTGTTGAGGGCTGATTTCTTGTCCTGTGATAAAAAGCCTTCTGTTTTGACTGCCAAACCTTTCAGGGGAGCATTTGCAAGCTTCTGGCATCATTTTTGAGTGAATTGCCAAAAGTCAGATTTTAGAAGAAATTCTGACCCCGGGGCTTAGGGATTTTTTCAAAAAAATATTTTCCGCCGGTTAAGTTGTTGATGGCTGATTTCTTGTCCTGTGATAAAAAGCCTCTGTTTCGACTGCCAAACCTTTCAGGGGAGCATTTGCAACCGGTTGGTACCATTTTTGAGTGAATTGCCAAAAGTCAGATTTTTGTTGAAATTCTGACCCCGGGGCTTAGGGATTTTTTCAAAAAAATATTTTCCGCCGGTTAAGTTGTTGAGGGCTGATTTCTTGTCCTGTGATAAAAAGCCTTCTGTTTCGACTGCCAAACCTTTCATGGGAGCATTTGCAAGCTTCTGGCATCATTTTTGAGTGAATTGCCAAAAGTCAGATTTTTGTGGAAATTCTGACCCCGGGGCTTAGGGATTTTTTCAAAAAAATATTTTCCGGCGGTTAAGTTGTTGAGGGCTGATTTCTTGTCCTGTGATAAAAAGCCTTCTGTTTCGACTGCCAAACCTTTCAGGGGAGCATTTGCAAGCTTCTGGCATCATTTTTGAGTGAATTGTCAAAAGTCAGATTTTTGTTGAAATTCTGACCCCGGGGCTTAGGGATTTTTTCAAAAAAATATTTTCCGCCGGTTAAGTTGTTGAGGGCTGATTTCTTGTCCTGTGATAAAAAGCCTTCTGTTTCGACTGCCAAACCTTTCAGGGGAGCATTTGCAAGCTTCTGGCATCATTTTTGAGTGAATTGCCAAAAGTCAGATTTTTGTTGAAATTCTGACCCCGGGGCTTAGGGATTTTTTCAAAAGAATATTTTCCGCCGGTTAAGTTGTTGAGGGCTGATTTCTTGTCCTGTGATAAAAAGCCTTCTGTTTCGACTGCCAAACCTTTCAGGGGAGCATTTGCAAGCTTCTGGCATCATTTTTGAGTGAATTGCCAAAAGTCAGATTTTTGTTGAAATTCTGACCCCGGGGCTTAGGGATTTTTTCAAAAAAATATTTTCGGCCGGTTAAGTTGTTGAGGGCTGATTTCTTGTCCTGTGATAAAAAGCCTTCTGTTTCGACTGCCAAACCTTTCAGGGGAGCATTTGCAAGCTTCTGGCATCATTTTTGAGTGAATTGCCAAAAGTCAGATTTTAGAAGAAATTCTGACCCCGGGGTTTAGGGATTTTTTCAAAAAAATATTTTCCGCCGGTTAAGTTGTTGAGGGCTGATTTCTTGTCCTGTGATAAAAAGCCTTCTGTTTCAACTGCCAAACCTTTCAGGGGAGCATTTGCAAGCTTCTGGCATCATTTTTGAGTGAATTGCCAAAAGTCAGATTTTTGTTGAAATTCTGACCCCGGGGCTTAGGGATTTTTTCAAAAAAATATTTTCGGCCAGTTAAGTTGTTGAGGGCTGATTTCTTGTCCTGTGATAAAAAGCCTTCTGTTTCGACTGCGAAACCTTTCAGGGGAGCATTTGCATGTTTCTGGCATCATTTTTGAGTGAATTGCCAAACGTCAGATTTTTGCTGAAATTCTGACCCCGGGGCTTAGGGATTTTTTCAAAAAAATATTTTCCGCCGGTTAAGTTGCTGAGGGCTGATTTCTTGTCCTGTGATAAAAAGCCTTCTGTTTCGACTGCCAAACCTATCAGAGGAGCGTTTGCAAGCTTCTGGCATCATTTTAGAGTGAATTGCCAAAAGTCAGATTTATGCTGAAATTCTGACCCCGGGGCTTAGGGATTTTTTCAAAAAAATATTTTCCGCCGGTTAAGTTGTTGAGGGCTGATTTCTTGTCCTGTGATAAAAAGCCTTCCGTTTCGACTGCCAAACCTTTCAGGGGAGCATTTGCAAGCTTCTGGCATCATTTTTGAGTGAATTGCCAAAAGTCAGATTTTTGCTGAAATTCTGACCCCGGGGCTTAGGGATTTTTTCAAAAAAATATTTTCCGCCGGTTAAGTTGTTGAGGGCTGATTTCTTGTCCTGTGATAAAAAGCCTTCTGTTTCGACTGCCAAACCTTTCAGGGGAGCATTTCCAAGCTTCTGGCATCATTTTTGAGTGAATTGCCAAACGTCAGATTTTTGCTGAAATTCTGACCCCGGGGCTTAGGGATTTTTTCAAAAAAATATTTTCCGCCGGTTAAGTTGGTGAGGGCTGATTTCTTGTCCTGTGATAAAAAGCCTTCTGTTTCGACTGCCAAACCTTTCAGGGGAGCATTTGCAAGCTTCTGGAATCATTTTTGAGTGAATTGCCAAAAGTCAGATTTTTGCTGAAATTCTGACCCCGGGGCTTAGGGATTTTTTCAAAAAAAAAAATTCCGCCAGTTAAGTTGTTGAGGGCTGATTTCTTGTCCTGTGATAAAAAGCCTTCTGTTTCGACTGCCAAACCTTTCAGGGGAGCATTTGCAAGCTTCTGGCATCATTTTTGATTGAATTGCCAAACGTCAGATTTTTGCTGAAATTCTGACCCCGGGGCTTAGGGATTTTTTCAAAAAAATATTTTCCGCCGGTTAAGTTGTTGAGGGCTGATTTCTTGTCCTGTGATAAAAAGCCTTCAGTTTCGTCTGCCAAACCTTTCAGGGAAGCATTTGCAAGCTTCTGGCATCATTTTTGAGTGAATTGCCAAAAGTCAGATTTTTGCTGAAATTCTGACCCCGGGGCTTAGGGATTTTTTCAGAAAAATATTTTCCTTCGGTTAAGTTGTTGAGGGCTGATTTCTTGTCCTGTGATAAAAAGCCTTCTGTTTCGACTGCCAAACCTTTCATGGGAGCATTTGCAAGCTTCTGGCATCATTTTTGAGTGAATTGCCAAAAGTCAGATTTTTGCTGAAATTCTGACCCCGGGGCTTAGGGATTTTTTCAAAAAAATATTTTCGGCCGGTTAAGTTGTTGAGGGCTGATTTCTTGTCCTGTGATAAAAAGCCTTCTGTTTCGACTGCCAAACCTTTCAGGGGAGCATTTGCAAGCTTCTGGCATCATTTTTGAGTGAATTGCCAAAAGTCAGATTTTTGTTGAAATTCTGACCCCGGGGCTTAGGGATTTTTTCAAAAAAACATTTTCGGCCGGTTAAGTTGTTGAGGGCTGATTTCTTGTCCTGTGATAAAAAGCCTTCTGTTTTGACTGCCAAACCTTTCAGGGGAGCATTTGCAAGCTTCTGGCATCATTTTTGAGTGAATTGCCAAAAGTCAGATTTCAGAAGAAATTCTGACCCCGGGGCTTAGGGATTTTTTCAAAAAAATATTTTTCGCCGGTTAAGTTGTTGATGGCTGATTTCTTGTCCTGTGATAAAAAGCCTCTGTTTCGACTGCCAAACCTTTCAGGGCAGCATTTGCAACCGGTTGGTACCATTTTTGAGTGAATTCCCAAAAGTCAGATTTTTGCTGAAATTCTGACCCCGGGTCTTAGGGATTTTTTCAAAAAAATATTTTCCGGCGGTTAAGTTGTTGAGGGCTGATTTCTTGTCCTGTGATAAAAAGCCTTCTGTTTCGACTGCCAAACCTTTCAGGGGAGCATTTGCAACCGGTTGGTACCATTTTTGAGTGAATTCCCAAAAGTCAGATTTTTGCTGAAATTCTGACCCCGGGTCTTAGGGATTTTTTCAAAAAAATATTTTCCGGCGGTTAAGTTGTTGAGGGCTGATTTCTTGTCCTGTGATAAAAAGCCTTCTGTTTCGACTGCCAAACCTTTCAGGGGAGCATTTGCAAGCTTCTGGCATCATTTTTGAGTGAATTGCCAAAAGTCAGATTTTTGTTGAAATTCTGACCCCGGGGCTTAGGGATTTTTTCAAAAAAACATTTTCGGGCGGTTAAGTTGTTGAGGGCTGATTTCTTGTCCTGTGATAAAAAGCCTTCTGTTTTGACTGCCAAACCTTTCAGGGGAGCATTTGCAAGCTTCTGGCATCATTTTTGAGTGAATTGCCAAAAGTCAGATTTTAGAAGAAATTCTGACCCCGGGGCTTAGGGATTTTTTCAAAAAAATATTTTTCGCCGGTTAAGTTGTTGATGGCTGATTTCTTGTCCTGTGATAAAAAGCCTCTGTTTCGACTGCCAAACCTTTCAGGGCAGCATTTGCAACCGGTTGGTACCATTTTTGAGTGAATTCCCAAAAGTCAGATTTTTGCTGAAATTTTGACCCCGGGGCTTACGGATTTTTTCAAAAACAAAAATTCCGCCGGTTAAGTTGTTGAGGGCTGATTTCTTGTCCTGTGATAAAAAGCCTTCTGTTTCGACTGCCAAACCTTTCATGGGAGCATTTGCAAGCTTCTGGCATCATTTTTGAGTGAATTGCCAAAAGTCAGATTTTTGTTGAAATTCTGACCCCAGGGCTTAGGGATTTTTTCAAAAAAATATTTTCCGCCGGTTAAGTTGTTGAGGGCTGATTTCTTGTCCTGTGATAAAAAGCCTTCTGTTTCGACTGCCAAACCTTTCAGAGGAGCATTTCGAAGCTTCTAGCATCATTTTTGAGTGAATTGCCAAAAGTCAGATTTTTGTTGAAATTGTGACCCCGGGGCTTAGGGATTTTTTCAAAAAAATATTTTCCGCCGGTTAAGTTGTTGAGGGCTGATTTCTTGTCCTGTGAAAAAAACCTTCTGTTTCGACTGCCAAACCTTTCAGGGGAGCATTTGCAAGCTTCTGGCATCATTTTTGATTGAATTGCCAAACGTCAGATTTTTGCTGAAATTCTGACCCCGGGGCTTAGGGATTTTTTCAAAAAAATATTTTCCGCCGGTTAAGTTGTTGAGGGCTGATTTCTTGTCCTGTGATAAAAAGCCTTCTGTTTCGTCTGCCAAACCTTTCAGGGAAGCATTTGCAAGCTTCTGGCATCATTTTTGAGTGAATTGCCAAAAGTCAGATTTTTGCTGAAATTCTGACCCCGGGGCTTAGGGATTTTTTCAGAAAAATATTTTCCTTCGGTTAAGTTGTTGAGGGCTGATTTCTTGTCCTGTGATAAAAAGCCTTCTGTTTCGACTGCCAAACCTTTCATGGGAGCATTTGCAAGCTTCTGGCATCATTTTTGAGTGAATTGCCAAAAGTCAGATTTTTGCTGAAATTCTGACCCCGGGGCTTAGGGATTTTTTCAAAAAAATATTTTCGGCCGGTTAAGTTGTTGAGGGCTGATTTCTTGTCCTGTGATAAAAAGCCTTCTGTTTCGACTGCCAAACCTTTCAGGGGAGCATTTGCAAGCTTCTGGCATCATTTTTGAGTGAATTGCCAAAAGTCAGATTTTTGTTGAAATTCTGACCCCGGGGCTTAGGGATTTTTTCAAAAAAACATTTTCGGCCGGTTAAGTTGTTGAGGGCTGATTTCTTGTCCTGTGATAAAAAGCCTTCTGTTTTGACTGCCAAACCTTTCAGGGGAGCATTTGCAAGCTTCTGGCATCATTTTTGAGTGAATTGCCAAAAGTCAGATTTCAGAAGAAATTCTGACCCCGGGGCTTAGGGATTTTTTCAAAAAAATATTTTTCGCCGGTTAAGTTGTTGATGGCTGATTTCTTGTCCTGTGATAAAAAGCCTCTGTTTCGACTGCCAAACCTTTCAGGGCAGCATTTGCAACCGGTTGGTACCATTTTTGAGTGAATTCCCAAAAGTCAGATTTTTGCTGAAATTCTGACCCCGGGTCTTAGGGATTTTTTCAAAAAAATATTTTCCGGCGGTTAAGTTGTTGAGGGCTGATTTCTTGTCCTGTGATAAAAAGCCTTCTGTTTCGACTGCCAAACCTTTCAGGGGAGCATTTGCAACCGGTTGGTACCATTTTTGAGTGAATTCCCAAAAGTCAGATTTTTGCTGAAATTCTGACCCCGGGTCTTAGGGATTTTTTCAAAAAAATATTTTCCGGCGGTTAAGTTGTTGAGGGCTGATTTCTTGTCCTGTGATAAAAAGCCTTCTGTTTCGACTGCCAAACCTTTCAGGGGAGCATTTGCAAGCTTCTGTCATCATTTTTGAGTGAATTGCCAAAAGTCAGATTTTTGTTGAAATTCTGACCCCGGGGCTTAGGGATTTTTTCAAAAAAACATTTTCGGCCGGTTAAGTTGTTGAGGGCTGATTTCTTGTCCTGTGATAAAAAGCCTTCTGTTTTGACTGCCAAACCTTTCAGGGGAGCATTTGCAAGCTTCTGGCATCATTTTTGAGTGAATTGCCAAAAGTCAGATTTTAGAAGAAATTCTGACCCCGGGGCTTAGGGATTTTTTCAAAAAAATATTTTTCGCCGGTTAAGTTGTTGATGGCTGATTTCTTGTCCTGTGATAAAAAGCCTCTGTTTCGACTGCCAAACCTTTCAGGGCAGCATTTGCAACCGGTTGGTACCATTTTTGAGTGAATTCCCAAAAGTCAGATTTTTGCTGAAATTTTGACCCCGGGGCTTACGGATTTTTTCAAAAACAAAAATTCCGCCGGTTAAGTTGTTGAGGGCTGATTTCTTGTCCTGTGATAAAAAGCCTTCTGTTTCGACTGCCAAACCTTTCATGGGAGCATTTGCAAGCTTCTGGCATCATTTTTGAGTGAATTGCCAAAAGTCAGATTTTTGTTGAAATTCTGACCCCAGGGCTTAGGGATTTTTTCAAAAAAATATTTTCCGCCGGTTAAGTTGTTGAGGGCTGATTTCTTGTCCTGTGATAAAAAGCCTTCTGTTTCGACTGCCAAACCTTTCAGAGGAGCATTTCGTAGCTTCTAGCATCATTTTTGAGTGAATTGCCAAAAGTCAGATTTTTGTTGAAATTGTGACCCCGGGGCTTAGGGATTTTTTCAAAAAAATATTTTCCGCCGGTTAAGTTGTTGAGGGCTGATTTCTTGTCCTGTGAAAAAAACCTTCTGTTTCGACTGCCAAACCTTTCAGGGGAGCATTTGCAACCGGTTGGTACCATTTTTGAGTGAATTCCCAAAAGTCAGATTTTTGCTGAAATTCTGACCCCGGGGCTTAGGGATTTTTTCAAAAAAATATTTTCCGGCGGTTAAGTTGTTGAGGGCTGATTTCTTGTCCTGTGATAAAAAGCCTTCTGTTTCGACTGCCAAACCTTTCAGGGGAGCATTTGCAAGCTTCTGGCATCATTTTTGAGTGAATTGTCAAAAGTCAGATTTTTGTTGAAATTCTGACCCCGGGGCTTAGGGATTTTTTCAAAAAAATATTTTCCGCCGGTTAAGTTGTTGAGGGCTGATTTCTTGTCCTGTGATAAAAAGCCTTCTGTTTCGACTGCCAAACCTTTCAGGGGAGCATTTGCAAGCTTCTGGCATCATTTTTGAGTGAATTGCCAAAAGTCAGATTTTTGTTGAAATTCTGACCCCGGGGCTTAGGGATTTTTTCAAAAAAATATTTTCCACCGGTTAAGTTGTTGAGGGCTGATTTCTTGTCCTGTGATAAAAAGCCTTCTGTTTCGACTGCCAAACCTTTCAGGGGAGCATTTGCAAGCTTCTGGCATCATTTTTGAGTGAATTGCCAAAAGTCAGATTTTTGTTGAAATTCTGACCCCGGGGCTTAGGGATTTTTTCAAAAAAATATTTTCGGCCGGTTAAGTTGTTGAGGGCTGATTTCTTGTCCTGTGATAAAAAGCCTTCTGTTTCGACTGCGAAACCTTTCAGGGGAGCATTTGCATGTTTCTGGCATCATTTTTGAGTGAATTGTCAAAAGTCAGATTTTTGTTGAAATTCTGACCCCGGGGCTTAGGGATTTTTTCAAAAAAATATTTTCCGCCGGTTAAGTTGTTGAGGGCTGATTTCTTGTCCTGTGATAAAAAGCCTTCTGTTTCGACTGCCAAACCTTTCAGGGGAGCGTTTGCAAGCTTCTGGCATCATTTTTGAGTGAATTGCCAAAAGTCAGATTTTTGTTGAAATTCTGACCCCGGGGCTTAGGGATTTTTTCAAAAAAATATTTTCCACCGGTTAAGTTGTTGAGGGCTGATTTCTTGTCCTGTGATAAAAAGCCTTCTGTTTCGACTGCCAAACCTTTCAGGGGAGCATTTGCAAGCTTCTGGCATCATTTTTGAGTGAATTGCCAAAAGTCAGATTTTTGCTGAAATTCTGACCCCGGGGCTTAGGGATTTTTTCAAAAAAATATTTTCGGCCGGTTAAGTTGTTGAGGGCTGATTTCTTGTCCTGTGATAAAAAGCCTTCTGTTTCGACTGCCAAACCTTTCAGGGGAGCATTTCCAAGCTTCTGGCATCATTTTTGAGTGAATTGCCAAAAGTCAGATTTTTGCTGAAATTCTGACCCCGGGGCTTAGGGATTTTTTCAAAAAAATATTTTCCGCCGGTTAAGTTGGTGAGGGCTGATTTCTTGTCCTGTGAGAAAAAGCCTTCTGTTTCAACTGCCAAACCTTTCAGGGGAGCATTTGCAAGCTTCTGGAATCATTTTTGAGTGAATTGCCAAAAGTCAGATTTTTGCTGAAATTCTGACCCCGGGGCTTAGGGATTTTTTCAAAAAAAAAATTCCGCCAGTTAAGTTGTTGAGGGCTGATTTCTTGTCCTGTGATAAAAAGCCTTCTGTTTCGACTGCCAAACCTTTCAGGGGAGCATTTGCAAGCTTCTGGCATCATTTTTGAGTGAATTGCCAAACGTCAGATTTTTGCTGAAATTCTGACCCCGGGGCTTAGGGATTTTTTCAAAAAAATATTTTCCGCCGGTTAAGTTGTTGAGGGCTGATTTCTTGTCCTGTGATAAAAAGCCTTCAGTTTCGTCTGCCAAACCTTTCAGGGAAGCACTTGCAAGCTTCTGGCATCATTTTTGAGTGAATTGCCAAAAGTCAGATTTTTGCTGAAATTCTGACCCCGGGGCTTAGGGATTTTTTCAAAAAAATATTTTCCGCCGGTTAAGTTCTTGAGGGCTGATTTCTTGTCCTGTGATAAAAAGCCTTCTGTTTCGACTGCCAAACCTTTCAGGGGAGCATTTCCAAGCTTCTGGCATCATTTTTGAGTGAATTGCCAAAAGTCAGATTTTTGCTGAAATTCTGACCCCGGGGCTTAGGGATTTTTTCAAAAAAATATTTTCCTTCGGTTAAGTTGTTGAGGGCTGATTTCTTGTCCTGTGATAAAAAGCCTTCTGTTTCGACTGCCAAACCTTTCATGGGAGCATTTGCAAGCTTCTGGCATCATTTTTGAGTGAATTGCCAAAAGTCAGATTTTTGCTGAAATTCTGACCCCGGGGCTTAGGGATTTTTTCAAAAAAATATTTTCGGCCGGTTAAGTTGTTGAGGGCTGATTTCTTGTCCTGTGATAAAAAGCCTTCTGTTTCGACTGCCAAACCTTTCAGGGGAGCATTTCCAAGCTTCTGGCATCATTTTTGAGTGAATTGCCAAAAGTCAGATTTTTTCTGAAATTGTGACCCCCGGGCTTAGGGATTTTTTCAAAAAAATATTTTTCGCCGGTTAAGTTGTTGATGGCTGATTTCTTGTCCTGTGATAAAAAGCCTTCTGTTTCGACTGCCAAACCTTTCAGGGGAGCATTTGCAACCGGTTGGTACCATTTTTGAGTGAATTCCCAAAAGTCAGATTTTTGCTGAAATTCTGACCCCGGGTCTTAGGGATTTTTTCAAAAAAATATTTTCCGGCGGTTAAGTTGTTGAGGGCTGATTTCTTGTCCTGTGATAAAAAGCCTTCTGTTTCGACTGCCAAACCTTTCATGGGAGCATTTGCAAGCTTCTGGCATCATTTTTGAGTGAATTGCCAAAAGTCAGATTTTTTCTGAAATTGTGACCCCCGGGCTTAGGGATTTTTTCAAAAAAATATTTTTCGCCGGTTAAGTTGTTGATGGCTGATTTCTTGTCCTGTGATAAAAAGCCTTCTGTTTCGACTGCCAAACCTTTCAGGGGAGCATTTGCAACCGGTTGGTACCATTTTTGAGTGAATTCCCAAAAGTCAGATTTTTGCTGAAATTCTGACCCCGGGGCTTAGGGATTTTTTCAAAAAAATATTTTCCTTCGGTTAAGTTGTTGAGGGCTGATTTCTTGTCCTGTGATAAAAAGCCTTCTGTTTCGACTGCCAAACCTTTCATGGGAGCATTTGCAAGCTTCTGGCATCATTTTTGAGTGAATTGCCAAAAGTCAGATTTTTGCTGAAATTCTGACCCCGGGGCTTAGGGATTTTTTCAAAAAAATATTTTCCGCCGGTTAAGTTGCTGAGGGCTGATTTCTTGTCCTGTGATAAAAAGCCTTCTGTTTCGACTGCCAAACCTTTCAGGGGAGCATTTCCAAGCTTCTGGCATCATTTTTGAGTGAATTGCCAAACGTCAGATTTTTGCTGAAATTCTGACCCCGGGGCTTAGGGATTTTTTCAAAAAAATATTTTCCGCCGGTTAAGTTGCTGAGGGCTGATTTCTTGTCCTGTGATAAAAAGCCTTCTGTTTCGACTGCCAAACCTATCAGAGGAGCGTTTGCAAGCTTCTGGCATCATTTTAGAGTGAATTGCAAAAAGTCAGATTTATGCTGAAATTCTGACCCCGGGCCTTAGGGATTTTTTCAAAAAAATATTTTCCGCCGGTTAAGTTGTTGAGGGCTGATTTCTTGTCCTGTGATAAAAAGCCTTCTGTTTCGACTGCCAAACCTTTCAGGGGAGCATTTGCAAGCTTCTGGCATCATTTTTGAGTGAATTGCCAAAAGTCAGATTTTTGCTGAAATTCTGACCCCGGGGCTTAGGGATTTTTTCAAAAAAATATTTTCCGCCGGTTAAGTTGTTGAGGGCTGATTTCTTGTCCTGTGATAAAAAGCCTTCTGTTTCGACTGCCAAACCTTTCAGGGGAGCATTTGCAAGCTTCTGGCATCATTTTTGAGTGAATTGCCAAACGTCAGATTTTTGCTGAAATTCTGACCCCGGGGCTTAGGGATTTTTTCAAAAAAATATTTTCCGCCGGTTAAGTTGGTGAGGGCTGATTTCTTGTCCTGTGAGAAAAAGCCTTCTGTTTCAACTGCCAAACCTTTCAGGGGAGCATTTGCAAGCTTCTGGAATCATTTTTGAGTGAATTGCCAAAAGTCAGATTTTTGCTGAAATTCTGAACCCGGGGCTTAGGGATTTTTTCAAAAAAAAAATTCCGCCAGTTAAGTTGTTGAGGGCTGATTTCTTGTCCTGTGATAAAAAGCCTTCTGTTTCGACTGCCAAACCTTTCAGGGGAGCATTTGCAAGCTTCTGGCATCATTTTTGATTGAATTGCCAAACGTCAGATTTTTGCTGAAATTCTGACCCCGGGGCTTAGGGATTTTTTCAAAAAAATATTTTCCGCCGGTTAAGTTGTTGAGGGCTGATTTCTTGTCCTGTGATAAAAAGCCTTCAGTTTCGTCTGCCAAACCTTTCAGGGAAGCACTTGCAAGCTTCTGGCATCATTTTTGAGTGAATTGCCAAAAGTCAGATTTTTGCTGAAATTCTGACCCCGGGGCTTAGGGATTTTTTCAAAAAAATATTTTCCGCCGGTTAAGTTGTTGAGGGCTGATTTCTTGTCCTGTGATAAAAAGCCTTCTGTTTCGACTGCCAAACCTTTCAGGGGAGCATTTCCAAGCTTCTGGCATCATTTTTGAGTGAATTGCCAAAAGTCAGATTTTTGCTGAAATTCTGACCCCGGGGCTTAGGGATTTTTTCAAAAAAATATTTTCCTTCGGTTAAGTTGTTGAGGGCTGATTTCTTGTCCTGTGATAAAAAGCCTTCTGTTTCGACTGCCAAACCTTTCATGGGAGCATTTGCAAGCTTCTGGCATCATTTTTGAGTGAATTGCCAAAAGTCAGATTTTTGCTGAAATTCTGACCCCGGGGCTTAGGGATTTTTTCAAAAAAATATTTTCGGCCGGTTAAGTTGTTGAGGGCTGATTTCTTGTCCTGTGATAAAAAGCCTTCTGTTTCGACTGCCAAACCTTTCAGGGGAGCATTTCCAAGCTTCTGGCATCATTTTTGAGTGAATTGCCAAAAGTCAGATTTTTTCTGAAATTGTGACCCCCGGGCTTAGGGATTTTTTCAAAAAAATATTTTTCGCCGGTTAAGTTGTTGATGGCTGATTTCTTGTCCTGTGATAAAAAGCCTTCTGTTTCGACTGCCAAACCTTTCAGGGGAGCATTTGCAACCGGTTGGTACCATTTTTGAGTGAATTCCCAAAAGTCAGATTTTTGCTGAAATTCTGACCCCGGGTCTTAGGGATTTTTTCAAAAAAATATTTTCCGGCGGTTAAGTTGTTGAGGGCTGATTTCTTGTCCTGTGATAAAAAGCCTTCTGTTTCGACTGCCAAACCTTTCATGGGAGCATTTGCAAGCTTCTGGCATCATTTTTGAGTGAATTGCCAAAAGTCAGATTTTTTCTGAAATTGTGACCCCCGGGCTTAGGGATTTTTTCAAAAAAATATTTTTCGCCGGTTAAGTTGTTGATGGCTGATTTCTTGTCCTGTGATAAAAAGCCTTCTGTTTCGACTGCCAAACCTTTCAGGGGAGCATTTGCAACCGGTTGGTACCATTTTTGAGTGAATTCCCAAAAGTCAGATTTTTGCTGAAATTCTGACCCCGGGTCTTAGGGATTTTTTCAAAAAAATATTTTCCGGCGGTTAAGTTGTTGAGGGCTGATTTCTTGTCCTGTGATAAAAAGCCTTCTGTTTCGACTGCCAAACCTTTCAGGGGAGGATTTGCAAGCTTCTGGCATCATTTTTGAGTGAATTGTCAAAAGTCAAATTTTTGTTGAAATTCTGACCCCGGGGCTTAGGGATTTTTTCAAAAAAATATTTTCCGCCGGTTAAGTTGTTGAGGGCTGATTTCTTGTCCTGTGAAAAAAAGCCTTCTGTTTCGACTGCCAAACCTTTCATGGGAGCATTTGCAAGCTTCTGGCATCATTTTTGAGTGAATTCCCAAAAGTCAGATTTTTGCTGAAATTCTGACCCCGGGGCTTAGGGATTTTTTCAAAAAAATATTTTCCGGCGGTTAAGTTGTTGAGGGCTGATTTCTTGTCCTGTGATAAAAAGCCTTCTGTTTCGACTGCCAAACCTTTCAGGGGAGCATTTGCAAGCTTCTGGCATCATTTTTGAGTGAATTGTCAAAAGTCAGATTTTTGTTGAAATTCTGACCCCGGGGCTTAGGGATTTTTTCAAAAAAATATTTTCCGCCGGTTAAGTTGTTGAGGGCTGATTTCTTGTCCTGTGATAAAAAGCCTTCTGTTTCGACTGCCAAACCTTTCAGGGGAGCATTTGCAAGCTTCTGGCATCATTTTTGAGTGAATTGCCAAAAGTCAGATTTTTGTTGAAATTCTGACCCCGGGGCTTAGGGATTTTTTCAAAAAAATATTTTCCGCCGGTTAAGTTGTTGAGGGCTGATTTCTTGTCCTGTGATAAAAAGCCTTCTGTTTCGACTGCCAAACCTTTCAGGGGAGCATTTGCAAGCTTCTGGCATCATTTTTGAGTGAATTGCCAAAAGTCAGATTTTTGTTGAAATTCTGACCCCGGGGCTTAGGGATTTTTTCAAAAAAATATTTTCGGCCGGTTAAGTTGTTGAGGGCTGATTTCTTGTCCTGTGATAAAAAGCCTTCTGTTTCGACTGCCAAACCTTTCAGGGGAGCATTTGCAAGCTTCTGGCATCATTTTTGAGTGAATTGCCAAAAGTCAGATTTTAGAAGAAATTCTGACCCCGGGGCTTAGGGATTTTTTCAAAAAAATATTTTCCGCCGGTTAAGTTGTTGAGGGCTGATTTCTTGTCCTGTGATAAAAAGCCTTCTGTTTCAACTGCCAAACCTTTCAGGGGAGCATTTGCAAGCTTCTGGCATCATTTTTGAGTGAATTGCCAAAAGTCAGATTTTTATTGAAATTCTGACCCCGGGGCTTAGGGATTTTTTCAAAAAAATATTTTCGGCCAGTTAAGTTGTTGAGGGCTGATTTCTTGTCCTGTGATAAAAAGCCTTCTGTTTCGACTGCCAAACCTTTCAGGGGAGCATTTGCATGTTTCTGGCATCATTTTTGAGTGAATTGCCAAACGTCAGATTTTTGCTGAAATTCTGACCCCGGGGCTTAGGGATTTTTTCAAAAAAATATTTTCCGCCGGTTAAGTTGGTGAGGGCTGATTTCTTGTCCTGTGATAAAAAGCCTTCTGTTTCGACTGCCAAACCTTTCAGGGGAGCATTTGCAAGCTTCTGGAATCATTTTTGAGTGAATTGCCAAAAGTCAGATTTTTGCTGAAATTCTGACCGCGGGGCTTAGGGATTTTTTCAAAAAAATATTTTCCCGCCGGTTAAGTTGTTGAGGGCTGATTTCTTGTCCTGTGATAAAAAGCCTTCTGTTTCGACTGCCAAACCTTTCAGGAGAGCATTTGCAAGCTTCTGGCATCATTTTTGAGTGAATTGCCAAACGTCAGATTTTTGCTGAAATTCTGACCCCGGGGCTTAGGGATTTTTTCAAAAAAATATTTTCCGCCGGTTAAGTTGTTGAGGGCTGATTTCTTGTCCTGTGATAAAAAGCCTTCTGTTTCGACTGCCAAACCTTTCAGGGGAGCATTTGCAAGCTTCTGGCATCATTTTTGAGTGAATTGCCAAACGTCAGATTTTTGCTGAAATTCTGACCCCGGGGCTTAGGGATTTTTTCAAAAAAATATTTTCCGCCGGTTAAGTTGCTGAGGGCTGATTTCTTGTCCTGTGATAAAAAGCCTTCTGTTTCGACTGCCAAACCTATCAGAGGAGCGTTTGCAAGCGTCTGGCATCATTTTAGAGTGAATTGCAAAAAGTCAGATTTATGCTGAAATTCTGACCCCGGGGCTTAGGGATTTTTTCAAAAAAATATTTTCCGCCGGTTAAGTTGTTGAGGGCTGATTTCTTGTCCTGTGATAAAAAGCCTTCTGTTTCGACTGCCAAACCTTTCAGGGGAGCATTTGCAAGCTTCTGGCATCATTTTTGAGTGAATTGCCAAAAGTCAGATTTTTGCTGAAATTCTGACCCCGGGGCTTAGGGATTTTTTCAAAAAAATATTTTCCGCCGGTTAAGTTGTTGAGGGCTGATTTCTTGTCCTGTGATAAAAAGCCTTCTGTTTCGACTGCCAAACCTTTCAGGGGAGCATTTCCAAGCTTCTGGCATCATTTTTGAGTGAATTGCCAAACGTCAGATTTTTGCTGAAATTCTGACCCCGGGGCTTAGGGATTTTTTCAAAAAAATATTTTCCGCCGGTTAAGTTGTTGAGGGCTGATTTCTTGTCCTGTGATAAAAAGCCTTCTGTTTCGACTGCCAAACCTTTCAGGGGAGCATTTCCAAGCTTCTGGCATCATTTTTGAGTGAATTGCCAAACGTCAGATTTTTGCTGAAATTCTGACCCCGGGGCTTAGGGATTTTTTCAAAAAAATATTTTCCGCCGGTTAAGTTGGTGAGGGCTGATTTCTTGTCCTGTGATAAAAAGCCTTCTGTTTCGACTGCCAAACCTTTCAGGGGAGCATTTGCAAGCTTCTGGAATCATTTTTGAGTGAATTGCCAAAAGTCAGATTTTTGCTGAAATTCTGACCCCGGGGCTTAGGGATTTTTTAAAAAAAAAAATTCCGCCAGTTAAGTTGTTGAGGGCTGATTTCTTGTCCTGTGATAAAAAGCCTTCTGTTTCGACTGCCAAACCTTTCAGGGGAGCATTTGCAAGCTTCTGGCATCATTTTTGATTGAATTGCCAAACGTCAGATTTTTGCTGAAATTCTGACCCCGGGGCTTAGGGATTTTTTCAAAAAAATATTTTCCCGCCGGTTAAGTTGTTGAGGGCTGATTTCTTGTCCTGTGATAAAAAGCCTTCAGTTTCGTCTGCCAAACCTTTCAGGGAAGCATTTGCAAGCTTCTGGCATCATTTTTGAGTGAATTGCCAAAAGTCAGATTTTTGCTGAAATTCTGACCCCGGGGCTTAGGGATTTTTTCAAAAAAATATTTTCCTTCGGTTAAGTTGTTGAGGGCTGATTTCTTGTCCTGTGATAAAAAGCCTTCTGTTTCGACTGCCAAACCTTTCAGGGGAGCATTTCCAAGCTTCTGGCATCATTTTTGAGTGAATTGCCAAAAGTCAGATTTTTGCTGAAATTCTGACCCCGGGGCTTAGGGATTTTTTCAAAAAAATATTTTCCTTCGGTTAAGTTGTTGAGGGCTGATTTCTTGTCCTGTGATAAAAAGCCTTCTGTTTCGACTGCCAAACCTTTCATGGGAGCATTTGCAAGCTTCTGGCATCATTTTTGACTGAATTGCCAAAAGTCAGATTTTTGCTGAAATTCTGACCCCGGGGCTTAGGGATTTTTTCAAAAAAATATTTTCGGCCGGTTAAGTTGTTGAGGGCTGATTTCTTGTCCTGTGATAAAAAGCCTTCTGTTTCGACTGCCAAACCTTTCAGGGGAGCATTTCCAAGCTTCTGGCATCATTTTTGAGTGAATTGCCAAAAGTCAGATTTTTGCTGAAATTGTGACCCCCGGGCTTAGGGATTTTTTCAAAAAAATATTTTTCGCCGGTTAAGTTGTTGATGGCTGATTTCTTGTCCTGTGATAAAAAGCCTTCTGTTTCGACTGCCAAACCTTTCAGGGGAGCATTTGCAACCGGTTGGTACCATTTTTGAGTGAATTCCCAAAAGTCAGATTTTTGCTGAAATTCTGACCCCGGGTCTTAGGGATTTTTTCAAAAATATATTTTCCGGCGGTTAAGTTGTTGAGGGCTGATTTCTTGTCCTGTGATAAAAAGCCTTCTGTTTCGACTGCCAAACCTTTCAGGGGAGGATTTGCAAGCTTCTGGCATCATTTTTGAGTGAATTGTCAAAAGTCAAATTTTTGTTGAAATTCTGACCCCGGGGCTTAGGGATTTTTTCAAAAAAATATTTTCCGCCGGTTAAGTTGTTGAGGGCTGATTTCTTGTCCTGTGATAAAAAGCCTTCTGTTTCGACTGCCAAACCTTTCATGGGAGCATTTGCAAGCTTCTGGCATCATTTTTGAGTGAATTGCCAAAAGTCAGATTTTTGCTGAAATTCTGACCCCGGGGCTTAGGGATTTTTTCAAAAAAATATTTTCCGCCGGTTAAGTTGTTGAGGGCTGATTTCTTGTCCTGTGATAAAAAGCCTTCTGTTTCGACTGCCAAACCTTTCAGAGGAGCATTTCGAAGCTTCTAGCATGATTTTTGAGTGAATTGCCAAAAGTCAGATTTTTGCTGAAATTCTGACCCCGGGGCTTAGGGATTTTTTCAAAAAAATATTTTCCGCCGGTTAAGTTGTTGAGGGCTGATTTCTTGTCCTGTGATAAAAAGCCTTCTGTTTCGACTGCCAAACCTTTCAGGGGAGCATTTGCAAGCTTCTGGCATCATTTTTGAGTGAATTGCCAAAAGTCAGATTTTTGTTGAAATTCTGACCCCGGGGCTTAGGGATTTTTTCAAAAAAATATTTTCGGCCAGTTAAGTTGTTGAGGGCTGATTTCTTGTCCTGTGATAAAAAGCCTTCTGTTTCGACTGCGAAACCTTTCAGGGGAGCATTTGCATGTTTCTGGCATCATTTTTGAGTGAATTGCCAAACGTCAGATTTTTGCTGAAATTCTGACCCCGGGGCTTAGGGATTTTTTCAAAAAAATATTTTCCGCCGGTTAAGTTGTTGAGGGCTGATTTCTTGTCCTGTGATAAAAAGCCTTCTGTTTCGACTGCCAAACCTTTCAGGGGAGCATTTGCAAGCTTCTGGAATCATTTTTGAGTGAATTGCCAAAAGTCAGATTTTTGCTGAAATTCTGACCCCGGGGCTTAGGGATTTTTTCAAAAAAATATTTTCGGCCAGTTAAGTTGTTGAGGGCTGATTTCTTGTCCTGTGATAAAAAGCCTTCTGTTTCGACTGCCAAACCTTTCAGGGGAGCATTTGCAAGCTTCTGGCATCATTTTTGAGTGAATTGCCAAACGTCAGATTTTTGCTGAAATTCTGACCCCGGGGCTTAGGGATTTTTTCAAAAAAATATTTTCCGCCGGTTAAGTTGTTGAGGGCTGATTTCTTGTCCTGTGATAAAAAGCCTTCTGTTTCGACTGCCAAACCTTTCAGGGGAGCATTTGCAAGCTTCTGGCATCATTTTTGAGTGAATTGCCAAACGTCAGATTTTTGCTGAAATTCTGACCCCGGGGCTTAGGGATTTTTTCAAAAAAATATTTTCCGCCGGTTAAGTTGCTGAGGGCTGATTTCTTGTCCTGTGATAAAAAGCCTTCTGTTTCGACTGCCAAACCTATCAGAGGAGCGTTTGCAAGCTTCTGGCATCATTTTAGAGTGAATTGCAAAAAGTCAGATTTATGCTGAAATTCTGACCCCGGGGCTTAGGGATTTTTTCAAAAAAATATTTTCCGCCGGTTAAGTTGTTGAGGGCTGATTTCTTGTCCTGTGATAAAAAGCCTTCTGTTTCGACTGCCAAACCTTTCAGGGGAGCATTTGCAAGCTTCTGGCATCATTTTTGAGTGAATTGCCAAAAGTCAGATTTTTGCTGAAATTCTGACCCCGGGGCTTAGGGATTTTTTCAAAAAAATATTTTCCGCCGGTTAAGTTGTTGAGGGCTGATTTCTTGTCCTGTGATAAAAAGCCTTCTGTTTCGACTGCCAAACCTTTCAGGGGAGCATTTCCAAGCTTCTGGCATCATTTTTGAGTGAATTCCCAAAAGTCAGATTTTTGCTGAAATTCTGACCCCGGGGCTTAGGGATTTTTTCAAAAAAATATTTTCCGGCGGTTAAGTTGTTGAGGGCTGATTTCTTGTCCTGTGATAAAAAGCCTTCTGTTTCGACTGCCAAACCTTTCAGGGGAGCATTTGCAAGCTTCTGGCATCATTTTTGAGTGAATTGTCAAAAGTCAGATTTTTGTTGAAATTCTGACCCCGGGGCTTAGGGATTTTTTCAAAAAAATATTTTCCGCCGGTTAAGTTGTTGAGGGCTGATTTCTTGTCCTGTGATAAAAAGCCTTCTGTTTCGACTGCCAAACCTTTCAGGGGAGCATTTGCAAGCTTCTGGCATCATTTTTGAGTGAATTGCCAAAAGTCAGATTTTTGTTGAAATTCTGACCCCGGGGCTTAGGGATTTTTTCAAAAAAATATTTTCCGCCGGTTAAGTTGTTGAGGGCTGATTTCTTGTCCTGTGATAAAAAGCCTTCTGTTTCGACTGCCAAACCTTTCAGGGGAGCATTTGCAAGCTTCTGGCATCATTTTTGAGTGAATTGCCAAAAGTCAGATTTTTGTTGAAATTCTGACCCCGGGGCTTAGGGATTTTTTCAAAAAAATATTTTCGGCCGGTTAAGTTGTTGAGGGCTGATTTCTTGTCCTGTGATAAAAAGCCTTCTGTTTCGACTGCCAAACCTTTCAGGGGAGCATTTGCAAGCTTCTGGCATCATTTTTGAGTGAATTGCCAAAAGTCAGATTTTAGAAGAAATTCTGACCCCGGGGCTTAGGGATTTTTTCAAAAAAATATTTTCCGCCGGTTAAGTTGTTGAGGGCTGATTTCTTGTCCTGTGATAAAAAGCCTTCTGTTTCAACTGCCAAACCTTTCAGGGGAGCATTTGCAAGCTTCTGGCATCATTTTTGAGTGAATTGCCAAAAGTCAGATTTTTGTTGAAATTCTGACCCCGGGGCTTAGGGATTTTTTCAAAAAAATATTTTCGGCCAGTTAAGTTGTTGAGGGCTGATTTCTTGTCCTGTGATAAAAAGCCTTCTGTTTCGACTGCCAAACCTTTCAGGGGAGCATTTGCATGTTTCTGGCATCATTTTTGAGTGAATTGCCAAACGTCAGATTTTTGCTGAAATTCTGACCCCGGGGCTTAGGGATTTTTTCAAAAAAATATTTTCCGCCGGTTAAGTTGGTGAGGGCTGATTTCTTGTCCTGTGATAAAAAGCCTTCTGTTTCGACTGCCAAACCTTTCAGGGGAGCATTTGCAAGCTTCTGGAATCATTTTTGAGTGAATTGCCAAAAGTCAGATTTTTGCTGAAATTCTGACCGCGGGGCTTAGGGATTTTTTCAAAAAAATATTTTCCCGCCGGTTAAGTTGTTGAGGGCTGATTTCTTGTCCTGTGATAAAAAGCCTTCTGTTTCGACTGCCAAACCTTTCAGGAGAGCATTTGCAAGCTTCTGGCATCATTTTTGAGTGAATTGCCAAACGTCAGATTTTTGCTGAAATTCTGACCCCGGGGCTTAGGGATTTTTTCAAAAAAATATTTTCCGCCGGTTAAGTTGTTGAGGGCTGATTTCTTGTCCTGTGATAAAAAGCCTTCTGTTTCGACTGCCAAACCTTTCAGGGGAGCATTTGCAAGCTTCTGGCATCATTTTTGAGTGAATTGCCAAACGTCAGATTTTTGCTGAAATTCTGACCCCGGGGCTTAGGGATTTTTTCAAAAAAATATTTTCCGCCGGTTAAGTTGCTGAGGGCTGATTTCTTGTCCTGTGATAAAAAGCCTTCTGTTTCGACTGCCAAACCTATCAGAGGAGCGTTTGCAAGCGTCTGGCATCATTTTAGAGTGAATTGCAAAAAGTCAGATTTATGCTGAAATTCTGACCCCGGGGCTTAGGGATTTTTTCAAAAAAATATTTTCCGCCGGTTAAGTTGTTGAGGGCTGATTTCTTGTCCTGTGATAAAAAGCCTTCTGTTTCGACTGCCAAACCTTTCAGGGGAGCATTTGCAAGCTTCTGGCATCATTTTTGAGTGAATTGCCAAAAGTCAGATTTTTGCTGAAATTCTGACCCCGGGGCTTAGGGATTTTTTCAAAAAAATATTTTCCGCCGGTTAAGTTGTTGAGGGCTGATTTCTTGTCCTGTGATAAAAAGCCTTCTGTTTCGACTGCCAAACCTTTCAGGGGAGCATTTCCAAGCTTCTGGCATCATTTTTGAGTGAATTGCCAAACGTCAGATTTTTGCTGAAATTCTGACCCCGGGGCTTAGGGATTTTTTCAAAAAAATATTTTCCGCCGGTTAAGTTGTTGAGGGCTGATTTCTTGTCCTGTGATAAAAAGCCTTCTGTTTCGACTGCCAAACCTTTCAGGGGAGCATTTCCAAGCTTCTGGCATCATTTTTGAGTGAATTGCCAAACGTCAGATTTTTGCTGAAATTCTGACCCCGGGGCTTAGGGATTTTTTCAAAAAAATATTTTCCGCCGGTTAAGTTGGTGAGGGCTGATTTCTTGTCCTGTGATAAAAAGCCTTCTGTTTCGACTGCCAAACCTTTCAGGGGAGCATTTGCAAGCTTCTGGAATCATTTTTGAGTGAATTGCCAAAAGTCAGATTTTTGCTGAAATTCTGACCCCGGGGCTTAGGGATTTTTTCAAAAAAAAAATTCCGCCAGTTAAGTTGTTGAGGGCTGATTTCTTGTCCTGTGATAAAAAGCCTTCTGTTTCGACTGCCAAACCTTTCAGGGGAGCATTTGCAAGCTTCTGGCATCATTTTTGATTGAATTGCCAAACGTCAGATTTTTGCTGAAATTCTGACCCCGGGGCTTAGGGATTTTTTCAAAAAAATATTTTCCCGCCGGTTAAGTTGTTGAGGGCTGATTTCTTGTCCTGTGATAAAAAGCCTTCAGTTTCGTCTGCCAAACCTTTCAGGGAAGCATTTGCAAGCTTCTGGCATCATTTTTGAGTGAATTGCCAAAAGTCAGATTTTTGCTGAAATTCTGACCCCGGGGCTTAGGGATTTTTTCAAAAAAATATTTTCCTTCGGTTAAGTTGTTGAGGGCTGATTTCTTGTCCTGTGATAAAAAGCCTTCTGTTTCGACTGCCAAACCTTTCAGGGGAGCATTTCCAAGCTTCTGGCATCATTTTTGAGTGAATTGCCAAAAGTCAGATTTTTGCTGAAATTCTGACCCCGGGGCTTAGGGATTTTTTCAAAAAAATATTTTCCTTCGGTTAAGTTGTTGAGGGCTGATTTCTTGTCCTGTGATAAAAAGCCTTCTGTTTCGACTGCCAAACCTTTCATGGGAGCATTTGCAAGCTTCTGGCATCATTTTTGAGTGAATTGCCAAAAGTCAGATTTTTGCTGAAATTCTGACCCCGGGGCTTAGGGATTTTTTCAAAAAAATATTTTCGGCCGGTTAAGTTGTTGAGGGCTGATTTCTTGTCCTGTGATAAAAAGCCTTCTGTTTCGACTGCCAAACCTTTCAGGGGAGCATTTCCAAGCTTCTGGCATCATTTTTGAGTGAATTGCCAAAAGTCAGATTTTTGCTGAAATTGTGACCCCCGGGCTTAGGGATTTTTTCAAAAAAATATTTTTCGCCGGTTAAGTTGTTGATGGCTGATTTCTTGTCCTGTGATAAAAAGCCTTCTGTTTCGACTGCCAAACCTTTCAGGGGAGCATTTGCAACCGGTTGGTACCATTTTTGAGTGAATTCCCAAAAGTCAGATTTTTGCTGAAATTCTGACCCCGGGTCTTAGGGATTTTTTCAAAAATATATTTTCCGGCGGTTAAGTTGTTGAGGGCTGATTTCTTGTCCTGTGATAAAAAGCCTTCTGTTTCGACTGCCAAACCTTTCAGGGGAGGATTTGCAAGCTTCTGGCATCATTTTTGAGTGAATTGTCAAAAGTCAAATTTTTGTTGAAATTCTGACCCCGGGGCTTAGGGATTTTTTCAAAAAAATATTTTCCGCCGGTTAAGTTGTTGAGGGCTGATTTCTTGTCCTGTGATAAAAAGCCTTCTGTTTCGACTGCCAAACCTTTCATGGGAGCATTTGCAAGCTTCTGGCATCATTTTTGAGTGAATTGCCAAAAGTCAGATTTTTGCTGAAATTCTGACCCCGGGGCTTAGGGATTTTTTCAAAAAAATATTTTCCGCCGGTTAAGTTGTTGAGGGCTGATTTCTTGTCCTGTGATAAAAAGCCTTCTGTTTCGACTGCCAAACCTTTCAGAGGAGCATTTCGAAGCTTCTAGCATGATTTTTGAGTGAATTGCCAAAAGTCAGATTTTTGCTGAAATTCTGACCCCGGGGCTTAGGGATTTTTTCAAAAAAATATTTTCCGCCGGTTAAGTTGTTGAGGGCTGATTTCTTGTCCTGTGATAAAAAGCCTTCTGTTTCGACTGCCAAACCTTTCAGGGGAGCATTTGCAAGCTTCTGGCATCATTTTTGAGTGAATTGCCAAAAGTCAGATTTTTGTTGAAATTCTGACCCCGGGGCTTAGGGATTTTTTCAAAAAAATATTTTCGGCCAGTTAAGTTGTTGAGGGCTGATTTCTTGTCCTGTGATAAAAAGCCTTCTGTTTCGACTGCGAAACCTTTCAGGGGAGCATTTGCATGTTTCTGGCATCATTTTTGAGTGAATTGCCAAACGTCAGATTTTTGCTGAAATTCTGACCCCGGGGCTTAGGGATTTTTTCAAAAAAATATTTTCCGCCGGTTAAGTTGTTGAGGGCTGATTTCTTGTCCTGTGATAAAAAGCCTTCTGTTTCGACTGCCAAACCTTTCAGGGGAGCATTTGCAAGCTTCTGGAATCATTTTTGAGTGAATTGCCAAAAGTCAGATTTTTGCTGAAATTCTGACCCCGGGGCTTAGGGATTTTTTCAAAAAAATATTTTCGGCCAGTTAAGTTGTTGAGGGCTGATTTCTTGTCCTGTGATAAAAAGCCTTCTGTTTCGACTGCCAAACCTTTCAGGGGAGCATTTGCAAGCTTCTGGCATCATTTTTGAGTGAATTGCCAAACGTCAGATTTTTGCTGAAATTCTGACCCCGGGGCTTAGGGATTTTTTCAAAAAAATATTTTCCGCCGGTTAAGTTGTTGAGGGCTGATTTCTTGTCCTGTGATAAAAAGCCTTCTGTTTCGACTGCCAAACCTTTCAGGGGAGCATTTGCAAGCTTCTGGCATCATTTTTGAGTGAATTGCCAAACGTCAGATTTTTGCTGAAATTCTGACCCCGGGGCTTAGGGATTTTTTCAAAAAAATATTTTCCGCCGGTTAAGTTGCTGAGGGCTGATTTCTTGTCCTGTGATAAAAAGCCTTCTGTTTCGACTGCCAAACCTATCAGAGGAGCGTTTGCAAGCTTCTGGCATCATTTTAGAGTGAATTGCAAAAAGTCAGATTTATGCTGAAATTCTGACCCCGGGGCTTAGGGATTTTTTCAAAAAAATATTTTCCGCCGGTTAAGTTGTTGAGGGCTGATTTCTTGTCCTGTGATAAAAAGCCTTCTGTTTCGACTGCCAAACCTTTCAGGGGAGCATTTGCAAGCTTCTGGCATCATTTTTGAGTGAATTGCCAAAAGTCAGATTTTTGCTGAAATTCTGACCCCGGGGCTTAGGGATTTTTTCAAAAAAATATTTTCCGCCGGTTAAGTTGTTGAGGGCTGATTTCTTGTCCTGTGATAAAAAGCCTTCTGTTTCGACTGCCAAACCTTTCAGGGGAGCATTTCCAAGCTTCTGGCATCATTTTTGAGTGAATTGCCAAACGTCAGATTTTTGCTGAAATTCTGACCCCGGGGCTTAGGGATTTTTTCAAAAAAAAATTTTCCGCCGGTTAAGTTGGTGAGGGCTGATTTCTTGTCCTGTGATAAAAAGCCTTCTGTTTCGACTGCCAAACCTTTCAGGGGAGCATTTGCAAGCTTCTGGAATCATTTTTGAGTGAATTGCCAAAAGTCAGATTTTTGCTGAAATTCTGACCCCGGGGCTTAGGGATTTTTTCAAAAAAAAAATTCCGCCAGTTAAGTTGTTGAGGGCTGATTTCTTGTCCTGTGATAAAAAGCCTTCTGTTTCGACTGCCAAACCTTTCAGGGGAGCATTTGCAAGCTTCTGGCATCATTTTTGATTGAATTGCCAAACGTCAGATTTTTGCTGAAATTCTGACCCCGGGGCTTAGGGATTTTTTCAAAAAAATATTTTCCGCCGGTTAAGTTGTTGAGGGCTGATTTCTTGTCCTGTGATAAAAAGCCTTCAGTTTCGTCTGCCAAACCTTTCAGGGAAGCATTTGCAAGCTTCTGGCATCATTTTTGAGTGAATTGCCAAAAGTCAGATTTTTGCTGAAATTCTGACCCCGGGGCTTAGGGATTTTTTCAAAAAAATATTTTCCGCCGGTTAAGTTGTTGAGGGCTGATTTCTTGTCCTGTGATAAAAAGCCTTCTGTTTCGACTGCCAAACCTTTCAGGGGAGCATTTCCAAGCTTCTGGCATCATTTTTGAGTGAATTGCCAAAAGTCAGATTTTTGCTGAAATTCTGACCCCGGGGCTTAGGGATTTTTTCAAAAAAATATTTTCCTTCGGTTAAGTTGTTGAGGGCTGATTTCTTGTCCTGTGATAAAAAGCCTTCTGTTTCGACTGCCAAACCTTTCATGGGAGCATTTGCAAGCTTCTGGCATCATTTTTGAGTGAATTGCCAAAAGTCAGATTTTTGCTGAAATTCTGACCCCGGGGCTTAGGGATTTTTTCAAAAAAATATTTTCGGCCGGTTAAGTTGTTGAGGGCTGATTTCTTGTCCTGTGATAAAAAGCCTTCTGTTTCGACTGCCAAACCTTTCAGGGGAGCATTTCCAAGCTTCTGGCATCATTTTTGAGTGAATTGCCAAAAGTCAGATTTTTGCTGAAATTGTGACCCCCGGGCTTAGGGATTTTTTCAAAAAAATATTTTTCGCCGGTTAAGTTGTTGATGGCTGATTTCTTGTCCTGTGATAAAAAGCCTTCTGTTTCGACTGCCAAACCTTTCAGGGGAGCATTTGCAACCGGTTGGTACCATTTTTGAGTGAATTCCCAAAAGTCAGATTTTTGCTGAAATTCTGACCCCGGGTCTTAGGGATTTTTTCAAAAAAATATTTTCCGGCGGTTAAGTTGTTGAGGGCTGATTTCTTGTCCTGTGATAAAAAGCCTTCTGTTTCGACTGCCAAACCTTTCAGGGGAGGATTTGCAAGCTTCTGGCATCATTTTTGAGTGAATTGTCAAAAGTCAAATTTTTGTTTAAATTCTGACCCCGGGGCTTAGGGATTTTTTCAAAAAAATATTTTTCGCCGGTTAAGTTGTTGATGGCTGATTTCTTGTCCTGTGATAAAAAGCCTTCTGTTTCGACTGCCAAACCTTTCAGGGGAGCATTTCCAACCGGTTGGTACCATTTTTGAGTGAATTCCCAAAAGTCAGATTTTTGCTGAAATTCTGACCCCGGGGCTTAGGGATTTTTTCAAAAAAATATTTTCGGCCGGTTAAGTTGTTGAGGGCTGATTTCTTGTCCTGTGATAAAAAGCCTTCTGTTTCGACTGCCAAACCTTTCAGGGGAGCATTTGCAAGCTTCTGGCATCATTTTTGAGTGAATTGCCAAAATTCAGATTTTAGAAGAAATTCTGACCCCGGGGCTTAGGGATTTTTTCAAAAAAATATTTTCCGCCGGTTAAGTTGTTGAGGGCTGATTTCTTGTCCTGTGATAAAAAGCCTTCTGTTTCGACTGCCAAACCTTTCAGGGGAGCATTTGCAAGCTTCTGGCATCATTTTTGAGTGAATTGCCAAAAGTCAGATTTTGGCTGAAATTCTGACCCCGGGGCTTAGGGATTTTTTCAAAAAAATATTTTCCGCCGGTTAAGTTGTTGAGGGCTGATTTCTTGTCCTGTGATAAAAAGCCTTCTGTTTCGACTGCCAAACCTTTCAGGGGAGGATTTGCAAGCTTCTGGCATCATTTTTGAGTGAATTGTCAAAAGTCAGATTTTTGTTGAAATTCTGACCCCGGGGCTTAGGGATTTTTTCAAAAAATATTTTCCGCCGGTTAAGTTGTTGAGGGCTGATTTCTTGTCCTGTGATAAAAAGCCTTCTGTTTCGACTGCCAAACCTTTCATGGGAGCATTTGCAAGCTTCTGGCATCATTTTTGAGTGAATTGCCAAAAGTCAGATTTTTGCTGAAATTCTGACCCCGGGGCTTAGGGATTTTTTCAAAAAAATATTTTCCGCCGGTTAAGTTGTTGAGGGCTGATTTCTTGTCCTGTGATAAAAAGCCTTCTATTTCGACTGCCAAACCTTTCAGGGGAGCATTTGCAACCGGTTGGTACCATTTTTGAGTGAATTCCCAAAAGTCAGATTATTGCTGAAATTCTGACCCCGGGGCTTAGGGATTTTTTCAAAAAAATATTTTCCGGCGGTTAAGTTGTTGAGGGCTGATTTCTTGTCCTGTGATAAAAAGCCTTCTGTTTCGACTGCCAAACCTTTCATGGGAGCATTTGCAAGCTTCTGGCATCATTTTTGAGTGAATTGCCAAAAGTCAGATTTTTGCTGAAATTCTGACCCCGGGGCTTAGGGATTTTTTCAAAAAAATATTTTCCGCCGGTTAAGTTGTTGAGGGCTGATTTCTTGTCCTGTGATAAAAAGCCTTCTGTTTCGACTGCCAAACCTTTCAGAGGAGCATTTCGAAGCTTCTAGCATGATTTTTGAGTGAATTGCCAAAAGTCAGATTTTTGCTGAAATTGTGACCCCGGGGCTTAGGGATTTTTTCAAAAAAATATTTTTCGCCGGTTAAGTTGTTGATGGCTGATTTCTTGTCCTGTGATAAAAAGCCTTCTGTTTCGACTGCCAAAACTTTCAGGGGAGCATTTGCAACCAGTTGGTACCATTTTTGAGTGAATTCCCAAAAGTCAGATTTTTGCTGAAATTCTGACCCCGGGGCTTAGGGATTTTTTCAAAAAAATATTTTCCGGCGGTTAAGTTGTTGATGGCTGATTTCTTGTCCTGTGATAAAAAGCCTTCAGTTTCGACTGCCAAACCTTTCAGGGGAGCATTTGCAAGCTTCTGGCATCATTTTTGAGTGAATTGTCAAAAGTCAGATTTTTGTTGAAATTCTGACCCCGGGGCTTAGGGATTTTTTCAAAAAAATATTTTCGGCCGGTTAAGTTGTTGAGGGCTGATTTCTTGTCCTGTGATAAAAAGCCTTCTGTTTCGACTGCCAAACCTTTCAGGGGAGCATTTGCAAGCTTCTGGCATCATTTTTGAGTGAATTGCCAAAAGTCAGATTTTGGCTGAAATTCTGACCCCGGGGCTTAGGGATTTTTTCAAAAAAATATTTTCGGCCAGTTAAGTTGTTGAGGGCTGATTTCTTGTCCTGTGATAAAAAGCCTTCTGTTTTGACTGCCAAACCTTTCAGGGGAGCATTTGCAAGCTTCTGGCATCATTTTTGAGTGAATTGCCAAAAGTCAGATTTTTGCTGAAATTCTGACCCCGGGGCTTAGGGATTTTTTCAAAAAAATATTTTCCGGCGGTTAAGTTGTTGAGGGCTGATTTCTTGTCCTGTGATAAAAAGCCTTCTGTTTCGACTGCCAAACCTTTCAGGGGAGGATTTGCAAGCTTCTGGCATCATTTTTGAGTGAATTGTCAAAAGTCAGATTTTTGTTGAAATTCTGACCCCGGGGCTTAGGGATTTTTTCAAAAAAATATTTTCCGCCGGTTAAGTTGTTGAGGGCTGATTTCTTGTCCTGTGATAAAAAGCCTTCTGTTTCGACTGCCAAACCTTTCATGGGAGCATTTGCAAGCTTCTGGCATCATTTTTGAGTGAATTGCCAAAAGTCAGATTTTTGCTGAAATTCTGACCCCGGGGCTTAGGGATTTTTTCAAAAAAATATTTTCCGCCGGTTAAGTTGTTGAGGGCTGATTTCTTGTCCTGTGATAAAAAGCCTTCTGTTTCGACTGCCAAACCTTTCAGAGGAGCATTTCGAAGCTTCTAGCATGATTTTTGAGTGAATTGCCAAAAGTCAGATTTTTGCTGAAATTGTGACCCCGGGTCTTAGGGATTTTTTCAAAAAAATATTTTTCGCCGGTTAAGTTGTTGATGGCTGATTTCTTGTCCTGTGATAAAAAGCCTTCTGTTTCGACTGCCAAACCTTTCAGGGGAGCATTTGCAACCGGTTGGTACCATTTTTGAGTGAATTCCCAAAAGTCAGATTTTTGCTGAAATTCTGACCCCGGGGCTTAGGGATTTTTTTCAAAAAAATATTTTCGGCCGGTTAAGTTGTTGAGGGCTGATTTCTTGTCCTGTGATAAAAAGCCTTCTGTTTCGACTGCCAAACCTTTCAGGGGAGCATTTGCAAGCTTCTGGCATCATTTTTGAGTGAATTGCCAAAATTCAGATTTTAGAAGAAATTCTGACCCCGGGGCTTAGGGATTTTTTCAAAAAAATATTTTCCGCCGGTTAAGTTGTTGAGGGCTGATTTCTTGTCCTGTGATAAAAAGCCTTCTGTTTCGACTGCCAAACCTTTCAGGGGAGCATTTGCAAGCTTCTGGCATCATTTTTGAGTGAATTGCCAAACGTCAGATTTTTGCTGAAATTCTGACCCCGGGGCTTAGGGATTTTTTCAAAAAAATATTTTCGGCCGGTTAAGTTGTTGAGGGCTGATTTCTTGTCCTGTGATAAAAAGCCTTCTGTTTCGACTGCCAAACCTTTCAGGGGAGCATTTGCAAGCTTCTGGCATCATTTTTGAGTGAATTGCCAAAAGTCAGATTTTGGCTGAAATTCTGACCCCGGGGCTTAGGGATTTTTTCAAAAAAATATTTTCGGCCAGTTAAGTTGTTGAGGGCTGATTTCTTGTCCTGTGATAAAAAGCCTTCTGTTTTGACTGCCAAACCTTTCAGGGGAGCATTTGCAAGCTTCTGGCATCATTTTTGAGTGAATTGCCAAAAGTCAGATTTTTGCTGAAATTCTGACCCCGGTGCTTAGGGATTTTTTCAAAAAAATATTTTCCGGCGGTTAAGTTGTTGAGGGCTGATTTCTTGTCCTGTGATAAAAAGCCTTCTGTTTCGACTGCCAAACCTTTCAGGGGAGGATTTGCAAGCTTCTGGCATCATTTTTGAGTGAATTGTCAAAAGTCAGATTTTTGTTGAAATTCTGACCCCGGGGCTTAGGGATTTTTTCAAAAAAATATTTTCCGCCGGTTAAGTTGTTGAGGGCTGATTTCTTGTCCTGTGATAAAAAGCCTTCTGTTTCGACTGCCAAACCTTTCATGGGAGCATTTGCAAGCTTCTGGCATCATTTTTGAGTGAATTGCCAAAAGTCAGATTTTTGCTGAAATTCTGACCCCGGGGCTTAGGGATTTTTTCAAAAAAATATTTTCCGCCGGTTAAGTTGTTGAGGGCTGATTTCTTGTCCTGTGATAAAAAGCCTTCTGTTTCGACTGCCAAACCTTTCAGAGGAGCATTTCGAAGCTTCTAGCATGATTTTTGAGTGAATTGCCAAAAGTCAGATTTTTGCTGAAATTGTGACCCCGGGGTTTAGGGATTTTTTTCAAAAAAATATTTTTCGCCGGTTAAGTTGTTGATGGCTGATTTCTTGTCCTGTGATAAAAAGCCTTCTGTTTCGACTGCCAAACCTTTCAGGGGAGCATTTGCAACCGGTTGGTACCATTTTTGAGTGAATTCCCAAAAGTCAGATTTTTGCTGAAATTCTGACCCCGGGGCTTAGGGATTTTTTCAAAAAAATATTTTCGGCCGGTTAAGTTGTTGAGGGCTGATTTCTTGTCCTGTGATAAAAAGCCTTCTGTTTCGACTGCCAAACCTTTCAGGGGATCATTTGCAAGCTTCTGGCATCATTTTTGAGTGAATTGCCAAAAGTCAGATTTTAGAAGAAATTCTGACCCCGGGGCTTAGGGATTTTTTCAAAAAAATATTTTCGGCCGGTTAAGTTGTTGAGGGCTGATTTCTTGTCCTGTGATAAAAAGCCTTCTGTTTCGACTGCCAAACCTTTCAGGGGAGCATTTGCAAGCTTCTGGCATCATTTTTGAGTGAATTGCCAAAAGTCAGATTTTTGCTGAAATTCTGACCCCGGGGCTTAGGGATTTTTTCAAAAAAATATTTTCGGCCGGTTAAGTTGTTGAGGGCTGATTTCTTGTCCTGTGATAAAAAGCCTTCTGTTTCGACTGCCAAACCTTTCAGGGGAGCATTTGCAAGCTTCTGGCATCATTTTTGAGTGAATTGCCAAAAGTCAGATTTTGGCTGAAATTCTGACCCCGGGGCTTAGGGATTTTTTCAAAAAAATATTTTCGGCCAGTTAAGTTGTTGAGGGCTGATTTCTTGTCCTGTGATAAAAAGCCTTCTGTTTTGACTGCCAAACCTTTCAGGGGAGCATTTGCAAGCTTCTGGCATCATTTTTGAGTGAATTGCCAAAAGTCAGATTTTTGCTGAAATTCTGACCCCGGGGCTTAGGGATTTTTTCAAAAAAATATTTTCCGGCGGTTAAGTTGTTGAGGGCTGATTTCTTGTCCTGTGATAAAAAGCCTTCTGTTTCGACTGCCAAACCTTTCAGGGGAGGATTTGCAAGCTTCTGGCATCATTTTTGAGTGAATTGTCAAAAGTCAGATTTTTGCTGAAATTCTGACCCCGGGGCTTAGGGATTTTTTCAAAAAAATATTTTCCGCCGGTTAAGTTGTTGAGGGCTGATTTCTTGTCCTGTGATAAAAAGCCTTCTGTTTCGACTGCCAAACCTTTCATGGGAGCATTTGCAAGCTTCTGGCATCATTTTTGAGTGAATTGCCAAAAGTCAGATTTTTGCTGAAATTCTGACCCCGGGGCTTAGGGATTTTTTCAAAAAAATATTTTCCGCCGGTTAAGTTGTTGAGGGCTGATTTCTTGTCCTGTGATAAAAAGCCTTCTGTTTCGACTGCCAAACCTTTCAGAGGAGCATTTCGAAGCTTCTAGCATGATTTTTGAGTGAATTGCCAAAAGTCAGATTTTTGCTGAAATTGTGACCCCGGGGTTTAGGGATTTTTTTCAAAAAAATATTTTTCGCCGGTTAAGTTGTTGATGGCTGATTTCTTGTCCTGTGATAAAAAGCCTTCTGTTTCGACTGCCAAACCTTTCAGGGGAGCATTTGCAACCGGTTGGTACCATTTTTGAGTGAATTCCCAAAAGTCAGATTTTTGCTGAAATTCTGACCCCGGGGCTTAGGGATTTTTTCAAAAAAATATTTTCCGGCGGTTAAGTTGTTGAGGGCTGATTTCTTGTCCTGTGATAAAAAGCCTTCTGTTTCGACTGCCAAACCTTTCAGGGGAGCATTTGCAAGCTTCTGGCATCATTTTTGAGTGAATTGCCAAAATTCAGATTTTAGAAGAAATTCTGACCCCGGGGCTTAGGGATTTTTTCAAAAAAATATTTTCCGCCGGTTAAGTTGTTGAGGGCTGATTTCTTGTCCTGTGATAAAAAGCCTTCTGTTTCGACTGCCAAACCTTTCAGGGGAGCATTTGCAAGCTTCTGGCATCATTTTTGAGTGAATTGCCAAAAGTCAGATTTTTGTTGAAATTCTGACCCCGGGGCTTAGGGATTTTTTCAAAAAAATATTTTCGGCCGGTTAAGTTGTTGAGGGCTGATTTCTTCTCCTGTGATAAAAAGCCTTCTGTTTCGACTGCGAAACCTTTCAGGGGAGAATTTGCATGTTTCTGGCATCATTTTTGAGTGAATTGCCAAACGTCAGTTTTTGCTGAAATTCTGACCCCGGGGCTTAGGGATTTTTTCAAAAAAATATTTTCGGCCGGTTAAGTTGTTGAGGGCTGATTTCTTGTCCTGTGATAAAAAGCCTTCTGTTTCGACTGCCAAACCTTTCAGGGGAGCATTTGCAAGCTTCTGGCATCATTTTTGAGTGAATTGCCAAAAGTCAGATTTTGGCTGAAATTCTGACCCCGGGGCTTAGGGATTTTTTCAAAAAAATATTTTCGGCCAGTTAAGTTGTTGAGGGCTGATTTCTTGTCCTGTGATAAAAAGCCTTCTGTTTTGACTGCCAAACCTTTCAGGGGAGCATTTGCAAGCTTCTGGCATCATTTTTGAGTGAATTGCCAAAAGTCAGATTTTTGCTGAAATTCTGACCCCGGGGCTTAGGGATTTTTTCAAAAAAATATTTTCCGCCGGTTAAGTTGTTGAGGGCTGATTTCTTGTCCTGTGATAAAAAGCCTTCTGTTTCGACTGCCAAACCTTTCAGGGGAGGATTTGCAAGCTTCTGGCATCATTTTTGAGTGAATTGTCAAAAGTCAGATTTTTGTTGAAATTCTGACCCCGGGACTTAGGGATTTTTTCAAAAAAATATTTTCCGCCGGTTAAGTTGTTGAGGGCTGATTTCTTGTCCTGTGATAAAAAGCCTTCTGTTTCGACTGCCAAACCTTTCATGGGAGCATTTGCAAGCTTCTGGCATCATTTTTGAGTGAATTGCCAAAAGTCAGATTTTTGCTGAAATTCTGACCCCGGGGCTTAGGGATTTTTTCAAAAAAATATTTTCCGCCGGTTAAGTTGTTGAGGGCTGATTTCTTGTCCTGTGATAAAAAGCCTTCTGTTTCGACTGCGAAACCTTTCAGGGGAGCATTTGCATGTTTCTGGCATCATTTTTGAATGAATTGCCAAACGTCAGATTTTTGCTGAAATTCTGACCCCGGGGCTTAGGGATTTTTTCAAAAAAATATTTTCGGCCGGTTTAGTTGTTGAGGGCTGATTTCTTGTCCTGTGATAAAAAGCCTTCTGTTTCGACTGCCAAACCTTTCAGGGGACCATTTGCAAGCTTCTGGCATCATTTTTGAGTGAATTGCCAAAAGTCAGATTTTTGCTGAAATTCTGACCCCGGGGCTTAGGGATTTTTTCAAAAAAATATTTTCGGCCGGTTAAGTAGTTGAGGGCTGATTTCTTCTCCTGTGATAAAAAGCCTTCTGTTTCGACTGCGAAACCTTTCAGGGGAGCATTTGCATGTTTCTGGCATCATTTTTGAGTGAATTGCCAAACGTCAGATTTTTGCTGAAATTCTGACCCCGGGGCTTAGGGATTTTTTCAAAAAAATATTTTCGGCCGGTTAAGTTGTTGAGGGCTGATTTCTTGTCCTGTGATAAAAAGCCTTCTGTTTCGACTGCCAAACCTTTCAGGGGAGCATTTGCAAGCTTCTGGCATCATTTTTGAGTGAATTGCCAAAAGTCAGATTTTGGCTGAAATTCTGACCCCGGGGCTTAGGGATTTTTTCAAAAAAATATTTTCGGCCAGTTAAGTTGTTGAGGGCTGATTTCTTGTCCTGTGATAAAAAGCCTTCTGTTTTGACTGCCAAACCTTTCAGGGGAGCATTTGCAAGCTTCTGGCATCATTTTTGAGTGAATTGCCAAAAGTCAGATTTTTGCTGAAATTCTGACCCCGGGGCTTAGGGATTTTTTCAAAAAAATATTTTCCGCCGGTTAAGTTGTTGAGGGCTGATTTCTTGTCCTGTGATAAAAAGCCTTCTGTTTCGACTGCCAAACCTTTCAGGGGAGGATTTGCAAGCTTCTGGCATCATTTTTGAGTGAATTGTCAAAAGTCAGATTTTTGTTGAAATTCTGACCCCGGGACTTAGGGATTTTTTCAAAAAAATATTTTCCGCCGGTTAAGTTGTTGAGGGCTGATTTCTTGTCCTGTGATAAAAAGCCTTCTGTTTCGACTGCCAAACCTTTCATGGGAGCATTTGCAAGCTTCTGGCATCATTTTTGAGTGAATTGCCAAAAGTCAGATTTTTGCTGAAATTCTGACCCCGGGGCTTAGGGATTTTTTCAAAAAAATATTTTCGGCCGGTTAAGTTGTTGAGGGCTGATTTCTTGTCCTGTGATAAAAAGCCTTCTGTTTCGACTGCCAAACCTTTCAGGGGAGCATTTGCAACCGGTTGGTACCATTTTTGAGTGAATTCCCAAAAGTCAGATTATTGCTGAAATTCTGACCCCGGGGCTTAGGGATTTTTTCAAAAAAATATTTTCCGGCGGTTAAGTTGTTGAGGGCTGATTTCTTGTCCTGTGATAAAAAGCCTTCTGTTTCGACTGCCAAACCTTTCATGGGAGCATTTGCAAGCTTCTGGCATCATTTTTGAGTGAATTGCCAAAAGTCAGATTTTTGCTGAAATTCTGACCCCGGGGCTTAGGGATTTTTTCAAAAAAATATTTTTCGCCGGTTAAGTTGTTGATGGCTGATTTCTTGTCCTGTGATAAAAAGCCTTCTGTTTCGACTGCCAAACCTTTCAGAGGAGCATTTCGAAGCTTCTAGCATGATTTTTGAGTGAATTGCCAAAAGTCAGATTTTTGCTGAAATTGTGACCCCGGGGCTTAGGGATTTTTTCAAAAAAATATTTTTCGCCGGTTAAGTTGTTGATGGCTGATTTCTTGTCCTGTGATAAAAAGCCTTCTGTTTCGACTGCCAAAACTTTCAGGGGAGCATTTGCAACCGGTTGGTACCATTTTTGAGTGAATTCCCAAAAGTCAGATTTTTGCTGAAATTCTGACCCCGGGGCTTAGGGATTTTTTCAAAAAAATATTTTCCGGCGGTTAAGTTGTTGATGGCTGATTTCTTGTCCTGTGATAAAAAGCCTTCTGTTTCGACTGCCAAACCTTTCAGGGGAGCATTTGCAAGCTTCTGGCATCATTTTTGAGTGAATTGTCAAAAGTCAGATTTTTGTTGAAATTCTGACCCCGGGGCTTAGGGATTTTTTCAAAAAAATATTTTCCGCCGGTTAAGTTGTTGAGGGCTGATTTCTTGTCCTGTGATAAAAAGCCTTCTGTTTCGACTGCCAAACCTTTCAGGGGAGCATTTGCAAGCTTCTGGCATCATTTTTGAGTGAATTGTCAAAAGTCAGATTTTTGTTGAAATTCTGACCCCGGGGCTTAGGGATTTTTTCAAAAAAATATTTTCCGCCGGTTAAGTTGTTGAGGGCTGATTTCTTGTCCTGTGATAAAAAGCCTTCTGTTTCGACTGCCAAACCTTTCAGGGGAGCATTTGCAAGCTTCTGGCATCATTTTTGAGTGAATTGCCAAAAGTCAGATTTTTGTTGAAATTCTGACCCCGGGGCTTAGGGATTTTTTCAAAAAAATATTTTCGGCCGGTTAAGTTGTTGAGGGCTGATTTCTTGTCCTGTGATAAAAAGCCTTCTGTTTCGACTGCCAAACCTTTCAGGGGAGCATTTGCAACCGGTTGGTACCATTTGTGAGTGAATTCCCAAAAGTCAGATTTTTGCTGAAATTCTGACCCCAAGGCTTAGGGATTTTTTCAAAAAAATATTTTCCGGCGGTTAAGTTGTTGATGGCTGATTTCTTGTCCTGTGATAAAAAGCCTTTTGTTTCGACTGCCAAACCTTTCAGGGGAGCATTTGCAAGCTTCTGGCATCATTTTTGAGTGAATTGTCAAAAGTCAGATTTTTGTTGAAATTCTGACCCCAGGGCTTAGGGATTTTTTCAAAAAAATATTTTCCGCCGGTTAAGTTGTTGAGGGCTGATTTCTTGTCCTGTGATAAAAAGCCTTCTGTTTCGACTGCCAAACCTTTCAGGGGAGCATTTGCAAGCTTCTGACATCATTTTTGAGTGAATTGCCAAAAGTCAGATTTTTGTTGAAATTCTGACCCCGGGGCTTAGGGATTTTTTCAAAAAAATATTTTCGGCCGGTTAAGTTGTTGAGGGCTGATTTCTTGTCCTGTGATAAAAAGCCTTCTGTTTCGACTGCCAAACCTTTCAGGGGAGCATTTGCAAGCTTCTGGCATCATTTTTGAGTGAATTGCCAAAATTCAGATTTTAGAAGAAATTCTGACCCCGGGGCTTAGGGATTTTTTCAAAAAAATATTTTCCGCCGGTTAAGTTGTTGAGGGCTGATTTCTTGTCCTGTGATAAAAAGCCTTCTGTTTCGACTGCCAAACCTTTCAGGGGAGCATTTGCAAGCTTCTGGCATCATTTTTGAGTGAATTGCCAAAAGTCAGATTTTTGTTGAAATTCTGACCCCGGGGCTTAGGGATTTTTTCAAAAAAATATTTTCGGCCGGTTAAGTTGTTGAGGGCTGATTTCTTGTCCTGTGATAAAAAGCCTTCTGTTTCGACTGCGAAAAATTCAGGGGAGCATTTGCATGTTTCTGGCATCATTTTTGAGTGAATTGCCAAACGTCAGATTTTTGCTGAAATTCTGACCCCGGGGCTTAGGGATTTTTTCAAAAAAATATTTTCGGCCGGTTTAGTTGTTGAGGGCTGATTTCTTGTCCTGTGATAAAAAGCCTTCTGTTTCGACTGCCAAACCTTTCAGGGGACCATTTGCAAGCTTCTGGCATCATTTTTGAGTGAATTGCCAAAAGTCAGATTTTTGCTGAAATTCTGACCCCGGGGCTTAGGGATTTTTTCAAAAAAATATTTTCGGCCGGTTAAGTTGTTGAGGGCTGATTTCTTCTCCTGTGATAAAAAGCCTTCTGTTTCGACTGCGAAACCTTTCAGGGGAGCATTTGCATGTTTTGGCATCATTTTTGAGTGAATTGCCAAACGTCAGATTTTTGCTGAAATTCTGACCCCGGGGCTTAGGAATTTTTTCAAAAAAATATTTTCGGCCGGTTAAGTTGTTGAGGGCTGATTTCTTGTCCTGTGATAAAAAGCCTTCTGTTTCGACTGCCAAACCTTTCAGGGGAGCATTTGCAAGCTTCTGGCATCATTTTTGAGTGAATTGCCAAAAGTCAGATTTTGGCTGAAATTCTGACCCCGGGGCTTAGGGATTTTTTCAAAAAAATATTTTCGGCCAGTTAAGTTGTTGAGGGCTGATTTCTTGTCCTGTGATAAAAAGCCTTCTGTTTTGACTGCCAAACCTTTCAGGGGAGCATTTGCAAGCTTCTGGCATCATTTTTGAGTGAATTGCCAAAAGTCAGATTTTTGCTGAAATTCTGACCCCGGGGCTTAGGGATTTTTTCAAAAAAATATTTTCCGCCGGTTAAGTTGTTGAGGGCTGATTTCTTGTCCTGTGATAAAAAGCCTTCTGTTTCGACTGCCAAACCTTTCAGGGGAGCATTTGCAAGCTTCTGGCATCATTTTTGAGTGAATTGCCAAACGTCAGATTTTTGCTGAAATTCTGACCCCGGGGCTTAGGGATTTTTTCAAAAAAATATTTTCCGCCGGTTAAGTTGCTGAGGGCTGATTTCTTGTCCTCTGATAAAAAGCCTTCTGTTTCGACTGCCAAACCTATCAGAGGAGCGTTTGCAAGCTTCTGGCATCATTTTAGAGTGAATTGCCAAAAGTCAGATTTATGCTGAAATTCTGACCCCGGGGCTTAGGGATTTTTTCAAAAAAATATTTTCCGCCGGTTAAGTTGTTGAGGGCTGATTTCTTGTCCTGTGATAAAAAGCCTTCTGTTTCGACTGCCAAACCTTTCAGGGGAGCATTTGCAAGCTTCTGGCATCATTTTTGAGTGAATTGCCAAAAGTCAGATTTTTGCTGAAATTGTGACCCCGGGGCTTAGGGATTTTTTCAAAAAAATATTTTCCGCCGGTTAAGTTGTTGAGGGCTGATTTCTTGTCCTGTGATAAAAAGCCTTCTGTTTCGACTGCCAAACCTTTCAGGGGAGCATTTCCAAGCTTCTGGCATCATTTTTGAGTGAATTGCCAAACTTCAGATTTTTGCTGAAATTCTGACCCCGGGCCTTAGGGATTTTTTCAAAAAAAAAATTCTGCCAGTTAAGTTGTTGAGGGCTGATTTCTTGTCCTGTGATAAAAAGCCTTCTGTTTCGACTGCCAAACCTTTCAGGGGAGCATTTGCAAGCTTCTGGCATCATTTTTGATTGAATTGCCAAACGTCAGATTTTTGCTGAAATTCTGACCCCGGGGCTTAGGGATTTTTTCAAAAAAATATTTTCCGCCGGTTAAGTTGTTGAGGGCTGATTTCTTGTCCTGTGATAAAAAGCCTTCAGTTTCGTCTGCCAAACCTTTCAGGGAAGCATTTGCAAGCTTCTGGCATCATTTTTGAGTGAATTGCCAAAAGTCAGATTTTTGCTGAAATTCTGACCCCGGGGCTTAGGGATTTTTTCAAAAAAATATTTTCCGCCGGTTAAGTTGTTGAGGGCTGATTTCTTGTCCTGTGATAAAAAGCCTTCTGTTTCGACTGCCAAACCTTTCAGGGGAGCATTTGCAAGCTTCTGGCATCATTTTTGAGTGAATTGCCAAACGTCAGATTTTTGCTGAAATTCTGACCCCGGGGCTTAGGGATTTTTTCAAAAAAATATTTTCCGCCGGTTAAGTTGCTGAGGGCTGATTTCTTGTCCTGTGATAAAAAGCCTTCTGTTTCGACTGCCAAACCTATCAGAGGAGCGTTTGCAAGCTTCTGGCATCATTTTAGAGTGAATTGCCAAAAGTCAGATTTATGCTGAAATTCTGACCCCGGGACTTAGGGATTTTTTCAAAAAAATATTTTCCGCCGGTTAAGTTGTTGAGGGCTGATTTCTTGTCCTGTGATAAAAAGCCTTCTGTTTCGACTGCCAAACCTTTCAGGGGAGCATTTGCAAGCTTCTGGCATCATTTTTGAGTGAATTGCCAAAAGTCAGATTTTTGCTGAAATTCTGACCCCGGGGCTTAGGGATTTTTTCAAAAAAATATTTTCCGCCGGTTAAGTTGTTGAGGGCTGATTTCTTGTCCTGTGATAAAAAGCCTTCTGTTTCGACTGCCAAACCTTTCAGGGGAGCATTTCCAAGCTTCTGGCATCATTTTTGAGTGAATTGCCAAACTTCAGATTTTTGCTGAAATTCTGACCCCGGGCCTTAGGGATTTTTTCAAAAAAAAAATTCTGCCAGTTAAGTTGTTGAGGGCTGATTTCTTGTCCTGTGATAAAAAGCCTTCTGTTTCGACTGCCAAACCTTTCAGGGGAGCATTTGCAAGCTTCTGGCATCATTTTTGATTGAATTGCCAAACGTCAGATTTTTGCTGAAATTCTGACCCCGGGGCTTAGGGATTTTTTCAAAAAAATATTTTCCGCCGGTTAAGTTGTTGAGGGCTGATTTCTTGTCCTGTGATAAAAAGCCTTCAGTTTCGTCTGCCAAACCTTTCAGGGAAGCATTTGCAAGCTTCTGGCATCATTTTTGAGTGAATTGCCAAAAGTCAGATTTTTGCTGAAATTCTGACCCCGGGGCTTAGGGATTTTTTCAAAAAAAAAATTCCGCCAGTTAAGTTGTTGAGGGCTGATTTCTTGTCCTGTGATAAAAAGCCTTCTGTTTCGACTGCCAAACCTTTCAGGGGAGCATTTGCAAGCTTCTGGCATCATTTTTGATTGAATTGCCAAACGTCAGATTTTTGCTGAAATTCTGACCCCGGGGCTTAGGGATTTTTTCAAAAAAATATTTTCCGCCGGTTAAGTTGTTGAGGGCTGATTTCTTTTCCTGTGATAAAAAGCCTTCAGTTTCGTCTGCCAAACCTTTCAGGGAAGCATTTGCAAGCTTCTGGCATCATTTTTGAGTGAATTGCCAAAAGTCAGATTTTTGCTGAAATTCTGACCCCGGGGCTTAGGGATTTTTTCAAAAAAATATTTTCCGCCGGTTAAGTTGTTGAGGGCTGATTTCTTGTCCTGTGATAAAAAGCCTTCTGTTTCGACTGCCAAACCTTTCAGGGGAGCATTTCCAAGCTTCTGGCATCATTTTTGAGTGAATTGCCAAAAGTCAGATTTTTGCTGAAATTCTGACCCCGGGGCTTAGGGATTTTTTCAAAAAAATATTTTCCTTCGGTTAAGTTGTTGAGGGCTGATTTCTTGTCCTGTGATAAAAAGCCTTCTGTTTCGACTGCCAAACCTTTCATGGGAGCATTTGCAAGCTTCTGGCATCATTTTTGAGTGAATTGCCAAAAGTCAGATTTTTGCTGAAATTCTGACCCCGGGGCTTAGGGATTTTTTCAAAAAAATATTTTCGGCCGGTTAAGTTGTTGAGGGCTGATTTCTTGTCCTGTGATAAAAAGCCTTCTGTTTCGACTGCCAAACCTTTCAGGGGAGCATTTCCAAGCTTCTGGCATGATTTTTGAGTGAATTGCCAAAAGTCAGATTTTTGCTGAAATTGTGACCCCCGGGCTTAGGGATTTTTTCAAAAAAATATTTTTCGCCGGTTAAGTTGTTGATGGCTGATTTCTTGTCCTGTGATAAAAAGCCTTCTGTTTCGACTGCCAAACCTTTCAGGGGAGCATTTGCAACCGGTTGGTACCATTTTTGAGTGAATTCCCAAAAGTAAGATTTTTGCTGAAATTCTGACCCCGGGTCTTAGGGATTTTTTCAAAAAAATATTTTCCGGCGGTTAAGTTGTTGAGGGCTGATTTCTTGTCCTGTGATAAAAAGCCTTCTGTTTCGACTGCCAAACCTTTCAGGGGAGGATTTGCAAGCTTCTGGCATCATTTTTGAGTGAATTGTCAAAAGTCAGATTTTTGTTGAAATTCTGACCCCGGGGCTTAGGGATTTTTTCAAAAAAATATTTTCCGCCGGTTAAGTTGTTGAGGGCTGATTTCTTGTCCTGTGATAAAAAGCCTTCTGTTTCGACTGCCAAACCTTTCATGGGAGCATTTGCAAGCTTCTGGCATCATTTTTGAGTGAATTGCTAAAAGTCAGATTTTTGCTGAAATTCTGACCCCGGGGCTTAGGGATTTTTTCAAAAAAATATTTTCCGCCGGTTAAGTTGTTGAGGGCTGATTTCTTGTCCTGTGATAAAAAGCCTTCTGTTTCGACTGCCAAACCTTTCAGAGGAGCATTTCGAAGCTTCTAGCATGATTTTTGAGTGAATTGCCAAAAGTCAGATTTTTGCTGAAATTGTGACCCCGGGGCTTAGGGATTTTTTCAAAAAAATATTTTTCGCCGGTTAAGTTGTTGATGGCTGATTTCTTGTCCTGTGATAAAAAGCCTTCTGTTTCGACTGCCAAACCTTTCAGAGGAGCATTTCGAAGCTTCTAGCATGATTTTTGAGTGAATTGCCAAAAGTCAGATTTTTGCTGAAATTGTGACCCCGGGGCTTAGGGATTTTTTCAAAAAAATATTTTCCGGCGGTTAAGTTGTTGAGGGCTGATTTCTTGTCCTGTGATAAAAAGCCTTCTGTTTCGACTGCGAAATCTTTCAGGGGAGCATTTGCATGTTTCTGGCATCATTTTTGAGTGAATTGCCAAAAGTCAGATTTTTGCTGAAATTCTGACCCCGGGGCTTAGGGATTTTTTCAAAAAAATATTTTCGGCCAGTTAAGTTGTTGAGGGCTGATTTCTTGTCCTGTGATAAAAAGCCTTCTGTTTTGACTGCCAAACCTTTCAGGGGAGCATTTGCAAGCTTCTGGCATCATTTTTGAGTGAATTGCCAAAAGTCAGATTTTTGCTGAAATTCTGACCCCGGGGCTTAGGGATTTTTTTAAAAAAATATTTTCCGCCGGTTAAGTTGTTGAGGGCTGATTTCTTGTCCTGTGATAAAAAGCCTTCTGTTTCGACTGCCAAACCTTTCAGGGGAGCATTTGCAAGCTTCTGGCATCATTTTTGAGTGAATTGCCAAAAGTCAGGTTTTTGTTGAAATTCTGACCCCGGGGTTTAGGGATTTTTTCAAAAAAATATTTTCCGCCGGGTAAGTTGTTGAGGGCTGATTTCTTATCCTGTGATAAAAAGCTTTCTGTTTCGACTGCCAAACCTTTCAGGGGAGCATTTGCAAGCTTCTGGCATCATTTTTGAGTGAATTGCCAAAAGTCAGATTTTTGCTGAAATTCTGACCCCGGGGCTTAGGGATTTTTTCAAAAAAATATTTTTCGCCGGTTAAGTTGTTGAGGGCTGATTTCTTGTCCTGTGATAAAAAGCCTTCTGTTTCGACTGCCAAACCTTTCAGGGGAGCATTTGCAACCGGTTGGTACCATTTTTGAGTGAATTCCCAAAAGTAAGATTTTTGCTGAAATTCTGACCCCGGGTCTTAGGGATTTTTTCAAAAAAATATTTTCCGGCGGTTCAGTTGTTGAGGGCTGATTTCTTGTCCTGTGATAAAAAGCCTTCTGTTTCGACTGCCAAACCTTTCATGGGAGCATGTGCAAGCTTCTGGCATCATTTTTGAGTGAATTGCTAAAAGTCAGATTTTTGCTGAAATTCTGACCCCGGGGCTTAGGGATTTTTTCAAAAAAATATTTTCCGGCGGTTAAGTTGTTGAGGGCTGATTTCTTGTCCTGTGATAAAAAGCCTTCTGTTTCGACTGCCAAACCTTTCAGGGGAGGATTTGCAAGCTTCTGGCATCATTTTTGAGTGAATTGTCAAAAGTCAGATTTTTGTTGAAATTCTGACCCCGGGGCTTAGGGATTTTTTCAAAAAAATATTTTCCGCCGGTTAAGTTGTTGAGGGCTGATTTCTTGTCCTGTGATAAAAAGCCTTCTGTTTCGACTGCCAAACCTTTCATGGGAGCATGTGCAAGCTTCTGGCATCATTTTTGAGTGAATTGCTAAAAGTCAGATTTTTGCTGAAATTCTGACCCCGGGGCTTAGGGATTTTTTCAAAAAAATATTTTCCGGCGGTTAAGTTGTTGAGGGCTGATTTCTTGTCCTGTGATAAAAAGCCTTCTGTTTCGACTGCCAAACCTTTCAGGGGAGCATTTGCATGTTTCTGGCATCATTTTTGAGTGAATTGCCAAACGTCAGATTTTTGCTGAAATTCTGACCCCGGGGCTTAGGGATTTTTTCAAAAAAATATTTTCGGCCGGTTTAGTTGTTGAGGGCTGATTTCTTGTCCTGTGATAAAAAGCCTTCTGTTTCGACTGCCAAACCTTTCAGGGGACCATTTGCAAGCTTCTGGCATCATTTTTGAGTGAATTGCCAAAAGTCAGATTTTTGCTGAAATTCTGACCCCGGGGCTTAGGGATTTTTTCAAAAAAATATTTTCGGCCGGTTAAGTTGTTGAGGGCTGATTTCTTCTCCTGTGATAAAAAGCCTTCTGTTTCGACTGCGAAACCTTTCAGGGGAGCATTTGCATGTTTCTGGCATCATTTTTGAGTGAATTGCCAAACGTCAGATTTTTGCTGAAATTCTGACCCCGGGGCTTAGGGATTTTTTCAAAAAAATATTTTCGGCCGGTTAAGTTGTTGAGGGCTGATTTCTTGTCCTGTGATAAAAAGCCTTCTGTTTCGACTGCCAAACCTTTCAGGGCAGCATTTGCAAGCTTCTGGCATCATTTTTGAGTGAATTGCCAAAAGTCAGATTTTGGCTGAAATTCTGACCCCGGGGCTTAGGGATTTTTTCAAAAAAATATTTTCGGCCAGTTAAGTTGTTGAGGGCTGATTTCTTGTCCTGTGATAAAAAGCCTTCTGTTTTGACTGCCAAACCTTTCAGGGGAGCATTTGCAAGCTTCTGGCATCATTTTTGAGTGAATTGCCAAAAGTCAGATTTTTGCTGAAATTCTGACCCCGGGGCTTAGGGATTTTTTCAAAAAAATATTTTCCGCCGGTTAAGTTGTTGAGGGCTGATTTCTTGTCCTGTGACAAAAAGCCTTCTGTTTCGACTGCCAAACCTTTCAGGGGAGCATTTGCAAGCTTATGGCATCATTTTTGAGTGAATTGTCAAAAGTCAGATTTTTGTTGAAATTCTGACCCCGGGGCTTAGGGATTTTTTCAAAAAAATATTTTCCGCCGGTTAAGTTGTTGAGGGCTGATTTCTTGTCCTGTGATAAAAAGCCTTCTGTTTCGACTGCCAAACCTTTCAGGGGAGCATTTGCAAGCTTCTGGCATCATTTTTGAGTGAATTGCCAAAAGTCAGATTTTTGTTGAAATTCTGACCCCGGGGCTTAGGGATTTTTTCAAAAAAATATTTTCGGCCGGTTACGTTGTTGAGGGCTGATTTCTTGTCCTGTGATAAAAAGCCTTCTGTTTCGACTGCCAAACCTTTCAGGGGAGCATTTGCAAGCTTCTGGCATCATTTTTGAGTGAATTGCCAAAAGTCAGATTTTTGCTGAAATTCTGACCCCGGGGCTTAGGGATTTTTTCAAAAAAATATTTTCCGCCGGTTAAGTTGTTGAGGGCTGATTTCATGTCCTGTGATAAAAAGTCTTCTGTTTCCATCGCCAAATCTTTCAGGGGAGCATTTACAACCAGTTGGCACCATTTTTGAGTGAATTGCCAAAAGTGAGATTTTTGCTGAAATTGTGACCCCCGGGGCTTAGGGATTTTTTCAAAAAAATATTTTCCGCCGGTTAAGTTGTTGAGGGCTGATTTCATGTCCTGTGATTAAAAGCCTTCTGTTTCGACTGCCAAACCTTTCATGGGAGCATTTGCAAGCTTCTGGCATCATTTTTGAGTGAATTGCTAAAAGTCAGATTTTTGCTGAAATTCTGACCCCGGGGCTTAGGGATTTTTTCAAAAAAATATTTTCCGGCGGTTAAGTTGTTGAGGGCTGATTTCTTGTCCTGTGATAAAAAGCCTTCTGTTTCGACTGCCAAACCTTTCAGGGGAGCATTTGCATGTTTCTGGCATCATTTTTGAGTGAATTGCCAAACGTCAGATTTTTGCTGAAATTCTGACCCCGGGGCTTAGGGATTTTTTCAAAAAAATATTTTCGGCCGGTTAAGTTGTTGAGGGCTGATTTCTTGTCCTGTGATAAAAAGCCTTCTGTTTCGACTGCCAAACCTTTCAGGGCAGCATTTGCAAGCTTCTGGCATCATTTTTGAGTGAATTGCCAAAAGTCAGATTTTGGCTGAAATTCTGACCCCGGGGCTTAGGGATTTTTTCAAAAAAATATTTTCGGCCAGTTAAGTTGTTGAGGGCTGATTTCTTGTCCTGTGATAAAAAGCCTTCTGTTTTGACTGCCAAACCTTTCAGGGGAGCATTTGCAAGCTTCTGGCATCATTTTTGAGTGAATTGCCAAAAGTCAGATTTTTGCTGAAATTCTGACCCCGGGGCTTAGGGATTTTTTCAAAAAAATATTTTCCGCCGGTTAAGTTGTTGAGGGCTGATTTCTTGTCCTGTGATAAAAAGCCTTCTGTTTCGACTGCCAAACCTTTCAGGGGAGCATTTGCAAGCTTATGGCATCATTTTTGAGTGAATTGTCAAAAGTCAGATTTTTGTTGAAATTCTGACCCCGGGGCTTAGGGATTTTTTCAAAAAAATATTTTCCGCCGGTTAAGTTGTTGAGGGCTGATTTCTTGTCCTGTGATAAAAAGCCTTCTGTTTCGACTGCCAAACCTTTCAGGGGAGCATTTGCAAGCTTCTGGCATCATTTTTGAGTGAATTGCCAAAAGTCAGATTTTTGTTGAAATTCTGACCCCGGGGCTTAGGGATTTTTTCAAAAAAATATTTTCGGCCGGTTACGTTGTTGAGGGCTGATTTCTTGTCCTGTGATAAAAAGCCTTCTGTTTCGACTGCCAAACCTTTCAGGGGAGCATTTGCAAGCTTCTGGCATCATTTTTGAGTGAATTGCCAAAAGTCAGATTTTTGCTGAAATTCTGACCCCGGGGCTTAGGGATTTTTTCAAAAAAATATTTTCCGCCGGTTAAGTTGTTGAGGGCTGATTTCATGTCCTGTGATAAAAAGTCTTCTGTTTCCATCGCCAAATCTTTCAGGGGAGCATTTACAACCAGTTGGCACCATTTTTGAGTGAATTGCCAAAAGTGAGATTTTTGCTGAAATTGTGACCCCCGGGGCTTAGGGATTTTTTCAAAAAAATATTTTCCGCCGGTTAAGTTGTTGAGGGCTGATTTCATGTCCTGTGATTAAAAGTCTTCTGTTTCGACTGCCAAACCTTTCAGGAGAGCATTTTCAAGCTTTTGGCACCATTTTTGAGTGAATTGCCAAAAGTCAGATTTTTGTTGAAATTGTGACCCCGGGGCTTAGGGATTTTTTCAAAAAAAAAATTACCACCGGTTAAGTTGTTGAGGGCTGATTTCTTGTGCTGTGATAAAAAGCCTTCTGTTTCGACTGCCAAACCTTTCAGGAGAGCATTTTCAAGCTTTTGGCACCATTTTTGAGTGAATTGCCAAAAGTCAGATTTTTGTTGAAATTGTGACCCCGGGGCTTAGGGGTTTTTTCAAAAAAATCTTTTCCGCCGCTTAAGGTGTCGAGGGCTGATTTCTTGTCCTGTGATATAAAATCTTCATTTTCCATCGCCAAATCTTTCAGGGGATCATTTGCCAGCTTCTGGCACCATTTTTGAGTGAATTGCCAAAAGTCAGATTTTTGCTGAAATTGTGACCCCGGGGCTTAGGGATTTTTTCGAAAAACTCTTTTCCGCCGGTTAAGTTGTTGAGGGCTGATTTCTTGTGCTGTGATAAAAAGCTGTCTGTTTCGACTGCCAAACCTTTCAGGGGAGCATTTGCAAGCTTCTGGCATCATTTTTGAGTGAATTGCCAAAAGTCAGATTTTGGCTGAAATTCTGACCCCGGGGCTTAGGGATTTTTTCAAAAAAATATTTTCGGCCGGTTAAGTTGTTGAGGGCTGATTTCTTGTCCTGTGATAAAAAGCCTTCTGTTTCGACTGCCAAACCTTTCAGGGGAGCATTTGCAAGCTTCTGGCATCATTTTTGAGTGAATTGCCAAAAGTCAGATTTTTGCTGAAATTCTGACCCCGGGGCTTAAGGATTTTTTCAAAAAAATATTTTCCGCCGGTTAAGTTGTTGAGGGCTGATTTCTTGTCCTGTGATAAAAAGCCTTCTGTTTCGACTGCCAAACCTTTCAGGGGAGCATTTGCAAGCTTCTGGCATCATTTTTGAGTGAATTGCCAAAAGTCAGATTTTTGCTGAAATTCTGACCCCGGGGCTTAGGGATTTTTTCAAAAAAATATTTTCCGCCGGTTAAGTTGTTGAGGGCTGATTTCTTGTCCTGTGATAAAAAGCCTTCTGTTTCGACTGCCAAACCTTTCAGGGGAGCATTTGCAAGCTTCTGGCATCATTTTTGAGTGACTTGCCAAAAGTCAGATTTTTGCTGAAATTGTGACCCCGGGGCTTACGGATTTTTTCAAAAACAAAAATTCCGCCGGTTAAGTTGTTGAGGGCTGATTTCATGTCCTGTGATAAAAAGTCTTCTGTTTCCATCGCCAAATCTTTCAGGGGAGCATTTACAACCAGTTGGCACCATTTTTGAGTGAATTGCCAAAAGTCAGATTTTTGCTGAAATTCTGACCCCGGGGCTTAGGGATTTTTTCAAAAAAATATTTTCCGCCGGTTAAGTTGTTGAGGGCTGATTTCTTGTCCTGTGATAAAAAGCCTTCTGTTTCGACTGCCAAACCTTTCAGGGGAGCATTTGCAAGCTTCTGGCATCATTTTTGAGTGAATTGCCAAAAGTCAGATTTTTGCTGAAATTCTGACCCCGGGGCTTAGGGATTTTTTCAAAAAAATATTTTCCGCCGGTTAAGTTGTTGAGGGCTGATTTCTTGTCCTGTGATAAAAAGCCTTCTGTTTCGACTGCCAAACCTTTCAGGGGAGCATTTGCAAGCTTCTGGCATCATTTTTGAGTGACTTGCCAAAAGTCAGATTTTTGCTGAAATTGTGACCCCGGGGCTTAGGGATTTTTTCAAAAACAAACATTCCGGCGGTTAAGTTGTTGAGGGCTGATTTCTTGTCCTGTGATAAAAAGCCTTCTGTTTCGACTGCCAAACCTTTCAGGGGAGCATTTGCAAGCTTCTGGCATCATTTTTGAGTGAATTGTCAAAAGTCAGATTTTTGTTGAAATTCTGACCCCGGGGCTTAGGGATTTTTTCAAAAAAATATTTTCCGCCGGTTAAGTTGTTGAGGGCTGATTTCTTGTCCTGTGATAAAAAGCCTTCTGTTTCGACTGCCAAACCTTTCAGGGGAGCATTTGCAAGCTTCTGGCATCATTTTTGAGTGAATTGCCAAAAGTCAGATTTTTGTTGAAATTCTGACCCCGGGGCTTAGGGATTTTTTCAAAAAAATATTTTCGGCCGGTTAAGTTGTTGAGGGCTGATTTCTTGTCCTGTGATAAAAAGCCTTCTGTTTCGACTGCGAAACCTTTCAGGGGAGCATTTGCAAGCTTCTGGCATCATTTTTGAGTGAATTGCCAAAAGTCAGATTTTTGTTGAAATTCTGACCCCGGGGCTTAGGGATTTTTTCAAAAAAATATTTTCCGCCGGTTAAGTTGTTGAGGGCTGATTTCTTGTCCTGTGATAAAAAGCCTTCTGTTTCGACTGCGAAACCTTTCAGGGGAGCATTTGCATGTTTCTGGCATCATTTTTGAGTGAATTGCCAAACGTCAGATTTTTGCTGAAATTCTGACCCCGGGGCTTAGGGATTTTTTCAAAAAAATATTTTCGGCCGGTTTAGTTGTTGAGGGCTGATTTCTTGTCCTGTGATAAAAAGCCTTCTGTTTCGACTGCCAAAGCTTTCAGGGGACCATTTGCAAGCTTCTGGCATCATTTTTGAGTGAATTGCCAAAAGTCAGATTTTTGCTGAAATTCTGACCCCGGGGCTTAGGGATTTTTTCAAAAAAATATTTTCGGCCGGTTAAGTTGTTGAGGGCTGATTTCTTCTCCTGTGATAAAAAGCCTTCTGTTTCGACTGCGAAACCTTTCAGGGGAGCATTTGCATGTTTCTGGCATCATTTTTGAGTGAATTGCCAAACGTCAGATTTTTGCTGAAATTCTGACCCCGGGGCTTAGGGATTTTTTCAAAAAAATATTTTCGGCCGGTTAAGTTGTTGAGGGCTGATTTCTTGTCCTGTGATAAAAAGCCTTCTGTTTCGACTGCCAAACCTTTCAGGGCAGCATTTGCAAGCTTCTGGCATCATTTTTGAGTGAATTGCCAAAAGTCAGATTTTTGCTGAAATTCTGACCCCGGGGCTGAGGGATTTTTTCAAAAAAATATTTTCCGCCGGTTAAGTTGTTGAGGGCTGATTTCTTGTCCTGTGATAAAAAGCCTTCTGTTTCGACTGCCAAACCTTTCATGGGAGCATTTGCAAGCTTCTGGCATCATTTTTGAGTGAATTGCCAAAAGTCAGATTTTTGCTGAAATTCTGACCCCGGGGCTTAGGGATTTTTTCAAAAAAATATTTTCCGCCGGTTAAGTTGTTGAGGGCTGATTTCTTGTCCTGTGATAGAAAGCCTTCTGTTTCGACTGCCAAACCTTTCAGAGGAGCATTTCGAAGCTTCTAGCATGATTTTTGAGTGAATTGCCAAAAGTCAGATTTTTGCTGAAATTGTGACCCCGGGGCTTAGGGATTTTTTCAAAAAAATATTTTTCGCCGGTTAAGTTGTTGATGGCTGATTTCTTGTCCTGTGATAAAAAGCCTTCTGTTTCGACTGCCAAACCTTTCAGGGGAGCATTTGCAACCGGTTGGTACCATTTTTGAGTGAATTCCCAAAAGTCAGATTTTTGCTGAAATTCTGACCCCGGGGCTTAGGGATTTTTTCAAAAAAATATTTTCCGGCGGTTAAGTTGTTGAGGGCTGATTTCTTGTCCTGTGATAAAAAGCCTTCTGTTTCGACTGCCAAACCTTTCAGGGGAGCATTTGCAAGCTTCTGGCATCATTTTTGAGTGAATTGCCAAAAGTCAGATTTTTGTTGAAATTCTGACCCCGGGGCTTAGGGATTTTTTCAAAAAAATATTTTCCGCCGGTTAAGTTGTTGAGGGCTGATTTCTTGTCCTGTGATAAAAAGCCTTCTGTTTCGACTGCCAAACCTTTCAAGGGAGCATTTGCAAGCTTCTGGCATCATTTTTGAGTGAATTGCCAAAAGTCAGATTTTAGAAGAAATTCTGACCCCGGGGCTTAGGGATTTTTTCAAAAAAATATTTTCGGCCGGTTAAGTTGTTGAGGGCTGATTTCTTGTCCTGTGATAAAAAGCCTTCTGTTTCGACTGCCAAACCTTTCAGGGGAGCATTTGCAAGCTTCTGGCATCATTTTTGAGTGAATTGCCAAAAGTCAGATTTTTGTTGAAATTCTGACCCCGGGGCTTAGGGATTTTTTCAAAAAAATATTTTCCGCCGGTTAAGTTGTTGAGGGCTGATTTCTTGTCCTGTGATAAAAAGCCTTCTGTTTCGACTGCGAAACCTTTCAGGGGAGCATTTGCATGTTTCTGGCATCATTTTTGAGTGAATTGCCAAACGTCAGATTTTTGCTGAAATTCTGACCCCGGGGCTTAGGGATTTTTTCAAAAAAATATTTTCGGCCGGTTTAGTTGTTGAGGGCTGATTTCTTGTCCTGTGATAAAAAGCCTTCTGTTTCGACTGCCAAACCTTTCAGGGGACCATTTGCAAGCTTCTGGCATCATTTTTGAGTGAATTGCCAAAAGTCAGATTTTTGCTGAAATTCTGACCCCGGGGCTTAGGGATTTTTTCAAAAAAATATTTTCGGCCGGTTAAGTTGTTGAGGGCTGATTTCTTCTCCTGTGATAAAAAGCCTTCTGTTTCGACTGCGAAGCCTTTCAGGGGAGCATTTGCATGTTTCTGGCATCATTTTTGAGTGAATTGCCAAACGTCAGATTTTTGCTGAAATTCTGACCCCGGGGCTTAGGGATTTTTTCAAAAAAATATTTTCGGCCGGTTAAGTTGTTGAGGGCTGATTTCTTGTCCTGTGATAAAAAGCCTTCTGTTTCGACTGCCAAACCTTTCAGGGCAGCATTTGCCAGCTTCTGGCATCATTTTTGAGTGAATTGCCAAAAGTCAGATTTTGGCTGAAATTCTGACCCCGGGGCTTAGGGATTTTTTCAAAAAAATATTTTCGGCCAGTTAAGTTGTTGAGGGCTGATTTCTTGTCCTGTGATAAAAAGCCTTCTGTTTTGACTGCCAAACCTTTCAGGGGAGCATTTGCAAGCTTCTGGCATCATTTTTGAGTGAATTGCCAAAAGTCAGTTTTTTGCTGAAATTCTGACCCCGGGGCTTAGGGATTTTTTCAAAAAAATATTTTCCGCCGGTTAAGTTGTTGAGGGCTGATTTCTTGTCCTGTGATAAAAAGCCTTCTGTTTCGACTGCCAAACCTTTCAGGGGAGCATTTGCAAGCTTCGGGCATCATTTTTGAGTGAATTGCCAAAAGTCAGATTTTTGCTGAAATTCTGACCCCGGGGCTTAGGGATTTTTTTAAAAAAATATTTTCCGCCGGTTAAGTTGTTGAGGGCTGATTTCTTGTCCTGTGATAAAAACCCTTCTGTTTCGACTGCCAAACCTTTCAGGGGAGCATTTGCAAGCTTCTGGCATCATTTTTGAGTGAATTGCCAAAAGTCAGGTTTTTGTTGAAATTCTGACCCCGGGGTTTAGGGATTTTTTCAAAAAAATATTTTCCGCCGGGTAAGTTGTTGAGGGCTGATTTCTTATCCTGTGATAAAAAGCTTTCTGTTTCGACTGCCAAACCTTTCAGGGGAGCATTTGCAAGCTTATGGCATCATTTTTGAGTGAATTGTCAAAAGTCAGATTTTTGTTGAAATTCTGACCCCGGGGCTTAGGGATTTTTTCAAAAAAATATTTTCCGCCGGTTAAGTTGTTGAGGGCTGATTTCTTGTCCTGTGATAAAAAGCCTTCTGTTTCGACTGCCAAACCTTTCAGGGGAGCATTTGCAAGCTTCTGGCATCATTTTTGAGTGAATTGCCAAAAGTCAGATTTTTGTTGAAATTCTGACCCCGGGGCTTAGGGATTTTTTCAAAAAAATATTTTCGGCCGGTTAAGTTGTTGAGGGCTGATTTCTTGTCCTGTGATAAAAAGCCTTCTGTTTCGACTGCCAAACCTTTCAAGGGAGCATTTGCAAGCTTCTGGCATCATTTTTGAGTGAATTGCCAAAAGTCAGATTTTAGAAGAAATTCTGACCCCGGGGCTTAGGGATTTTTTCAAAAAAATATTTTCGGCCGGTTAAGTTGTTGAGGGCTGATTTCTTGTCCTGTGATAAAAAGCCTTCTGTTTCGACTGCCAAACCTTTCAGGGGAGCATTTGCAAGCTTCTGGCATCATTTTTGAGTGAATTGCCAAAAGTCAGATTTTTGTTGAAATTCTGACCCCGGGGCTTAGGGATTTTTTCAAAAAAATATTTTCCGCCGGTTAAGTTGTTGAGGGCTGATTTCTTGTCCTGTGATAAAAAGCCTTCTGTTTCGACTGCGAAACCTTTCAGGGGAGCATTTGCATGTTTCTGGCATCATTTTTGAGTGAATTGCCAAACGTCAGATTTTTGCTGAAATTCTGACCCCGGGGCTTAGGGATTTTTTCAAAAAAATATTTTCGGCCGGTTTAGTTGTTGAGGGCTGATTTCTTGTCCTGTGATAAAAAGCCTTCTGTTTCGACTGCCAAACCTTTCAGGGGACCATTTGCAAGCTTCTGGCATCATTTTTGAGTGAATTGCCAAAAGTCAGATTTTTGCTGAAATTCTGACCCCGGGGCTTAGGGATTTTTTCAAAAAAATATTTTCGGCCGGTTAAGTTGTTGAGGGCTGATTTCTTCTCCTGTGATAAAAAGCCTTCTGTTTCGACTGCGAAACCTTTCAGGGGAGCATTTGCATGTTTCTGGCATCATTTTTGAGTGAATTGCCAAACGTCAGATTTTTGCTGAAATTCTGACCCCGGGGCTTAGGGATTTTTTCAAAAAAATATTTTCGGCCGGTTAAGTTGTTGAGGGCTGATTTCTTGTCCTGTGATAAAAAGCCTTCTGTTCCGACTGCCAAACCTTTCAGGGGAGCATTTGCAAGCTTCGGGCATCATTTTTGAGTGAATTGCCAAAAGTCAGATTTTTGCTGAAATTCTGACCCCGGGGCTTAGGGATTTTTTTAAAAAAATATTTTCCGCCGGTTAAGTTGTTGAGGGCTGATTTCTTGTCCTGTGATAAAAACCCTTCTGTTTCGACTGCCAAACCTTTCAGGGGAGCATTTGCAAGCTTCTGGCATCATTTTTGAGTGAATTGCCAAAAGTCAGGTTTTTGTTGAAATTCTGACCCCGGGGTTTAGGGATTTTTTCAAAAAAATATTTTCCGCCGGGTAAGTTGTTGAGGGCTGATTTCTTATCCTGTGATAAAAAGCTTTCTGTTTCGACTGCCAAACCTTTCAGGGGAGCATTTGCAAGCTTATGGCATCATTTTTGAGTGAATTGTCAAAAGTCAGATTTTTGTTGAAATTCTGACCCCGGGGCTTAGGGATTTTTTCAAAAAAATATTTTCCGCCGGTTAAGTTGTTGAGGGCTGATTTCTTGTCCTGTGATAAAAAGCCTTCTGTTTCGACTGCCAAACCTTTCAGGGGAGCATTTGCAAGCTTCTGGCATCATTTTTGAGTGAATTGCCAAAAGTCAGATTTTTGTTGAAATTCTTACCCCGGGGCTTAGGGATTTTTTCAAAAAAATATTTTCGGCCGGTTACGTTGTTGAGGGCTGATTTCTTGTCCTGTGATAAAAAGCCTTCTGTTTCGACTGCCAAACCTTTCAGGGGAGCATTTGCAAGCTTCTGGCATCATTTTTGAGTGAATTGCCAAAAGTCAGATTTTTGCTGAAATTCTGACCCCGGGGCTTAGGGATTTTTTCAAAAAAATATTTTCCGTCGGTTAAGTTGTTGAGGGCTGATTTCTTGTCCTGTGATAAAAAGCCTTCTGTTTCGACTGCCAAACCTTTCAGGGGAGCATTTGCAAGCTTCTGGCATCATTTTTGAGTGACTTGCCAAAAGTCAGATTTTTGCTGAAATTGTGACCCCGGGGCTTACGGATTTTTTCAAAAACAAAAATTCCGCCGGTTAAGTTGTTGAGGGCTGATTTCATGTCCTGTGATAAAAAGTCTTCTGTTTCCATCGCCAAATCTTTCAGGGGAGCATTTACAACCAGTTGGCACCATTTTTGAGTGAATTGCCAAAAGTGAGATTTTTGCTGAAATTGTGACCCCCGGGGCTTAGGGATTTTTTCAAAAAAATATTTTCCGCCGGTTAAGTTGTTGAGGGCTGATTTCATGTCCTGTGATTAAAAGTCTTCTGTTTCGACTGCCAAACCTTTCAGGTGAGCATTTTCAAGCTTTTGGCACCATTTTTGAGTGAATTGCCAAAAGTCAGATTTTTGTTGAAATTGTGACCCCGGGGCTTAGGGGTTTTTTGAAAAAAATCTTTTCCGCCACTTAAGGTGTCGAGGGCTGATTTCTTGTCCTGTGATATAAAATCTTCATTTTCCATCGCCAAATCTTTCAGGGGATCATTTGCCAGCTTCTGGCACCATTTTTGAGTGAATTGCCAAAAGTCAGATTTTTGCTGAAATTGTGACCCCGGGGCTTAGGGATTTTTTCGAAAAACTCTTTTCCGCCGGTTAAGTTGTTGAGGGCTGATTTCTTGTGCTGTGATAAAAAGCTGTCTGTTTCGACTGCCAAACCTTTCAGGGGAGCATTTGCAAGCTTCTGGCATCATTTTTGAGTGAATTGCCAAAAGTCAGATTTTGGCTGAAATTCTGACCCCGGGGCTTAGGGATTTTTTCAAAAAAATATTTTCGGCCGGTTAAGTTGTTGAGGGCTGAGTTCTTGTCCTGTGATAAAAAGCCTTCTGTTTCGACTGCCAAACCTTTCAGGGGAGCATTTGCAAGCTTCTGGCATCATTTTTGAGTGAATTGCCAAAAGTCAGATTTTTGTTGAAATTCTAACCCCGGGGCTTAGGGATTTTTTCAAAAAAATATTTTCCGCCGGTTAAGTTGTTGAGGGCTGATTTCTTGTCCTGTGATAAAAAGCCTTCTGTTTCGACTGCCAAACCTTTCAGGGGAGCATTTGCAAGCTTCTGGCATCATTTTTGAGTGAATTGCCAAAAGTCAGATTTTTGCTGAAATTCTGACCCCGGGGCTTAGGGATTTTTTCAAAAAAATATTTTCCGCCGGTTAAGTTGTTGAGGGCTGATTTCTTGTCCTGTGATAAAAAGCCTTCTGTTTCGACTGCCAAACCTTTCAGGGGAGCATTTGCAAGCTTCTGGCATCATTTTTGAGTGACTTGCCAAAAGTCAGATTTTTGCTGAAATTGTGACCCCGGGGCTTACGGATTTTTTCAAAAACAAAAATTCCGCCGGTTAAGTTGTTGAGGGCTGATTTCATGTCCTGTGATAAAAAGTCTTCTGTTTCCATCGCCAAATCTTTCAGGGGAGCATTTACAACCAGTTGGCACCATTTTTGAGTGAATTGCCAAAAGTGAGATTTTTGCTGAAATTGTGACCCCCAGGGCTTAGGGATTTTTTCAAAAAAATATTTTCCGCCGGTTAAGTTGTTGAGGGCTGATTTCATGTCCTGTGATTAAAAGTCTTCTGTTTCGACTGCCAAACCTTTCAGGAGAGCATTTTCAAGCTTTTGGCACCATTTTTGAGTGAATTGCCAAAAGTCAGATTTTTGTTGAAATTGTGACCCCGGGGCTTAGGGGTTTTTTCAAAAAAATCTTTTCCGCCGCTTAAGGTGTCGAGGGCTGATTTCTTGTCCTGTGATATAAAATCTTCATTTTCCATCGCCAAATCTTTCAGGGGATCATTTGCCAGCTTCTGGCACCATTTTTGAGTGAATTGCCAAAAGTCAGATTTTTGCTGAAATTGTGACCCCGGGGCTTAGGGATTTTTTCGAAAAACTCTTTTCCGCCGGTTAAGTTGTTGAGGGCTGATTTCTTGTGCTGTGATAAAAAGCTGTCTGTTTCGACTGCCAAACCTTTCAGGGGAGCATTTGCAAGCTTCTGGCATCATTTTTGAGTGAATTGCCAAAAGTCAGATTTTGGCTGAAATTCTGACCCCGGGGCTTAGGGATTTTTTCAAAAAAATATTTTCGGCCGGTTAAGTTGTTGAGGGCTGATTTCTTGTCCTGTGATAAAAAGCCTTCTGTTTCGACTGCCAAACCTTTCAGGGGAGCATTTGCAAGCTTCTGGCATCATTTTTGAGTGAATTGCCAAAAGTCAGATTTTTGTTGAAATTCTGACCCCGGGGCTTAGGGATTTTTTCAAAAAAATATTTTCGGCCGGTTAAGTTGTTGAGGGCTGATTTCTTGTCCTGTGATAAAAAGCCTTCTGTTTCGACTGCCAAACCTTTCAGGGGAGCATTTGCAAGCTTCTGGCATCATTTTTGAGTGAATTGCCAAAAGTCAGATTTTTGCTGAAATTCTGACCCCGGGGCTTAGGGATTTTTTCAAAAAAATATTTTCCGCCGGTTAAGTTGTTGAGGGCTGATTTCTTGTCCTGTGATAAAAAGCCTTCTGTTTCGACTGCCAAACCTTTCAGGGGAGCATTTGCAAGCTTCTGGCATCATTTTTGAGTGACTTGCCAAAAGTCAGATTTTTGCTGAAATTGTGACCCCGGGGCTTACGGATTTTTTCAAAAACAAAAATTCCGCCGGTTAAGTTGTTGAGGGCTGATTTCATGTCCTGTGATAAAAAGTCTTCTGTTTCCATCGCCAAATCTTTCAGGGGAGCATTTACAACCAGTTGGCACCATTTTTGAGTGAATTGCCAAAAGTGAGATTTTTGCTGAAATTGTGACCCCCGGGGCTTAGGGATTTTTTCAAAAAAATATTTTCCGCCGGTTAAGTTGTTGAGGGCTGATTTCATGTCCTGTGATTAAAAGTCTTCTGTTTCGACTGCCAAACCTTTCAGGAGAGCATTTTCAAGCTTTTGGCACCATTTTTGAGTGAATTGCCAAAAGTCAGATTTTTGTTGAAATTGTGACCCCGGGGCTTAGGGATTTTTTCAAAAAAAAATTACCACCGGTTAAGTTGTTGAGGGCTGATTTCTTGTGCTGTGATAAAAAGCCTTCTGTTTCGACTGCCAAACCTTTCAGGAGAGCATTTTCAAGCTTTTGGCACCATTTTTGAGTGAATTGCCAAAAGTCAGATTTTTGTTGAAATTGTGACCCCGGGGCTTAGGGGTTTTTTCAAAAAAATCTTTTCCGCCGCTTAAGGTGTCGAGGGCTGATTTCTTGTCCTGTGATATAAAATCTTCATTTTCCATCGCCAAATCTTTCAGGGGATCATTTGCCAGCTTCTGGCACCATTCTTGAGTGAATTGCCAAAAGTCAGATTTTTGCTGAAATTGTGACCCCGGGGCTTAGGGATTTTTTCGAAAAACTCTTTTCCGCCGGTTAAGTTGTTGAGGGCTGATTTCTTCTGCTGTGATAAAAAGCTGTCTGTTTCGACTGCCAAACCTTTCAGGGGAGCATTTGCAAGCTTCTGGCATCATTTTTGAGTGAATTGCCAAAAGTCAGATTTTGGCTGAAATTCTGACCCCGGGGCTTAGGGATTTTTTCAAAAAAATATTTTCGGCCGGTTAAGTTGTTGAGGGCTGATTTCTTGTCCTGTGATAAAAAGCCTTCTGTTTTGACTGCCAAACCTTTCAGGGGAGCATTTGCAAGCTTCTGGCATCATTTTTGAGTGAATTGCCAAAAGTCAGATTTTTGCTGAAATTCTGACCCCGGGGCTTAGGGATTTTTTCAAAAAAATATTTTCCGCTGGTTAAGTTGTTGAGGGCTGATTTCTTGTCCTGTGATAAAAAGCCTTCTGTTTCGACTGCCAAACCTTTCAGGGGAGCATTTGCAAGCTTCTGGCATCATTTTTGAGTGAATTGCCAAAAGTCAGATTTTTGCTGAAATTCTGACCCCGGGGCTTAGGGATTTTTTCAAAAAAATATTTTCCGCCGGTTAAGTTGTTGAGGGCTGATTTCTTGTCCTGTGATAAAAAGCCTTCTGTTTCGACTGCCAAACCTTTCAGGGGAGCATTTGCAAGCTTCTGGCATCATTTTTGAGTGACTTGCCAAAAGTCAGATTTTTGCTGAAATTGTGACCCCGGGGCTTACAGATTTTTTCAAAAACAAAAATTCCGCCGGTTAAGTTGTTGAGGGCTGATTTCATGTCCTGTGATAAAAAGTCTTCTGTTTCCATCGCCAAATCTTTCAGGGGAGCATTTACAAGCAGTTGGCACCATTTTTGAGTGAATTGCCAAAAGTGAGATTTTTGCTGAAATTGTGACCCCCAGGGCTTAGGGATTTTTTCAAAAAAATATCTTCCGCCGGTTAAGTTGTTGAGGGCTGATTTCTTGTGCTGTGATAAAAAACCGTCTGTTTCGACTGCCAAACCTTTCAGGAGAGCATTTTCAAGCTTTCGGCACCATTTTTGAGTGAATTGCCAAAAGTCAGATTTTTGCTGTAATTGTGACCCCGAGGCTTAGGGATTTTTTCAAAAAAATATTTTCCGCCGGTTAAGTTGTTGAGGGCTGATTTCTTGTCTTGTGATAAAAAGCCTTCTGTTTCGACTGCCAAACCTTTCAGGAGAGCATTTTCAAGCGTTTGGCACCATTTTTGAGTGAATTCCCAAAAGTCAGATTTTTGCTGAAATTGTGCTTAGGGATTTTTTCAAAAAAATATTTTCCGCCGGTTAAGTTGTTGAGGGCTGATTTCTTGTCCTGTGATAAAAAGCCTTCTGTTTCGACTGCCAAACCTTTCAGGGGAGCATTTGCAAGCTTCTGGCATCATTTTTGAGTGAATTGCCAAAAGTCAGATTTTTGCTGAAATTTTGACCCCGGGGCTTACGGATTTTTTCAAAAACAAAAATTCCGCCGGTTAAGTTGTTGAGGGCTGATTTCATGTCCTGTGATAAAAAGTCTTCTGTTTCCATCGCCAAACCTTTCAGGAGAGCATTTTCAAGCTTTTGGCACCATTTTTGAGTGAATTGCCAAAAGTCAGATTTTTGTTGAAATTGTGACCCCCAGGGCTTAGGGATTTTTTCAAAAAAATATTTTCCGCCGGTTAAGTTGTTGAGGGCTGATTTCATGTCCTGTGATTAAAAGTCTTCTGTTTCGACTGCCAAACCTTTCAGGAGAGCATTTTCAAGCTTTTGGCACCATTTTTGAGTGAATTGCCAAAAGTCAGATTTTTGTTGAAATTGTGACCCCGGGGCTTAGGGATTTTTCCAAAAGAAATTTACCGCCGGTTAAGTTGTTGAGGGCTGATTTCTTGTGCTGTGATAAAAAGCCTTCTGTTTCGACTGCCAAACCTTTCAGGAGAGCATTTTCAAGCTTTTGGCACCATTTTTGAGTGAATTGCCAAAAGTCAGATTTTTGTTGAAATTGTGACCCCGGGGCTTAGGGGTTTTTTCAAAAAAATCTTTTCCGCCGCTTAAGGTGTCGAGGGCTGATTTCTTGTCCTGTGATATAAAATCTTCATTTTCCATCGCCAAATCTTTCAGGGGATCATTTGCCAGCTTCTGGCACCATTTTTGAGTGAATTGCCAAAAGTCAGATTTTTGCTGAAATTGTGACCCCGGGGCTTAGGGATTTTTTCGAAAAACTCTTTTCCGCCGGTTAAGTTGTTGAGGGCTGATTTCTTGTGCTGTGATAAAAAGCTGTCTGTTTCGACTGCCAAACCTTTCAGGGGAGCATTTGCAAGCTTCTGGCATCATTTTTGAGTGAATTGCCAAAAGTCAGATTTTGGCTGAAATTCTGACCCCGGGGCTTAGGGATTTTTTCAAAAAAATATTTTCGGCCGGTTAAGTTGTTGAGGGCTGATTTCTTGTCCTGTGATAAAAAGCCTTCTGTTTTGACTGCCAAACCTTTCAGGGGAGCATTTGCAAGCTTCTGGCATCATTTTTGAGTGAATTGCCAAAAGTCAGATTTTGGCTGAAATTCTGACCCCGGGGCTTAGGGATTTTTTCAAAAAAATATTTTCGGCCGGTTAAGTTGTTGAGGGCTGAGTTCTTGTCCTGTGATAAAAAGCCTTCTGTTTCGACTGCCAAACCTTTCAGGGGAGCATTTGCAAGCTTCTGGCATCATTTTTGAGTGAATTGCCAAAAGTCAGATTTTTGTTGAAATTCTAACCCCGGGGCTTAGGGATTTTTTCAAAAAAATATTTTCCGCCGGTTAAGTTGTTGAGGGCTGATTTCTTGTCCTGTGATAAAAAGCCTTCTGTTTCGACTGCCAAACCTTTCAGGGGAGCATTTGCAAGCTTCTGGCATCATTTTTGAGTGAATTGCCAAAAGTCAGATTTTTGCTGAAATTCTGACCCCGGGGCTTAGGGATTTTTTCAAAAAAATATTTTCCGCCGGTTAAGTTGTTGAGGGCTGATTTCTTGTCCTGTGATAAAAAGCCTTCTGTTTCGACTGCCAAACCTTTCAGGGGAGCATTTGCAAGCTTCTGGCATCATTTTTGAGTGACTTGCCAAAAGTCAGATTTTTGCTGAAATTGTGACCCCGGGGCTTACGGATTTTTTCAAAAACAAAAATTCCGCCGGTTAAGTTGTTGAGGGCTGATTTCATGTCCTGTGATAAAAAGTCTTCTGTTTCCATCGCCAAATCTTTCAGGGGAGCATTTACAACCAGTTGGCACCATTTTTGAGTGAATTGCCAAAAGTGAGATTTTTGCTGAAATTGTGACCCCCGGGGCTTAGGGATTTTTTCAAAAAAATATTTTCCGCCGGTTAAGTTGTTGAGGGCTGATTTCATGTCCTGTGATTAAAAGTCTTCTGTTTCGACTGCCAAACCTTTCAGGAGAGCATTTTCAAGCTTTTGGCACCATTTTTGAGTGAATTGCCAAAAGTCAGATTTTTGTTGAAATTGTGACCCCGGGGCTTAGGGATTTTTTCAAAAAAAAATTACCACCGGTTAAGTTGTTGAGGGCTGATTTCTTGTGCTGTGATAAAAAGCCTTCTGTTTCGACTGCCAAACCTTTCAGGAGAGCATTTTCAAGCTTTTGGCACCATTTTTGAGTGAATTGCCAAAAGTCAGATTTTTGTTGAAATTGTGACCCCGGGGCTTAGGGGTTTTTTCAAAAAAATCTTTTCCGCCGCTTAAGGTGTCGAGGGCTGATTTCTTGTCCTGTGATATAAAATCTTCATTTTCCATCGCCAAATCTTTCAGGGGATCATTTGCCAGCTTCTGGCACCATTCTTGAGTGAATTGCCAAAAGTCAGATTTTTGCTGAAATTGTGACCCCGGGGCTTAGGGATTTTTTCGAAAAACTCTTTTCCGCCGGTTAAGTTGTTGAGGGCTGATTTCTTCTGCTGTGATAAAAAGCTGTCTGTTTCGACTGCCAAACCTTTCAGGGGAGCATTTGCAAGCTTCTGGCATCATTTTTGAGTGAATTGCCAAAAGTCAGATTTTGGCTGAAATTCTGACCCCGGGGCTTAGGGATTTTTTCAAAAAAATATTTTCGGCCGGTTAAGTTGTTGAGGGCTGATTTCTTGTCCTGTGATAAAAAGCCTTCTGTTTTGACTGCCAAACCTTTCAGGGGAGCATTTGCAAGCTTCTGGCATCATTTTTGAGTGAATTGCCAAAAGTCAGATTTTTGCTGAAATTCTGACCCCGGGGCTTAGGGATTTTTTCAAAAAAATATTTTCCGCTGGTTAAGTTGTTGAGGGCTGATTTCTTGTCCTGTGATAAAAAGCCTTCTGTTTCGACTGCCAAACCTTTCAGGGGAGCATTTGCAAGCTTCTGGCATCATTTTTGAGTGAATTGCCAAAAGTCAGATTTTTGCTGAAATTCTGACCCCGGGGCTTAGGGATTTTTTCAAAAAAATATTTTCCGCCGGTTAAGTTGTTGAGGGCTGATTTCTTGTCCTGTGATAAAAAGCCTTCTGTTTCGACTGCCAAACCTTTCAGGGGAGCATTTGCAAGCTTCTGGCATCATTTTTGAGTGAATTGCCAAAAGTCAGATTTTTGCTGAAATTCTGACCCCGGGGCTTAGGGATTTTTTCAAAAAAATATTTTCCGCCGGTTAAGTTGTTGAGGGCTGATTTCTTGTCCTGTGATAAAAAGCCTTCTGTTTCGACTGCCAAACCTTTCAGGGGAGCATTTGCAAGCTTCTGGCATCATTTTTGAGTGACTTGCCAAAAGTCAGATTTTTGCTGAAATTGTGACCCCGGGGCTTACAGATTTTTTCAAAAACAAAAATTCCGCCGGTTAAGTTGTTGAGGGCTGATTTCATGTCCTGTGATAAAAAGTCTTCTGTTTCCATCGCCAAATCTTTCAGGGGAGCATTTACAAGCAGTTGGCACCATTTTTGAGTGAATTGCCAAAAGTGAGATTTTTGCTGAAATTGTGACCCCCAGGGCTTAGGGATTTTTTCAAAAAAATATCTTCCGCCGGTTAAGTTGTTGAGGGCTGATTTCTTGTGCTGTGATAAAAAACCGTCTGTTTCGACTGCCAAACCTTTCAGGAGAGCATTTTCAAGCTTTCGGCACCATTTTTGAGTGAATTGCCAAAAGTCAGATTTTTGCTGTAATTGTGACCCCGAGGCTTAGGGATTTTTTCAAAAAAATATTTTCCGCCGGTTAAGTTGTTGAGGGCTGATTTCTTGTCTTGTGATAAAAAGCCTTCTGTTTCGACTGCCAAACCTTTCAGGAGAGCATTTTCAAGCGTTTGGCACCATTTTTGAGTGAATTCCCAAAAGTCAGATTTTTGCTGAAATTGTGCTCAGGGATTTTTTCAAAAAAATATTTTCCGCCGGTTAAGTTGTTGAGGGCTGATTTCTTGTCCTGTGATAAAAAGCCTTCTGTTTCGACTGCCAAACCTTTCAGGGGAGCATTTGCAAGCTTCTGGCATCATTTTTGAGTGAATTGCCAAAAGTCAGATTTTTGCTGAAATTCTGACCCCGGGGCTTAGGGATTTTTTCAAAAAAATATTTTCCGCCGGTTAAGTTGTTGAGGGCTGATTTCTTGTCCTGTGATAAAAAGCCTTCTATTTCGACTGCCAAACCTTTCAGGGGAGCATTTGCAAGCTTCTGGCATCATTTTTGAGTGAATTGCCAAAAGTCAGATTTTTGCTGAAATTTTGACCCCGGGGCTTACGGATTTTTTCAAAAACAAAAATTCCGCCGGTTAAGTTGTTGAGGGCTGATTTCATGTCCTGTGATAAAAAGTCTTCTGTTTCCATCGCCAAACCTTTCAGGAGAGCATTTTCAAGCTTTTGGCACCATTTTTGAGTGAATTGCCAAAAGTCAGATTTTTGTTGAAATTGTGACCCCCAGGGCTTAGGGATTTTTTCAAAAAAATATTTTCCGCCGGTTAAGTTGTTGAGGGCTGATTTCATGTCCTGTGATTAAAAGTCTTCTGTTTCGACTGCCAAACCTTTCAGGAGAGCATTTTCAAGCTTTTGGCACCATTTTTGAGTGAATTGCAAAAAGTCAGATATTTGCTGAAATTGTGACCCCGGGGCTTAGGGATTTTTTCAAAAAAATATTTTCTGCCGGTTATGTTGTTGAGGGCTGATTTCTTGTCCTGTGATAAAAAGCCTTCTGTTTCGACTGCCAAACCTTTCAGGAGAGCATTTTCAAGCTTTTGGCACCATTTTTGAGTGAATCGCCAAAAGTCAGATTTTTGCTGAAATTGTGACACCGAAGCTTAGGGATTTTTTCAAAAAAAATATTTTCCGCCGGTTAAGTTGTTGAGGGCTGATTTCTTGTCCTGTGATAAAAAGCCTTCTGTTTCGAATGCCAAACCTTTCAGGAGAGCATTTTCAAGCTTTTGGCACCATTTTTGAGTGAATTGCCAAAAGTCAGATTTTTGCTGAAATTGTGACCCCAGGGCTTACGGATTTTTTCAAAAAGAAAAATTCCGCCGGTTAAGTTGTTTAGGACTGATTTCTTGTCCTGTGATAAAAAGCCTTCTGTTTCGAATGCCAAACCTTTCAGGAGAGCATTTTCAAGCTTTTGGCACCATTTTTGAGTGAATTGCCAAAAGTCAGATTTTTGCTGAAATTCTGACCCCGGGGCTTAGGGATTTTTTCAAAAAAATATTTTCCGCCGGTTAAGTTGTTGAGGGCTGATTTCTTGTCCTGTGATAAAAAGCCTTCTGTTTCGACTGCCAAACCTTTCAGGGGAGCATTTGCAAGCTTCTGGCATCATTTTTGAGTTACTTGCCAAAAGTCAGATTTTTGCTGAAATTGTGACCCCGGGGCTTACAGATTTTTTCAAAAACAAAAATTCCGCTGGTTAAGTTGTTGAGGGCTGATTTCATGTCCTGTGATAAAAAGTCTTCTGTTTCCATCGCCAAATCTTTCAGGGGAGCATTTACAACCAGTTGGCACCATTTTTGAGTGAATTGCCAAAAGTGAGATTTTTGCTGAAATTGTGACCCCCAGGGCTTAGGGATTTTTTCAAAAAAATATTTTCCGCCGGTTAAGTTGTTGAGGGCTGATTTCTTGTGCTGTGATAAAAAACCGTCTGTTTCGACTGCCAAACCTTTCAGGGGAGCATTTGCAAGCTTCTGGCATCATTTTTGAGTGACTTGCCAAAAGTCAGATTTTTGCTGAAATTGTGACCCCGGGGCTTACAGATTTTTTCAAAAACAAAAATTCCGCCGGTTAAGTTGTTGAGGGCTGATTTCATGTCCTGTGATAAAAAGTCTTCTGTTTCCATCGCCAAATCTTTCAGGGGAGCATTTAAAACCAGTTGGCACCATTTTTGAGTGAATTGCCAAAAGTGAGATTTTTGCTGAAATTGTGACCCCCAGGGCTTAGGGATTATTTCAAAAAAATATTTTCCGCCGGTTAAGTTGTTGAGGGCTGATTTCTTGTGCTGTGATAAAAAACCGTCTGTTTCGACTGCCAAACCTTTCAGGAGAGCATTTTCAAGCTTTCGGCACCATTTTTGAGTGAATTGCCAAAAGTCAGATTTTTGCTGTAATTGTGACCCCGAGGCTTAGGGATTTTTTCAAAAAAATATTTTCCGCCGGTTAAGTTGTTGAGGGCTGATTTCTTGTCTTGTGATAAAAAGCCTTCTGTTTCGACTGCCAAACCTTTCAGGAGAGCATTTTCAAGCGTTTGGCACCATTTTTGAGTGAATTCCCAAAAGTCAGATTTTTGCTGAAATTGTGCTTAGGGATTTTTTCAAAAAAATATTTTCCGCCGGTTAAGTTGTTGAGGGCTGATTTCTTGTCCTGTGATAAAAAGCCTTCTGTTTCGACTGCCAAACCTTTCAGGGGAGCATTTGCAAGCTTCTGGCATCATTTTTGAGTGAATTGCCAAAAGTCAGATTTTTGCTGAAATTCTGACCCCGGGGCTTAGGGATTTTTTCAAAAAAATATTTTCCGCCGGTTAAGTTGTTGAGGGCTGATTTCTTGTCCTGTGATAAAAAGCCTTCTGTTTCGACTGCCAAACCTTTCAGGGGAGCATTTGCAAGCTTCTGGCATCATTTTTGAGTGAATTGCCAAAAGTCAGATTTTTGCTGAAATTTTGACCCCGGGGCTTACGGATTTTTTCAAAAACAAAAATTCCGCCGGTTAAGTTGTTGAGGGCTGATTTCATGTCCTGTGATAAAAAGTCTTCTGTTTCCATCGCCAAATCTTTCAGGGGAGCATTTACAACCAGTTGGCACCATTTTTGAGTGAATTGCCAAAAGTGAGATTTTTGCTGAAATTGTGACCCCCGGGGCTTAGGGATTTTTTCAAAAAAATATTTTCCGCCGGTTAAGTTGTTGAGGGCTGATTTCATGTCCTGTGATTAAAAGTCTTCTGTTTCGACTGCCAAACCTTTCAGGAGAGCATTTTCAAGCTTTTGGCACCATTTTTGAGTGAATTGCCAAAAGTCAGATTTTTGTTGAAATTGTGACCCCGGGGCTTAGGGATTTTTTCAAAAAAAATTTACCACTGGTTAGGTTGTTGAGGGCTGATTTCTTGTGCTGTGATAAAAAGCCTTCTGTTTCGACTGCCAAACCTTTCAGGAGAGCATTTTCAAGCTTTTGGCACCATTTTTGAGTGAATTGCCAAAAGTCAGATTTTTGTTGAAATTGTGACCCCGGGGCTTAGGGGTTTTTTCAAAAAAATCTTTTCCGCCGCTTAAGGTGTCGAGGGCTGATTTCTTGTCCTGTGATATAAAATCTTCATTTTCCATCGCCAAATCTTTCATGGGATCATTTGCCAGCTTCTGGCACCATTTTTGAGTGAATTGCCAAAAGTCAGATTTTTGCTGAAATTGTGACCCCGGGGCTTAGGGATTTTTTCGAAAAACTCTTTTCCGCCGGTTAAGTTGTTGAGGGCTGATTTCTTGTGCTGTGATAAAAAGCTGTCTGTTTCGACTGCCAAACCTTTCAGGGGAGCATTTGCAAGCTTCTGGCATCATTTTTGAGTGAATTGCCAAAAGTCAGATTTTGGCTGAAATTCTGACCCCGGGGCTTAGGGATTTTTTCAAAAAAATATTTTCGGCCGGTTAAGTTGTTGAGGGCTGATTTCTTGTCCTGTGATAAAAAGCCTTCTGTTTTGACTGCCAAACCTTTCAGGGGAGCATTTGCAAGCTTCTGGCATCATTTTTGAGTGAATTGCCAAAAGTCAGATTTTTGCTGAAATTCTGACCCCGGGGCTTAGGGATTTTTTCAAAAAAATATTTTCCGCTGGTTAAGTTGTTGAGGGCTGATTTCTTGTCCTGTGATAAAAAGCCTTCTGTTTCGACTGCCAAACCTTTCAGGGGAGCATTTGCAAGCTTCTGGCATCATTTTTGAGTGAATTGCCAAAAGTCAGATTTTTGCTGAAATTCTGACCCCGGGGCTTAGGGATTTTTTCAAAAAAATATTTTCCGCCGGTTAAGTTGTTGAGGGCTGATTTCTTGTCCTGTGATAAAAAGCCTTCTGTTTCGACTGCCAAACCTTTCAGGGGAGCATTTGCAAGCTTCTGGCATCATTTTTGAGTGACTTGCCAAAAGTCAGATTTTTGCTGAAATTGTGACCCCGGGGCTTACAGATTTTTTCAAAAACAAAAATTCCGCCGGTTAAGTTGTTGAGGGCTGATTTCATGTCCTGTGATAAAAAGTCTTCTGTTTCCATCGCCAAATCTTTCAGGGGAGCATTTACAACCAGTTGGCACCATTTTTGAGTGAATTGCCAAAAGTGAGATTTTTGCTGAAATTGTGACCCCCAGGGCTTAGGGATTTTTTCAAAAAAATATTTTCCGCCGGTTAAGTTGTTGAGGGCTGATTTCTTGTGCTGTGATAAAAAACCGTCTGTTTCGACTGCCAAACCTTTCAGGAGAGCATTTTCAAGCTTTCGGCACCATTTTTGAGTGAATTGCCAAAAGTCAGATTTTTGCTGTAATTGTGACCCCGAGGCTTAGGGATTTTTTCAAAAAAATATTTTCCGCCGGTTAAGTTGTTGAGGGCTGATTTCTTGTCTTGTGATAAAAAGCTGTCTGTTTCGACTGCCAAACCTTTCAGGAGAGCATTTTCAAGCGTTTGGCACCATTTTTGAGTGAATTCCCAAAAGTCAGATTTTTGCTGAAATTGTGCTTAGGGATTTTTTCAAAAAAATATTTTCCGCCGGTTAAGTTGTTGAGGGCTGATTTATTGTCCTGTGATAAAAAGCCTTCTGTTTCGAATGCCAAACCTTTCAGGAGAGCATTTTCAAGCTTTTGGCACCATTTTTGAGTGAATTGCCGAAAGTCAGATTTTTGTTGAAATTCTGACCCCGGGGCTTAGGGATTTTTTCAAGAAAATATTTTTGGCCGGTTAAGTTGTTGAGGGCTGATTTCTTGTCCTGTGATAATAAGCCTTCTGTTTCGACTGCCAAACCTTTCAGGGGAGCATTTGCAAGCTTCTGGCATCATTTTTGAGTGAATTGCCAAAAGTCAGATTTTTGCTGAAATTCTGACCCCGGGGCTTAGGGATTTTTTCAAAAAAATATTTTCCGCCGGTTAAGTTGCTAACGGCTGATTTCTTGTCCTGTGATAAAAAGCCTTCTGTTTCCATCGCCATAGCATTCAGGGGAGCATTTGCAACCGGTCGGCACAATTTTTGAGTGAATTGCCAAAAGCCAGATTTTTGCTGAAATTGTGACCCCGGGGCTTAGGGATTTTATCAAAAAAATATTTTCTGCCGGTTAAGTTGTTGAGGGCTGATTTCTTGTCCTGTGATAAAAAGCCTTCTGTTTCGACTGCCAAACCTTTCAGGAGAGCATTTTCAAGCTTTTGGCACCATTTTTGAGTGAATTGCAAAAAGTCAGATATTTGCTGAAATTGTGACCCCGGGGCTTAGGGATTTTTTCAAAAAAATATTTTCTGCCGGTTATGTTGTTGAGGGCTGATTTCTTGTCCTGTGATAAAAAGCCTTCTGTTTCGACTGCCAAACCTTTCAGGAGAGCATTTTCAAGCTTTTGGCACCATTTTTGAGTGAATCGCCAAAAGTCAGATTTTTGCTGAAATTGTGACACCGAAGCTTAGGGATTTTTTCAAAAAAAATATTTTCCGCCGGTTAAGTTGTTGAGGGCTGATTTCTTGTCCTGTGATAAAAAGCCTTCTGTTTCGAATGCCAAACCTTTCAGGAGAGCATTTTCAAGCTTTTGGCACCATTTTTGAGTGAATTGCCAAAAGTCAGATTTTTGCTGAAATTGTGACCCCAGGGCTTACGGATTTTTTCAAAAAGAAAAATTCCGCCGGTTAAGTTGTTTAGGACTGATTTCTTGTCCTGTGATAAAAAGCCTTCTGTTTCGAATGCCAAACCTTTCAGGAGAGCATTTTCAAGCTTTTGGCACCATTTTTGAGTGAATTGCCAAAAGTCAGATTTTTGCTGAAATTCTGACCCCGGGGCTTAGGGATTTTTTCAAAAAAATATTTTCCGCCGGTTAAGTTGTTGAGGGCTGATTTCTTGTCCTGTGATAAAAAGCCTTCTGTTTCGACTGCCAAACCTTTCAGGGGAGCATTTGCAAGCTTCTGGCATCATTTTTGAGTTACTTGCCAAAAGTCAGATTTTTGCTGAAATTGTGACCCCGGGGCTTACAGATTTTTTCAAAAACAAAAATTCCGCCGGTTAAGTTGTTGAGGGCTGATTTCATGTCCTGTGATAAAAAGTCTTCTGTTTCCATCGCCAAATCTTTCAGGGGAGCATTTACAACCAGTTGGCACCATTTTTGAGTGAATTGCCAAAAGTGAGATTTTTGCTGAAATTGTGACCCCCAGGGCTTAGGGATTTTTTCAAAAAAATATTTTCCGCCGGTTAAGTTGTTGAGGGCTGATTTCTTGTGCTGTGATAAAAAAACCGTCTGTTTCGACTGCCAAACCTTTCAGGAGAGCATTTTCAAGCTTTCGGCACCATTTTTGAGTGAATTGCCAAAAGTCAGATTTTTGCTGTAATTGTGACCCCGAGGCTTAGGGATTTTTTCAAAAAAATATTTTCCGCCGGTTAAGTTGTTGAGGGCTGATTTCTTGTCTTGTGATAAAAAGCTGTCTGTTTCGACTGCCAAACCTTTCAGGAGAGCATTTTCAAGCGTTTGGCACCATTTTTGAGTGAATTCCCAAAAGTCAGATTTTTGCTGAAATTGTGCTTAGGGATTTTTTCAAAAAAATATTTTCCGCCGGTTATGTTGTTGAGGGCTGATTTCTTGTCCTGTGATAAAAAGCCTTCTGTTTCGACTGCCAAACCTTTCAGGGGAGCATTTGCAAGCTTCTGGCATCATTTTTGAGTGAATTGCCAAAAGTCAGATTTTTGTTGAAATTCTGACCCCGGGGCTTAGGGATTTTTTCAAAAAAATATTTTCGGCCGGTTACGTTGTTGAGGGCTGATTTCTTGTCCTGTGATAAAAAGCCTTCTGTTTCGACTGCCAAACCTTTCAGGGGAGCATTTGCAAGCTTCTGGCATCATTTTTGAGTGAATTGCCAAAAGTCAGATTTTTGCTGAAATTCTGACCCCGGGGCTTAGGGATTTTTTCAAAAAAATATTTTCCGCCGGTTAAGTTGTTGAGGGCTGATTTCATGTCCTGTGATAAAAAGTCTTCTGTTTCCATCGCCAAATCTTTCAGGGGAGCATTTACAACCAGTTGGCACCATTTTTGAGTGAATTGCCAAAAGTGAGATTTTTGCTGAAATTGTGACCCCCGGGGCTTAGGGATTTTTTCAAAAAAATATTTTCCGCCGGTTAAGTTGTTGAGGGCTGATTTCATGTCCTGTGATTAAAAGTCTTCTGTTTCGACTGCCAAACCTTTCAGGAGAGCATTTTCAAGCTTTTGGCACCATTTTTGAGTGAATTGCCAAAAGTCAGATTTTTGTTGAAATTGTGACCCCGGGGCTTAGGGATTTTTTCAAAAAAAAAATTACCACCGGTTAAGTTGTTGAGGGCTGATTTCTTGTGCTGTGATAAAAAGCCTTCTGTTTCGACTGCCAAACCTTTCAGGAGAGCATTTTCAAGCTTTTGGCACCATTTTTGAGTGAATTGCCAAAAGTCAGATTTTTGTTGAAATTGTGACCCCGGGGCTTAGGGGTTTTTTCAAAAAAATCTTTTCCGCCGCTTAAGGTGTCGAGGGCTGATTTCTTGTCCTGTGATATAAAATCTTCATTTTCCATCGCCAAATCTTTCAGGGGATCATTTGCCAGCTTCTGGCACCATTTTTGAGTGAATTGCCAAAAGTCAGATTTTTGCTGAAATTGTGACCCCGGGGCTTAGGGATTTTTTCGAAAAACTCTTTTCCGCCGGTTAAGTTGTTGAGGGCTGATTTCTTGTGCTGTGATAAAAAGCTGTCTGTTTCGACTGCCAAACCTTTCAGGGGAGCATTTGCAAGCTTCTGGCATCATTTTTGAGTGAATTGCCAAAAGTCAGATTTTGGCTGAAATTCTGACCCCGGGGCTTAGGGATTTTTTCAAAAAAATATTTTCGGCCGGTTAAGTTTTTGAGGGCTGATTTCTTGTCCTGTGATAAAAAGCCTTCTGTTTCGACTGCCAAACCTTTCAGGGGATCATTTGCAAGCTTCTGGCATCATTTTTGAGTGAATTGCCAAAAGTCAGATTTTTGTTGAAATTCTGACCCCGGGGCTTAGGGATTTTTTCAAAAAAATATTTTCGGCCGGTTAAGTTGTTGAGGGCTGATTTCTTGTCCTGTGATAAAAAGCCTTCTGTTTCGACTGCCAAACCTTTCAGGGGAGCATTTGCAAGCTTCTGGCATCATTTTTGAGTGAATTGCCAAAAGTCAGATTTTTGCTGAAATTCTGACCCCGGGGCTTAAGGATTTTTTCAAAAAAATATTTTCCGCCGGTTAAGTTGTTGAGGGCTGATTTCTTGTCCTGTGATAAAAAGCCTTCTGTTTCGACTGCCAAACCTTTCAGGGGAGCATTTGCAAGCTTCTGGCATGATTTTTGAGTGAATTGCCAAAAGTCAGATTTTTGCTGAAATTCTGACCCCGGGGCTTAGGGATTTTTTCAAAAAAATATTTTCCGCCGGTTAAGTTGTTGAGGGCTGATTTCTTGTCCTGTGATAAAAAGCCTTCTGTTTTGACTGCCAAACCTTTCAGGGGAGCATTTGCAAGCTTCTGTCATCATTTTTGAGTGACTTGCCAAAAGTCAGATTTTTGCTGAAATTGTGACCCCGGGGCTTACGGATTTTTTCAAAAACAAAAATTCCGGCGGTTAAGTTGTTGAGGGCTGATTTCTTGTCCTGTGATAAAAAGCCTTCTGTTTCGACTGCCAAACCTTTCAGGGGAGCATTTGCAAGCTTCTGGCATCATTTTTGAGTGAATTGTCAAAAGTCAGATTTTTGTTGAAATTCTGACCCCGGGGCTTAGGGATTTTTTCAAAAAAATATTTTCCGCCGGTTAAGTTGTTGAGGGCTGATTTCTTGTCCTGTGATAAAAAGCCTTCTGTTTCGACTGCCAAACCTTTCAGGGGAGCATTTGCAAGCTTCTGGCATCATTTTTGAGTGAATTGCCAAAAGTCAGATTTTTGTTGAAATTCTGACCCCGGGGCTTAGGGATTTTTTCAAAAAAATATTTTCGGCCGGTTAAGTTGTTGAGGGCTGATTTCTTGTCCTGTGATAAAAAGCCTTCTGTTTCGACTGCCAAACCTTTCAAGGGAGCATTTCCAAGCTTCTGGCATCATTTTTGAGTGAATTGCCAAAAGTCAGATTTTAGAAGAAATTCTGACCCCGGGGCTTAGGGATTTTTTCAAAAAAATATTTTCCGCCGGTTAAGTTGTTGAGGGCTGATTTCTTGTCCTGTGATAAAAAGCCTTCTGTTTCGACTGCCAAACCTTTCAGGGGAGCATTTGCAAGCTTCTGGCATCATTTTTGAGTGAATTGCCAAAAGTCAGATTTTTGTTGAAATTCTGACCCCGGGGCTTAGGGATTTTTTCAAAAAAATATTTTCCGCCGGTTAAGTTGTTGAGGGCTGATTTCTTGTCCTGTGATAAAAAGCCTTCTGTTTCGACTGCGAAACCTTTCAGGGGAGCATTTGCATGTTTCTGGCATCATTTTTGAGTGAATTGCCAAACGTCAGATTTTTGCTGAAATTCTGACCCCGGGGCTTAGGGATTTTTTCAAAAAAATATTTTCGGCCGGTTTAGTTGTTGAGGGCTGATTTCTTCTCCTGTGATAAAAAGCCTTCTGTTTCGACTGCCAAAGCTTTCAGGGGAGCATTTGCATATTTCTGGCATCATTTTTGAGTGAATTGCCAAACGTCAGATTTTTGCTGAAATTCTGACCCCGGGGCTTAGGGATTTTTTCAAAAAAATATTTTCGGCCGGTTAAGTTCTTGAGGGCTGATTTCTTGTCCTGTGATAAAAAGCCTTCTGTTTCGACTGCCAAACCTTTCAGGGCAGCATTTGCAAGCTTCTGGCATCATTTTGGAGTGAATTGCCAAAAGTCAGATTTTGGCTGAAATTCTGACCCCGGGGCTTAGGGATTTTTTCAAAAAAATATTTTCGGCCAGTTAAGTTGTTGAGGGCTGATTTCTTGTCCTGTGATAAAAAGCCTTCTGTTTTGACTGCCAAACCTTTCAGGGGAGCATTTGCAAGCTTCTGGCATCATTTTTGAGTGAATTGCCAAAAGTCAGATTTTTTCTGAAATTCTGACCCCGGGGCTGAGGGATTTTTTCAAAAAAATATTTTCCGCCGGTTAAGTTGTTGAGGGCTGATTTCTTGTCCTGTGATAAAAAGCCTTCTGTTTCGACTGCCAAACCTTTCATGGGAGCATTTGCAAGCTTCTGGCATCATTTTTGAGTGAATTGCCAAAAGTCAGATTTTTGCTGAAATTCTGACCCCGGGGCTTAGGGATTTTTTCAAAAAAATATTTTCCGCCGGTTAAGTTGTTGAGGGCTGATTTCTTGTCCTGTGATAGAAAGCCTTCTGTTTCGACTGCCAAACCTTTCAGAGGAGCATTTCGAAGCTTCTAGCATGATTTTTGAGTGAATTGCCAAAAGTCAGATTTTTGCTGAAATTGTGACCCCGGGGCTTAGGGATTTTTTCAAAAAAATATTTTTCGCCGGTTAAGTTGTTGATGGCTGATTTCTTGTCCTGTGATAAAAAGCCTTCTGTTTCGACTGCCAAACCTTTCAGGGGAGCATTTGCAACCGGTTGGTACCATTTTTGAGTGAATTCCCAAAAGTCAGATTTTTGCTGAAATTCTGACCCCGGGGCTTAGGGATTTTTTCAAAAAAATATTTTCCGGCGGTTAAGTTGTTGAGGGCTGATTTCTTGTCCTGTGATAAAAAGCCTTCTGTTTCGACTGCCAAACCTTTCAGGGGAGCATTTGCAAGCTTCTGGCATCATTTTTGAGTGAATTGCCAAAAGTCAGATTTTTGTTGAAATTCTGACCCCGGGGCTTAGGGATTTTTTCAAAAAAATATTTTCGGCCGGTTAAGTTGTTGAGGGCTGATTTCTTGTCCTGTGATAAAAAGCCTTCTGTTTCGACTGCCAAACCTTTCAAGGGAGCATTTGCAAGCTTCTGGCATCATTTTTGAGTGAATTGCCAAAAGTCAGATTTTAGAAGAAATTCTGACCCCGGGGCTTAGGGATTTTTTCAAAAAAATATTTTCCGCCGGTTAAGTTGTTGAGGGCTGATTTCTTGTCCTGTGATAAAAAGCCTTCTGTTTCGACTGCCAAACCTTTCAGGGGAGCATTTGCAAGCTTCTGGCATCATTTTTGAGTGAATTGCCAAAAGTCAGATTTTTGTTGAAATTCTGACCCCGGGGCTTAGGGATTTTTTCAAAAAAATATTTTCCGCCGGTTAAGTTGTTGAGGGCTGATTTCTTGTCCTGTGATAAAAAGCCTTCTGTTTCGACTGCGAAACCTTTCAGGGGAGCATTTGCATGTTTCTGGCATCATTTTTGAGTGAATTGCCAAACGTCAGATTTTTGCTGAAATTCTGACCCCGGGGCTTAGGGATTTTTTCAAAAAAATATTTTCGGCCGGTTTAGTTGTTGAGGGCTGATTTCTTGTCCTGTGATAAAAAGCCTTCTGTTTCGACTGCCAAACCTTTCAGGGGACCATTTGCAAGCTTCTGGCATCATTTTTGAGTGAATTGCCAAAAGTCAGATTTTTGCTGAAATTCTGACCCCGGGGCTTAGGGATTTTTTCAAAAAAATATTTTCGGCCGGTTAAGTTGTTGAGGGCTGATTTCTTCTCCTGTGATAAAAAGCCTTCTGTTTCGACTGTGAAACCTTTCAGGGGAGCATTTGCATGTTTCTGGCATCATTTTTGAGTGAATTGCCAAACGTCAGATTTTTGCTGAAATTCTGACCCCGGGGCTTAGGGATTTTTTCAAAAAAATATTTTCGGCCGGTTAAGTTGTTGAGGGCTGATTTCTTGTCCTGTGATAAAAAGCCTTCTGTTTCGACTGCCAAACCTTTCAGGGCAGCATTTGCAAGCTTCTGGCATCATTTTTGAGTGAATTGCCAAAAGTCAGATTTTGGCTGAAATTCTGACCCCGGGGCTTAGGGATTTTTTCAAAAAAATATTTTCGGCCAGTTAAGTTGTTGAGGGCTGATTTCTTGTCCTGTGATAAAAAGCCTTCTGTTTTGACTGCCAAACCTTTCAGGGGAGCATTTGCAAGCTTCTGGCATCATTTTTGAGTGAATTGCCAAAAGTCAGTTTTTTGCTGAAATTCTGACCCCGGGGCTTAGGGATTTTTTCAAAAAAATATTTTCCGCCGGTTAAGTTGTTGAGGGCTGATTTCTTGTCCTGTGATAAAAAGCCTTCTGTTTCGACTGCCAAACCTTTCAGGGGAGCATTTGCAAGCTTCGGGCATCATTTTTGAGTGAATTGCCAAAAGTCAGATTTTTGCTGAAATTCTGACCCCGGGGCTTAGGGATTTTTTTAAAAAAATATTTTCCGCCGGTTAAGTTGTTGAGGGCTGATTTCTTGTCCTGTGATAAAAACCCTTCTGTTTCGACTGCCAAACCTTTCAGGGGAGCATTTGCAAGCTTCTGGCATCATTTTTGAGTGAATTGCCAAAAGTCAGGTTTTTGTTGAAATTCTGACCCCGGGGTTTAGGGATTTTTTCAAAAAAATATTTTCCGCCGGGTAAGTTGTTGAGGGCTGATTTCTTATCCTGTGATAAAAAGCTTTCTGTTTCGACTGCCAAACCTTTCAGGGGAGCATTTGCAAGCTTATGGCATCATTTTTGAGTGAATTGTCAAAAGTCAGATTTTTGTTGAAATTCTGACCCCGGGGCTTAGGGATTTTTTCAAAAAAATATTTTCCGCCGGTTAAGTTGTTGAGGGCTGATTTCTTGTCCTGTGATAAAAAGCCTTCTGTTTCGACTGCCAAACCTTTCAGGGGAGCATTTGCAAGCTTCTGGCATCATTTTTGAGTGAATTGCCAAAAGTCAGATTTTTGTTGAAATTCTGACCCCGGGGCTTAGGGATTTTTTCAAAAAAATATTTTCGGCCGGTTACGTTGTTGAGGGCTGATTTCTTGTCCTGTGATAAAAAGCCTTCTGTTTCGACTGCCAAACCTTTCAGGGGAGCATTTGCAAGCTTCTGGCATCATTTTTGAGTGAATTGCCAAAAGTCAGATTTTTGCTGAAATTCTGACCCCGGGGCATAGGGATTTTTTCAAAAAAATATTTTCCGCCGGTTAAGTTGTTGAGGGCTGATTTCATGTCCTGTGATAAAAAGTCTTCTGTTTCCATCGCCAAATCTTTCAGGGGAGCATTTACAACCAGTTGGCACCATTTTTGAGTGAATTGCCAAAAGTGAGATTTTTGCTGAAATTGTGACCCCCGGGGCTTAGGGATTTTTTCAAAAAAATATTTTCCGCCGGTTAAGTTGTTGAGGGCTGATTTCATGTCCTGTGATTAAAAGTCTTCTGTTTCGACTGCCAAACCTTTCAGGAGAGCATTTTCAAGCTTTTGGCACCATTTTTGAGTGAATTGCCAAAAGTCAGATTTTTGTTGAAATTGTGACCCCGGGGCTTAGGGATTTTTTCAAAAAAAAAATTACCACCGGTTAAGTTGTTGAGGGCTGATTTCTTGTGCTGTGATAAAAAGCCTTCTGTTTCGACTGCCAAACCTTTCAGGAGAGCATTTTCAAGCTCTTGGCACCATTTTTGAGTGAATTGCCAAAAGTCAGATTTTTGTTGAAATTGTGACCCCGGGGCTTAGGGGTTTTTTCAAAAAAATCTTTTCCGCCGCTTAAGGTGTCGAGGGCTGATTTCTTGTCCTGTGATATAAAATCTTCATTTTCCATCGCCAAATCTTTCAGGGGATCATTTGCCAGCTTCTGGCACCATTTTTGAGTGAATTGCCAAAAGTCAGATTTTTGCTGAAATTGTGACCCCGGGGCTTAGGGATTTTTTCGAAAAACTCTTTTCCGCCGGTTAAGTTGTTGAGGGCTGATTTCTTGTGCTGTGATAAAAAGCTGTCTGTTTCGACTGCCAAACCTTTCAGGGGAGCATTTGCAAGCTTCTGGCATCATTTTTGAGTGAATTGCCAAAAGTCAGATTTTGGCTGAAATTCTGACCCCGGGGCTTAGGGATTTTTTCAAAAAAATATTTTCGGCCGGTTAAGTTGTTGAGGGCTGATTTCTTGTCCTGTGATAAAAAGCCTTCTGTTTCGACTGCCAAACCTTTCAGGGGATCATTTGCAAGCTTCTGGCATCATTTTTGAGTGAATTGCCAAAAGTCAGATTTTTGTTGAAATTCTGACCCCGGGGCTTAGGGATTTTTTCAAAAAAATATTTTCGGCCGGTTAAGTTGTTGAGGGCTGATTTCTTGTCCTGTGATAAAAAGCCTTCTGTTTCGACTGCCAAACCTTTCAGGGGAGCATTTGCAAGCTTCTGGCATCATTTTTGAGTGAATTGCCAAAAGTCAGATTTTTGCTGAAATTCTGACCCCGGGGCTTAGGGATTTTTTCAAAAAAATATTTTCCGCCGGTTAAGTTGTTGAGGGCTGATTTCTTGTCCTGTGATAAAAAGCCTTCTGTTTCGACTGCCAAACCTTTCAGGGGAGCATTTGCAAGCTTCTGGCATCATTTTTGAGTGACTTGCCAAAAGTCAGATTTTTGCTGAAATTGTGACCCCGGGGCTTACGGATTTTTTCAAAAACAAAAATTCCGCCGGTTAAGTTGTTGAGGGCTGATTTCATGTCCTGTGATAAAAAGCATTCTGTTTCCATCGCCAAATCTTTCAGGAGAGCATTTACAACCAGTTGGCACCATTTTTGAGTGAATTGCCAAAAGTGAGATTTTTGCTGAAATTGTGACCCCCGGGGCTTAGGGATTTTTTCAAAAAAATATTTTCCGCCGGTTAAGTTGTTGAGGGCTGATTTCATGTCCTGTGATTAAAAGTCTTCTGTTTCGACTGCCAAACCTTTCAGGTGAGCATTTTCAAGCTTTTGGCACCATTTTTGAGTGAATTGCCAAAAGTCAGATTTTTGTTGAAATTGTGACCCCGGGGCTTAGGGGTTTTTTGAAAAAAATCTTTTCCGCCACTTAAGGTGTCGAGGGCTGATTTCTTGTCCTGTGATATAAAATCTTCATTTTCCATCGCCAAATCTTTCAGGGGATCATTTGCCAGCTTCTGGCACCATTTTTGAGTGAATTGCCAAAAGTCAGATTTTTGCTGAAATTGTGACCCCGGGGCTTAGGGATTTTTTCGAAAAACTCTTTTCCGCCGGTTAAGTTGTTGAGGGCTGATTTCTTGTGCTGTGATAAAAAGCTGTCTGTTTCGACTGCCAAACCTTTCAGGGGAGCATTTGCAAGCTTCTGGCATCATTTTTGAGTGAATTGCCAAAAGTCAGATTTTGGCTGAAATTCTGACCCCGGGGCTTAGGGATTTTTTCAAAAAAATATTTTCGGCCGGTTAAGTTGTTGAGGGCTGAGTTCTTGTCCTGTGATAAAAAGCCTTCTGTTTCGACTGCCAAACCTTTCAGGGGAGCATTTGCAAGCTTCTGGCATCATTTTTGAGTGAATTGCCAAAAGTCAGATTTTTGTTGAAATTCTAACCCCGGGGCTTAGGGATTTTTTCAAAAAAATATTTTCCGCCGGTTAAGTTGTTGAGGGCTGATTTCTTGTCCTGTGATAAAAAGCCTTCTGTTTCGACTGCCAAACCTTTCAGGGGAGCATTTGCAAGCTTCTGGCATCATTTTTGAGTGAATTGCCAAAAGTCAGATTTTTGCTGAAATTCTGACCCCGGGGCTTAGGGATTTTTTCAAAAAAATATTTTCCGCCGGTTAAGTTGTTGAGGGCTGATTTCTTGTCCTGTGATAAAAAGCCTTCTGTTTCGACTGCCAAACCTTTCAGGGGAGCATTTGCAAGCTTCTGGCATCATTTTTGAGTGACTTGCCAAAAGTCAGATTTTTGCTGAAATTGTGACCCCGGGGCTTACGGATTTTTTCAAAAACAAAAATTCCGCCGGTTAAGTTGTTGAGGGCTGATTTCATGTCCTGTGATAAAAAGTCTTCTGTTTCCATCGCCAAATCTTTCAGGGGAGCATTTACAACCAGTTGGCACCATTTTTGAGTGAATTGCCAAAAGTGAGATTTTTGCTGAAATTGTGACCCCCAGGGCTTAGGGATTTTTTCAAAAAAATATTTTCCGCCGGTTAAGTTGTTGAGGGCTGATTTCATGTCCTGTGATTAAAAGTCTTCTGTTTCGACTGCCAAACCTTTCAGGAGAGCATTTTCAAGCTTTTGGCACCATTTTTGAGTGAATTGCCAAAAGTCAGATTTTTGTTGAAATTGTGACCCCGGGGCTTAGGGATTTTTTCAAAAAAAAAATTACCACCGGTTAAGTTGTTGAGGGCTGATTTCTTGTGCTGTGATAAAAAGCCTTCTGTTTCGACTGCCAAACCTTTCAGGAGAGCATTTTCAAGCTCTTGGCACCATTTTTGAGTGAATTGCCAAAAGTCAGATTTTTGTTGAAATTGTGACCCCGGGGCTTAGGGGTTTTTTCAAAAAAATCTTTTCCGCCGCTTAAGGTGTCGAGGGCTGATTTCTTGTCCTGTGATATAAAATCTTCATTTTCCATCGCCAAATCTTTCAGGGGATCATTTGCCAGCTTCTGGCACCATTTTTGAGTGAATTGCCAAAAGTCAGATTTTTGCTGAAATTGTGACCCCGGGGCTTAGGGATTTTTTCGAAAAACTCTTTTCCGCCGGTTAAGTTGTTGAGGGCTGATTTCTTGTGCTGTGATAAAAAGCTGTCTGTTTCGACTGCCAAACCTTTCAGGGGAGCATTTGCAAGCTTCTGGCATCATTTTTGAGTGAATTGCCAAAAGTCAGATTTTGGCTGAAATTCTGACCCCGGGGCTTAGGGATTTTTTCAAAAAAATATTTTCGGCCGGTTAAGTTGTTGAGGGCTGATTTCTTGTCCTGTGATAAAAAGCCTTCTGTTTCGACTGCCAAACCTTTCAGGGGATCATTTGCAAGCTTCTGGCATCATTTTTGAGTGAATTGCCAAAAGTCAGATTTTTGTTGAAATTCTGACCCCGGGGCTTAGGGATTTTTTCAAAAAAATATTTTCGGCCGGTTAAGTTGTTGAGGGCTGATTTCTTGTCCTGTGATAAAAAGCCTTCTGTTTCGACTGCCAAACCTTTCAGGGGAGCATTTGCAAGCTTCTGGCATCATTTTTGAGTGAATTGCCAAAAGTCAGATTTTTGCTGAAATTCTGACCCCGGGGCTTAGGGATTTTTTCAAAAAAATATTTTCCGCCGGTTAAGTTGTTGAGGGCTGATTTCTTGTCCTGTGATAAAAAGCCTTCTGTTTCGACTGCCAAACCTTTCAGGGGAGCATTTGCAAGCTTCTGGCATCATTTTTGAGTGACTTGCCAAAAGTCAGATTTTTGCTGAAATTGTGACCCCGGGGCTTACGGATTTTTTCAAAAACAAAAATTCCGCCGGTTAAGTTGTTGAGGGCTGATTTCATGTCCTGTGATAAAAAGTCTTCTGTTTCCATCGCCAAATCTTTCAGGAGAGCATTTACAACCAGTTGGCACCATTTTTGAGTGAATTGCCAAAAGTGAGATTTTTGCTGAAATTGTGACCCCCGGGGCTTAGGGATTTTTTCAAAAAAATATTTTCCGCCGGTTAAGTTGTTGAGGGCTGATTTCATGTCCTGTGATTAAAAGTCTTCTGTTTCGACTGCCAAACCTTTCAGGTGAGCATTTTCAAGCTTTTGGCACCATTTTTGAGTGAATTGCCAAAAGTCAGATTTTTGTTGAAATTGTGACCCCGGGGCTTAGGGGTTTTTTGAAAAAAATCTTTTCCGCCACTTAAGGTGTCGAGGGCTGATTTCTTGTCCTGTGATATAAAATCTTCATTTTCCATCGCCAAATCTTTCAGGGGATCATTTGCCAGCTTCTGGCACCATTTTTGAGTGAATTGCCAAAAGTCAGATTTTTGCTGAAATTGTGACCCCGGGGCTTAGGGATTTTTTCGAAAAACTCTTTTCCGCCGGTTAAGTTGTTGAGGGCTGATTTCTTGTGCTGTGATAAAAAGCTGTCTGTTTCGACTGCCAAACCTTTCAGGGGAGCATTTGCAAGCTTCTGGCATCATTTTTGAGTGAATTGCCAAAAGTCAGATTTTGGCTGAAATTCTGACCCCGGGGCTTAGGGATTTTTTCAAAAAAATATTTTCCGCCGGTTAAGTTGTTGAGGGCTGATTTCTTGTCCTGTGATAAAAAGCCTTCTGTTTCGACTGCCAAACCTTTCAGGGGAGCATTTGCAAGCTTCTGGCATCATTTTTGAGTGAATTGCCAAAAGTCAGATTTTTGCTGAAATTCTGACCCCGGGGCTTAGGGATTTTTTCAAAAAAATATTTTCCGCCGGTTAAGTTGTTGAGGGCTGATTTCTTGTCCTGTGATAAAAAGCCTTCTGTTTCGACTGCCAAACCTTTCAGGGGAGCATTTGCAAGCTTCTGGCATCATTTTTGAGTGACTTGCCAAAAGTCAGATTTTTGCTGAAATTGTGACCCCGGGGCTTACGGATTTTTTCAAAAACAAAAATTCCGCCGGTTAAGTTGTTGAGGGCTGATTTCATGTCCTGTGATAAAAAGTCTTCTGTTTCCATCGCCAAATCTTTCAGGGGAGCATTTACAACCAGTTGGCACCATTTTTGAGTGAATTGCCAAAAGTGAGATTTTTGCTGAAATTGTGACCCCCAGGGCTTAGGGATTTTTTCAAAAAAATATTTTCCGCCGGTTAAGTTGTTGAGGGCTGATTTCATGTCCTGTGATTAAAAGTCTTCTGTTTCGACTGCCAAACCTTTCAGGAGAGCATTTTCAAGCTTTTGGCACCATTTTTGAGTGAATTGCCAAAAGTCAGATTTTTGTTGAAATTGTGACCCCGGGGCTTAGGGATTTTTTCAAAAAAAAAATTACCACCGGTTAAGTTGTTGAGGGCTGATTTCTTGTGCTGTGATAAAAAGCCTTCTGTTTCGACTGCCAAACCTTTCAGGAGAGCATTTTCAAGCTTTTGGCACCATTTTTGAGTGAATTGCCAAAAGTCAGATTTTTGTTGAAATTGTGACCCCGGGGCTTAGGGGTTTTTTCAAAAAAATCTTTTCCGCCGCTTAAGGTGTCGAGGGCTGATTTCTTGTCCTGTGATATAAAATCTTCATTTTCCATCGCCAAATCTTTCAGGGGATCATTTGCCAGCTTCTGGCACCATTTTTGAGTGAATTGCCAAAAGTCAGATTTTTGCTGAAATTGTGACCCCGGGGCTTAGGGATTTTTTCGAAAAACTCTTTTCCGCCGGTTAAGTTGTTGAGGGCTGATTTCTTGTGCTGTGATAAAAAGCTGTCTGTTTCGACTGCCAAACCTTTCAGGGGAGCATTTGCAAGCTTCTGGCATCATTTTTGAGTGAATTGCCAAAAGTCAGATTTTGGCTGAAATTCTGACCCCGGGGCGTAGGGATTTTTTCAAAAAAATATTTTCGGCCGGTTAAGTTGTTGAGGGCTGATTTCTTGTCCTGTGATAAAAAGCCTTCTGTTTCGACTGCCAAACCTTTCAGGGGAGCATTTGCAAGCTTCTGGCATCATTTTTGAGTGAATTGCCAAAAGTCAGATTTTTGTTGAAATTCTGACCCCGGGGCTTAGGGATTTTTTCAAAAAAATATTTTCGGCCGGTTAAGTTGTTGAGGGCTGATTTCTTGCCCTGTGATAAAAAGCCTTCTGTTTCGACTGCCAAACCTTTCAGGGGAGCATTTGCAAGCTTCTGGCATCATTTTTGAGTGAATTGCCAAAAGTCAGATGTTTGCTGAAATTCTGACCCCGGGGCTTAGGGATTTTTTCAAAAAAATATTTTCCGCCGGTTAAGTTGTTGAGGGCTGATTTCTTGTCCTGTGATAAAAAGCCTTCTGTTTCGACTGCCAAACCTTTCAGGGGAGCATTTGCAAGCTTCTGGCATCATTTTTGAGTGACTTGCCAAAAGTCAGATTTTTGCTGAAATTGTGACCCCGGGGCTTACGGATTTTTTCAAAAACAAAAATTCCGCCGGTTAAGTTGTTGAGGGCTGATTTCATGTCCTGTGATAAAAAGTCTTCTGTTTCCATCGCCAAATCTTTCAGGGGAGCATTTACAACCAGTTGGCACCATTTTTGAGTGAATTGCCAAAAGTGAGATTTTTGCTGAAATTGTGACCCCCGGGGCTTAGGGATTTTTTCAAAAAAATATTTTCCGCCGGTTAAGTTGTTGAGGGCTGATTTCATGTCCTGTGATTAAAAGTCTTCTGTTTCGACTGCCAAACCTTTCAGGAGAGCATTTTCAAGCTTTTGGCACCATTTTTGAGTGAATTGCCAAAAGTCAGATTTTTGTTGAAATTGTGACCCCGGGGCTTAGGGGTTTTTTCAAAAAAATCTTTTCCGCCGCTTAAGGTGTCGAGGGCTGATTTCTTGTCCTGTGATATAAAATCTTCATTTTCCATCGCCAAATCTTTCAGGGGATCATTTGCCAGCTTCTGGCACCATTTTTGAGTGAATTGCCAAAAGTCAGATTTTTGCTGAAATTGTGACCCCGGGGCTTAGGGATTTTTTCGAAAAACTCTTTTCCGCCGGTTAAGTTGTTGAGGGCTGATTTCTTCTGCTGTGATAAAAAGCTGTCTGTTTCGACTGCCAAACCTTTCAGGGGAGCATTTGCAAGCTTCTGGCATCATTTTTGAGTGAATTGCCAAAAGTCAGATTTTGGCTGAAATTCTGACCCCGGGGCTTAGGGATTTTTTCAAAAAAATATTTTCGGCCGGTTAAGTTGTTGAGGGCTGATTTCTTGTCCTGTGATAAAAAGCCTTCTGTTTTGACTGCCAAACCTTTCAGGGGAGCATTTGCAAGCTTCTGGCATCATTTTTGAGTGAATTGCCAAAAGTCAGATTTTTGCTGAAATTGTGACCCCGGGGCTTACGGATTTTTTCAAAAACAAAAATTCCGCCGGTTAAGTTGTTGAGGGCTGATTTCATGTCCTGTGATAAAAAGTCTTCTGTTTCCATCGCCAAATCTTTCAGGAGAGCATTTACAACCAGTTGGCACCATTTTTGAGTGAATTGCCAAAAGTGAGATTTTTGCTGAAATTGTGACCCCCGGGGCTTAGGGATTTTTTCAAAAAAATATTTTCCGCCGGTTAAGTTGTTGAGGGCTGATTTCATGTCCTGTGATTAAAAGTCTTCTGTTTCGACTGCCAAACCTTTCAGGTGAGCATTTTCAAGCTTTTGGCACCATTTTTGAGTGAATTGCCAAAAGTCAGATTTTTGTTGAAATTGTGACCCCGGGGCTTAGGGGTTTTTTGAAAAAAATCTTTTCCGCCACTTAAGGTGTCGAGGGCTGATTTCTTGTCCTGTGATATAAAATCTTCATTTTCCATCGCCAAATCTTTCAGGGGATCATTTGCCAGCTTCTGGCACCATTTTTGAGTGAATTGCCAAAAGTCAGATTTTTGCTGAAATTGTGACCCCGGGGCTTAGGGATTTTTTCGAAAAACTCTTTTCCGCCGGTTAAGTTGTTGAGGGCTGATTTCTTGTGCTGTGATAAAAAGTTGTCTGTTTCGACTGCCAAACCTTTCAGGGGAGCATTTGCAAGCTTCTGGCATCATTTTTGAGTGAATTGCCAAAAGTCAGATTTTGGCTGAAATTCTGACCCCGGGGCTTAGGGATTTTTTCAAAAAAATATTTTCCGCCGGTTAAGTTGTTGAGGGCTGATTTCTTGTCCTGTGATAAAAAGCCTTCTGTTTCGACTGCCAAACCTTTCAGGGGAGCATTTGCAAGCTTCTGGCATCATTTTTGAGTGAATTGCCAAAAGTCAGATTTTTGCTGAAATTCTGACCCCGGGGCTTAGGGATTTTTTCAAAAAAATATTTTCCGCCGGTTAAGTTGTTGAGGGCTGATTTCTTGTCCTGTGATAAAAAGCCTTCTGTTTCGACTGCCAAACCTTTCAGGGGAGCATTTGCAAGCTTCTGGCATCATTTTTGAGTGACTTGCCAAAAGTCAGATTTTTGCTGAAATTGTGACCCCGGGGCTTACGGATTTTTTCAAAAACAAAAATTCCGCCGGTTAAGTTGTTGAGGGCTGATTTCATGTCCTGTGATAAAAAGTCTTCTGTTTCCATCGCCAAATCTTTCAGGGGAGCATTTACAACCAGTTGGCACCATTTTTGAGTGAATTGCCAAAAGTGAGATTTTTGCTGAAATTGTGACCCCCGGGGCTTAGGGATTTTTTCAAAAAAATATTTTCCGCCGGTTAAGTTGTTGAGGGCTGATTTCATGTCCTGTGATTAAAAGTCTTCTGTTTCGACTGCCAAACCTTTCAGGAGAGCATTTTCAAGCTTTTGGCACCATTTTTGAGTGAATTGCCAAAAGTCAGATTTTTGTTGAAATTGTGACCCCGGGGCTTAGGGATTTTTTCAAAAAAAAAATTACCACCGGTTAAGTTGTTGAGGGCTGATTTCTTGTGCTGTGATAAAAAGCCTTCTGTTTCGACTGCCAAACCTTTCAGGAGAGCATTTTCAAGCTTTTGGCACCATTTTTGAGTGAATTGCCAAAAGTCAGATTTTTGTTGAAATTGTGACCCCGGGGCTTAGGGGTTTTTTCAAAAAAATCTTTTCCGCCGCTTAAGGTGTCGAGGGCTGATTTCTTGTCCTGTGATATAAAATCTTCATTTTCCATCGCCAAATCTTTCAGGGGATCATTTGCCAGCTTCTGGCACCATTTTTGAGTGAATTGCCAAAAGTCAGATTTTTGCTGAAATTGTGACCCCGGGGCTTAGGGATTTTTTCGAAAAACTCTTTTCCGCCGGTTAAGTTGTTGAGGGCTGATTTCTTGTGCTGTGATAAAAAGCTGTCTGTTTCGACTGCCAAACCTTTCAGGGGAGCATTTGCAAGCTTCTGGCATCATTTTTGAGTGAATTGCCAAAAGTCAGATTTTGGCTGAAATTCTGACCCCGGGGCTTAGGGATTTTTTCAAAAAAATATTTTCGGCCGGTTAAGTTGTTGAGGGCTGATTTCTTGTCCTGTGATAAAAAGCCTTCTGTTTCGACTGCCAAACCTTTCAGGGGAGCATTTGCAAGCTTCTGGCATCATTTTTGAGTGAATTGCCAAAAGTCAGATTTTTGTTGAAATTCTGACCCCGGGGCTTAGGGATTTTTTCAAAAAAATATTTTCGGCCGGTTAAGTTGTTGAGGGCTGATTTCTTGCCCTGTGATAAAAAGCCTTCTGTTTCGACTGCCAAACCTTTCAGGGGAGCATTTGCAAGCTTCTGGCATCATTTTTGAGTGAATTGCCAAAAGTCAGATTTTTGCTGAAATTCTGACCCCGGGGCTTAGGGATTTTTTCAAAAAAATATTTTCCGCCGGTTAAGTTGTTGAGGGCTGATTTCTTGTCCTGTGATAAAAAGCCTTCTGTTTCGACTGCCAAACCTTTCAGGGGAGCATTTGCAAGCTTCTGGCATCATTTTTGAGTGACTTGCCAAAAGTCAGATTTTTGCTGAAATTGTGACCCCGGGGCTTACGGATTTTTTCAAAAACAAAAATTCCGCCGGTTAAGTTGTTGAGGGCTGATTTCATGTCCTGTGATAAAAAGTCTTCTGTTTCCATCGCCAAATCTTTCAGGGGAGCATTTACAACCAGTTGGCACCATTTTTGAGTGAATTGCCAAAAGTGAGATTTTTGCTGAAATTGTGACCCCCGGGGCTTAGGGATTTTTTCAAAAAAATATTTTCCACCGGTTAAGTTGTTGAGGGCTGATTTCATGTCCTGTGATTAAAAGTCTTCTGTTTCGACTGCCAAACCTTTCAGGAGAGCATTTTCAAGCTTTTGGCACCATTTTTGAGTGAATTGCCAAAAGTCAGATTTTTGTTGAAATTGTGACCCCGGGGCTTAGGGGTTTTTTCAAAAAAATCTTTTCCGCCGCTTAAGGTGTCGAGGGCTGATTTCTTGTCCTGTGATATAAAATCTTCATTTTCCATCGCCAAATCTTTCAGGGGATCATTTGCCAGCTTCTGGCACCATTTTTGAGTGAATTGCCAAAAGTCAGATTTTTGCTGAAATTGTGACCCCGGGGCTTAGGGATTTTTTCGAAAAACTCTTTTCCGCCGGTTAAGTTGTTGAGGGCTGATTTCTTCTGCTGTGATAAAAAGCTGTCTGTTTCGACTGCCAAACCTTTCAGGGGAGCATTTGCAAGCTTCTGGCATCATTTTTGAGTGAATTGCCAAAAGTCAGATTTTGGCTGAAATTCTGACCCCGGGGCTTAGGGATTTTTTCAAAAAAATATTTTCGGCCGGTTAAGTTGTTGAGGGCTGATTTCTTGTCCTGTGATAAAAAGCCTTCTGTTTTGACTGCCAAACCTTTCAGGGGAGCATTTGCAAGCTTCTGGCATCATTTTTGAGTGAATTGCCAAAAGTCAGATTTTTGCTGAAATTCTGACCCCGGGGCTTAGGGATTTTTTCAAAAAAATATTTTCCGCTGGTTAAGTTGTTGAGGGCTGATTTCTTGTCCTGTGATAAAAAGCCTTCTGTTTCGACTGCCAAACCTTTCAGGGGAGCATTTGCAAGCTTCTGGCATCATTTTTGAGTGAATTGCCAAAAGTCAGATTTTTGCTGAAATTCTGACCCCGGGGCTTAGGGATTTTTTCAAAAAAATATTTTCCGCGGGTTAAGTTGTTGAGGGCTGATTTCTTGTCCTGTGATAAAAAGCCTTCTGTTTCGACTGCCAAACCTTTCAGGGGAGCATTTGCAAGCTTCTGGCATCATTTTTGAGTGACTTGCCAAAAGTCAGATTTTTGCTGAAATTGTGACCCCGGGGCTTACGGATTTTTTCAAAAACAAAAATTCCGCCGGTTAAGTTGTTGAGGGCTGATTTCATGTCCTGTGATAAAAAGTCTTCTGTTTCCATCGCCAAATCTTTCAGGGGAGCATTTACAACCAGTTGGCACCATTTTTGAGTGAATTGCCAAAAGTGAGATTTTTGCTGAAATTGTGACCCCCAGGGCTTAGGGATTTTTTCAAAAAAATATTTTCCGCCGGTTAAGTTGTTGAGGGCTGATTTCTTGTGCTGTGATAAAAAACCGTCTGTTTCGACTGCCAAACCTTTCAGGAGAGCATTTTCAAGCTTTCGGCACCATTTTTGAGTGAATTGCCAAAAGTCAGATTTTTGCTGTAATTGTGACCCCGAGGCTTAGGGATTTTTTCAAAAAAATATTTTCCGCCGGTTAAGTTGTTGAGGGCTGATTTCTTGTCTTGTGATAAAAAGCCTTCTGTTTCGACTGCCAAACCTTTCAGGAGAGCATTTTCAAGCGTTTGGCACCATTTTTGAGTGAATTCCCAAAAGTCAGATTTTTGCTGAAATTGTGCTTAGGGATTTTTTCAAAAAAATATTTTCCGCCGGTTAAGTTGTTGAGGGCTGATTTCTTGTCCTGTGATAAAAAGCCTTCTGTTTTGACTGCCAAACCTTTCAGGGGAGCATTTGCAAGCTTCTGGCATCATTTTTGAGTGAATTGCCAAAAGTCAGATTTTTGCTGAAATTCTGACCCCGGGGCTTAGGGATTTTTTCAAAAAAATATTTTCCGCTGGTTAAGTTGTTGAGGGCTGATTTCTTGTCCTGTGATAAAAAGCCTTCTGTTTCGACTGCCAAACCTTTCAGGGGAGCATTTGCAAGCTTCTGGCATCATTTTTGAGTGAATTGCCAAAAGTCAGATTTTTGCTGAAATTCTGACCCCGGGGCTTAGGGATTTTTTCAAAAAAATATTTTCCGCCGGTTAAGTTGTTGAGGGCTGATTTCTTGCCCTGTGATAAAAAGCCTTCTGTTTCGACTGCCAAACCTTTCAAGGGAGCATTTGCAAGCTTCTGGCATCATTTTTGAGTGAATTGCCAAAAGTCAGATTTTTGCTGAAATTCTGACCCCGGGGCTTAGGGATTTTTTCAAAAAAATATTTTCCGCCGGTTAAGTTGTTGAGGGCTGATTTCTTGTCCTGTGATAAAAAGCCTTCTGTTTCGACTGCCAAACCTTTCAGGGGAGCATTTGCAAGCTTCTGGCATCATTTTTGAGTGACTTGCCAAAAGTCAGATTTTTGCTGAAATTGTGACCCCGGGGCTTACAGATTTTTTCAAAAACAAAAATTCCGCCGGTTAAGTTGTTGAGGGCTGATTTCATGTCCTGTGATAAAAAGTCTTCTGTTTCCATCGCCAAATCTTTCAGGGGAGCATTTACAACCAGTTGGCACCATTTTTGAGTGAATTGCCAAAAGTGAGATTTTTGCTGAAATTGTGACCCCCAGGGCTTAGGGATTTTTTCAAAAAAATATTTTCCGCCGGTTAAGTTGTTGAGAGCTGATTTCTTGTGCTGTGATAAAAAACCGTCTGTTTCGACTGCCAAACCTTTCAGGAGAGCATTTTCAAGCTTTCGGCACCATTTTTGAGTGAATTGCCAAAAGTCAGATTTTTGCTGTAATTGTGACCCCGAGGCTTAGGGATTTTTTCAAAAAAATATTTTCCGCCGGTTAAGTTGTTGAGGGCTGATTTCTTGTCTTGTGATAAAAAGCTGTCTGTTTCGACTGCCAAACCTTTCAGGAGAGCATTTTCAAGCGTTTGGCACCATTTTTGAGTGAATTCCCAAAAGTCAGATTTTTGCTGAAATTGTGCTTAGGGATTTTTTCAAAAAAATATTTTCCGCCGGTTAAGTTGTTGAGGGCTGATTTATTGTCCTGTGATAAAAAGCCTTCTGTTTCGACTGCCAAACCTTTCAGGGGAGCATTTGCAAGCTTCTGGCATCATTTTTGAGTGAATTGCCAAAAGTCAGATTTTTGCTGAAATTCTGACCCCGGGGCTTAGGGATTTTTTCAAAAAAATATTTTCCGCCGGTTAAGTTGTTGAGGGCTGATTTCTTGTCCTGTGATAAAAAGCCTTCTGTTTCGACTGCCAAACCTTTCAGGGGAGCATTTGCAAGCTTCTGGCATCATTTTTGAGTGAATTGCCAAAAGTCAGATTTTTGCTGAAATTTTGACCCCGGGGCTTACGGATTTTTTCAAAAACAAAAATTCCGCCGGTTAAGTTGTTGAGGGCTGATTTCATGTCCTGTGATAAAAAGTCTTCTCTTTCCATCGCCAAATCTTTCAGGGGAGCATTTACAACCAGTTGGCACCATTTTTGAGTGAATTGCCAAAAGTGAGATTTTTGCTGAAATTGTGACCCCCGGGGCTTAGGGATTTTTTCAAAAAAATATTTTCCGCCGGTTAAGTTGTTGAGGGCTGATTTCATGTCCTGTGATTAAAAGTCTTCTGTTTCGACTGCCAAACCTTTCAGGAGAGCATTTTCAAGCTTTTGGCACCATTTTTGAGTGAATTGCCAAAAGTCAGATTTTTGTTGAAATTGTGACCCCGGGGCTTAGGGATTTTTTCAAAAAAAAATTACCACCGGTTAAGTTGTTGAGGGCTGATTTCTTGTGCTGTGATAAAAAGCCTTCTGTTTCGACTGCCAAACCTTTCAGGAGAGCATTTTCAAGCTTTTGGCACCATTTTTGAGTGAATTGCCAAAAGTCAGATTTTTGTTGAAATTGTGACCCCGGGGCTTAGGGGTTTTTTCAAAAAAATCTTTTCCGCCGCTTAAGGTGTCGAGGGCTGATTTCTTGTCCTGTGATATAAAATCTTCATTTTCCATCGCCAAATCTTTCAGGGGATCATTTGCCAGCTTCTGGCACCATTTTTGAGTGAATTGCCAAAAGTCAGATTTTTGCTGAAATTGTGACCCCGGGGCTTAGGGATTTTTTCGAAAAACTCTTTTCCGCCGGTTAAGTTGTTGAGGGCTGATTTCTTCTGCTGTGATAAAAAGCTGTCTGTTTCGACTGCCAAACCTTTCAGGGGAGCATTTGCAAGCTTCTGGCATCATTTTTGAGTGAATTGCCAAAAGTCAGATTTTGGCTGAAATTCTGACCCCGGGGCTTAGGGATTTTTTCAAAAAAATATTTTCGGCCGGTTAAGTTGTTGAGGGCTGATTTCTTGTCCTGTGATAAAAAGCCTTCTGTTTTGACTGCCAAACCTTTCAGGGGAGCATTTGCAAGCTTCTAGCATCATTTTTGAGTGAATTGCCAAAAGTCAGATTTTTGCTGAAATTCTGACCCCGGGGCTTAGGGATTTTTTCAAAAAAATATTTTCCGCTGGTTAAGTTGTTGAGGGCTGATTTCTTGTCCTGTGATAAAAAGCCTTCTGTTTCGACTGCCAAACCTTTCAGGGGAGCATTTGCAAGCTTCTGGCATCATTTTTGAGTGAATTGCCAAAAGTCAGATTTTTGCTGAAATTCTGACCCCGGGGCTTAGGGATTTTTTCAAAAAAATATTTTCCGCCGGTTAAGTTGTTGAGGGCTGATTTCTTGTCCTGTGATAAAAAGCCTTCTGTTTCGACTGCCAAACCTTTCAGGGGAGCATTTGCAAGCTTCTGGCATCATTTTTGAGTGACTTGCCAAAAGTCAGATTTTTGCTGAAATTGTGACCCCGGGGCTTACAGATTTTTTCAAAAACAAAAATTCCGCCGGTTAAGTTGTTGAGGGCTGATTTCATGTCCTGTGATAAAAAGTCTTCTGTTTCCATCGCCAAATCTTTCAGGGGAGCATTTACAACCAGTTGGCACCATTTTTGAGTGAATTGCCAAAAGTGAGATTTTTGCTGAAATTGTGACCCCCAGGGCTTAGGGATTTTTTCAAAAAAATATTTTCCGCCGGTTAAGTTGTTGAGGGCTGATTTCTTGTGCTGTGATAAAAAACCGTCTGTTTCGACTGCCAAACCTTTCAGGAGAGCATTTTCAAGCTTTCGGCACCATTTTTGAGTGAATTGCCAAAAGTCAGATTTTTGCTGTAATTGTGACCCCGAGGCTTAGGGATTTTTTCAAAAAAATATTTTCCGCCGGTTAATTTGTTGAGGGCTGATTTCTTGTCTTGTGATAAAAAGCCTTCTGTTTCGACTGCCAAACCTTTCAGGAGAGCATTTTCAAGCGTTTGGCACCATTTTTGAGTGAATTCCCAAAAGTCAGATTTTTGCTGAAATTGTGCTTAGGGATTTTTTCAAAAAAATATTTTCCGCCGGTTAAGTTGTTGAGGGCTGATTTCTTGTCCTGTGATAAAAAGCCTTCTGTTTCGACTGCCAAACCTTTCAGGGGAGCATTTGCAAGCTTCTGGCATCATTTTTGAGTGAATTGCCAAAAGTCAGATTTTTGCTGAAATTCTGACCCCGGGGCTTAGGGATTTTTTCAAAAAAATATTTTCCGCCGGTTAAGTTGTTGAGGGCTGATTTCTTGTCCTGTGATAAAAAGCCTTCTGTTTCGACTGCCAAACCTTTCAGGGGAGCATTTGCAAGCTTCTGGCATCATTTTTGAGTGAATTGCCAAAAGTCAGATTTTTGCTGAAATTTTGACCCCGGGGCTTACGGATTTTTTCAAAAACAAAAATTCCGCCGGTTAAGTTGTTGAGGGCTGATTTCATGTCCTGTGATAAAAAGTCTTCTGTTTCCATCGCTAAATCTTTCAGGGGAGCATTTACAACCAGTTGGCACCATTTTTGAGTGAATTGCCAAAAGTGAGATTTTTGCTGAAATTGTGACCCCCGGGGCTTAGGGATTTTTTCAAAAAAATATTTTCCGCCGGTTAAGTTGTTGAGGGCTGATTTCATGTCCTGTGATTAAAAGTCTTCTGTTTCGACTGCCAAACCTTTCAGGAGAGCATTTTCAAGCTTTTGGCACCATTTTTGAGTGAATTGCCAAAAGTCAGATTTTTGTTGAAATTGTGACCCCGGGGCTTAGGGATTTTTTCAAAAAAAAATTACCACCGGTTAAGTTGTTGAGGGCTGATTTCTTGTGCTGTGATAAAAAGCCTTCTGTTTCGACTGCCAAACCTTTCAGGAGAGCATTTTCAAGCTTTTGGCACCATTTTTGAGTGAATTGCCAAAAGTCAGATTTTTGTTGAAATTGTGACCCCGGGGCTTAGGGGTTTTTTCAAAAAAATCTTTTCCGCCGCTTAAGGTGTCGAGGGCTGATTTCTTGTCCTGTGATATAAAATCTTCATTTTCCATCGCCAAATCTTTCAGGGGATCATTTGCCAGCTTCTGGCACCATTTTTGAGTGAATTGCCAAAAGTCAGATTTTTGCTGAAATTGTGACCCCGGGGCTTAGGGATTTTTTCGAAAAACTCTTTTCCGCCGGTTAAGTTGTTGAGGGCTGATTTCTTGTGCTGTGATAAAAAGCTGTCTGTTTCGACTGCCAAACCTTTCAGGGGAGCATTTGCAAGCTTCTGGCATCATTTTTGAGTGAATTGCCAAAAGTCAGATTTTGGCTGAAATTCTGACCCCGGGGCTTAGGGATTTTTTCAAAAAAATATTTTCGGCCGGTTAAGTTGTTGAGGGCTGATTTCTTGTCCTGTGATAAAAAGCCTTCTGTTTTGACTGCCAAACCTTTCAGGGGAGCATTTGCAAGCTTCTGACATCATTTTTGAGTGAATTGCCAAAAGTCAGATTTTTGCTGAAATTCTGACCCCGGGGCTTAGGGATTTTTTCAAAAAAATATTTTCCGCTGGTTAAGTTGTTGAGGGCTGATTTCTTGTCCTGTGATAAAAAGCCTTCTGTTTCGACTGCCAAACCTTTCAGGGGAGCATTTGCAAGCTTCTGGCATCATTTTTGAGTGAATTGCCAAAAGTCAGATTTTTGCTGAAATTCTGACCCCGGGGCTTAGGGATTTTTTCAAAAAAATATTTTCCGCCGGTTAAGTTGTTGAGGGCTGATTTCTTGTCCTGTGATAAAAAGCCTTCTGTTTCGACTGCCAAACCTTTCAGGGGAGCATTTGCAAGCTTCTGGCATCATTTTTGAGTGAATTGCCAAAAGTCAGATTTTTGCTGAAATTTTGACCCCGGGGCTTACGGATTTTTTCAAAAACAAAAATTCCGCCGGTTAAGTTGTTGAGGGCTGATTTCATGTCCTGTGATAAAAAGTCTTCTGTTTCCATCGCTAAATCTTTCAGGGGAGCATTTACAACCAGTTGGCACCATTTTTGAGTGAATTGCCAAAAGTGAGATTTTTGCTGAAATTGTGACCCCCGGGGCTTAGGGATTTTTTCAAAAAAATATTTTCCGCCGGTTAAGTTGTTGAGGGCTGATTTCATGTCCTGTGATTAAAAGTCTTCTGTTTCGACTGCCAAACCTTTCAGGAGAGCATTTTCAAGCTTTTGGCACCATTTTTGAGTGAATTGCCAAAAGTCAGATTTTTGTTGAAATTGTGACCCCGGGGCTTAGGGATTTTTTCAAAAAAAAATTACCACCGGTTAAGTTGTTGAGGGCTGATTTCTTGTGCTGTGATAAAAAGCCTTCTGTTTCGACTGCCAAACCTTTCAGGAGAGCATTTTCAAGCTTTTGGCACCATTTTTGAGTGAATTGCCAAAAGTCAGATTTTTGTTGAAATTGTGACCCCGGGGCTTAGGGGTTTTTTCAAAAAAATCTTTTCCGCCGCTTAAGGTGTCGAGGGCTGATTTCTTGTCCTGTGATATAAAATCTTCATTTTCCATCGCCAAATCTTTCAGGGGATCATTTGCCAGCTTCTGGCACCATTTTTGAGTGAATTGCCAAAAGTCAGATTTTTGCTGAAATTGTGACCCCGGGGCTTAGGGATTTTTTCGAAAAACTCTTTTCCGCCGGTTAAGTTGTTGAGGGCTGATTTCTTGTGCTGTGATAAAAAGCTGTCTGTTTCGACTGCCAAACCTTTCAGGGGAGCATTTGCAAGCTTCTGGCATCATTTTTGAGTGAATTGCCAAAAGTCAGATTTTGGCTGAAATTCTGACCCCGGGGCTTAGGGATTTTTTCAAAAAAATATTTTCGGCCGGTTAAGTTGTTGAGGGCTGATTTCTTGTCCTGTGATAAAAAGCCTTCTGTTTTGACTGCCAAACCTTTCAGGGGAGCATTTGCAAGCTTCTGACATCATTTTTGAGTGAATTGCCAAAAGTCAGATTTTTGCTGAAATTCTGACCCCGGGGCTTAGGGATTTTTTCAAAAAAATATTTTCCGCTGGTTAAGTTGTTGAGGGCTGATTTCTTGTCCTGTGATAAAAAGCCTTCTGTTTCGACTGCCAAACCTTTCAGGGGAGCATTTGCAAGCTTCTGGCATCATTTTTGAGTGAATTGCCAAAAGTCAGATTTTTGCTGAAATTCTGACCCCGGGGCTTAGGGATTTTTTCAAAAAAATATTTTCCGCCGGTTAAGTTGTTGAGGGCTGATTTCTTGTCCTGTGATAAAAAGCCTTCTGTTTCGACTGCCAAACCTTTCAGGGGAGCATTTGCAAGCTTCTGGCATCATTTTTGAGTGAATTGCCAAAAGTCAGATTTTTGCTGAAATTCTGACCCCGGGGCTTAGGGATTTTTTCAAAAAAATATTTTCCGCCGGTTAAGTTGTTGAGGGCTGATTTCTTGTCCTGTGATAAAAAGCCTTCTGTTTCGACTGCCAAACCTTTCAGGGGAGCATTTGCAAGCTTCTGGCATCATTTTTGAGTGACTTGCCAAAAGTCAGATTTTTGCTGAAATTGTGACCCCGGGGCTTACAGATTTTTTCAAAAACAAAAATTCCGCCGGTTAAGTTGTTGAGGGCTGATTTCATGTCCTGTGATAAAAAGTCTTCTGTTTCCATCGCCAAATCTTTCAGGGGAGCATTTACAACCAGTTGGCACCATTTTTGAGTGAATTGCCAAAAGTGAGATTTTTGCTGAAATTGTGACCCCCAGGGCTTAGGGATTTTTTCAAAAAAATATTTTCCGCCGGTTAAGTTGTTGAGGGCTGATTTCTTGTGCTGTGATAAAAAACCGTCTGTTTCGACTGCCAAACCTTTCAGGAGAGCATTTTCAAGCTTTCGGCACCATTTTTGAGTGAATTGCCAAATGTCAGATTTTTGCTGTAATTGTGACCCCGAGGCTTAGGGATTTTTTCAAAAAAATATTTTCCGCCGGTTAAGTTGTTGAGGGCTGATTTCTTGTCTTGTGATAAAAAGCTGTCTGTTTCGACTGCCAAACCTTTCAGGAGAGCATTTTCAAGCGTTTGGCACCATTTTTGAGTGAATTCCCAAAAGTCAGATTTTTGCTGAAATTGTGCTTAGGGATTTTTTCAAAAAAATATTTTCCGCCGGTTAAGTTGTTGAGGGCTGATTTATTGTCCTGTGATAAAAAGCCTTCTGTTTCGAATGCCAAACCTTTCAGGAGAGCATTTTCAAGCTTTTGGCACCATTTTTGAGTGAATTGCCGAAAGTCAGATTTTTGTTGAAATTCTGACCCCGGGGCTTAGGGATTTTTTCAAGAAAATATTTTTGGCCGGTTAAGTTGTTGAGGGCTGATTTCTTGTCCTGTGATAATAAGCCTTCTGTTTCGACTGCCAAACCTTTCAGGGGAGCATTTGCAAGCTTCTGGCATCATTTTTGAGTGAATTGCCAAAAGTCAGATTTTTGCTGAAATTCTGACCCCGGGGCTTAGGGATTTTTTCAAAAAAATATTTTCCGCCGGTTAAGTTGCTAACGGCTGATTTCTTGTCCTGTGATAAAAAGCCTTCTGTTTCCATCGCCATAGCATTCAGGGGAGCATTTGCAACCGGTCGGCACAATTTTTGAGTGAATTGCCAAAAGCCAGATTTTTGCTGAAATTGTGACCCCGGGGCTTAGGGATTTTATCAAAAAAATATTTTCTGCCGGTTAAGTTGTTGAGGGCTGATGTCTTGTCCTGTGATAAAAAGCCTTCTGTTTCGACTGCCAAACCTTTCAGGAGAGCATTTTCAAGCTTTTGGCACCATTTTTGAGTGAATTGCAAAAAGTCAGATATTTGCTGAAATTGTGACCCCGGGGCTTAGGGATTTTTTCAAAAAAATATTTTCTGCCGGTTATGTTGTTGAGGGCTGATTTCTTGTCCTGTGATAAAAAGCCTTCTGTTTCGACTGCCAAACCTTTCAGGAGAGCATTTTCAAGCTTTTGGCACCATTTTTGAGTGAATCGCCAAAAGTCAGATTTTTGCTGAAATTGTGACACCGAAGCTTAGGGATTTTTTCAAAAAAAATATTTTCCGCCGGTTAAGTTTTTGAGGGCTGATTTCTTGTCCTGTGATAAAAAGCCTTCTGTTTCGAATGCCAAACCTTTCAGGAGAGCATTTTCAAGCTTTTGGCACCATTTTTGAGTGAATTGCCAAAAGTCAGATTTTTGCTGAAATTGTGACCCCAGGGCTTACGGATTTTTTCAAAAAGAAAAATTCCGCGGGTTAAGTTGTTTAGGACTGATTTCTTGTCCTGTGATAAAAAGCCTTCTGTTTCGAATGCCAAACCTTTCAGGAGAGCATTTTCAAGCTTTTGGCACCATTTTTGAGTGAATTGCCAAAAGTCAGATTTTTGCTGAAATTCTGACCCCGGGGCTTAGGGATTTTTTCAAAAAAATATTTTCCGCCGGTTAAGTTGTTGAGGGCTGATTTCTTGTCCTGTGATAAAAAGCCTTCTGTTTCGACTGCCAAACCTTTCAGGGGAGCATTTGCAAGCTTCTGGCATCATTTTTGAGTGACTTGCCAAAAGTCAGATTTTTGCTGAAATTGTGACCCTGGGGCTTACAGATTTTTTCAAAAACAAAAATTCCGCCGGTTAAGTTGTTGAGGGCTGATTTCATGTCCTGTGATAAAAAGTCTTCTGTTTCCATCGCCAAATCTTTCAGGGGAGCATTTACAACCAGTTGGCACCATTTTTGAGTGAATTGCCAAAAGTGAGATTTTTGCTGAAATTGTGACCCCCAGGGCTTAGGGATTTTTTCAAAAAAATATTTTCCGCCGGTTAAGTTGTTGAGGGCTGATTTCTTGTCCTGTGATAAAAAGCCTTCTGTTTCGAATGCCAAACCTTTCAGGAGAGCATTTTCAAGCTTTTGGCACCATTTTTGAGTGAATTGCCAAAAGTCAGATTTTTGCTGAAATTGTGACCCCAGGGCTTACGGATTTTTTCAAAAAGAAAAATTCCGCCGGTTAAGTTGTTTAGGACTGATTTCTTGTCCTGTGATAAAAAGCCTTCTGTTTCGAATGCCAAACCTTTCAGGAGAGCATTTTCAAGCTTTTGGCACCATTTTTGAGTGAATTGCCAAAAGTCAGATTTTTGTTGAAATTGTGACCCCGGGGCTTAGGGATTTTTTCAAAAAAAAATTACCACCGGTTAAGTTGTTGAGGGCTGATTTCTTGTGCTGTGATAAAAAGCCTTCTGTTTCGACTGCCAAAACTTTCAGGAGAGCATTTTCAAGCTTTTGGCACCATTTTTGAGTGAATTGCCAAAAGTCAGATTTTTGCTGAAATTCTGACCCCGGGGCTTAGGGATTTTTTCAAAAAAATATTTTCCGCCGGTTAAGTTGTTGAGGGCTGATTTCTTGTCCTGTGATAAAAAGCCTTCTGTTTCGACTGCCAAACCTTTCAGGGGAGCATTTGCAAGCTTCTGGCATCATTTTTGAGTGAATTGCCAAAAGTCAGATTTTTGCTGAAATTCTGACCCCGGGGCTTAGGGATTTTTTCAAAAAAATATTTTCCGCCGGTTAAGTTGTTGAGGGCTGATTTCTTGTCCTGTGATAAAAAGCCTTCTGTTTCGACTGCCAAACCTTTCAGGGGAGCATTTGCAAGCTTCTGGCATCATTTTTGAGTGACTTGCCAAAAGTCAGATTTTTGCTGAAATTGTGATCCCGGGGCTTACGGATTTTTTCAAAAACAAAAATTCCGCCGGTTAAGTTGTTGAGGGCTGATTTCATGTCCTGTGATAAAAAGTCTTCTGTTTCCATCGCCAAATCTTTCAGGGGAGCATTTACAACCAGTTGGCACCATTTTTGAGTGAATTGCCAAAAGTGAGATTTTTGCTGAAATTGTGACCCCCGGGGCTTAGGGATTTTTTCAAAAAAATATTTTCCGCCGGTTAAGTTGTTGAGGGCTGATTTCATGTCCTGTGATTAAAAGTCTTCTGTTTCGACTGCCAAACCTTTCAGGAGAGCATTTTCAAGCTTTTGGCACCATTTTTGAGTGAATTGCCAAAAGTCAGATTTTTGTTGAAATTGTGACCCCGGGGCTTAGGGATTTTTTCAAAAAAAAATTTACCACCGGTTAAGTTGTTGAGGGCTGATTTCTTGTGCTGTGATAAAAAGCCTTCTGTTTCGACTGCCAAACCTTTCAGGAGAGCATTTTCAAGCTTTTGGCACCATTTTTGAGTGAATTGCCAAAAGTCAGATTTTTGTTGAAATTGTGACCCCGGGGCTTAGGGGTTTTTTCAAAAAAATCTTTTCCGCCGCTTAAGGTGTCGAGGGCTGATTTCTTGTCCTGTGATATAAAATCTTCATTTTCCATCGCCAAATCTTTCAGGGGATCATTTGCCAGCTTCTGGCACCATTTTTGAGTGAATTGCCAAAAGTGAGATTTTTGCTGAAATTGTGACCCCGGGGCTTAGGGATTTTTTCAAAAAAATATTTTCCGCCGGTTAAGTTGTTGAGGGCTGATTTCTTGTCCTGTGATAAAAAGCCTTCTGTTTCGACTGCCAAACCTTTCAGGAGAGCATTTTCAAGCTTTTGGCACCATTTTTGAGTGAATTGCCAAAAGTCAGATATTTGCTGAAATTGTGACCCCGAGGCTTAGGGATTTTTTCAAAAAAATATTTTCTGCCGGTTATGTTGTTGAGGGCTGATTTCTTGTCCTGTGATAAAAAGCCTTCTGTTTCGACTGCCAAACCTTTCAGGAGAGCATTTTCAAGCTTTTGGCACCATTTTTGAGTGAATCGCCAAAAGTCAGATTTTTGCTGAAATTGTGACACCCAAGCTTAGGGATTTTTTCAAAAAAAATATTTTCCGCCGGTTAAGTTGTTGAGGGCTGATTTCTTGTCCTGTGATAAAAAGCCTTCTGTTTCGAATGCCAAACCTTTCAGGAGAGCATTTTCAAGCTTTTGGCACCATTTTTGAGTGAATTGCCAAAAGTCAGATTTTTGCTGAAATTGTGACCCCAGGGCTTACGGATTTTTTCAAAAAGAAAAATTCCGCCGGTTAAGTTGTTTAGGACTGATTTCTTGTCCTGTGATAAAAAGCCTTCTGTTTCGAATGCCAAACCTTTCAGGAGAGCATTTTCAAGCTTTTGGCACCATTTTTGAGTGAATTGCCAAAAGTCAGATTTTTGTTGAAATTGTGACCCCGGGGCTTAGGGATTTTTTCAAAAAAAAATTACCACCGGTTAAGTTGTTGAGGGCTGATTTCTTGTGCTGTGATAAAAAGCCTTCTGTTTCGACTGCCAAAACTTTCAGGAGAGCATTTTCAAGCTTTTGGCACCATTTTTGAGTGAATTGCCAAAAGTCAGATTTTTGCTGAAATTCTGACCCCGGGGCTTAGGGATTTTTTCAAAAAAATATTTTCCGCCGGTTAAGTTGTTGAGGGCTGATTTCTTGTCCTGTGATAAAAAGCCTTCTGTTTCGACTGCCAAACCTTTCAGGGGAGCATTTGCAAGCTTCTGGCATCATTTTTGAGTGAATTGCCAAAAGTCAGATTTTTGCTGAAATTCTGACCCCGGGGCTTAGGGATTTTTTCAAAAAAATATTTTCCGCCGGTTAAGTTGTTGAGGGCTGATTTCTTGTCCTGTGATAAAAAGCCTTCTGTTTCGACTGCCAAACCTTTCAGGGGAGCATTTGCAAGCTTCTGGCATCATTTTTGAGTGACTTGCCAAAAGTCAGATTTTTGCTGAAATTGTGATCCCGGGGCTTACGGATTTTTTCAAAAACAAAAATTCCGCCGGTTAAGTTGTTGAGGGCTGATTTCATGTCCTGTGATAAAAAGTCTTCTGTTTCCATCGCCAAATCTTTCAGGGGAGCATTTACAACCAGTTGGCACCATTTTTGAGTGAATTGCCAAAAGTGAGATTTTTGCTGAAATTGTGACCCCCGGGGCTTAGGGATTTTTTCAAAAAAATATTTTCCGCCGGTTAAGTTGTTGAGGGCTGATTTCATGTCCTGTGATTAAAAGTCTTCTGTTTCGACTGCCAAACCTTTCAGGAGAGCATTTTCAAGCTTTTGGCACCATTTTTGAGTGAATTGCCAAAAGTCAGATTTTTGTTGAAATTGTGACCCCGGGGCTTAGGGATTTTTTCAAAAAAAAATTTACCACCGGTTAAGTTGTTGAGGGCTGATTTCTTGTGCTGTGATAAAAAGCCTTCTGTTTCGACTGCCAAACCTTTCAGGAGAGCATTTTCAAGCTTTTGGCACCATTTTTGAGTGAATTGCCAAAAGTCAGATTTTTGTTGAAATTGTGACCCCGGGGCTTAGGGGTTTTTTCAAAAAAATCTTTTCCGCCGCTTAAGGTGTCGAGGGCTGATTTCTTGTCCTGTGATATAAAATCTTCATTTTCCATCGCCAAATCTTTCAGGGGATCATTTGCCAGCTTCTGGCACCATTTTTGAGTGAATTGCCAAAAGTCAGATTTTTGCTGAAATTGTGACCCCGGGGCTTAGGGATTTTTTCGATAAAATCTTTTCCGCCGCTTAAGGTGTCGAGGGCTGATTTCTTGTCCTGTGATATAAAATCTTCATTTTCCATCGCCAAATCTTTCAGGGGATCATTTGCCAGCTTCTGGCACCATTTTTGAGTGAATTGCCAAAAGTCAGATTTTTGCTGAAATTGTGACCCCGGGTCTTAGGGATTTTTTCGAAAAACTCTTTTCCGCCGGTTAAGTTGTTGAGGGCTGATTTCTTGTGCTGTGATAAAAAGCTGTCTGTTTCGACTGCCAAACCTTTCAGGGGAGCATTTGCAAGCTTCTGGCATCATTTTTGAGTGAATTGCCAAAAGTCAGATTTTGGCTGAAATTCTGACCCCGGGGCTTAGGGATTTTTTCAAAAAAATATTTTCGGCCGGTTAAGTTGTTGAGGGCTGATTTCTTGTCCTGTGATAAAAAGCCTTCTGTTTCGACTGCCAAACCTTTCAGGGGAGCATTTGCAAGCTTCTGGCATCATTTTTGAGTGAATTGCCAAAAGTCAGATTTTTGTTGAAATTCTGACCCCGGGGCTTAGGGATTTTTTCAAAAAAATATTTTCGGCCGGTTAACTTTTTGAGGACTGATTTCTTGTCCTGTGATAAAAAGCCTTCTGTTTCGACTGCCAAACCTTTCAGGGGAGCATTTGCAAGCTTCTGGCATCATTTTTGAGTGAATTGCCAAAAGTCAGATTTTTGCTGAAATTCTGACCCCGGGGCTTAGGGATTTTTTCAAAAAAATATTTTCCGCCGGTTAAGTTGTTGAGGGCTGATTTCTTGTCCTGTGATAAAAAGCCTTCTGTTTCGACTGCCAAACCTTTCAGGGGAGCATTTGCAAGCTTCTGGCATCATTTTTGAGTGACTTGCCAAAAGTCAGATTTTTGCTGAAATTGTGACCCCGGGGCTTACGGATTTTTTCAAAAACAAAAATTCCGCCGGTTAAGTTGTTGAGGGCTGATTTCATGTCCTGTGATAAAAAGTCTTCTGTTTCCATCGCCAAATCTTTCAGGGGAGCATTTACAACCAGTTGGCACCATTTTTGAGTGAATTGCCAAAAGTGAGATTTTTGCTGAAATTGTGACCCCCGGGGCTTAGGGATTTTTTCAAAAAAATATTTTCCGCCGGTTAAGTTGTTGAGGGCTGATTTCATGTCCTGTGATTAAAAGTCTTCTGTTTCGACTGCCAAACCTTTCAGGAGAGCATTTTCAAGCTTTTGGCACCATTTTTGAGTGAATTGCCAAAAGTCAGATTTTTGTTGAAATTGTGACCCCGGGGCTTAGGGATTTTTTCAAAAAAAAAATTACCACCGGTTAAGTTGTTGAGGGCTGATTTCTTGTGCTGTGATAAAAAGCCTTCTGTTTCGACTGCCAAACCTTTCAGGAGAGCATTTTCAAGCTTTTGGCACCATTTTTGAGTGAATTGCCAAAAGTCAGATTTTTGTTGAAATTGTGACCCCGGGGCTTAGGGGTTTTTTCAAAAAAATCTTCCGCCGCTTAAGGTGTCGAGGGCTGATTTCTTGTCCTGTGATATAAAATCTTCATTTTCCATCGCCAAATCTTTCAGGGGATCATTTGCCAGCTTCTGGCACCATTTTTGAGTGAATTGCCAAAAGTCAGATTTTTGCTGAAATTGTGACCCCGGGGCTTAGGGATTTTTTCGAAAAACTCTTTTCCGCCGGTTAAGTTGTTGAGGCCTGATTTCTTGTGCTGTGATAAAAAGCTGTCTGTTTCGACTGCCAAACCTTTCAGGGGAGCATTTGCAAGCTTCTGGCATCATTTTTGAGTGAATTGCCAAAAGTCAGATTTTTGCGGAAATTCTGACCCCGGGGCTTAGGGATTTTTTCAAAAAAATATTTTCCGCCGGTTAAGTTGTTGAGGGCTGATTTCTTGTCCTGTGATAAAAAGCCTTCTGTTTCGACTGCCAAACCTTTCAGGGGAGCATTTGCAAGCTTCTGGCATCATTTTTGAGTGACTTGCCAAAAGTCAGATTTTTGCTGAAATTGTGACCCCGGGGCTTACGGATTTTTTTGAAAAACAAAAATTCCGCCGGTTAAGTTGTTGAGGGCTGATTTCATGTCCTGTGATAAAAAGTCTTCTGTTTCCATCGCCAAATCTTTCAGGGGAGCATTTACAACCAGTTGGCACCATTTTTGAGTGAATTGCCAAAAGTGAGATTTTTGCTGAAATTGTGACCCCCGGGGCTTAGGGATTTTTTCAAAAAAATATTTTCCGCCGGTTAAGTTGTTGAGGGCTGATTTCATGTCCTGTGATTAAAAGTCTTCTGTTTCGACTGCCAAACCTTTCAGGAGAGCATTTTCAAGCTTTTGGCACCATTTTTGAGTGAATTGCCAAAAGTCAGATTTTTGTTGAAATTGTGACCCCGGGGCTTAGGGATTTTTTCAAAAAAAAAATTACCACCGGTTAAGTTGTTGAGGGCTGATTTCTTGTGCTGTGATAAAAAGCCTTCTGTTTCGACTGCCAAACCTTTCAGGAGGGCATTTTCAAGCTTTTGGCACCATTTTTGAGTGAATTGCCAAAAGTCAGATTTTTGTTGAAATTGTGACCCCGGGGCTTAGGGGTTTTTTCAAAAAAATCTTTTCCGCCGCTTAAGGTGTCGAGGGCTGATTTCTTGTCCTGTGATATAAAATCTTCATTTTCCATCGCCAAATCTTTCAGGGGATCATTTGCCAGCTTCTGGCACCATTTTTGAGTGAATTGCCAAAAGTCAGATTTTTGCTGAAATTGTGACCCCGGGGCTTAGGGATTTTTTCGAAAAACTCTTTTCCGCCGGTTAAGTTGTTGAGGGCTGATTTCTTGTGCTGTGATAAAAAGCTGTCTGTTTCGACTGCCAAACCTTTCAGGGGAGCATTTGCAAGCTTCTGGCATCATTTTTGAGTGAATTGCCAAAAGTCAGATTTTGGCTGAAATTCTGACCCCGGGGCTTAGGGATTTTTTCAAAAAAATATTTTCCGCCGGTTAAGTTGTTGAGGGCTGATTTCTTGTCCTGTGATAAAAAGCCTTCTGTTTCGACTGCCAAACCTTTCAGGGGAGCATTTGCAAGCTTCTGGCATCATTTTTGAGTGAATTGCCAAAAGTCAGATTTTTGCTGAAATTCTGACCCCGGGGCTTACGGATTTTTTCAAAAACAAAAATTCCGCCGGTTAAGTTGTTGAGGGCTGATTTCATGTCCTGTGATAAAAAGTCTTCTGTTTCCATCGCCAAATCTTTCAGGGGAGCATTTACAACCAGTTGGCACCATTTTTGAGTGAATTGCCAAAAGTGAGATTTTTGCTGAAATTGTGACCCCCGGGGCTTAGGGATTTTTTCGAAAAACTCTTTTCCGCCGGTTAAGTTGTTGAGGGCTGATTTCTTGTGCTGTGATAAAATGCTGTCTGTTTCGACTGCCAAACCTTTCAGGGGAGCATTTGCAAGCTTCTGGCATCATTTTTGAGTGAATTGCCAAAAGTCAGATTTTGGCTGAAATTCTGACCCCGGGGCTTAGGGATTTTTTCAAAAAAATATTTTCGGCCGGTTAAGTTGTTGAGGGCTGATTTCTTGTCCTGTGATAAAAAGCCTTCTGTTTTGACTGCCAAACCTTTCAGGGGAGCATTTGCAAGCTTCTGGCATCATTTTTGAGTGAATTGCCAAAAGTCAGATTTTTGCTGAAATTCTGACCCCGGGGCTTAGGGATTTTTTCAAAAAAATATTTTCCGCCGGTTAAGTTGTTGAGGGCTGATTTCTTGTGCTGTGATAAAAAACCGTCTGTTTCGACTGCCAAACCTTTCAGGAGAGCATTTTCAAGCTTTCGGCACCATTTTTGAGTGAATTGCCAAAAGTCAGATTTTTGCTGTAATTGTGACCCCGAGGCTTAGGGATTTTTTCAAAAAAATATTTTCCGCCGGTTAAGTTGTTGAGGGCTGATTTCTTGTCTTGTGATAAAAAGCTGTCTGTTTCGACTGCCAAACCTTTCAGGAGAGCATTTTCAAGCGTTTGGCACCATTTTTGAGTGAATTCCCAAAAGTCAGATTTTTGCTGAAATTGTGCTTAGGGATTTTTTCAAAAAAATATTTTCCGCCGGTTAAGTTGTTGAGGGCTGATTTATTGTCCTGTGATAAAAAGCCTTCTGTTTCGAATGCCAAACCTTTCAGGAGAGCATTTTCAAGCTTTTGGCACCATTTTTAAGTGAATTGCCAAAAGTCAGATTTTTGCTGAAATTGTGACCCCGGGGCTTAGGGATTTTTTCAAAAACAAAAATTCCGCCGGTTAAGTTGTTGAGGGCTGATTTCCTGTCCTGTGATAAAAAGTCTTCTGTTTCCATCGCCAAATCTTTCAGGGGAGCATTTACAACCAGTTGGCACCATTTTTGAGTGAATTCCCAAAAGTCAGATTTTTGCTGAAATTCTGACCCCGGGGCTTAGGGATTTTTTCAAAAAAATATTTTCTGCTGGTTTAGTTGTTGAGGGCTGATTTCTTTTCCTGTGATAAAAAGCCTTCTGTTTCGACTGCCAAACCTTTCAGGAGAGCATTTTCAAGCTTTTGGCACCATTTTTGAGTGAATTGCCAAAAGTCAGATTTTTGTTGAAATTGTGACCCCGGGGCTTAGGGGTTTTTTCAAAAAAATCTTCCGCCGCTTAAGGTGTCGAGGGCTGATTTCTTGTCCTGTGATATAAAATCTTCATTTTCCATCGCCAAATCTTTCAGGGGATCATTTGCCAGCTTCTGGCACCATTTTTGAGTGAATTGCCAAAAGTCAGATTTTTGCTGAAATTGTGACCCCGGGGCTTAGGGATTTTTTCGAAAAACTCTTTTCCGCCGGTTAAGTTGTTGAGGCCTGATTTCTTGTGCTGTGATAAAAAGCTGTCTGTTCCGACTGCCAAACCTTTCAGGGGAGCATTTGCAAGCTTCTGGCATCATTTTTGAGTGAATTGCCAAAAGTCAGATTTTTGCGGAAATTCTGACCCCGGGGCTTAGGGATTTTTTCAAAAAAATATTTTCCGCCGTTTAAGTTGTTGAGGGCTGATTTCTTGTCCTGTGATAAAAAGCCTTCTGTTTCGACTGCCAAACCTTTCAGGGGAGCATTTGCAAGCTTCTGGCATCATTTTTGAGTGACTTGCCAAAAGTCAGATTTTTGCTGAAATTGTGACCCCGGGGCTTACGGATTTTTTTGAAAAACAAAAATTCCGCCGGTTAAGTTGTTGAGGGCTGATTTCATGTCCTGTTATAAAAAGTCTTCTGTTTCCATCGCCAAATCTTTCAGGGGAGCATTTACAACCAGTTGGCACCATTTTTGAGTGAATTGCCAAAAGTGAGATTTTTGCTGAAATTGTGACCCCCGGGGCTTAGGGATTTTTTCAAAAAAATATTTTCCGCCGGTTAAGTTGTTGAGGGCTGATTTCATGTCCTGTGATTAAAAGTCTTCTGTTTCGACTGCCAAACCTTTCAGGAGAGCATTTTCAAGCTTTTGGCACCATTTTTGAGTGAATTGCCAAAAGTCAGATTTTTGTTGAAATTGTGACCCCGGGGCTTAGGGATTTTTTCAAAAAAAAAATTACCACCGGTTAAGTTGTTGAGGGCTGATTTCTTGTGCTGTGATAAAAAGCCTTCTGTTTCGACTGCCAAACCTTTCAGGAGGGCATTTTCAAGCTTTTGGCACCATTTTTGAGTGAATTGCCAAAAGTCAGATTTTTGTTGAAATTGTGACCCCGGGGCTTAGGGGTTTTTTCAAAAAAATCTTTTCCGCCGCTTAAGGTGTCGAGGGCTGATTTCTTGTCCTGTGATATAAAATCTTCATTTTCCATCGCCAAATCTTTCAGGGGATCATTTGCCAGCTTCTGGCACCATTTTTGAGTGAATTGCCAAAAGTCAGATTTTTGCTGAAATTGTGACCCCGGGGCTTAGGGATTTTTTCGAAAAACTCTTTTCCGCCGGTTAAGTTGTTGAGGGCTGATTTCTTGTGCTGTGATAAAAAGCTGTCTGTTTCGACTGCCAAACCTTTCAGGGGAGCATTTGCAAGCTTCTGGCATCATTTTTGAGTGAATTGCCAAAAGTCAGATTTTGGCTGAAATTCTGACCCCGGGGCTTAGGGATTTTTTCAAAAAAATATTTTCGGCCGGTTAAGTTGTTGAGGGCTGATTTCTTGTCCTGTAATAAAAAGCCTTCTGTTTCGACTGCCAAACCTTTCAGGGGAGCATTTGCAAGCTTCTGGCATCATTTTTGAGTGAATTGCCAAAAGTCAGATTTTTGTTGAAATTCTGACCCCGGGGCTTAGGGATTTTTTCAAAAAAATATTTTCCGCCGGTTAAGTTGTTGAGGGCTGATTTCTTGTCCTGTGATAAAAAGCCTTCTGTTTCGACTGCCAAACCTTTCAGGGGAGCATTTGCAAGCTTCTGGCATCATTTTTGAGTGAATTGCCAAAAGTCAGATTTTTGCTGAAATTCTGACCCCGGGGCTTAGGGATTTTTTCAAAAAAATATTTTCCGCCGGTTAAGTTGTTGAGGGCTGATTTCTTGTCCTGTGATAAAAAGCCTTCTGTTTCGACTGCCAAACCTTTCAGGGGAGCATTTGCAAGCTTCTGGCATCATTTTTGAGTGAATTGCCAAAAGTCAGATTTTTGCTGAAATTCTGACCCCGGGGCTTAGGGATTTTTTCAAAAAAATATTTTCCGCCGGTTAAGTTGTTGAGGGCTGATTTCTTGTCCTGTGATAAAAAGCCTTCTGTTTCGACTGCCAAACCTTTCAGGGGAGCATTTGCAAGCTTCTGGCATCATTTTTGAGTGAATTGCCAAAAGTCAGATTTTTGCTGTAATTGTGACCCCGAGGCTTAGGGATTTTTTCAAAAAAATATTTTCCGCCGGTTAAGTTGTTGAGGGCTGATTTCTTGTCTTGTGATAAAAAGCTGTCTGTTTCGACTGCCAAACCTTTCAGGAGAGCATTTTCAAGCGTTTGGCACCATTTTTGAGTGAATTCCCAAAAGTCAGATTTTTGCTGAAATTGTGCTTAGGGATTTTTTCAAAAAAATATTTTCCGCCGGTTAAGTTGTTGAGGGCTGATTTATTGTCCTGTGATAAAAAGCCTTCTGTTTCGAATGCCAAACCTTTCAGGAGAGCATTTTCAAGCTTTTGGCACCATTTTTAAGTGAATTGCCAAAAGTCAGATTTTTGCTGAAATTGTGACCCCGGGGCTTAGGGATTTTTTCAAAAACAAAAATTCCGCCGGTTAAGTTGTTGAGGGCTGATTTCCTGTCCTGTGATAAAAAGTCTTCTGTTTCCATCGCCAAATCTTTCAGGGGAGCATTTACAACCAGTTGGCACCATTTTTGAGTGAATTCCCAAAAGTCAGATTTTTGCTGAAATTCTGACCCCGGGGCTTAGGGATTTTTTCAAAAAAATATTTTCTGCTGGTTTAGTTGTTGAGGGCTGATTTCTTTTCCTGTGATAAAAAGCCTTCTGTTTCGACTGCCAAACCTTTCAGGAGAGCATTTTCAAGCTTTTGGCACCATTTTTGAGTGAATTGCCGAAAGTCAGATTTTTGTTGAAATTCTGACCCCGGGGCTTAGGGATTTTTTCAAAAAAATATTTTTGGCCGGTTAAGTTGTTGAGGGCTGATTTCTTGTCCTGTGATAATAAGCCTTCTGTTTCGACTGCCAAACCTTTCAGGGGAGCATTTGCAAGCTTCTGGCATCATTTTTGAGTGAATTGCCAAAAGTCAGATTTTTGCTGAAATTCTGACCCCGGGGCTTAGGGATTTTTTCAAAAAAATATTTTCCGCCGGTTAAGTTGCTAAGGGCTGATTTCTTGTCCTGTGATAAAAAGCCTTCTGTTTCCATCGCCATAGCATTCAGGGGAGCATTTGCAACCGGTCGGCACAATTTTTGAGTGAATTGCCAAAAGCCAGATTTTTGCTGAAATTGTGACCCCGGGGCTTAGGGATTTTATCAAAAAAATATTTTCCGCCGGTTAAGTTGCTGAGGGCTGATTTCTTGTGCTGTGATAAAAAGCCTTCTGTTTCGACTGCCAAACCTTTCAGGAGAGCATTTTCAAGCTTTTGGCACCATTTTTGAGTGAATTGCCAAAAGTGAGATATTTGCTGAAATTGTGACCCCGGGGCTTAGGGATTTTTTCAAAAAAATATTTTCTGCCGGTTATGTTGTTGAGGGCTGATTTCTTGTCCTGTGATAAAAAGCCTTCTGTTTCGACTGCCAAACCTTTCAGGAGAGCATTTTCAAGCTTTTGGCACCATTTTTGAGTGAATCGCCAAAAGTCAGATTTTTGCTGAAATTGTGACACCGAAGCTTAGGGATTTTTTCAAAAAAAATATTTTCCGCCGGTTAAGTTGTTGAGGGCTGATTTCTTGTCCTGTGATAAAAAGCCTTCTGTTTCGAATGCCAAACCTTTCAGGAGAGCATTTTCAAGCTTTTGGCACCATTTTTGAGTTAATTGCCAAAAGTCAGATTTTTGCTGAAATTGTGACCCCAGGGCTTACGGATTTTTTCAAAAAGAAAAATTCCGCCGGTTAAGTTGTTTAGGACTGATTTCTTGTCCTGTGATAAAAAGCCTTCTGTTTCGAATGCCAAACCTTTCAGGAGAGCATTTTCAAGCTTTTGGCACCATTTTTGAGTGAATTGCCAAAAGTCAGATTTTTGCTGAAATTGTGAACCCGGGGCTTAGGGATTTTTTCAAAAAAATATTTTCTGCCGGTTAAGTTGTTGAGGGCTGATTTCTTGTCCTGTGATAAAAAGCCTTCTGTTTTGACTGCCAAACCTTTCAGGAGAGCATTTTCAAGCTTTTGGTACCATTTTTGAGTGAATTGCCAAAAGTCAGATTTTTGCTGAAATTGTGACCCCGGGGCTTAGGGATTTTTTCAAAAAAATATTTTCCGCCGGTTAAGTTGTTGAGGGCTGATTTCTTGTCCTGTGATAAAGAGCCGCCTGTTTGACTGCCAAACCTTTCAGGAGAGCATTTTCAAGCTTTTGGCACCATTTTTGAGTGAATTGCCAAAAGTCAGATTTTTGCTGAAATTGTGACCCCGGGGCTTAGGGATTTTTTTAAAAAAATATTTTCCGCCGGTTAAGTTGCTGAGGGCTGATTTCTTGTCCTGTGATAAAAAGCCTTCTGTTTCCATCGCCATAGCATTCAGGGGAGCATTTGCAACCGGTCAGCACAATTTTTGAGTGAATTGCCAAAAGCCAGATTTTTGCTGAAATTGTGACCCCGGGGCTTAGGGATTTTTTCAAAAAAATATTTTCTGCCGGTTAAGTTGTTGAGGGCTGATTTCTTGTGCTGTGATAAAAAGCCTTCTGTTTCGACTGCCAAACCTTTCAGGAGAGCATTTTCAAGCTTTTGGCACCATTTTTGAGTGAATTCCCAAAAGTCAGATTTTTGCTGAAATTGTGACCCCGGGGCTTAGGGATTTTTTCAAAAAAATATTTTCCTCCGGTTAAGTTGTTGAGGGCTGATTTCTTGTCCTGTGATAAAAAGCCTTCTGTTTCGAATGCCAAACCTTTCAGGAGAGCATTTTCAAGCTTTTGGCACCATTTTTGAGTGAATTGCCAAAAGTCAGATTTTTGCTGAAATTGTGACCCCGGGGCTTAGGGATTTTTTCAAAAAAAATATTTTCCGCCGGTTAAGTATTCGAGGGCTGATTTCTTGTCCTGTGATAAAAAGCCGTCTGTTTCGACTGCCAAACCTTTCAGGAGAGCATTTTCAAGCTTTTGGCACCATTTTTGAGTGAATTGCCAAAAGTCAGATTTTTGCTAAAATTGTGACCCCAGGGCTTAGGGATTTTTTCAAAAAAATATTTTCCGCCGGTTAAGTTGCTGAGGGCTGATTTCTTGTCCTGTGATAAAAAGCCTTCTGTTTCCATCGCCATAGCATTCAGGGGAGCATTTGCAACCGGTCGGCACAATTTTTGAGTGAATTGCCAAAAGCCAGATTTTTGCTGAAATTGTGACCCCGGGGCTTAGGGATTTTTTCAAAAAATATTTACCGCCGGTTAAGTTGTTGAGGGCTGATTTCTTGTCCTGTGGTAAAAAGCCTTTTGTTTCGACTTCCAAACCTTTCAGGAGAGCATTTTCAAGCTTTTGGCACCATTTTTGAGTGAATTGCCAAAAGTCAGATTTTTGTTGAAATTGTGACCCCGGGGCTTAGGGGTTTTTTCAAAAAAATCTTTTCCGCCGCTTAAGGTGTCGAGGGCTGATTTCTTGTCCTGTGATATAAAATCTTCATTTTCCATCGCCAAATCTTTCAGGGGATCATTTGCCAGCTTCTGGCACCATTTTTGAGTGAATTGCCAAAAGTCAGATTTTTGCTGAAATTGTGACCCTGGGGCTTAGGGATTTTTTTCAAAAAAATCTTTTCCGCCGCATAGGATGTTCATGGCTGATTTCTTGTCCTGTGATAAAAAAACCTTCTGTTTCCTTCGCCAAAGCTTTCAGGGGAGCATTTGCAACCAGTTGGCACCATTTTTGAGTGAATTGCCAAAAGTCAGATTTTTGCTGAAATTGTGACCTTAGGTTTTTTTTCAAAAAAATCTTTTCTGCCGCTTAAGGTGTCGAGGGCTGATTTCTTGTCCTGTGATATAAAATCTTCATTTTCCATCGCTAAATCTTTCAGGGGATCATTTGCCAGCTTCTGGCACCATTTTTGAGTGAATTGCCAAAAGTCAGATTTTTGCTGAAATTGTGACCCCGGGGCTTAGGGGTTTGTTCTAAAAAATCTTTTCCACCCCTTAAGTTTTTGAGGGCTGATTTCTTCTCCTGTGATAAAAAACCTTCTGTTTCCATCTCCAAAGCTTTCAGGGGAGCATTTTCAAACTTTTGGCACCATTTTTGAGTGAATTGCCAAAAGTCAGATTTTTGCTGAATTTTGTGACCCCGGGGTTTAGGAATTTTTTCGAAAAACTCTTTTCTGCCGGTTAAGTTGTTGAGGGCTGATTTCTTGTCCTGTGATAAAAAGCCTTCTGTTTCGACTGCCAAACCTTTCAGGGGAGCATTTTCAAGCTTTTGGCACCATTTTTGAGTGAATTGCCAAAAGTCAGATTTTTGGTGAAATTGTGGCCCCGAGCCTTAGGGATTTTTTCAAAGAAATCTTTTCCGCCGCGTAGGTTGTTGATGGCTGATTTCTTGTCCTGTGATAAAAAACCTTCTGTTTCCATCGCCCAAGCTTTCAGGGGAGTAGTTGCAACCGGTTGGCACCATTTTTGAGTGAATTGCCAAAAGTCAGATTTTTGCTGAAATTCTGACCCCGGGGCTTAGGGATTTTTTCAAAAAAATATTTTCCGCCGGTTAAGGTGTCGAGGGCTGATTTCTTTTCCTGTGATAAAAAACCTTCTGTTTCCATCGCCAAAGCTTTCAGGGGAGCATTTGCAACCGGTTGGCACAATTTTTGTGTGAATTGCCAAAAGTCAGATTTTTGCTGAAATTGTGAAATCTGAAATTGTGAAATCTACTTGCATTTTGACGTGCTTTTGAACTGCTAGGTTAGCAGGAGCAGGGACTGAGCAACAGGAGCTCACCCTGTTTCAGGGATTCAAACCGCTGACCTTCTGATCGGCAAATCCTAGGCTCTGTGGTTTAGCCACAGCGCCACCCACTATTTTCATTAGAGAAATGTTGGAGGGGACGCCTCTGTTTTCATCGGAGAAATGTTGGACGGCATGCATTCCTTGCCGCAGTATTTCATGTGCTGGTTACTTCAAGACCAAATTACTGCAATACGCTCTATGTGGGGCTTCCGTCACGCTTGATCCATAAGCTGCAGTTAGTGCGAAAATGCTGGAGCACAACTGCTGACAGGAGTGAGGCTTTGTCAGCATATAACACTGAGAACACCTGTGCTCAGAGATCTTCGTTGGTTGCCAGTTTGCTACTGGGCCAAGTTCAAGGTGTTGCTATTTGCGTATAAAGCCCTTGAGACCAGTTTACCTATGAGATCACCTTGCTCCACAGATGCCTGTTTGACTGCTTCAGTCAGTGGAATTACAGATGCCACATAATACCGGTACTGCATTTGCAGGAACTCAATCGTTTAGTATGAATTTCAAAGGGTGATTGTGTTTCCATTCATATCTTGGTTTAAAAATGCAAACAAAAATTAAATTTCTTCCCCATCCATTGGAGGAAGAGATAGCAGCCTTAATAGATTAATAATCTTCTGGGTGCTGTGCAGGTTTCAAGTTACACCTAGGGATGCTGGAATGACACTTGGGGATAAAGAAACACAACATTTTTCCACAACGTAAGCAGTTCTGCAGACCTGTCTCCAGGCTTAAGCAAAACACACATGCTCTTTGTGGTACAGAAGAGCATGATGAAACATTAATGGAAAGCATGCTTGTCTGTCCTAACAAATAAACATTGGTTCTATAAAAGAGATAACCTATTCTCTCTCTCTCTCTGCCATCCTGATTCGAAACACATTTAGTTGACTGCTGCTGCTGCATCCCATTTCTCTTGAATGGCCTGACAAGTAACTTGTCATGAACCCACTAGAGGGCAATATTGTTTTATGTTACTAGTTCCAAGCAGGCAACTTCCACCCACCGGCCTCTCGCTCCCTTTCTTCTGTGGCCTTGTTCTTGCAGCTATAGAGGAGACGAGGAACATGCTTATACAACGAAAGCTTCCCCCAGCCACCCGCATGCAAAAACAGTTTCCAAAATATAGAAAAGGAGCAGTTCAGGGGGAAAGATAAGCTAGATCTCCCTGAGAGTCCGTTCTCCATATGGTGGGAATTTGCTAGAGTGCAAAACTACGTCAAAAGTGGGACTGTCCACATACTGTCCAACATTTCTCCAATGAAAATAGGGACATCCTATTCTCTTCTTCTTCTTCTTCTTCTTCTTCTTCTTCTTCTTCTTCTTCTTCCCTACCTGACTGGGTTTCCCCAGCCACTCTGGTCGGCTTCCAGCATATATAAAAACATCATAAAACATTAAACATTAAAAAAAAAACCTTCCCTATACAGGGCTGCCTTCAGATACCTTCTAAAGGTTGTAAAGTTACTTATCTCCTTGGCTCAGGGGGTCACATAACTCCAAACCCTTCAACCTTTCTCCGATGAAAATAGGGACATCCTAAGGAAAAGTGGGACATTCCAGGATCATATCTGAAACTGGGATGACGTCTGTAAATCCGGTACTGTCCCTGGAAAATAGGGACACTTGGAGGGTCTGAGTCCAGACTGGTGAAATTGAGGAGAGGAATGCTGAGCCTAGTATGTTTACAATGCAATTCTATGCATGCATGCATACTCAGAAGTAAGTCTATTGAGCTCAGGCAAGAAATTGGGTGTAGGATTGCTGTACTTGTAAACTCTCGCTCTCTCTGTGTGTGTGACACTCACACACAAAGCAGGAAGCACACTGCAATGCTATGCCTGGGAGTTTATTGTGCAGGCTTCAGCTGGGGCACCATCGCTACCTGAAGAGGCACAACAAATGCAGGACAAAACATATGCACAACAGAACATTGGTGGCCGAAAAAAAGTCTTCAGCAGGTACCTACTAAATGGAAACAAAGCCGTATGCCACTCTGAAACTTCGGCAGTCACGAACAGTATTCAAAGTGTGATTGTGTATAAATGGCTTGATACCATCATGAACTGCCAACAAAGGTCCGTATAGTAAAAGCTATGGTTTTCCCAGTAGTGATGTATGGAAGTGAAAGCTGGACTATAAAGAAGGCTGATCGCCCAAGAATTGATGCTTTTGAATTATGGTGCTGGAGGAGACTCTTGAGAGTCCCATGGACTGCAAGAAGATCAAACCTATCCATTCTTAAGGAAATCAGCCCTGAGCGCTCACTGGAAGGACAGATCCTGAAGCTGAGGCTCCAATACTTTGGCCACCTCATGAGAAGAGAAGACTCCCTGGAAAAGACCCTGATGTTGGAAAGATGGAGGGCACAAGGAGAAGGGGACAACAGAGGACGAGATGGTTGGATAGTGTTCTCGAAGCTACAAACATGAGTCTCACCAAACTGCGGGAGGCAGTGGAAGACAGGAGTGCCTGGTGTGACCTGGTCCATGGGGTCACGAAGAGGCGGACACGACTAAACGACTAAACAACAACAACCAGCATGAACACAAACAGTCATGAATGCATATTAAAAATAATGTATGAAAGGGACGACAATACCCTAGTTTTATGCTGGTCTGGAGTCATTGATGTGCCCCACTCCGCTAGGGACAAGATACGTGTGAAATCAGACTTGCACACACATTGTTGGACAGGAAGACACACGCACAGCACAATTCTCCTGCCTGTTCCAATAGCAATGCTGTGCATATTTAGCACCTTTTTTTTTTTTTTTTAGAAGCTCATATGCTGCCAGTCTGCTCAGGAAAGGGACTAGAGGAGGGGGTGACTTTAGTCCAATAGCCTCCCCCTTCCCCTCCTGCCAGTTGCTTGCTGGGGTTTCAGCTTTCTTTAGCAAGGTACCTGCACACCCCTGCAATTGCTCTGCGCTTCCTCTGTTGGATTACAGCCATGAAGTCCCCCCCCCCTTGCTTCTCACATTACAATAGTCAATCAGCGATGGATTTGTTGCCTAAGCTTTGGTTGACAATGTTGTGATCCTTCAGTTTAAAAAAAAAGGGAGGGGGAAATACCAAAGAGCTATCAAATGGCAATGAGCTGTGGATAATTCTCGCTGGAGTTGCATTTCATCCTATGACCTATTAAAAAATAATCCACCTACTTACTTTGGACCTGGCTTCCTCTGTGATTGTTGTTTTAAAAAACAGGCAACCTCCCATTAACCTCCCATTGCATGCGCATTACGTACTGTAATTTGTTAGGACTTAACTTTTAAGATGGGATAAAATTTTTACATTTTATCATGATGGTCTTGAGGGAAAGGTTACAACTCATTCTCTCTCTCTCTCTCTCTCTCTCTCTCTCTCACACACACACACACACACACACACACACACTTTCCTTCATATTTATCCTGACATATATGATTAAACGTAGATAGAATCAGAGCAGCAGATTCCTATATTATTTCCAAGCTGTCCCTCCAAAAGTTCTTTTTATTGTGCGTTCCTGAGAATGTGTGCTCATGATGGTATCAGGGCAGAAATCCCACTTTCAATACTATTGACACTTGCAGAGGTTTCGTGGTAAGTAGCCTCCTTCATTTCCAATCCATGCAAGTCCTGTAGCTTCCTGCTGAATCCCAATAACTTTTCAGGGTTTTCTTTGTCCTGTTTGGTTGTACTATAGCACAAGAGTGTTCCTCCCTCTGACAGCAACAATGCAGTAACACTGGGGCAAAATATAACAACTAAATAAAGCAGAACGATGTGTGGCCAGTCCAGTATTGATCCACCGCTAATTCACTATTGTGGTGTCAATGACGTGCTGCAGAATACAGCTGCACAAAAACACCACCCACCCACCCAAGCAAGTGAGTGATTGCTTCTATTAATTCACCCTGTAATGACACCACAATAGCCACCCAAATGCAAAGTAGGATCTACAGACATTCTTCAGATGAGAAGGAAGAAAAGCTGGGCTTGAGCAACCTCAGGTGGTTGCCAATGGCACCATTTAGGCAGAAGCCAAGGACCCACTTGGCTTAATGCTCAGCAAGGCTGGCATACCGCATTTTGAAGTCAGTCCAATAATATAGACAGATTTAGCTTTGATGAGGCCCTAAGCTGCTAAAGGTAATGGGACCCTTTATATGTCCAGCTGTCCTTCGTCAACAACAAATTGCCACTGTTTTTTGTGTTGAATGTATGCTATATGGTAATTTATTGACCTAACAGGTATCTAAAGCCATTGGCACATGTTGCTATGCAACTAGTCCATGCAGAATGTAGGTACCCTATATATAGAAAGCAGCAAACCAGTGATATTTTAGGGAGCAGGCGAGGCCCATTACTTACATCATAGGAGCCTGCACAACACAAAACACTGTTGCTGTATGTAGGTTTTAATTTATTTGTTTTTTTATCTTATACAGTGGTACCTCGGGTTAAGTACTTAATTCGTTCCGGAGGTCCGTACTTAACCTGAAACTATTCTTAACCTGAAACACCACTTTAGCTAATGGGGCCTCCTGCTGCTGCCGCGCCGCTGGAGCACGATTTCTGTTCTCATCCTGAAGCAAAGTTCTTAACCCGAGGTACTATTTCTGGGTTAGCGGAGTCTGTAACCTGAAACGTATTTAACCTAAACCTGAGGTACCACTGTATTTTGGAAATGTACATCCAGGTGTTTTTTTTCCTTTAAATTTTTTGGGGTGACTCCAAGAGAGTCCTATAGCCCTAAGCTATAGTTTGTTTAGCTTATACGTAAATCCGGCACTGACATGTAAACCAGGGGGGTGATTACCTAACTGCACCACCGGTTCTCATAGGGGAAATGTGCTCCACAAGTTGAATAACCCCACCCAACCAGCAAAGTTTGCATGGCATGCCGCAATCACAACATGGATTCTGATACACACACACACACACACACACACACACCCTGAGCCAGTGAGGCAAACCCTGTCATGCAAGCAGAAGTCATTGCGCAGGGCTTCCACTGATGGGACTCATTAGCTGAATCCCACCCATGGAAAGAACTCGCAAGCACTACGAGTGAGATGGGCAGCCCTTGCTGTGGGGAGGCCATTTTCGGTGACAGCTCCAGGAGTCCAGTGCATCCCCATGGCTCAAACAGTGCATGATACTGTCCCGCTCTCATCTCCCTGTGTCTCCCTCTCTGTCTCTCTCAGTCATTCTTCCAGCAAGCTATCGCAAATCACGTGCTGGCTGTGGAATCATCGCCTAGACTGAAGCAGTTTTGAAACCAGAAGGAGAGAGGACTGGTGCAGAGTGCGGAATGCGGATCATGTGCCTGCCATATGGAGATGCTGCGTGAGCGCTGCCAGGTCGACATGATTATTCCCCATTAAAAGAATATTATTCAACATTTTACTGACATCCTCCGTGGTTGCCTCAAAACAGTTAGCTCGCAACCCAGATGCGGGTGGACGGCACCGTTTACGGAGTGAAGCAATTCTGGGAAGCAAGGTGATTATCATCAGGCCTGGAGGCCACCCTGCTTGTGTCAGGGGATTGGCTTTCTGTAATGGGAGAGAAAGACAAATTGGCATCTGCTGTGCGTTGCTGAGGTGGCTCAGGCTAGTTTGCTGCCCGAGGCAGAGTGTAATTTATGGGACCCCCAGCATCTCGCCTTATGCAGTGTGTGTGTGCTTTGGGGAGTGCTACCTCAAGAGTTTCTTTTCTCTGATCCAGGCAGAAGTACAGTCAGGTAGCTTCAGATTCTGGCCTTACTGCTCTTCCAGGAGCCCCAAGCTTTAGGCAGCAATGTGTACCACTTTGCATACAGTGGTACCTCTGGTTATGAACTTAATTCATTCCGGAGGTCCGTTCTTAACCTGAAACCATTCTTAACCTGAGGTACCACCCAGGAAGGACAGATCGTGAAGCTTAGGCTCCAATACTTTGGCCACCTCATGAGAAGAGAAGACTCCCTGGAAAAGACCCTGATGTTGGGAAAGATGGAGGGCACAAGGAGAAGGGGACGACAGAGGACGAGATGGTTGGACAGTGTTCTCGAAGCTACCAACATGAGTTTGACCAAACTGCGGGAGGCAGTGGAAGCCTGGTGTGCTCTGGTCCATGGGGTCACAAAGAATCATAGACGACTAAACGACTAAACAACAACAACCACTCAGGGCCATCTTAAGCATATCCGGCGCCATGGTGCGAAGATCCCGCCGGAGGCCTCCCCCCTTTCCCAGAGTTGCCGACCTTTTGTAGGGAGGACGGCACTGCCGGCGGGGCTGGAGGAGGCGGACAGCGGCTGGAGGGCAGCTCCTCTGGAGGGGAAGAGGTGGAGGCTGGAGGCGGCGGCTCCTGGCTCAGATGGTTGCTTCGTGCTATGGTGGCCACGGCAGGTGGAGGCTCCGAGCGTGGCGCTGCTTTGGCGTGGCATGGCGAAGGTGGGTGAGGGCAGCGAGCTGATGCCGGCCGGCACCGCGTCCAGCCTCTGCCTCTTCCCTGGCGCCCTCCAGAACTTGGCGCCCTGGCACCCTGTGCCACTAGCCTCTATGGGTAAGACGTCCCTGGTACCACTTTAGCTAATGGGGCCTCCTGCTGCTGCTGTGCGATTTCTGTTCTCATCCTGAGGTAAAGTTCTTAACCCGAGGTACTACTTCTGGGTTAGTGGAGTCTGTAACCCGAGGTGTTTGTAACCTGAGGTACCACTGTACTTCCAAACGTGCCACACCTGCACACCTGCAATTAGGGCAGTCCTGCTCATCGTGCAAGGACCTGGACCTCTGCCCTGAAGTCCTACCCTTGTGGCACCTCCACCTTCACGCAAGCAAGTGGAGTGAAGGGGCTTTCATTCCATTTGTTTTTATGGAGCGAGCAGAACGAGACGGCAGTGAAATGGGCAGCTGACCCTACAGCTTAGAGACAACCTTCTTCCAAGGGTCAGGGGGAGACTGAGTTAAAACTGCTTTTTTTTTGCCACCTTCCTTTCTGGCACAGACCTGACTACATTGGGCTGGTCCTGGTACACTAGCATGGAAGGTACATGTCCGTGTATTCTTTTTGATGTGATTTATGAGCACGGGGAGCTTTCAGGAAGAAAGCAATCTCTTCTCCACCCCCAGTATAATAAACATATGAAGATGCTTAAGGGCTGCCCTGTGAACAGTTAATCCCAGGCTCCAAGGCGCTTCTTTGGGCTGGATGTGTCATTAAGGCTCCTTCTTTGCCAAGGCTGTTGTCACTTCCTTGGAAATGAAATAGGAGGCTCTGCCCGCCCATTTGGAAAAGATCATATCGTGGATTTGGGAGCCAGTGATTACAAGCGATAGGTTTAAAATGCCTTCAGAAGTCTTCCATCACCAGGGTCTGAATGACTTCCTTTAGAGCGAAATAAAATAAAAGAGGGGTGTTAATTAATGCCTGCAGCTGTCTTATACCATCAGGAACAAAGCCAGGCTAGCAACTGTGCAGTAGCACGGAGAGGTGCTTTTAAGGGCAAGGGCTTCACATCTGCCGTCATCCAGAGCCAGGCAGCCGAGAGTTAAATTGTCAGGGGCGCAGCATCTTCTTCACACCCGAGATGTGCCACAGTTCACCATTCTGCGGTTCCTTCTCCTTGCAGGCCGAGTTCCCCCCAAGGGGGAGGCAGCGCACAGCTGTAGGCAATTAGTGCTTGCTCCAAAGTGTCCCCAAACCATGCCTGCTGTTCTACTTCAAAGACGGCCCTGGAAAGCTGCAGCTTTGGGGAAGCTCGGCTATTCCTGTAAATGCTTCTGAAGCTGGAGGGAGGAGGGAAGGGGAGGGCGCCTCATGCTTTAACTACAGCTGCAGTTTTGTGCGTGCTCATGCAGGGGTAGGTCCCGCTGGACCCAGCGGGACTGAGGCCGCTTCCAGAGAACCTGTTTTATTGAGCGTTCATCCTGATTTGTTTGTACTAAGCTGGCAGGGAGATTTTAAGGCGTCTCCTTGTTTACTGAGCATTCATTCTCCTTCATATGTGGAAAGTTATACGATACCATCTCAAGCAATTATTACGCAACACTTCTCGCTGCGTTGCCCATCACATTTTAATCTTCTTTTTTATGGGGGGTGGGGAGAAAGGTTTGTGATGCAAAAGCACCAAATCCACTTTCGTTGTGCAATCTGAATTGGCTGGTGTGCAATTGAATAGGGACAGTGTGGAAGCTGTTGTGCTTCAGTGTACAGCGATCGCACTGTTCACATCTATGAAATCAGTCTGACTAAAATCCCCCTAATATAAAATCCTGTAGTGCTCATTTTCTTTTCTTTTTTCTTTTTTAATAAATTTTTATTAAGATTTCACAAATTTTATAGACATACATAAAAACACAGACAAACACAAACCAAATAACAAGTATAATTTCAAATCCTTATTTTCTTATAACTTACTTCACCGACTTCCCCATACCTCCCCTTTCTGCATTCCAGTTTGAAATTTTAGTTCAGCAAATCCTTACTCTCTCTAGTGCTCATTTTCACAGGGATGTGGTTCGTCACCTCTCTACGATATGAAAGATTGATGAACATGCCAGCAGCAGGCAGAGGGTGGGGGTGGGGCAGGGGGTAAGTTGTAGGAATAAAGTCAATTCCAAGCTGCACCAATCAGGATGCCCCTGAAGATATTGTCCATCAATCTGGTGTGATGGGTCCTGAGATCAAGGAGTGGGTTTTGGAGTGCAAGCCATTGGACGGCATTTTGAATCAGGATGGTGAACTGCACTGCCAAGAACATCACCTAATTTGGTGTGCTGGTTCCAAACTGCACCAATTTGGATACTGTTGTGGGTGAACATATCAGACGACACAGCGATACTTCAAACAGCTCTTCTTTATTCAGAGGCCAGAACAGAACTGATCTGAAGGGCTCAGTCAGCCTGCTTATATAGAGCTCCAGTACCATGTTACTGTAACAACTTTCTAAAACTATCCAATCACTGAACGTCACTTTCGATCCTTCATTTGCATAACTATCTACAGTATCCCCCTGCTGGCCCAGGGTGAGAACTTCAGTACATAACAGATACATCTGAAGATACCACTATTCCAAATGGGTGTGATAGCTTCCAAGATCAAGGAGCAGGTTTTGGCCTATGTTTGAAAACAGATGGACGCCATTTTAAAGCAAGATGGTGGACCATCTTTTAAAGCAAGATGGTGGACCATCTTTTAAAGCAAGATGGTGGACCAAACCATTCCAAACTGCAACAACTTGAAAGCCTCTGAATATATTGTTGACCAGTTTAGCATGACAGTTCCATATTGGGCTGATTTGGATGCTACTGAAGATATCATTGCCCATTTTGCCACAACACTTCCTGAAATTGAGGAGTGGTTTCTGGTTTTATTTGAAAACAATTGGACATGATTGTGAAGAAAGGTGGCCGACCAAACTATTCCAAACTGCACTGACTTGGATGCCTCAGATTATACTGTCATTCCAATTCGGTGTGATGGTTCCTGAATTCAAGGAGTACGTTTTGGTCTATGTTTGGATACTGTTAGGTGCCATTTTGAAGCAATATGGTAGACCACTCCATTCCAAATTCCGAAGATAATGTGCACAATTTAGCACAACAGTTTCTGAGATGGAGCAGCAGGTTTTAGTTCATGTCTGGATACCACTGGCTGCCATTTTGAATTAAGATGGCCAGCTGAACCTTTCAAAACTGTAATGATTTTAACAAAAAACTGGCATGGATCCAGGCAAATCCCAAACCTAATCAGGCTAACTTGGGAGGATATGAGGTTCAGCCAACTTGGGTCTGGACCACCTCAGATCTCCAGTTGGGTTAGGCCAGCTAGGGCAATGCTGAGCTGTCAGGGGTGGAGCACTGGGCAGCAAGGAGACACAAGCAGCCTCCCCAGAAGGCAGCCTACAGAAGTTTGCAATAGGGCTTTTAAACAGCCCCACACCACACTTTGACAGGGTGCCTGTCCTCATTAGCAGAACACATTCACATGCAATCAAACTGAGCAGAATTGAACCCCTGCCAACTCATAAGCCACAGGGATCTGCCTTACCAGCACGTTACTTGAAAAACAACAACCCCAAATTACACTATCCATTTGCACATCTCAATATTTTTTGGTTTCTTAAAATTACTGGGCAAAGCCCACTTTTAGTTAGTCCACTACATTACATATTTTTGGAAAGTTGATAGCAATATTAACATTTTAGGCCATGGCTAGGAAGGTTTTTCTGGAAGCTGAATATTGGAAGAGAAGAGGCTCAATCAAAGCAGCCTATGTGGTTTGGAAGAGTTGGAAAGGCTGCAAGTTTTCTGCCCAACGTCCTATAGCTGACTTGAAAAGGATGAAATGGTGTTTTAAAGCTGTCCCCATGACTCATTCATCTATTTTTAAAGCACATACAAGGGGTCTGTGCATCCACATAAGAAAACCCCACATGTAACTGGATGTTTCTTTGACCTACTCTTCAGTACCAAAAATATACACAGATCTTTTTAAAACTGAAAGGTAGCTTGGCAGCATGAACCATCATCTACAAGCATTCCTGCTCTGTGTGTAGTTGGGTTCCTGTGTGAATATAGTTATTGCTATTGTGATTAAAAATATGCCCTGTATCTCAAGACAGTTCAATGGTTACCCTGATTGACAGGCATTTTAGGAAGCTATTGTTCAACAGAACCAGACGGAATGGACACTAATTATCCATTGTAATAACTGGGTTTTACATGGAATTTTGTTCAGGAGCTGAGTTGTTTCAGGTGCAGTGGAGGGCTGGTGTGTAGACAAGATTTAGCTATAGTTCTCAGATCAAGCTAGGTCTTAGTAGCATATTGTCATGGGGCCTTGTATTTGGCGTCAAGAGAACTTATTGAGTAGACTCATGTGACTGCTGCCTCCGGTAACCAAGAGTGTATGGTTCTGTCTAACACTTTCTGGGAGCCATGAGTTAGAGAGGTCTGTTGTGTTCATGGTCTGCTTGCAGGCTTTCCATGGACATCTGGTTGGCCTCTGTTAAAAGCAGGATGCTGGCTAGATAGAACTTTGGTCTAAACCAGGGGTCCTCAAACTTTTTAAACAGGGGTCCAGTTCACTGTCCCTCAGACACTGTTGGGAGCCGGACTAAAGAGGTGCCAGAAACATGCTCTTTCATATATATATATATATATATATATATATATATATATATATATATAGTTTCAAAATAATAGCCAGAACAGACACACAATAGGTGCTATCAGTAATAATATAAGTTACCTATACCTCACCTTTATACTTCATTTCTTCTGGGTTATTTTTGATGTTGTTGTTCCTCATGCATATGACTTTCTCTGCGGGGAAGCTTTTAATGTTTAATAGACTATTGTATTTTACTATTCTGTTGGAAGCTGCCCAGAGTGGCTGGGGAAACCCAGCCAGATGGGTGGGGTATAAATAATAAATTATATTATTATTATTATTATTATTATTATTATTATTATTATTATTATTGAAGTTTATTTTCAAACTTGGGGAAGTTTGGGCGGAGAGCTTTATTTTAAAGATTAACCCACCACTATTTACATGGAGATTCTCTTCTACAATAAACTGTTGTGATTCAGACTCCTCTTCTTGCTAATTCTGTTTGCATATGTTGCCTGTATTTTTGGTGCTTTCCTAACTTTTAAGGTTGCCAAGGTTGCTGCATGGGACCCACGCGTGTGTTAAGGGGGCAACCAGTCGGCGAGGCGCTGCTCCGGTGGGCATGAAGCTGGCCTGAGGGGACGGGAGGAGGGTAAGGGCTGGCATGGAAGGGGTTCCTTCGCTGCCATCCCACCCTCCAGCGGCTTATAAGGGTAGTGCGCCTTTATCAAGCAGCCGACGCCAGCGGTAGCAACCACGTTACCAGGGCTTTTACCTCAGGGTTCTTCCTGCCCGGCCACTTCCAAGCCTTGGGCCTTGTGGGCAGGCTGGGTTCAGGACCCTGGTGGGCTGGAACTGGCCCATGGACCGTAGTTGAGGACCCCTGGTCTAAACCAGCAAGGCTCTTATGTGTTGATATTGATACCAGGTGAAATGAGTGCATGTGTGGTAACCATAGGGCAGCTGCCTTACATCCAGCCAGACCATTTGTCTATCTAGCCCAATATTTCTACTCCCAACTCAGCAGCTCTCTGGCATCCCAGACAGAGGTTCTTTCCCCCAAGCAATACTCTCCTATCTGAGAGCTGCGTATAATTCAGTACGGCACAAATATTTGATATCAACAGAGCCTGGAAGTTTTGTGGGATTTAATATGCTTCACAAATCACCTATACTTTGAAGGAGAACTAAGACTGCAAGTGCAAACACTCCACCTTCAAGACCACACATAGAGCACTGTAACCAACACAGTATTTATCTGATCCAGAAATCAGAATAACTGTAATCTACATCTTGCAGCTGCTAAGATTAGTGAGCTTGTGGGGATGCTCTCTCCCATTTACTGCCCTCAACAGCTCTTTCTCTGTAACAGATCCTCTGTGAAATACAGGTGGTTTTGTTTGAAGTGTTGTACCTCCAGGTTAGACTGTCTTCTTCAAATGCTATAAATTAGCTGCTTCTGCTGTGGCAGAGAACACATGTTTTTAAGTCCTAGTACTATTCCATTATGGCTATTCCAAGACATGCATAAAGTCTATGAACAAAAACCCAAATTGAATTGTTTCATAATTCTCCCCAGAAGGTTTAGTAACATATAACAATCCAATGGAAATTTATTTCCTTAGGAGGCTGCATCTGGGCAGGGCTTTTAAGGTTGGAAAACTTCCTGGGAGGCCTGGCATAACAAGAGCAGTAATTCCATGAAGAAAGGAGACGACGACTTGCACCTTTTCGTTTAGAAAAGGGGAACTATGGCATAGATTATGAAAATCATGCACAGTGTGGACGATGGTTTTCTTCATCTCCCATAGTATTAGAACCCAATGTTACCCAATGAAGCTGAATGATGGAAGGTTTGGGACAGAGATGGGGCAGCTCTTCTTTGCATAGTCCAGGCATGGGGAATCTTTGGTCCTCTAGAAGTTGTGAAACTACAAGTTGTATCATTCTGGCTGGTGGCCATGCCTGCTGGGGCTGAAGGCCATCAATTTAGATGGCTTTCAAATGAAATTAGAAAAATTCATAGAGGGTAAGGCTATCAGCAAAGGGATATGGGTGGCGCTGTGGGTTAAACCACGGGTGGCGCTGTGGCTTGCTGATCAGAAGGTCGGTGGTTCGAATCCCAGCGACGGGATGAGCTCCCATTGCTCGGTCCCTGCTCCTGCCAACCTAGCAGTTTGAAAGCACGTCCAAGTGCAAGTAGATAAATAGGTACCGCTCTGGCAGGAAGGTAAACGGCATTTCTGTGCACTGCTCTGGTTCGCCAGAAGCGGCTTAGTCATGCTGGCCATGAGATTTTTTTCATGAAACAAGTGTGCCTTTGCCCAAAAAAGGTTGGGAAACACTGGGCTAGCTATACCATCGAAGTCCTCATTAAAGGAACAAAGGATGATAAAAACATACTGAATATCAGGTATGTCCATGTCCCTTCGAATTAGTTCGCCGCGTATTGCCTCCAGACGTCTCAAGTGTGCTGCCAAATCACCACCAGGCTGCAACTTCGTCTGGTACAACTGCTTGAAAAACGTCAATGCAGATGCTGACTCTTTTCTAACATGCACTGCTGCAAGACTGTCCCACATTTCTTTGGCAGTTTTCTTATTTCTTATATAGACTACTTGCTGGTCGCTGACTGCCAAATTATCGCCCTGGCTTTTGCATCTCCTTTCGACCAAGCATTAGTCACAGGGTTAGGAGGGTCATCAGTTACATAGGTCCATACTTCTCTAGAGGTCAAAAGCGCCTCCACCCGAAAAGACCATAAACTATAGTTCTCATCTGTTAGCTGTGGGAAGACCAGAGCCTTCTCAGCTTCAGGAACCCGGTCAACCATTCTGGAACTCTTCCAGACCCACAGAACTACGCTAACAGAAGAAGGAGTTTTCAAACCTTTCTGAGAGTCCAAAAATATGCAGTCATCCACTCAGCAGCTGGGCCCATAACCAAAGATGTTGGCTATTTGCAGTATAGTAGCGCTGCAGAGAGCTTGCTGGGGAGATCATGCATTAAAAAGAGAAGGACTCAAAAATAACTTAAACAAGGTTTTAATAAGAAAAACAAAAACTCCATTTACACTAAATACATCAACAACCAAACCAGACCCAACCACCAACCCATCCCCCAGGATAATGGGAGAGCTAGGTGCTGCTCCTTATATACTAAACCCAAATGCTGACACACCTTAATCAAATACAACTCAGCAGCACCTGCTATGTTTCACAGCTGTAAAGCTGGGTCTCGTTAGTTTGCTCTGGCCCTTGCTCTGGCCCCTTAAAGACATACACATCGAGTGGAACAATGATGAACCTTTACATTTAAAGAAACCATTCAACATGCCCAATTTTGTCTTGGTTTTTCTCTTGTGCAGCCTTTCATTAACGAGGCTCGTGAAACAGGGCAGAGAAAGGAAGCAAGAAGTACTTCTCCTTAACAAACGGCAACAATAACAGGTGATGGGGACTAGCCTCTAGTCTCTAAATTCTATCCAGACAGAATGGCTATTTCTCTCTTTGGATTTTTAGCCTGTCCTCTGCCAAGGAGATGGGGAGATGGGGAGATGGGGCTGGTAATGGTACTTTAGGGTAGTGTTCCCCAACCTTGGGCCTCCAGCTGTTTTTGGACTACAACTCCCATCATCCCTTGCTAGCAAGACCAGTGGTCAAGGATGATGGGAATTGTAGTCCAAAAACAGCTGGAGGCCCAAGGTTGGGAAACACTGCTTTAGGGCATATCCACATAAACTTCAGAGCCTGCATATCAGATTGGAAAAATGGCAAGCTTGGCATAAGCTAGGGTTGCCATATTTCAAATGGTAAAATAAAAACCAGGACACCCCAAGAGCTGTTGAGCTTTTTTATATTTTAGGCAAAACGTGGTTTTCCATTGACTTACCTAAGATCCAGGTCAAAGCGCTGCCTTTTGGAGATTTGCCCCAGACGTCAATTCCCCATTGAAATCACAGTACAGTGGTACCTAGTGGTACTAGACAAATGCCTCGCTAGACGAAAGGGTTTTTTTGTTTTTTGAGCTGCTTCGCAAGACGATTTTCGCTATGGGCTTGCTTCGCAAGACGGAAACGTCTCGCAACTTTGTTTCCTTTTTCTTAAAACCGTTAATACAGTTGCAACTTGACTTCGAGGAGCAACTCACAGAACGCGGTGTGGTAGCCTTTTTTGAGGTTTTTGAAGACTTTGGTGATTTTTGAAGCTTTTCCAAAACTTTCCCGACACCGTGCTTCGCAAGACAAAAAAAATCGCAAGACAACAAAACTCGCAGAACGAATTAATTTCGTCTTGCGAGGCAGCACTGTATAGACTTAGGCACCACTGTAATATGGCAGCCCTAGCATAAGCATTAGAGCCCACAATGTGCATCACAGTAACCTGGTTACAGACCTGAACCAGGAACACATAAAAAACCATGGCTATGACAGTCTTATCAGGCGTTTTGTATATGAATAGTTTGCAATCAGATAACATTATTTTTGATTCAAAGCAGGAGCGCCACCTCACCCTCAGGACTGTGGGTGTCCACAACTGCAACATGGGCATGCGACGTCACATGGCCCCCAGGAGCTGGCCCCTATGATTGGAAGTCTATGCTGCCTATTGCTTTGGGTTATGATCCAGTAGGAAAAGGCTGCAGGTGACAGAGAGCCTGCTTTTCATGTGGAACGTCCAAATACAATCCTTGGCACCTCCATTTAAAAGGATCAGGGAACAGGTGATGGCAAAAGACTTCTACCTGAGACACTAGACACCCACTACCTCTTTCAGATGAGATATTGCTGGGTGAGATGATTAAACAGAATAGCTCCCTATGTTCCACCCCTAATGCTTTTCATTCCCAATGTTTCAGCACGATAGCATATATTTGGCTAGATCTTGTCCGTCACCCCCTTATTGTCAACATCCAACCTTCTAGAACACCTGTTTTCTTTCAGGAAAAGAGAAGAGTGATTAGAATTTTACCAGTGATTGTTCTACCTTTAAAAAAAGGGGGGGGGGCTAGAGAAATAAGTCAGCTAATCTGGAAAGTGCTTCTGCCTACAATGCAACATGCGACTCAGTCTGGCAGCCCAACTCGTTGCTGTGCTTTCACATTGTCCCCAGCGGAAAGGACTTGTACAGTAGTTCTGGCTTATGTCCTTAGACATTCTGTGAAGCAGATGTACATGAGTGCAGTCAGATATGCTCCAGGGCCTGCAGTTTTATGACTCAGCGGTTAATTCCTTCCGTTAATGCATTTCCCCCTCAGTTTTCAAAGTAGCTTGGTGCAATGGATTCAATGCACACACAGGCCTGTTTGTATACTGATAATGGGTTCAGGAACACATAGACCAGATTTACTTTAGTTGCAGGAATTTATGCATAGGTTTGGGGGGGCGGTTGCCCCTCCAGCAGATATAATGCACATGCAGCCCACTACCAAAATCAGCACAATCGCTTTTGTGATTTGTTCCCACAAAACACTTCATCACAGTTTCTTCCTATCTATTCAAAGGGTCTCTGCTGCACAATACCTAATGTAATGTAACAATTCACTGATAAATGTATCTATGTACTGGCTCACTGGGAAAACTTCAGAAATTCATATAGACATGGAAGCTCAGCTACTCAGCAGCCCCTCTGCCTGAGTGATAATTCCCGGCATCCTGATACCTAAGTTCCAGACAGGTAGCCATGCCAGAAATAACAAACCCAGATGAAGACAAAAGGGTGCGATTAACTTGGCTGGGAAACAGGGAAATATAAATATCTCTTTTGTTACACTTGATGGGTGTTTGGTGGAGGGCAAGGGGAACCATGTGACAGGGTCCAGGATGCTCAGATTACTGCCACCAGACCTCCCCTTTCATGATGTAACCATGATGTATTAGTGATGTAGTTTCTGCGGGTGTAACATGGGGATTAGGTAAAGGTAAAGGGACCCCTGACCATTAGGTCCAGTTGTGGCCGACTCTGGGGTTGCGGCGCTCATCTCGCTTTATTGGCTGAGGGAGCCAGCATACAGCTTCCGGGCCATGTGGCCAGCATGACTAAGCCGCTTCTGGCCAACCAGAGCAGCGCATGGAAACGCCGTTTACCCACCGGAGCGGTATCTATTTATCTCCTTGCACTTCGATGTGCTTTTGAACTGCTAGGTTGGCAGGAGCAGGGACCGAGCAACAGGAGCTCACCCCGTCACGGGGATTTGAACCTCCAGCCTTCTGATCAGCAAGTCCTAGGCCCTGTAGTTTAACCCACAGCGCCACCCGCATCTAACATGGGGATTAGCAGCTAATAAAAGTAAAAGTTTGGGTTCTCTTTCGTTCAGGGCTTCCATCTTGTTCCACCTTGTGGCAGGTGAGAGTCCTGTTGCGACAGTCTTCAATAAACACCAAGCCTACTAGCTGCTGTTTTGCTCTGGTATTCCTGGCTTGTGTCCTAGTTTTTTGCCCAAGGGAGCCCTCAGATTTCTCCGTTAACACTTTCTCCCCAGAGAAACGTTGGAGGGTATGCACTGAGACTAAGAAGGTAGAAGCGGGCAGGCAGGGCCACCCTCTGGACTGGTTGGTGGGGAGGGGCAGACTCAATGGGGTTGGTGGCGCATCACTGCCCCATTGGCCCTGAAGTGTCAACTTCCTCTGCAAGCAGAGGCATTAGTGAACGATTACCAAGTGTGTTCAAGGAATCAAGCCAAGCAGGGATGGGTTGCGGGGAGTTGGGTGGGTTGAGAATGCCAAGTTGTTTTTAATATGTCCCATTTGCTTCCCTGCATTTTGCTTACTGTACACAGAAAGAGCTTGTATTTTCAAAGCTCACAAGTTCAAGAGCTCCACGCGGTCATCTCCGAACAGGCACAGACGCTCAAAGGGGGTTCCTGTTTCCCTCCCTGCAATTCGGGCTCCCCTAGAAGCCCTTTGTTTTCTGGCTGACATAAAACCAACAAGAGGGCAGCTTTGGACACAGCACTGAGAAACGTTCTTATTGTTCTGTTTGTTTATCCAGCATCTCAGTCCACCACCCCCCCAGCACCCCGACCCCGCTGCCCTTCTAAGGAGGAAGCTTGGAGACCACTTTGGTGTTCAGTGCCAGCTGCGTGAAGAAGTGTGAGAAGAATGAGGGCTGTGAGGGAAGGCAGTTGGAGGGTGGAGGGAGGGAAGGAAGGAGCCAAAGGAAAATAAGGAGCACAGTTTTCGCCCCCGGCTATTAGCAAACAGCCTGTGAGACCCTTTGCATCACACACGTACATTGTTGGCCAGCCTGTGACTCAAACTGTCATTTCCTTGCAAGGAAGGAGCCCCATTCGACGTGGGTGGCCCCCTCTGAAGACACCCGGTCCCATCCCATTCAGAAACTGCCCTCTGTCACTGCACTCACGGCAGGCCAAATGTTTGTTGCTTGAGTAAATAAACCAGTCAGTGTCTCAGGCTAGCTGCAAAGGCTCTTTCCACCCACCATAAACACCCCTTTCCATACCTCCCTTGGGAAACGTGGGGGGGGGGGGGAGAGATGAGATGGGGGGGCGAGAGAAACAACCAAATAGTAACAAGGAGATGGGGAGGGGGGGGAATTCCAGAGCTATTCAATGCCACCCACTAAGCGCTAACCTTCAAACAATTGGTGACCAAATTGTGTCAGTGTAGACCTCAGCAGTGTCCTGTTAGCACTTAGAGGGCAGCCATGGGGTGACTTTGAAAGCATCCTGGAAGGAGAAAAAAAAGACTGAGAAAGCCTCAAAAGAAAGCAAGTTCCCACAAAACGGTTGGAACGGTTTCCAATAGGACGTAGCCCAGAGCCTCTATGGATTAGCCGTAATCTCAGCTCTCACAGAGTGAATAGATGTGGCACCGAGCTGTTAAGTTTCCTTTCTGCAGGGTTCTGCCAATCTCTCGGCTAAAAGCTATGTTTGGAATCGTAAGTCACAGTGCGGGGGGTGATCTGCTGTTTTTGGGCCAACTTTTCCAAATCCCACCATGAGAGAAGTCTGTGACACTTGGAACTTCGTGTACAGGCGTCTGGTGGGCCACTGTGAGAACAGGGTGCTGGACCAGATTGGCCATTAATAATAATAATAATAATAATAATAATAATAATAATAATAATAATTTTTATTTATACCCTGCCCTCCCCAGCTAGAGCTGGGCTCAGGGCGGCTAACACCAGTAAAACTACAGTAAAAACATAATGGGGGGGGGGACCAATTTAAAATACAGGTTAAAATGCAATTTAAAATGCAGCCTCATTTTAAAAGTAGCCCATAGATCAAAACCATAAGGGGAGGGAAACATAAGGGTCAGACTGAGTCCAAACCAGAGGCCAGGCGGAACAGCTCTGTCTTGCAGGCCCTGCAGAAAGATGTCAAGTCCCGCAGGGCCCTAGTCTCTTGTGACAGAGCGTTCCACCACGTCGGGGCCAGTACTGAAAAGGCCCTGGCCCTAGTTGAGACCAATCTAACCACCTTGCGACCTAGGACCTCCAAAATGTTGTCATTTGTGGACCTTAAGGTCCTCCGTGGGGCATACCAGCAGGCTCTCCTTATGTTCTTAGGTTGTACCCATAAGTCTGGAATGGCAAGCAAGAGTCAAATCACAAAGCTTTGCTGAGGGTATAGCGCGATGCATTTTGGGTTATTGACTTCACTCTGCCCAGATCCCAGTCACTCCTTAGGTGCTAGTAAATTTCTGACGATGTGGCAGAATCTGAAAAGGAGGGATGATTCAAGCCCCACTAGAGCCCTCACCACTCTAGGGTCCAGTCCAGTCCAAAATAATTTCATATTTTGGCATACAGAAGCCTGAGGACCTCCTATAGAAGTTCTCAGGCACTCATCACTTTCCCAATATTACCGAGGGAAGGAGGGATCCCAGAAGGCATCTTAGGAGAGATTCAGCCTGATTGCCTGTTTGTGTGTCTGCCCAGAGGCGTAGGAAGGTCAGGTGGTACCCGGTGCGGAAAATTTCTTGTCAACCCCCCCCCCCCCGCATTGATTTTTTATTTTTGCCTGCAAAAAATGGTTTTATGTTATTTCATATTTTCTTACAAAGGAATGTGGATTCTGAGCCTCTGATAACAAGTAGGCGACTATGGACAGATACTGTGGACTATGGACAGGATGGATTGTGTTTTGGCTTGTGTTATTTTATTTATATTTATTCTTTATTTATTTAATAAAATTTATTTTTTAAAAACCTGCAAAGTGGTTTACCAAAACAAAAAAACAACAAAAAACAACACCACAGCAGTAAAATCAAGAAAAATTAACAATGCTACTTTAAAACATACAAAAGCTAAAATATTAAGATTAAAATTACCTCAACTTCCTAAGCATCTAAGTATGCTTGCCTAAAGAAGAATGTTTTTAGCAGGTGCCCAGAAAGAGTCTAGCAAAGGGACGTGCTTTGTTGAAATTTCAGCCTTCACAACATAGGAAAACAGCCAAGTAAACAGCTATTTTCATGGAGGAGGGTCAAGATATTAACTGATATGCATGAAATTTCATATGTAGCTATATAATCCCTAGTGTGGTAAGATAAGACCTTTGGAGCAGACATTTTCAAAAAGGCAGTAGGGCAGTAATTGTTCCTTGATAATTTGTCACCCCCCTCCATGATGACATCTGGGGCAAATTGCCCCCCCTTTCCTACACCCCTGTGTCTGCCTACTTAGTTACCTCCAGTCCAGGAGGTGGCACTGGCTACCAGTTTAACATTGCCTTCATCTTTTGTGTTGTCCTTGTAGAACTTTGCAGGGATGAGGATTGAGACTGTTATGTACTGAGTTGAATAGGATCCAAACTGCAGCAGTCTGATTGGTCCTAGAACAATAGGATCCAAATTGCAGCAGTCTGATTCGTCCTAGAACAATAGGATTCAGAATGCAGCAGTCTGATTGGTCCTAGAACAATGCAGCAGTATGATTGGTTGGCAGGAACCACCCAATCATGCTCCAGATATAAGTGAATCCACAACCTGATTGGCTTACAGTAGAATTCCAGAATTAGCCAATCATGTGCAGCCCATTGTGTAAATAATGCATATAAAGCAGATACTTTGAGGGGACTTGGATTCATTCCTCCTCACCACTATGAGCTGAATAAAGAGCATGAAATCACTTTGCGACTCTGAGTATATTTCAGAGACAAAACTAGACTTAGCTGCATCTGTCCATCATTGGCTGTCTGGACTTGTCATTGGCTTTGGCTCCTCCTACTGCTGGTCTCCTGGCCCTCTGCCCTACCTGTTCCAATGGGCACCAACCACCACTGAGGCTTAAGACTGAATGCTACCACAAGCCTGTATATAAACATCCAGGGGCAACAGGAAGAATGGGATCTCCATTTCAAAGGAATGGGGGTTCTTTAATCTATAATCACCATTTTAATTAATCAGGTTGCAAACATCAAGCCTTCCCCTGTTTTAGTCCCATCCTCATACCACTTTTTAGTCTTCCATGAAACTTGAGCACTAAAAATGGCAGCTTTAACATTCAAATTGGGACGCGGGTGGTGCTGTGGTCTAAACCAGTGTTCCCCAACCTTGGGCCTCCAGCTGTTTTTGGACTACAACTCCCATCATCCCTCGCTAGCAAGACCAGTGGTCAAGGATGATGGGAATTGTAGTCCAAAAACAGCTGGAGGCCCAAGGTTGGGGAACACTGGTCTAAACCACTGAGCCTCTCAGGCTTGCCAATCAGGAGGTCAGCAGTTCAAATCCCCGCAACGGGGTGATCTCCCATTACTCGGTCCCAGCTCCTGCCAGCCTAGCACCCCAAAAAGTGCAAGTAGATAAATAGGTACCGCTTCTGTGGGAAGGTAAACAATGTTTCCGTGCGCTGCTCTGGTTCGCCAGAAGCGGCTTAGTCATGACCCGGTCACATGACCAGAAGCGGCTTAGTCATGACCTGGCTACAAGACCCGGGAAAACTGTCTGCAGAGCGGACAAACGCCAGCTCCCTTGGCCTGTAAAATGAGACAAGTACCGCAACTCCAGAGTTGTTTGCGACTGGACTTAACTGTCAGGGGTTCCTTTACCTTTACCTTTTTAACCTTCAAACTGAGCTGCAATTCCTTACCATACTCCATCATCTCCAACAATCGGTGTCTGTGGGTGGATGGGACCATGTTATGCTGCCTTGAAAGATGAAAGTGCTTCAAGGCAGTCCAGAAAAGAAAAGTATTGGGTGATGTCCAACAAAGTCATACTCAAAGAGTAGAGTCCATTGATTGCAACGAGCCTGATTTAGTATGACTAAGGGTGCATTCAGATGTGGGTATTATTGCATTAGTTTTCCTGCTTATAACGCTAGCGCTTCTGTTCTGTTAACATTCATTTTGCACTGTGTTATTTATTGCCTTATGGAAATGAGGCTTGTTTAATCAATATACCACCATGTCATGCTAAAATTTATTCACATCAATGGGTGCTGTGTTACACAAGAGCGGACATCACCACCACCACTCTTTATGTATTTCTGTTGCCTCATGATTCACCCATGGAAATGACAGGAGAATTGTATGCAAATTACGTCCTGTGATTTTCTGAGTTTAACAGGGTTGCAAAAATTTTGAGGGGGAAGCAGTTAGCATGGGAATGAGCCCAAGACTTTTAGTAGATTCCATTAGAAGTGGCTTTTACATCATTTGAAAGCTCACATAAGGTAAAGGTAAAGGGACCCCTGACCATTAGGTCCAGTTGTGGCTGACTCTGGAGTTGCGGCGCTCATCTCGCTTTATTGGCCGAGGGAGCCGGTGTACAGCTTCCAGGTCATGTGGCCAGCATGACTAAGCCGCTTCTGGCGAACCAGAGCAGCGCACGGAAACGCCGTTTACCTTCCCGCTGGAGTGGTACCTATTTATCTACTTGCACTTTGACGTGCTTTCAAACTGCTAGGTTGGCAGGAGCAGGGACCGAGCAACGGGAGCTCACCCCGTCACGGCGATTCGAACCGCCAACCTTCTGATCAGCAAGTCCTAGGCTCTGTGGACCCACAGCACCACCTGCGTCCCTCACACCTGCAACCTGCGTTGCTCACATAAGATGCAACAATTATCAGGTAAGGAAAGAATGGAAAAACAGAATAAAGTGTTGTCTGAATATAACCCAACATTTTACATCACCCATTAAGGCTGCAGACCGAACCCCACTTACCTGGGAGTAAGCCCCACTGAATACAGTAGGATTTAAAGAACTCCAAACCTCAGTTTGGGTTTACAACAGAATTGCAATTTAATATGACAATGGAATGTGACACACACACACACCCATCCAAAACCCTAACCATCCCGACAATTCTTATTTTGGATTTTGAAAAAAGTTAACCAGCAGCTCTACATAAATAGATAGCGGACTTTTAAAAAAGACCTTGAGCTATGAAAAATAAGAGGAAAACGAGTGAACTGAGCATTATATTGAGAAAGCAAAAAACAAACAAACCACCAAGTGAGGACAGAGAGTGCCTGTGAGTCTATTCCAAATTAATTAACATTACACTAGTAAACAGACGCAAACAGATTCCCAAGCATGCTGTTTGGCTTCCCTCCACTCTGAGGATTCAAGTTTGACTCCTTGCTTTGTTCTAAGGGAACAAAGGAAAATGAGAACAATATGACCCTGACCCTTCCTTTACCCCCTTGCGCACAAATGGGCCCTTTTAATATTCAGACGAGCTGCGACATGAAGAGGGTCCATGAGAAGAACCACCTGCCATTTCTTTGAGGAGACAGTGCCTACATTGCTTTTGTGAAGAAAAAAGAAATAGAAAAAATTGAAAAATGCTAGAACATGGGTAGGCAACATAAGGCCCCGGGACCGGATCCGGCCCAATCGCCTTCTCAATCCGGCCCGTGGACAGTCCGGGAATCAGTGTGTTTTTACATGAGTAGAATGTGTCCTTTTATTTAAAATGCATCTCTGGGTTATTTGTGGGGCATAGGAATTTGTTCATTATTTTTTTTCAAAATACAGTCCGGCCCCCTGCTGAAAAAGTTTGCTGACCCCTGTGTTAGAAGTTTACGTCTTGAGCTGGACACTCTGTGATAGATAGCCATGCAAAAGTCCACATCCCTTATTTTCTACGTAAAACACACATACGTTGGCACCCAGGCATGCGCCTGCACACACACATGCTGAAGCCACAAGTTCATTTTTGTGAGTGCATGTTGGGAGCAACTGGTATACCGACAGGTCTGAAAGGGCAATTTGTAACTGGCTACAAGTGAGCAAGAATGCCGGATCAGGATACCTTTTATCGGTTTTTTATTATTAAAGATTTTCTTGATTTACAAAGTGTGTGCAATGTCTCTCTCTCATATTTTTTCCCCATGTAACATTTTTACAAAGCGTGTTCTCATTAAGGGAGAGCACGTGTTGCGGCTGGGGCCAGGCAAAGCACCCTTTAGTTGCCAGGCAGAATCCAAGGAAGGGGCCTGGCCAGGATTGGTGTTGGTGTTGCTGGGGCAAATTGTATGTTGCCAATTTGGGGGTGGAGATCAGAGGATATTTAAGCAAGGCCCACAGAAAGTTGCTTTCTCTTTCGCTGTGGGCATCGGATCACCCGCCCGCCCTCCCTTGTTTGGGCTTCCGCTTTGACCTTGCTATGCCTGTCATGGGGTCGTTCGCATTGATGCGGGGGCCTGGTAGGAATTTTGCCATCTGGCTGATTAGTGCGTGCCATTTGGTTTTTGCCTACTGCGTAGCAAATCGTCACAACTTGTAAGGTTGGCGGTTAGGCATTGGTTTAAATTGGTTGGTGGAGGGGTATGGATTGGCTGTGCCTGCCCCTCAGGTGATGCTGCTGCACGGGAATTCCGTTAAAGGAATTCAGGGGCTTACCATCCTTTCGTCCAAACCCCTGGAATCGGGTTTGGGCCGCGTAAGCCCCTAGGAGCATGTGGGGAGAAGCTGAGGGTCTGTGTCGCAGCTCCAGTTATCCCTGATCTTGTTCCTCCACACTGGCTTCCGCTGGAATCCGGAAGTCAGTGCTGTCCCCAAGGCAGGGGGACAGATAGTCTTAACCAATGCCTAAGCAACCACTCACAATTATGTATGATAATAAAGTTGTGGCCAAAATTATGCCAAAAACCTTAAACAAAAATTATGTGTGAAGTGTGAGTTATTTGGGGTAGGGGTGTTTTGGGGGACCTCAGCACGCAACTCAGTTTCATTTGTTGAGACATTAGGAAGAAAAGGGGGAAATTGTGACACTTCAACCAGATTATGCGCTGTAAATGGACCAGATATTTAAAGTGCACGACTTCCCCCAAAGACTCCTGGGAACTGTAGTCTGTCCAGAGTACTTGGAATTATAGTTTTGTGAGGGGGGGGGGACTACATTTCCCAGGACTCCTGGGTGGAATGGTGCCATGTGTAAGACAGGTACAAATATCTGCTGGAAATGTAAAGAAAAAGAAGCCACCTTTGGTGGACGTGTAAGGTAACAAAAGCATTCTGGGAAATGATATATAATGAATTGAAAAAAATGTTAAAAATAACTTTTATTTTAAAAAAAAAAACCCAGAGGCTTTTTTATTAGGAATTGTAGGTGCTGAAATTCCAAGGGAGCAGAAAAGACTTTTTATGTATGCGACGACAGATGCACGGAAGTTGTTAGCCCAGAGATGGAAGGAAGATAAAGTCCCTACCAGAGAAGAATGGCAGATGAAATTGATGGACTATGCCGAAATGGCAAAATTGAATGGAAAGCTCAGGAACCAGGAAGACCAAAACTTTAATAAGGAATGGGGAAAAAATATAATTTACCTTAAAGACCACTGTAAGCAGTTGAAAACATTAGCAGGACTGCAATAACACTTGTAATATAACAAGAACTATGGACATAATGGAGTTATTAAAAACTTGGATTATTGGGAAAAGATGCAGTAGAAAAGGTTTAACAATAGAACCCATGGAAGGGAAGGTGGGAAGTCGAGAGATTCGGAGGAATCTTTTAACTGTTGATATGTTGTGGTGTGATTATAATTTTGAATATGTAAAACAATATATATATATATTTCTTAAAAAAGGAATGGGGCAGTGTACTTTAAATGTGTGGTGTGTAACCAGCCCAGCTTCAAGCATCTTCTACTGCTGCAGGCTCGTTCACACAGGTGACCCACACAGGCCTCCCCCATAACACCTTGCAGTTTCTCCCTGTTATGTACTGAAGTTCTCACCCTGGGCCAGCAAGGGGATACTGTAGATAGTTTTCACTCAGGTCCACGTCAGTTATTTTAGGCGGGAAACCCTGGGTTGTTGTTGCTACAGTGTTGACAGCCGGCCGCCTATAAAAGCAGGCCGGCTGAGCTGTTTGCTGATCAGTTCTGTTCCAGCTTACAAAATAAAGAGCTGCTTTGGAGAAATCGCTGTGTCGTCTGCCATGCCTACCCACTATTCAACACTCTCCATCTTCCATCACCTGCTGCTTGGGACAGATGCCTCCGCCTGCCAGCCTTGTTTTGTTCCTATTAGATGCACCATCTTATTTTTGGTGCAACTATTTTTTTCCAAAAAATGGAAACCCATGGACCATGGTGTGGCTTCCTTGCTGTATCTTACCTAAATGGCACTGGGGCTTGGAAGGGTGGCAGTGAGGTCCATGCAGGGTGGCTGCAGGAATACCCCAGAGCAGTGCCAGATTTATGTATCAGCTAAAGAAGCTATAGCTTAGGGCCCTACTCTCTTTGGGGCTCCCAAAAAAAATTAGAGGGGAAAAACTGGATGTACATTACCAAAATATAAGATAAAAAAAAAAACAAATAAAATGGTGGCGCTGTGGTCTAAACCACTCAGCCTTGGGCTTGCCGATCAGAAGGTCGGCGGTTCGAATCCTCGTGACGGGGTGAGTTCCCATTGCTTGGTCCCAGCTCCTGCCCACCTAGCAGTTCAAAAGCACATCAAAGTGCAAGTAGATAAATAGGTAGCACTCCGGCGGGAAGGTAAACGGCATTTCCGTGCGCTGCTCTGGTTTGCCAGAAGTGGCTTAGTCATGCTGGCCACATGACCCGGAAGCTGTATGCTGGCTCCCTCGGCCAGTAAAGCGAGATGAGCGCCGCAACTCCAGAGTCGTTCGCGGTCAGGGGTCCCTTTACCTTTACATACAACAACAGTGTTTTGTTATTGTGTGGGCTCCTATGATGTAAGTAATGGGCCCCGCCTGCTAGCCTGCTCCCTAAAATATCACTGGTTTGCTCATTTCTATATATAGGGTGCCTACATTCTGCATGGACTGGTATCATGGCAACATGTGCAAATGGCTTTAGATACCTATTAGGTCCATAAATTACCATCTAGCATATATTCAACACAAAAGCAACAAAGCCACTTCCGGGCCTGCCCCAGGAGGTGGGGTTGCGGGCGTCACGCCCTCCCCACGTGAGCGGGGGCTGGTTTCAGCCCCCGCGAGAACAGGGGAATCCCGACCGGCCACGCCTCCCAGCCAGCCAATCGGCTGGCTGGGGGGGCGTGGCTTGCCCTATTTAGGGCCGGAGCGGAGGGGGCTCGCCCTCTCTTCTCCGGCTAGCCCCACGTTTTCCCACCCTCCCTCCCTTTAGTTGGGCTTTAGGTAGGTCTGACTTTGCTATGGACTTCGGTCTGTCGCCGCAAGGGGCATGGTAGGAATTTTTCCCAATTGGCGATTTACAGCCTTTTGGTTTTTCGCCTACCTCGTAGCAACTCGTCACAACTCTTCGGCATTGGCGGTAGGCATTGGTAAGAAGGGGTTAAGAGGATGTGGGGGGGGAGGAATGCCATCACCTCCCCCCAATGAACGAAGGGTGGTCCGTTAAAGGACTCTGGGGGGCATGGCCCTGTCCGAAGCCTATGGAGGTGAGGGCCAAAGGCACGCCCCAGAGCGGTGACCCGGGGGAGCTCCTAGTCGACGTGCCTCGGCGGGAGACTCCCCCGATTAGTGTTAACCCTTCCCCGTGTCTCCAGCAAATGGGCTGGAGCCGGATAGTCGTTAGGACCAATGCCTAAGCCAATGCCACTCATTCCTGAATTCAATAAAGTTGTGGCCTAATTCGCCCAATTAACCTTAATTATGGTGTCTCGTGTGTTATTTATCTTGGTGGGGGGCGGGAACTCGCCACGCAACAATTTGTTGTTGACAAAGGACAGTGGAACATATAAAGTGCCCCATTACCTTCAGTAGCTTAGGGCCTCATCAAACCTAAATCTGGCCCTGCCCCGGTGGGAGCACTGAATGGGCTTTGACAGTGTGGCTGAACAGCCCTGACCTTGCCACTCCCTCCCTGCTGCATCCCATCCCTATCCAGCCAAACCGTAGTGATGCCACAGTTCACGGGATTCTTGGGGTGGGGCGGAGGCTGGGGGGTGGCCCCACAGCTCTGCCCCAGTTAAGATGAGGAACCCCACAGCAGGAAGAGCTTTGAAATTGCCCATCAAGTTGTACCCTGGTAGTAAACTAAACAGGCACGCAACTTACCTGACCAGTCTTCTACCGATTATATTATTCATACAGTGGTACCTCCGGTTACAGACGCTTCAGATTACAGACGCTTCAGGTTACAGACTCCGCTAACCCAGAAATAGTACCTCGGGTTAAGAACTTTGCTTCAGGATGAGAACAGAAATTGCGCGGCGGCGCAGCAGCAGTGGGAGGCCCCATTAGCTAAAGTGGTACCTCAGGTTAAGAACAGTTTCAGGTTGAAAACGGACCTCCAGAACGAATTAAGTTCTTAACCTGAGGTACCATTGTATTTGAATAACAGTAATTCTTTCTTAATCTGCATCTACACCTATAAATTAGCATTGTGCAATTTATTTATTTTTGCAAATCTCTGCCCTCATTTTTGGTGATGCGTTTCCTCCTTTTAGTGATGCTTCCCTAAGTTACAGTCGTTTTAATTCCATATTTGATTCTGTATCCATGCCTCCTGATAGCACGTACAATTCCAAACATCTGCAGCGAGGGGCTTAAGTTACTGTGCAAATTTATCTACCACACAAGCCCTCCATCTAGCTGTGGGATTTAGCAAACTTGGCCCTTGAATTGGTGCTTATTTGAGGTCTTTTTAGTACACACAGCTCAAACATAGTACAGATGTTTGCCAGTGGTTATTACACTTCTCTGTTCTGTTCTTCTGGCCAGGAAACATATAACATAGCTGTTTTATTGGACTAAAATCTTGAGGTGAAACAAATGTAGGTCAAACTGCAGAGCCTCGGTGAAATTTTCTTAAAGTTCTTGCTGGGGCAAAAACATCCGTCCCACAAAAAAAGGTAGAAAACCAGAACTGGGACTTGAATAGCTTCTGGTGTATTGTTTCGTCTTTGCAATCTAAGGGAAGAAATAATTAACAAATGAATCATTCCATAATTGATTTTAGTTTCAGGGCCCACAGGGACTTGAATGTAATGTTCATTTTCCAAGGCAAGAACAACTTTTTTTCAGACAATTGAAAGCAGTTTGAAATCGCCAACACAGTATTTGATGCATGTACCTGTCTATTAGGGACGCGGGTGGCGCTGTGGGTAAAACCTCAGCGCCTAGGACTTGCCGATCGCATGGTCGGCGGTTCGAATCCCCGCGGCGGGGTGCGCTCCCGTCGTTCGATCCCAGCGCCTGCCAACCTAGCAGTTCGAAAGCACCTCTGGGTGCAAGTAGATAAGTAGGGACCGCTTACCAGCAGGAAGGTAAACGGCGTTCCGTGTGCTGCGCTGGTGCTGGCTCGCCAGAGCAGCTTCGTCACGCTGGCCACGTGATCCGGAAGTGTCTGCGGACAGCGCTGGCTCCCGGCCTCTAGAGTGAGATGAGCGCACAACCCTAGAGTCTGCCAAGACTGACCCGTACGGGCAGGGGTACCTTTACCTTTACCTGTCTATTATGGTCGCTGATCAGCAGGCTTGGCCTGCTACCCTGTTACAAAAACATGTCAAACCTGTTTGAACAGAAGAGTCAATGGGACAAAATATGTGAGTTCACAACTGGAATGAGTTCACAACCCCTTTCAAATTGTGTTCAGCTCTCTTAAAAGCTGCTGTTTGCCTACACCAGCCTTCCCTAACTTTGTGTGGGCCAGATGTTTTAGACTACAACTACCATAATCCTTGGCCCGTGTAGTTCTCCTCACAACTCTTTTGTTATGTACTGAGTTGAATAGGATCCAAAATGCAGCAGTCTGATTGGTCCTAGAACAATAGGATTCAGAATGCAGCAGTCTGATTGGTCCTAGAACAATAGGATTCAGAATGCAGTCTGATTGGTCCTAGAACAATAGGATCCAAAATGCAGCAGTCTGATTGGTCCTAGAAGCCACCCAATCCAACTCCAGGTGGAAGTGAATCCGCAACCTGATTGGCCTACAGGAGAATCCCAGAATTAGCCAATCACGTGGGGCCCATTGTGTAAATAATGTATATAAAGCAGACATTCTGGGGGAACTTCCATTGCTCCTCACCACTATGAGCTGAATAAAGAGCATGAAATCCACACTCGACTCCGAGTATATTTCATCTTCTCTCCTTTCTTGGAACATGGAAGCAAGGCAAGAGTGAGCCATTCCTTGAAGCTTTATGCCCCGGGCTGAAGACACATTGTACATTTAAAGCACTCCCCCCAAAGTATCCTGGAAACTGTAGTTTACCCCCACACAGCTGCATTTCCCAGCATCCTTAACAAAATACAGTCCACAGGATTCTTGGGGGGTGGCGGCTGCTTTAAATGTATGGCGTGTCTACAGACTGTTCTGCATATCACCGGAAGGCTAAAATTCTTCTCTGAACTGCTTAGAGGAAGTATGGGACACAGAATGCACCAAACAGAAAACACAAAGGGAAGGCACACATTGGAAACACATTGGTCAAAAAATTCAAATGCAAATTTCAGGGTTTGTTTGTCTGGCAGATGGCTTTGGCAGTACTCAACCTGCGCTATTTTCGCTCGGTATTTGGGTGTGCCTCATTCTGAATGACAATGAATGATACTTTAACAGTCCCAAAAGGCATTATTGTGTTGTTGCACGGCACCCCAATCTCCTAGCGGTCCGAGATTCCAGGGGTCTCCTTCAGAATGAGGTACAGCCAGTGCCGGATTTATGTATAAGCTAAACAAGCTATACCTTAGGGCCCCACTCTCTTGCGGCCCCCAAAAAATGTAAACGGGGAAAAACTGGATGTACATTTCCAAAATATAAGAGAAAAAAGAAATACAATAAAACCTACATACAGCAACAGTGTTTTGTGTTGTGTAGGCTCCTATGACGTAAGTAATGGGCCCTGCCTGCTAGCCTGCTCCCTAAAATATCACTGGTTTGCTCATTTCTATATATAGGGTGCCTACATTCTGCATGTGCAAATGGATTTAGATACCTCTTAGGTCCATAAATTACCATATGGCATATATTTAACACAAAAAGTGACAATTTGTTGTTGACAAAGGACAGCTAGACATATAAAGGGCCCCATTACCTTCAGTAGCTTAGGGCCTCATCAAACCTAAATCTGGCCCTACGTACAGCAGAGACTGTGGTGTCATTATGATATATGGTTTCTTTATATATACAGCCTGAGCCTATGATGGAGGGATTCACAGCATTAACACCCCAAGGGTCCCATAGTTGCAGGCTTGGATTCAAACAGAAATCAAAATCTCTCTGTCTCTCTTGGTTCCCATCTTGCTGCATTCCTTCTTTCTCACATCCCTTCACTCTCTGCCCTCAACTCTGCCTTTGTCCTTCTAACAACCCGTGAGTTGAGGGAGGGGGCTTCACCCATTTTCCATCTTGCACAGAGCCCCTTCCTTTGTTCCCATTAGTGACCTATTATCTCAACAGGAATCAGCCTGGTTATTCCAAGAATTAGAGGCCCAGGCATTCATTCTAACCCTATCCCCACCCTCAAAATTCATAACAATATATTCAAATGTTGTTTTTAGTCATTTAAGTGGCACCGATGCAATGAGATTTATGGGCCATACCATACTTCATTCTCGGGAATATTAACAGCCCCCTAGTCCAGGCATGTCCAAATTCTGTTCCGGGGGCCTGTGACAGTTTATTCCCTGGGGTAAAATCCCAAAAAAAAACCCCTCAACAACTTCAATCCTTAAAAAAAAGGTCAACAACTCAACAACTTTGGTCGGCCCTTTGGTTGGCCCTCACGGCCCTTCACTTCAAATCTGGCCCTCTCTGAAAAATGGGACTGCCCTAGTCCCATTCGTGAGTCATCTTTGCAACAGCCTGATGAGGTAGATGAGTAATTTTGCTAATTTCATAAGCAAGGAATTAAGGCCTGAAGGCAGAGATCAGACGTGTGGATAACTACACACATTTTATCAGAAATCACGCAGATCTTAACATGCATTGGCCCTCTCCCCATCTCCACGGAAAACGGGAATTAGAGCAGGGCTTCCTTTGAGCTAAGGTGGTTGTGGATTTCGCACACATTATTCCATTAGGCCTTCCTTTTTTGGTGCACAGCCAGTTTGACACTAACATCTGAACTGGAAACATGGGAGGGAAGGGAGAAAAGGAAGAAGGAGGGTACTCTGAAAAGATGATCTGTATGAGTCACACATAGGAGGCCACCCAGTAACTTTGTTTCTCTGTTAGGATTTGATCCAAAGCCATCCAACACTTTCCATTGAACCAGACTGACCCATATGCAGGCCAGACAAGGAACACATTTAACTAAAAAAGAAAAAAAAAGAGGAGTTTGCTTTAAGATTCAAAATGTATGAATGTGAGGCTCCTTTCAGCAACTTGTCTCTTGGCTGAGGTTGGTGTTGCAAGTTCTACAGAGATTAATTTGCCTTTCCCCCTTCCTTGCCTTGAATACTTACTTATTTAAAAAGGTAAAGGGACCCCTGACCATTAGGTCCAGTCGTGACCGACTCTGGGGTTGTGGCACTCATCTCGCTTTATTGGCCAAGGGAGCCGGCGTACAGCTTCTGGGTCATGCGGCCAGCATGACTAAGCCGCTTCTGGCGAACCAGAGCAGCGCACGGAAACGCTGTTTACCTTCCCGCCAGAGCGGTACCTATTTATCTACTTGCACTTTGATGTGCTTTCGAACTGCTAGGTTGGCAGGAGCAGGGACCGAGCAATGGGAGCTCACCCCGTCGTGGGGATTCAAACTGCTGACCTTCTGATCGGCAAGTCCTAAGTGCCACCCGCGTCCCAGCACCACCCGCGTCCCGTTTACTTATTTACTTGCCTGCAGATAACTCCTCTCTTCATCGCAAACCATAAAAGGCTTACATACAGTGGTGAAAAATTAAAACCAACCTTTTAACGATGAGCATCACATTAATTAATAAAGCAACAGAACATTCGACGTTGTGGCAGATTATTATAATCATTTGAAAACCCTACGCTAGTAAGATAAAACAAGCATATCAGCACATCTAAAAGACCTTGGGCAAATAGAAAGGCATTCACCTGCTGCCAAAAATATATACCTAGTTGGCATCCAGCAAACCTCTCTGGGGAGGAAATGCTGAAGGTGGGGGGCCACCACAGCAAAGGCCCTGTCTTTGGACTCCAGCAATCTGTGGTGAGACAGTGAAGAAGGAGCTCTGAAGATGATATCCGGGTTGGAGATGCTCATGCAAGAGCAAGCACATTGGTACCTTGGGTTAAGTACTTAATTTGTTCCGGAGGTCCGTACTTAACCTGAAACTGTTCTTAACCTGAAGCACCACTTTAGCTGCGCCGCTGGAGCACGATTTCTGTTCTCATCCTGAAGCAAAGTTCTTAACCTGAAGCACTATTTCTGGGTTAGCGGAGTCTGTAACCTGAAGCGTATGTAACCTGAAGCGTATGTAACCCGAGGTACCACTGTAGTGAAATAATTATTTAGCTCTAATTTAATTTTTTTTTTTTTTATTCATAACAAAATAACGCAAACATTCATTGGGGCATTCTGGTCCTAAGCCATATTGGGCTTTTAACTTTATCATTCCTAAGGATGTACAGAGCCCTAGTGCTGCACACAACCAGAGGACGTATCTTCCTGACAGTCATGCTTGGGGAATTTGAGCTCAATGTGTGCCACAGGTACTTGATGTCAGTGCTCTGAAATGCTCGGCAAAGCACAGTTGTGCTCAATCAACTCTTCCTATGGAAAATCTGCCGCAGATCCAGTAAGGCAAACGTACATTCCATGGGAAATTTAAAACATGTAAACAGGCTGACAGAAATCATCAGAGGGATGTGAGAAACTTGTAAATTAACAACAAATGCTGAGGGAAAATGGCCAGGACAAATGCAACAATGTTTTTCACAAGCATGGAGAAGTTCTCTAATCCGCTGCTTCAGAAACATATGGTGCGCTGAACATTAGATGGGTATAAACCCGAGAGATCCTTGGCAGCTGAGGATGGAAATATAAATGAATGCGCTTTGTTGTGCTGTGTCTGTCCTTCTTTAAATATTTACTTCTTGAAAATTTAGTTTTTGTTAGGATACAGTTTTCCACATTCATTATGGGATGCATTTGCAGGCTGGGGTGGCAGCTGGAAATTCTTCAGAGTGCGCCCATGGTATGCAGTCATTATCTCAAAGGTCTGACTGGAACATTTATCCCCTTCTCTGCATGTATAGATACAGCCCAGAATCCAGGCAGGTGGAAGAAAATAAATGTTCCAGTCTATAAACTTCAGACTTTAATTCTTTTTCAGACATTTATCTGTGTAAAATGAATGCATGCGGGGGCAATGACTTCATATAATTACATCAGTATAGTTGGATTTCAGCTGATCATTGAAGACTTCATCCAGATATATAAGAGGAAAGCATTGATGCAAAGGATGGTTCGTTTGAGCAGTTCCCTCTAGCCTGTTGTTGCCAGAGGAAGCTGGACCAATGGGATAAAATGCACCCACTAAATATACAGATTGTGTTTTGGCATCAGTGCCTTCACGAACAATAAATAAACTTTCGGAGGAAAAAGAGGAAGCGAGGAGAAATGTTTCTCTGTGTTTATGTGTATGCAGAAGCTGTTTTGACCCTGCCCTTAACCAAAAAGATCCAAGAATGAAGACTGGAGACAGCCAATGGGATAAATGGGCAGTTTTCGTAACTTACAGGGAGAACAAACATGATAGCAACAGGCTAACAACCTTTCAGTGTGGTCCCTAAACTGCAGGTCAACACTGGGGGAGCATGTATCTCCCACTGTCTACCTGTCCTGGGTGACTCCACCCTGACTAGTCTGGTGATGGGTTCTTGCCTGCTCATATTAAAGATGTGCTAAGGAGGCAGCTGACTGCTCCAGCCATGGACTCCATGGTTTGACAGCCTTAGATGGGCTGAGACCACGAGGGCTGAGCAGTAGTTCCTATTTGGTACGCCTCCCACTGGTCAAGTGTGAAAGGTCAGTTCGATGCACATCTCTTCATCATCATCATCATCATCATCATAATTTATTATTTATACCTCGCCCATCTGGCTGGGTTTCCCCAGCCACTCTGGGTGGCTTCCAACCAAATATTAAAAACAATACAGCATCAGACATTAAAAACTTCCCTAAACAGGGCCACCTTCAGTTGTCTTTTAAAAGTAAAATAGTTGTTTATTGCCTTGACATCTGCTGGGAGGGCGTTCCACAGGGCAGGCACCACTACCGAGAAAGCCCTCTGCCTGGTTCCCTGTAACCTCACTTCTCGCAGCGAGGGAACCCCCTGAAGACCCTCGGCACTGGACCTCAGTGTCCGGGCTGAACGATGGGGGTGGAGACGCTCCTTCAGGTATACAGGACCGAGGCCGTTTAGGGCTTTAAAGGTCAGCACCAACACTTTGAATTGTGCTCGGAAACGTACTGGGAGCCAATGAAGATCTTTCAGGACTGGTGTTATATGGTCTCGGCGGCCACTCCCAGTCACCAGTCTAGCTGCCACATTCTGGATTAATTGCAGTTTCCAAGTCAAGTGCCTGTTCACCAGTGCAACCTCACTTTAACTCCCTCCCTTCCTGCTGCCAGCTGTTCCCAATGAGTTTGTGTCAGAGAGCAGTTCAAAGCCTCAAATGACTTGGGAGGACTGGAAGGACCGCCTTCCCCACTTCTGACCCAGACTCTGTGACCAGAGGAAGAAGCCCTGCTCATCATCAGTGGTTATAGTAAGGAGGCTGGTAACATGGGACAGGAAGTTCTTGGTGGCGGCATGTCACTTGTGGAACTCGCTCCATGGCAAAATCAGGCACAAAGTTAAAGCAAATTTATTTGTCCAGAGCTTTGGAACAGGAATGGGGAACCTGTGACTCTCTAGATACTGTTGCACTCCAACTCCCATAAGACCCAACCAGCGTGGCCAATGATCAGAGATGATGGGAGTTGCAGTCCAGCCACATTTGCAGAGCCACAGGTCTCCCACCTCTGCTTTATTGCATAGGTTCATGTGAAACTGAAAGTATCAACTGCTACAATTTTATAAGGTTTTAACTGATGTTTTAAATCATGGGTAGGCAAACTAAGGCCCAGGGGCCAGATCCAGCCCAATCGGCTTCTCAATCTGGCCCATGGACGGTCCAGGAATCAGTGTGTTTTTACATGAGTAGAATGTGTCCTTTTATTTAAAATGCATCTCTGGGTTATTTGTGGTGCCTGCCTGGTGTTTTTACATGAGTAGAATGTGTCCTTTTATTTAAAATGCATCTCTGGGTTATTTGTGGGGCATAGGAATTCGTTCATTATTATTTTTCAAAATATAGTCTGGCCCCCCACAAGGTCTGAGGGACAGTGGACCGGCCCCCTGCTGAAAAAGTTTGCTGACCCGTTTTAAATGCTTAATGATTTGGTTTTTTTAATTGTTGTTGAGATCCCTTTTGAGAAGAAAAGTGAAATGTAAATGTACCAAAATAATGAAAGGCGACTCATTTTATTTAAAATGAGAATAGAAAATATCAAAATCCACTTGGGAAGGTTTAATCTTCCCGCTTTCTCCTTTCAGTTGTATCTCATTTTTAAAATAGGGGAAGACTCTGTAAGCTTTTCCTGTATTAAACTCAGGAACTATGCAGAATATAAAAGTCATCTGGCTGCTAGAAACCCAAATACTTTTTAAAAGTAACATTATTTGGGGGCAGGGGGCAGAACAGAAAGCAAGTATTCATTTTGAGGGATATTAATATTTCTGATCGTTGATTCGTCTTTACCCCAGCCAGGCTTCTCCCTTCCTAAAACATGTCTTCATTCATAATATGTATTTATGGCACTAACAAGCCAAGTGATGTACTGTGAACATTGCATCATTTGGCCTTTCAACAAATATGAGCTCATTTAAAAAGACACACTCGCAATAAAATGTTTTAATTAAGCAATGGGAAGCCTTTTCCTACAGACCGAATCTGATATTTGTCATTTCAAAGAACGACAAGATGACCTAGATACACGATGAGTCCTTGACTTCTAATGTTGAAAAGGACCACAGGTTTTATAACGCCTGGGATCCAAAGAGCTACTTTAGGGGCTTGGCATGCCCAGTGGAATTTTTGACACATTTTGTTTCCTGAGCGGTAGACCTCCCCATGCTATATGACAAACTGATCTGGACATCTCTTTTTCCAAAGTAGTTTGCCATGTGGCATTGTGGCACAGGGTGGGGGCTGCTCTTCAACAGACATAGCCCCAAAGCCTTGGGAGTAGAGACCCAGCTGAGCATTTCTCTGCATTCTGCCCTATAATTTAGCCACAGAATAAGTCTGTAGGACGTGGGTGGCGCTGTGGGTTAAACCACAGAGCCTAGGACTTGCCAATCAGAAGGTCAGTGGTTCGAATCCCCGCGACGGGGTGAGCTCCCATTGCTCGGTCTCTGCTCTTGCCAACCTAGCAGTTCAAAAGTACCCCAAAAAGTGCAAGTAAATAAATAGGTACCGCTCCGGCGGGAAGGTAAATGGCGTTTCCATGCACTGCTCTGGCTTAGTCATGCTGGCCACATGACCCGGAAGCTGTACGCCGGCTCCCTCAGCCAATAAAGCGAGATGAGCGCCGCAACCCCAGAGTCGGTCACGACTGGACCTAATGGTCAGGGGTCCCTTTACCTTTTTAAGTCTGTTCCAGCTTCTCCATGATAGCCCTTCAGATATTTGAAGGCAGCTATTACGTTTCCCTCAGAGGCATAGCTAGCTGCTCTGGCACCCGGAGCGGCGGGGGCAAGGTGAGCTGCTCACAGAGTCCATCTGGTGGACGTAAGCCCCATGCTGCCGTTTCGGGCAGTGTAGGGGCCTGAGCCACCGCGTCACTCCCATGAGAGACACCATTTTGTCACCCCCTCAAGGATGACACCCAGGGCGGACTGCACCACCCAAACCCCCCTTCCTACGCCCCTGGTTCCCCTTTCTCTTCTCTCGCCTAAATTTCTCCAGCTCCTTCCACCATTCCTCACAGTACTTCGCTTTCAGACCACTTGCCATCTTGCTAATCCGCCAGTTCACCAGTGTCGTTTTTAATATGTCATGCCTGGAACCGTGCACAGAACTCCAAATGCAGCCACCACAAAACAGAGCAGACCTATCATTTTTCATATGGAAGTGAGAGCTGGACCATAAAGAAGGCTGATTGCTGAAGAATTGATGCTTCTGAATTCTGGTGCTGGAGGAGACTCTTGAGAGTCCCATGGACTGCAAGAAGATCAAACCTCTCCATTCTGAAGGAAATCAGCCCTGAGTGCTCACTGGAAGGACAGATCATGAAGCTGAGGCTCCAATACTTTGGCCACCTCATGAGAAGAGAAGACTCCTTGGAAAAGACCCTGATGTTGGGAAAGATGGAGGGCACAAGGAGAAGGGGACGACAGAAGACAAGATGGTTGGACAGTGTTCTCGAAGCTACTAACATGAGTATGACCAAACTGCGGGAGGCAGTGGAAGACAGAAGTGCCTGGCGTGCTCTGGTCCATGGGGTCACGAAGAGTCGGACACGACTAAACGACTAAACAACAACAACATCATTTTTCATGATCTGAGCACTATGCTTCTGTAAATGCAGCCTAAGTTTGCATTACCCCTTTTAACAACCACTTTGTGCTGCTGCATCAGGCTCAGCTTTGCGATGCACAAAGACACCTTGATCCTTTTGAAGAAAAATTCAAGCGCTGTTTAATGACATGGTCTGCCATCCAAAGGAAACGCTTTCAAAAATAACATTGGGAAAGCAGGAGCCCTTTGCTGTGTCCAATTGAATTCTGGATATTAGTATTATTACAGTTCAGCACTCCTACCTATCATGATCAAAGTCTTAATTTAAAAATTTAAATCTTAGGTCTCATGATTTGCATGCATTTTGGGGACATTCTTATAATGATGCTAGTATGTACCAAAGCTTTGCATACCCTGTCGAAGCTGAGTTATGTCATTAACATCTGTATGACCAAACCCAGCAATGCTGGTTTACCATAATTATTATAATTACTTGGACTTATGAGTATGTATGTTACCAAAGGTGCTCGCATACCACCAAAGGAAGGAGAATAGCACTTTATGAACATGCCAAGCAACTGAGATCATCCCCGGAGGCCCTTTGCTGCATAGATTAGTGGGTGGTTACCAGAGAGAGTTTCCTTCTGTGGTGGCATGTGAATCGTGGAACTCCTTCCCAAGGGAAAACTCCCAGGCCAAATCTTTGTTATCCTTTAGAACCAGGCAAAACCCATTCCGTATTCTAGTTTTTATTTTTTGAGCTTTCAATTTTGCATCTTAGGAGTTAATTATCTTGTTATTGTGTTTTTTCGTTGGGTTTTCTTTTTAGCAGTTTAAATTTGACTTTTGATTTTTGACTTGATTCTGTATTTACTTGGTCCTGTATATCTGAGGGAGTGTCTCCACCCCCATCTTTCAGCCCGGACACTGAGATGCAGCGCCGAGGGCCTTCTGGCGGTTCCCTCATTGTGAGAAGTGAGGGAACAGGGAACCAGACAGAGGGCCTTCTCAGTAGTGGCACCCGCCCTGTGGAACACCCTCCCATCAGATGTGAAGGAAATAAGCAGCTATCCTATTTTTAAAAGACATCTGAAGTCAGCCCTGTTTAGGAAAGTTTTTAATATTTAATGCTGTATTGTTTTTAACACTCGATTGGGAGCTGCCCAGAGTGGCTGGGGAAACTCAGCCAGATGGGTGGAGTATAAATAATAAATTATTATATTAATTATTATATTCCTCTGGGGTTTTTTTGGTCTGCCTGCTGCTATTTATTTTGACAATTGTACAGTCATACCTTGGAAGTTGAACGGAATCTGTTCCAGAAGCCCATTCAACTTCCAAAACATTCGAAAACCAGAAGCTCCGTCAGACATTCAGCTTCCAAAAATAGTTCGCAAACTGGAACAGTCACTTCCAGGTTTGCGACATTTGGGAGCCAAAATGTTTGGGAACTAAGCTGTTCAAAAAATCGAGGTACGGCTGTATTTTTTAAATGATATTCTATCCTTTGTTCAACTGTTTTTCTTAAAAGCCAGAGCATACATTTTTATTGTAAATTGTCCTAAATGTTTGTTATAAAGGTGAGGTATAGATGCTGGAAATATAAATAAATAAACAAATCTCGACCAGAGATTATGGAATGTGTGGCCGTCCACAGCTGACCGTTGGCTGTGCTGATAGGAGCTGAAGTCCATCAGTCATTGGGGAGCTGGTGGAAGTTGTAGTTCAACAACACTTGAATGGTGAAACTTCTCCCAGCCCTGCTTTAGTACTGATTCCTGTACTCTCAAAGGCCGGGAAAGGGTCTAGGAGCATTTGGCTCTTGGACTACGGCACAACCACTGACAATTAGAGTTCCGCGTGTTAGAACAATAAAAAACCATTCCATATAGGAAAAAACAATTAAAAAGTATTTTCTATGTGAAAAGAATAATGGACCCAACAGAGATACTCACAGGGATAAAGTTTTCCATTTAAAAGCCTTGTCTTCAGCTGAGCTTGCTCTCAAGTACATGTGCAGCGGATTGTAGCTTCACAGCACAATCCTGTACATGCACATTACTCAGAAGTAAGCCCTATTGAATACAAGAGGTCTTATGCTCAGGTAAGCGAGTAGAGAACTGCAGCTTTAAAAGTACTGATTCCTGTAAGGGTTTGTGTGCATGCATAAGGAATATGATAATCATATGCACCAATAGAATAACTCTTATTATTATTGATCATCTGGTAGAAGAACAAGTGTTTTGTTTTTAGTTATCTTATAGCATGTCCATGATCAATAGGGGGGGGGTGTAGTTCCTAACTAGATGAGCCACACATATTCCTCATAAGGAGGTCAGACTGTGGGTTATTTAGTAATAGTTATTTGATAGCCACCAGGACTGGCACGTAGACGCTTGCTTACTCCTGCTCTGGAGGGTAGGACCCAAACCAATGGTTTCAAGTTACAAGGAAGGAGAGTCTGACTAAACATTAGGAAGACCTTTCTGATGGTAACAGCTGTTCAATGGTGGAACAGACTCCCTAGGAGGTTTTTAAGCAGACGTTGGATGGCCATCTGTCCTGAATGCTTTAGCTGAAATTCCTGCATTGCAGGGAGTTGGACTAGAGGGCTCTTAGGATCCCTTCCATCTCTTTAGAATTGTATTATTCTAAACCATTTGGGAGAAAAGCAATGACAAACCTAGACAGCATCTTAAAAAGTAGAGACATCACCTTGCCAACAAAGGTCCGTATAGTAAAAGCTATGGTTTTCCCAGTAGTGATGTATGGAAGTGAGAGCTGGACCATAAAGAAGGCTGATCGCCAAAGAATGGATGCTTTTGAATTCTGGTGCTGGAGGAGACTCTTGAGAGTCCCATGGACTGCAAGAAGATCAAACCTATCCATTCTTAAGGAAATCCACCCTGAGTGCTCACTGGAAGGACAGATGGTGAAGCTGAGGCTCCAATACTTTGGCCACCTCATGAGAAGGGAAGACTCCCTGGAAAAGACCCTGATGTTGGGAAAGATGGAGGGCACAAGGAGAAGGGGACGACAGAGGACGAGATGGTTGGACAGTGTTCTCGAAGCTACCAGCATGAGTTTGACCAAACTGCGGGAGGCAGCAGAAGACAGGAGTGCCTGGTGTGCTCTGGTCCATGGGGTAACGAAGAGTCGGACACGACTAAACGACTAAACAACAAACCATTTGTTCTTTGACCAATGGTAGAGCTCATCCAGATGTCATAGTCAGGATAGCACATCCCAGCTATAAACAATACAAGAAGATGAATACAAGATGCACTCACAAAACAAAAACAAAGCCCAGAGATGGTACGGTTTGAAGGTTCAAAGAATGTTCCAACAGGTGGCAAGATGAATAATCAGCTTCATCGGGACATGGAATGACAAAAACATTCACCTCATATAATACATTCATTCCACTCCATAATAAATGGCTTTGGTCTCCAGGCTGCTGTCAACTTCCATCCTTCTTCCTGGGAAACTGCTTCTGGGAAAAGGGATCTTTTCTTCCTTTCTTTCTTGAAGAAAGGTATTAAAAGGCAGCAAGAAAATAACTCCAATCTTAGCTATTATTGTGGCAGAAGTTTTATGTGAACAACTCATGCAGCATTTATAGATGCTATTGCCAAACCATCTGCATTCTGATAAGGGCAGCTTGTGAATGTCAGCCTAATTAGCCAAGTCTAATGTCTGGTTTCCTGTAGAGAGCTTTTGTAGAGTAATTACCTTCCTTGAGGTCAAACTGCTGCAATTATAGGTCTTTAACTAATCGAGATAAACAGCCTTTGAATTCGCACAGCAAGTAAGCCAGTCCCACAGAGGGGCTTCTCATCTTGACCTATAACAATATAGGATATTATGACAGGTGATTGCAATGCCTTTTATTTATGTATATTTATCACACTGATCTGAATGCCAGTTTATCCGGCTAAGTCCTTTACAATTACAAACATGCGCTAAATTCTGCATTGTGGCGATTGCTGTAGTCCTTATGATGGCACTGGGGACAGTTTAACGTTTACATTTGAGAGCGAAGAGTATACATTTTGACAGAATGATTGATTTGGATTTACTAGATGTCCTCAGTGAACCAAACTTCAGCCATCCCTGGATTCGATCCATTGAAATCAATGTGACTTAATTTTTCATGATTAACTTACGTCCTATTGATTTCAGTAGTTGTACTCTAAGCAAAACCAAGGCCCCATCTGCATTATGAATTTAAAGCATCGTGATACCGCTCTAAACAGTCACAGCTTTCCCCCAAAGGATCCTGGGAACTGTAATATGTTAAGGATAATGAGAGTTGTCAAGAGACAGCGCTATTCCCATCACAGAGCTGTAATTCCAGAGGTCAGTATGGAGAGGGAATGATTGTTAAACCACTCTGGGAATTGCACCTCTGTGAAGGTAATAAGGGCCTCCTAACAACGCTCATGGGACGCGGGTGGCGCTGTGGGTAAAAGCCTCAGCGCCTAGGGCTTGCCGATCGAAAGGTCAGCGGTTCGAATCCCCGTGGCGGGGTGCGCTCCCGTTGCTCGGTCCCAGCGCCTGCCAACCTAGCAGTTCGAAAGCACCCCCGGGTGCAAGTAGATAAATAGGGACCGCTTTCTAGCGGGAAGGTAAACGGCGTTTCCGTGTGCGGCTCTGGCTCGCCAGAGCAGCGATGTCACACTGGCCACGTGACCTGGAAGTGTCTCCGGACAGCGCTGGCCCCTGGCCTCTTAAGTGAGATGGGCGCACAACCCCAGAGTCTGTCAAGACTGGCCCGTACGGGCAGGGGTACCTTTACCTTTACCTTTTAACAACGCTCATGATCTTCTCAGCTGACTACAGTTCTCAGTATTCTTAGAGGGAAGCTGTGACTTTTTAAAGTGGTATGATAGTGTTTTAAATGTATAGTGCAAAGGGGGCCTAAGTCTGTACCCACTGCCAAGAAACTGTTGATACCTATAGCCAAATTCAACTGGCATCCTTTACCTTACCTTTACCTTTGATTCTGATGAATAAACTTCCCTAGGAAAGCATGTGACTTTCCCCAAAGAATCTTGGGAACTGTAGCACTCTTAATAAACTACATTTCCCAGGATTCTCGGGGCGGGGAGTCTTGTGCTTTAAATGTATGGTGTGCATTTCCTTTCTTTCTGATTCTACGAGCTGCTTTGGAAGGTTGTGTTTTCCATCCCATCCGGCATTCCAAAAGAGCCAACTTTCACAGCAAGAAATCAACATGCAAAGAATTGGAACATTTCTTTTTAGACTCAGAGGAGGTGTCTTAATTGCCTGGCATGATGCCTGAGCTGCAGGGATGTTAGAAGGTCAAATCCAGATGAGTGATTTGATGCAGGACCCATAAGTGCATTAAGGAGTCCGCAGCATGCCCCAAGCAAAAAATATTTTGACGAAGCACAACAGAGCAACACTCTGTGCTGCCGTTTTCTACGGATAGAGCCTGTGTTCTTTCCTTTATCAACAATCACAACATTGTACAGTCATACCTCGGGTTACGAACGCTGCAGGTTGTGAGTTTTCGGGTTGCGGACCGCAACGAACCTGGAAATACCAGAACGGGTTATTTCCGGGTTTCAGCGCTCACGCATGCGCAGAAGCACAAAATGACATAGTGCATACGCAGAAGTGCCAGATCGCGTCACGCGCGTGCGCAGACGCAGCGCTGCGGGTTGCGAACGTGCCTCCCACACAGATCACGATCGCAATCCGAGGTACGGCTGTACTAGCAGCATGGGAATAGGCTAGCCCTAAATCCTGTCCGCTGTGAACAACTTGGAAGGCATGAGCTGATGCAGAGAGACAGTTCTGTAGGACATGGTAGCACTTCATAAAGAAGTAGAGGAGAAGTTTTCCCCAAAAACAAAACAAAAACCTCACCACTCAGCCAGCTCTCTGGGTGGGCCACACTTATTGTGGTGAGCTGTAAAGTTAAAAGGAAACTAGGAGGGGAGACTTGTGACTCTCAGTGTTGCATTCAATACACATGGCTAAGGCACACACTATCAGTAATCAAGAGGACCTCCCTGAAAGGCCAAATGGGGGCGAGGTTAACCTTCTATAAATATCCCGAGACCCAGCAGTGTTTCCCATTTAGTTGTATGAGTGGCACCCTCGCTTTTGATAGCTTGCAAATGTCTTTTTTTTAGGTTTTAGTAACCACAGTCATCATGTTGCATTAAATATCAAAAGGAACGTTTGGGACTGGGGGGGGGGAGCAAACACAGTGGCCAGGTCCTCATTTATGGTTGAAATGTTTAGAGCAGATGCCAATTTGCAAGGAATGCAAATATAATGTAAATATCACTTCCTCCTCACTCCCCTGGATTCCGGCAGCCAATATTTCTCCATGGATGAAAGGTTTCTAAGCTGCTACGATATAGATATATAGTGGTACCTTGGGTTAAGTACTTAATTCGTTTCGGAAGTCCGTTCTTAACCTGAACCTGTTCTTAACCTGAAGCACCACTTTATCTAATGGGGCCTCCCGCTGCGGCCGCACAATTTCTGTCCTCATCTTGAAGCAAAGTTCTTAACCAGAGGTAATATTTCTGGGTTAGCGGAGTCTGTAACCTGAAGCGTATGTAACCTGAAGCATATGTAACCCGAGGTATCATTGTATATATATCCCCAACCCACAGTACAATAATCCCACAGCAAGTGAGTTATGAAAAACTAGAGACATCCCAATTTAGGGTGCTCTCATAAGAATCGCTCAATATCCTTTTTGTCTCTTAACGTGTTTTGATTGGGGGTGGGTGGGTTTGTAGGTTTTTAAAAAAGCAATAGGCAGCTTCCCTGCCAACGAAAACAGCAGTTTCAGGACTCAGTGCTTTTTACTGCGACCAGGGCAGTACAAGGGTTAGATCCCCTTAGATCCCCTTCTTATTTGCCATAGTCTTGATCACCTCTGCACCTATTTGTTCTTTATGTTTAAAAAAGTGAAAACGTGACGGTGGCTAAGTGTCAAATTGTACGTGACACTTAACTACCGTATTTTTCGCCCTATAGGACGCACTTTCCCCCCTCCAAAATGAAGGGGAAATGTGTATGCGTCCTATGGGGCGAATGCAGGCTTTCGCTGAAGCCTGGAGAGCGAGAAGGTTCGGTGCGCACCGACCCCTCTCGCTCTCCAGGCTTCAGGAAGCTCTGTGCAACCCTCGGGAGACCGGCTCCGAGGGTTGCGCAGAGCTGCCTGCAGTCCCGGGCTCAGCGCACTTCTCCCCATCGCCAGCCCCACAAGCTCGGGGGACAGCAGGGAGGCGGAGCGCGCCTTCCCGCTGTTCCCCGACCTGGTTCTTCCAGCCCCGCACCTGGGGGGGAAGTAAATTTTTTTCCCTTTATTTCCCCCCCAAAAAACTAGGTGCGTCCTATGGGCCAGGGTGTCCTATGGGGCGCAAAATACGGTACTTCGAAATTGCAAAAACAAACCGGTCACTGGTAGGCTGATCAGGATTAGGACCATGGTTCGCCAGAAGTGGCTTAGTCATGGTGGCCACATGACCCGGAAGCTGTACGCCGGCTCCCTCGGCCAGTAAAGTGAGATGAGCGCTGCAACCCCAGAGTTGTCTGCGACTGGACCTAATGGTCAGGGGTCCCTTTACCTTTACCTTTACGCAGAGAACATAAAAGTTCCAGCATCCTGTTCTCACAGTGGCCAACAAGATGTCCATAGGAGATGTGAAACTAGAAGATGAGCACAACAGCATACTCCCCACTTGTGATTCCCAGCATCTGATATTCAGAGGCATAATGCCTCTGACAGTGGAGGTAAAATATAGCCATAATGGCTAATAATAATAATAATTTATTATTTATACCCCGCCCATCTGGCTGGTTTTCCCCAGCCACTCTGGGGGGCTTTCAGCAAAATGTTAAAATACAATAATTCATCAAATATTAAAAGCTTCCCTAAACAGGGATGCCTTCAGATGTCTTCTAAAACTCATAGTTGTTTATTTCTTTGACATCTGATGGGAAGGTGTTCCACAGGGCGGGCACCACTACCAAGAAGGCCCTCTGCCTGGTTTCCTGTAACTTCACTTCTCGCAGGGAGGGAACTGCCAGAAAGTCCTTGGCGCTGGACCTCAGTGTCTGGGCAGAACGATGGGGGTGGAAATTCTCCATGAATTTTGCTCATCCTCCTTTGAATTCATCCAAGTTGGTGGGCAACATGGTTGAACTAGCTGCTGTGAAGAAATACTTTCTCTCGTCTGTCCTGAATCTCCTAAGATTCACAGAGGCCAGTTAAACACCTGGAAAAACCATTCTCCCAAAGCTGCTATTCGCGTTGGGACAGAAGTTTCTGCCGGCACAAGCGATGGGGGAGAAATTTGATTCTGTTCACCTTTATTGGTGAACCTACCAAAACATACATACTTTTCTGAAACAATATGAGAAGTGAAACACAACAATCCTTCAAAATTGTGCAACACCGTTTACCCTGTGTACAAAATTGCATATACTAGGGTAAAGTATGCACGAACATGTCTATATTAGTATGTTTGGCAAAATTGCATACAAACATGTATACTAGGAGAAACTTACACTAAACTTCCAAACTGGTGTGGGAATGTAGACAACTGAACATAAGACTGGGGGGGGGGGATGAGAAATGGAGAGAAATTGAAATTGACAGAATCACCCATCCCTAGTTGGCACCAATAGTGTGAAACAAGTGAATCTACAATACTGTGAAACCAAATCCATGAGTCCAATGAAACTTTATGGCTCATTTTAATCCTATAGCCACACCCAGACTGGTTTTGGAATGGAGGGTAGTTTCAAAAGTAGTTTATTAGATGGCATGCCGTTCTGCTCCTTGAAGAAAAATAAACATTAAAAGTTCCACTGGGCTTGTGCAATTCCCTGACAAAAGCCTAAGCAATTGTTTTGATCCCAGCCAATAAGTTGATCACTTCTGCAGATCAGTGTGACTTCATAATAACACAGATGCAGGAAATTAAACAATATATATGTTTTGGTTGAAAGCACTCTACCTCCTTTTCTCAATGCAGATAGTAGTAGCTGTTGGAAGCTTTGGGCTGCATCACAATTCTCATGAGATCTCTGCCTATACTGGAGGGGAGACCTCCAGGGCACAGGGCCAGATTTTATTAAGACTGCGACAAAACATGAGCAAGAAGGGAAAATCGACACCAATATCTCACCCGGAATTATTAATACCAGCACAAGACAGAAATCTGAGTTGTGATCTGAAATTAATTTTGAATAAGGCGGAGCACAAACAGAACATTAAACAGGAAACAGCTTTGCCTAAACAAAACACACAAATTTCTCGCCGATAATGCAAACTGAAAGAAACAAAACCCACACCAAATTGTTGATGAATATCCATCAGTAAAGATGGACCAAAACAATAATTAGGCATAAGAAGACAAATGCACATTCTGTAGTGAAAGAATGAATTTTATAAAGTTGATAAGAGGGCTTTCAATTTCATTTAAAAATAAGCAGAGGCCCAGAAGACCTTTCTAAAAACTCTGCAAAAGGTAATTCAGAAGCAACAGCTACCTAACTAAACACACCTGTATGGGAGTGTCAAGACGTGTTTGTAGAAAATGACATATATAAAGAAACTGACTATGACAATCAGGGCCGGATTTAGGTTTGATGAGGCCCTAAGCTCCTGAAGATAATGGGCCCCTTTTTATGTCCAGCTGTCCTTTGTCAACAACAAATTGTCGCTGTTTTGTGTGTTGAATATATGCTATATGGTAATTTATGGACCTAATAGGTATCTAAAGCCATTTGCACATAACAAAATACCGTATTTTTTGCTCTATAAGACTCATTTTTTCCCTCCTAAAAAGTAAGGGGAAATGTGTGTGCGTCTTATGGAGTGAATGCAGGCTGTGCAGCTATCCCCAGAAGCCAGAACAGCAAGAGGGATCACTGCTTTCGCTGCTTTTCCCTCTTGTTGTTCTGGCTTCTGAGATTCAGAATATATTTTTTTCTTGTTTTCCTCCTCCAAAAACTAGGTGCGTCTTGTGGTCTGGTGCGTCTTATAGAGCAAAAAATACGGTATGTATTTTATCAAAGTAATTGTTGAACTGAAATACAATTAATACCAGTTTTTTTCCTTTATTTTTTTTTTTGGGGGGGGGGCAAGAGAGTGGGGCCCTAAGCTATAGCTTGTTTAGCTTGAAAGTAAATCCGGCACTGATGACAATGGCCCAGATCACACATAGCACGGACAAGTAAGCCACAGCTCGCTCCCCGCCAGTCCTGCAACTGTGCGCTCCGCAAAACTAAGCCATGGTTTGGCTTTGCATTATGTATAAACCTGGGGTTGTGGTTTGTCTCACTCCAGGAATACCACAAGTTGAAATTAAAGTTTGCTCTTCAATAGCTGCTCATGCTTTAGAGACACACCATGAGTCTGGTTTCAAGTGTATCACCAGGGCCGCCTTAAACATATGCTTAAAGATCTGCCCGGTGTGCCCCCCTGGTTGCCCAGAGTTGTTGACCTTTTTTTAGGGGGGAACCCAAAAGGTTCTTCCTTTAAAAGAGGTCCTTCTACCCTACTGTGATTCCTTCCTTCACCCTCCAGAAGACATGTTTTGTGACCTGTGCTCTTGCCGGTGTAGCCAGGCAGCTCGGACTCCCTGCCACCAGGGCCAAAAGGAGTAGCGTCTCCCCGGATGGGGTGGGAAAGGATCGGGGAGGCGCACGGCTGTCAGGTGAAGGGATCCGCCTGGAAAGCGATGTTGGGGGCTCCTATGATGCGTGTCTGCCCGCGATGCCCTTCCTGTGGCGTAACTCTGTGAGATTGGCTCCTGAGGAGCAACGCGAGTCCCGAGGAAACCCAGAACAGCTGGACATGAGATGGCCACATCCCTTTCACATGCTAAAGGACCCCTCGTGGGGCGGGCTGCAGCAGTGGCAGAGACACCATGAGAGATTCGTATTGGGGCCACGACCGGAGGGAGGGAAGGCGGGAGGCCAACCCACCTTCAGGCGGGACTCGTGGGGGCGTGCCCCTCCCTCTTTCCTCCCTCCCTGGGGAGCACTTAAATCTGTTGCTCTCTCCCCTTGGCCAAGGTGGCCTCCGCCTGCAGGTCTTTTTCCCGCACAGCGGAGGGAGCCGAGCAGTGCCTTTCTTTCCCCACTGGAGGTGACATGGAGGGACGGCAGCTGCACTGGCTCAATCCGTGCTGTATGTTTGCCTGCTTGCTTTCTCAGAGGTGGAGGGGCACGCCAGAGCCTTGGCGAGTTGCACGCAACGCCCCTTACGAGACACCACCGCATGGGCTCTGAGCAGCTGCGGGTTCGAGTCCCACGCAGCCGGGCTCCACTACTCCACAAGGAGCTCTTCCCCAGACTCCTCAACCTGGCCCCAGACTCTCAGCCTGGCGCCCTCCAGAACTGGGTGCCCGGGTGCCATGCACCCCTCGCACCCCCTGGTTAAGACGGCCCTGTGTGTTGTTGTTTAGTCGTTTAAGTCGTGTCCGACTCTTCATGACCCCATGGACCAGAGCACACCAGGCACTCCTGTCTTCCACTGCCTCCCGCAGTTTGGTCAAACTCATGCTTGTAGCTTCGAGAACACTGCCCAACCATCTCGTCCTCTGTCGTCCCCTTCTCCTTGTGCCCTCCATCTTTCCCAGCATCAGGGTCTTTTCCAGGGAGTCTTCTCTTCTCATGAGGTGGCCAAAGTCTTGGAGCCTCAGCTTCACGATCTTACGGCCCTGTGTATCACCAAGTAAAACCATGGTTTAGCATGGTGACAGCAAGACCAGGTGAGGAACAGTGGAGCACTGCAGCCACAATCTTTGCTCTGGAAACCTGTTCATTCATACTAAGCCATTATTCGGCTTAGCATTATGTAGGAACCGGGTCATTTTTGCGTTCCGTTCTGCATGAGATAATCTGGGTGCAAGTTCATTATGGAAGGCTTCTCTTTGGACGACAGAGGCAGTTTTCGTTATAATGTGAAATTCTGGGGGTTTTGACACAGAAAATGCAATGCGCACCATCTCATTAGCCATTCAAGGAAAACACAGACAAGCCCCACAGCTGCCCGCCTGGGGTTTAAGCTTCAACCAACAACGTTGGCGGGCCTGTCAGAGCCATTATGAAAAAGTCCTATCCGGAGGCACTGCATGTGGGGATGTTACCAATTGGAAATCAGGCTGTCTTTGTAGTACAAAATGTTTTCGTCAATTAAAAGTGTGCTCTGGGATATGGAAAAAAAACTTGCTAGGTGCTGATAGATGAGGTTACGTCATTCTCTCTCTATTTACCCCCCGAGAAATAAATTCCTCAATATAAAAATATAAATTGTCTCTCCTCAGAGAGGGTACATTTTTCTCCCAATGGTAAAGCGGTCTGTAAGCTTTTCAGTCCCAGAACGCATCTTCAAACCCAATCTGCTATATGAGATCCGCTTTTATTTTGTAACTGTGTATATTCTTTTTCTGCTTCTCCCTTTCATGCTTTTTCCTTAACCCACCCCCAACACAATCTTTCTGCAATCTTTCTCTTTCCTTTTGTTTTAATTTTTTTTTTTTTTTTTTGGCACACTCACGCCTAAATCAAACTCAATAAAATAATGGTTGTGTCCTTGGTACAACCCACCTTAGGTTGGCACGCAATCTAATTTTTGGACCCAAACCACTAGTTGAAAAATCAGTGTATCAGAGGAGCCAGGCAACAGTGCTATAGAGCCAAGACACTAGAAGAGCCATCAGATATCAACTCCCAAGCTAATACTTAGCACCTTTCTGTCGGACTACAACTCCCATCAGCCACAGACAACACAGACATTGGCAAAGGCTGCCTAATAAGCATCTAGCCTAAGAGTACTTACACAATAACAAATCATTATATCAGCAGGGAAGTAATATATTGCGCAAATTGATTTTTCTAAATTTTTTTAAAAAAACGTTTCCAATTGCTCCCCAAATGTAAGTAAGTTATTAGGTGTTACAGTAGCAAACTCTGGTTTATATGCTACTTTGAAGAATGCAAACATTAACTCACATGAAATCAAAGTGTTGGCCAATAAGAACTCTGGATGCCTTGCTCTTTTTTCAGCTGTAACAGTCTTGTCATGCTGTTTTACAAGGCAGTAATCCGGCCACCAAACAGAGGGACTCTCAAAGCAAAGCCTTCAAACTTTATCCCAGCAAAGGTGGGCAGGGGGGTCAAGTTATAACCTTGTAAAACAGCACGACTGAGCTGGGACAACCTTTACGTCAACTGCCTAAAAACTATTTTTTTAAAAAGAAAAGAAGAAGAAGGAAATCATAGTAACTTACACAGAGGAAGAGTTGAGAGAAAAGCATTACAGGAATTCCCCATTATAACAGCAGCAAGCGATTAAATAGTCTAAGAGCCATTCCCTTGCTTTAATCAATATCACTGGATGTGAACCAAAAAATCAAATTATACTTGCTGGGGCTTCATAACTTGAACAAGACATTTCTTTCTTTCTTTCTTTCTTTCTTTCTTTCTTTCTTTCTTTCTTTCTTTCTTTCTTTCTTTCTTTCTTTCCTTCCTTCCTTCCTTCCTTCCTTCCTTCCTTCCTTCCTTCCTTTTACAGTGGCAACTTCGTAGTAGTCGTAGTAGTAGTAGTAACAACAACAACAACAACAACATTACTTATACCCTGCCCATCTGGCCAGGACTCCCCAGCCACTCTGGGCAGCTTCCAACAGGATATTAAAAACATGATGAAACATCAAACATTAAAACCTTCCCTAAACAGGGCTGCCTTCAGATGTCTTCTAAAAGTCAGAAAGTTGTTTATTTCCTCAACATCTGATGAGATGTTCTGTTCCACAGGGTGGGTGCCACTACAGAGAAGGCCCTCTGCCTGGTCTCCTGTAACTTGTCTTCTCGCAGTGAGGGAACCACCAGAAGGCCCTCGGCACTGGACCTCAGTGTCCGGGCTGAATGATGGGGTTGGAGGTTCTCCTTCAGGTATACCGGGCTAAGGCCGTTATGCTAAATATTCCCATAACACTACCCACTGGATTAATTTAACTGTCTAGAGCTAATTATTGTACTCTACAGCACCATCTCTTAACAGAAAAATTCTCATCATTTTCCCCAGATGGCACGATTTCAATGTATGCTGTAACCAGAGGTTTAGCTATCAGATCTTTATGAGGCCTATGTTTCTTACCTCTGTGAAAATAGAGAGCAGCGCTAAAACTGGGTTTCACCCTATAATGTAACTACTGGTGACAAAAAAACACTTCCTCAAAGGACTCGGCTAGATTGGTAAAGAATAAGTGTTTTATACGTGTTCTAAATGCATTATAACACTGTGACACCAGGGAGCGCTGTAGAGTACCGTTTTTGCCAATGCAATTTCTCATGCAAAATTTACAATGCGTTTAACTGTAACGCTTCTCTGATGTGTCTAGACCCAGCCGAAGTCTTGAGCTCCCACCATAAATGAAACAATGACCCTCTTTTTTGACAACTTCTGAAGCATGGGGAAACATTTCCATTTGACCGATGCACTTGGATACGTGATACTTTATAAAGCAGGCAACTACATCACTGTTTTTTCATGCTGGTCATTGACCATAACAACAGAGATTTGATTAGATTTCATTCACTGCTTTTCCTTTATTTAATTACATACATTGGTGGGGGTGCTTATTGCTATTGGAAGAGTAGCACACGGGGAAAGAAGGTTAAGTGCTCCACAGCTGCAAGTCTGCCCCACAAAATTTCTGGAACCTTTTTACAAGGTTTATAAAAACAATAAAATTAAATTCTCTGACCCACAAGGAAGGAAGGAAATGATAGGGCTGAGGAATCATTTGCAACCTCTGCTGTGAGCTTTCAGTAATAATATTTGCACCCTAACTATGGTTCATATTTTTCAGGTAGCCTTTGTCCTATACCTTACAGGCATGGCCAAACTTGGCCTTCCAGATGTCTTGGGACTACAATTCCCATCATCCCTGACCACTGGTCCTGTTAGCTAGGGATGGTGGGAGTTGTAGTCTCAAAACATCTGGAGGGCCAAGTTTGGCCAGGCCTGCTAGGACTAAGCAAAACATGTGGTTTAGCATCACATAGCCATACATGTATCTTTAAAAAGCAACACACTGTAAATACCAGTCAGTGGGTGACCCAGTCAGGATTGGGGCCACAGTATGCTTGGAGGGGTGTGGGTGCCAGTTTTGGGGACATTCATGTTGGGTCATAGGGTAGGAGAAAGGGTTAAATTCCCCCTTTCCACCCACCATGATCCTGGTCCTGATCATAGGCTTGCCATATGTCAGGAAAATTCCTGACATGTCTTGGTTTTCGGATGTAAAAATGTCATCATGGGAGAATTTTCCCGAATCGACCAAATGTCAGGGGAAACCCGAATGTATGGCAGAAACAGGTCAAAAAGCTAAAAATCAGTATTTTGGGGTTAGGTTCCCCCCTCAAAAAAGTTCAACTTCCCCAAAAAACAAGGTCTTCCTAAAAAAAAAAGCTCAAGAACTCTGTGGGTGTCAGGAATTTTTACTTTTTGAAATATGGCAACCCTACCTGATCAGAACCCTCAGTGTCTAATCTTTATAAAGAAGAAGGAGAAGAAGTTGTGTGTAGTCTGGCTCTTACAGGACCAGATATGTCTGAGTACAAATCCTGATATTAGTTTTAGTTAGATGTATACTGCTGTATAGGGGTGCGGGTGGCGCTGTGGTCTAAACCACAGAGCCTCTTGGGCTTGCTGATCAGAAGGTTGGCGGTTCGAATCCCTGTGACGGGGTGAGCTCCTGTTGCTTGGTCCCAGCTCCTGCCAACCTAGCAGTTCGAAAGCACATCAAGTGCAAGTAGATAAACAGGTACCGCTCCGGCAGGAAGGTAAACGGCGTTTCCATGCACTGCTCTGGTTCGCCAGAAGTGGCTTAGTCATGCTGGCCACATGACCCGGAAGCTGTTTGTGGACAAACGCTGTCTCCCTCGACCTATAGAGCGAGATGAGCACCGCAACCCTGGAGTGGTTCGCGACTGGACCTAACAGTCACGGGTCCCTTTACCTTTACCTGATCGGAACCCTCAGTGTCTAATCTTTATAAGGGAGATGGAGAGGTTGTTGTGTGTGGTCTGGCTTTTATAGGACCAGATATGTCTGAGTACAAATCCCGACATTAGTTTTAGTTAGATGTTGGCGGTTTGAATCCCCACGACGGGGTGAGCTCCCATTGCTCGGTCCCTGCTCCAGCCAACCTAGCAGTTCAAAAGCACGTCAAAGTGCAAGTAGATAAATAGATACTGCTCCGGCGGGAAGGTAAATGGCATTTCTGTGCACTGCTCTGGTTCGCCAGAAGCGGCTTAGTCATGTTGGCCACATGACCCGGAAGCTGTATGCCGGCTCCCTCAGCCTATAGAGCGAGATGAGCGCCGCAACCCCAGAGTCGGTCACGACTGGACCTAATGGTCAGGGGTCCCTTTACCTTTTTACACTGCTGTATCACCCATGCATGAACTATGTGCAACCTGCTGTGGATTTGTTGTCCATCAAGTGTGCGTTGAGAGACAGCAACAACACACAACTGGCACTAGAGAACTGAAATTGCTGTCCTGTTGTGAATCAGCGTTTGTACCACAGGATCCTGAGCTACTCCAGGCCTGGTTTGGTTGCCTCAACCATTTTTCCAGAATCCTGCCATATCAGTCCTGCAGTTTTGGACTGTACAGCCACAGCCCAGTATGAAAACTCTTTTTTCTTTCAGCCTGCAATACCAATAAACAAGGACCAGCTCTGCATTCCCCTCCCCAGGAGTACAAACTAGCACAATCCATTCTTTATCCCTTTAAATCATAAAAGCTTAGATTTTGAGGGAAACAACTCTAATTGATGACAGATACATCACTGACTTGTGGATTCCACATTTATCTCACCGTAATAATTTTCCACTGTGTTGAGTAATGAGAAACAAATTGCCAGCAGCATGGCACCAAAGCGGACGGGAAGGGCAGATTCAACAGACTGTCTAATTGCAGTAAATATTTAGGGAAGGAAATCTCCTTACGTTTCAATCTAAGTTCAACTTGTTTGTTGCATCCAAGCAAATTGAATTTCCAAATACAATTACCAGCATGCGTACATGAAATCTTGTAAAGGATTCATTAGGAAAGGAAACTGGCAGCCTTCACAATAAAATAAACAATGAGGAAAGCCCATCGCCCTGCAACAATTTGATTGCATCCCCGGAAAGAACAAGTCAAGAGGCAAAGTTGCTGATAATTCTACATAGAAGTAGAAATTCCTGGGGCTGTTTCAAACCAAGGGTCACTAGTGGTTCCATGGTTCCATGGAAGAAGAAAGACCAACCTGGCCACGTCTACCGGTCAGTGAAGCTGAAGCTGCTCCTAAGCTTGCTTTCCTCTACCCTCCCCATTCCTTTTTCCTTTCATGTGTATTACAAAAGTGAGCCTTCAGGCAGAGACTGACTTATCTACTTGTACCAGCGCTTAGAATATGTTTAGATGATTTAGAAGTACCACGCATTAAAAAATAATGCGTATGTCCTACTCAGCAAGTACTTCTGTATATAGTGGCCAGTGTATAGATTGCCATACGTTTCACTGATCCAGTACAAATGTAGCATTTCTTATTTCCTAACCAAGGCTTGTACACTCTTTCCCTTCTTTCTCATCTCCCATATATATGGTTTATTTTAACCATGGTGAAAGAGTACGTCTGAACCAGAGTTAACTATGGTTAATGTTCCCTCATAATAGGGATGCAGGTGGCGCTGTGGTCTAAACCACTGAGTCTCTTGGGCTTGCTGATCAGGTCGGCGGTTTGAATCCCCACGACGGGCGGAGCTCCTGTTGCTCGGTCCCTGCTCCTGCCAACCTAGCAGTTTGAAAGCACGCCAAAAAAAAGTGCAAGTAGATAAATAGGTACCGCTCCGGTGGGAAGGTAAATGGCGTTTCTGTGAACTGCTCTGGTTCGCCAGAAGCGGCTTAGTCATGCTGGCCACATGACCCGGAAAAACTGTCTGAAGACAAGCACTGGCTCCCTCGGCCTGTAAAGCGAGATGAGCACCACAACCCCAGAGTCGTTCGCGACTGGACTTAACTGTCAGGGGTCCCTTTACCTTTTAATGTTCCCTCATAACTATGGTTTGCAAACACATTTCAAACCCCAGGGAAATGCTGGTCAGTAACCAGCGCAGATGTGACACTGTACTGTGGTTAATACAAAACAAGGAAGGAAGGAGAATTAGGTGCAACCAGAAAGCAAGTGTGCAAGCCCATGACATGCTCCCCATGTCCTAATCACGTTAGGAGACTGTGAACAGTTTGTATGCATTGGGCCACTGTATAAATGTGCATGCAGTGAAATAAATGCATGTGTGATCATTAGAGTCCCTCTCCCCTGCCCCTAGTTCTGCTTACATGGAAGTGCTTTCAATGCACCATGTTTGAAGCTCCCCATGTATACTGTCCAGAAAAAGGTTTTCGTTTTGCTTTTTCAAGAAAGAAAAGAAAAAAAGATTGAGTTGAGAATGGGATTTCATTCAAGGCCTCAGAGTAATTATACATTTTACATATCTTTCAACGCAATGCTTTACAAAGCCTGGGAATGCTCTTGCAGACTTGTAACAATATTTCCACACTGCACATTTACTGCAGTTACTCATTAAGTCAAATTGTTAGCACATGAAGTCATTGTAGTGGGGGGGGAGGGGGGGAGAGAGAGATGTAAGGCACAACATTTGCTGGATGCAAAGATGAGCCTAAAAAAAAAACCCATAATTGTGCTTTGCTTCACAGTCAAAGCAAAATTCCATTGACCATACAGATTGCGATTAGTATGAAAATGACTTTTGCATTAGATTTCAAACCAACTTTTTGTTTTCAGCTTCTTGTCAAATCACTGGTAGATAGCAGAGTTTCAGATCTGTTCAAGTAGAAATTAAATAATAACCCATTAGTCACTTTATATATATATAAAAGACAAAATAAAGATTATCAGAACTGCAAGCTTTACTGGGTAGAATAATCAACTAAAGTTTCAGTTGATTAATTGGTGGGGGTCAATTTTAATAAGGGGGGATCATTTTTAATCAGTAAAGATGTTAAATATGGGCAGGCTATTTTGGTTCTAGCATGTTACTGAAGTATGTAATAAAAATAAAATGTTTTACATATTCTTCTTTTCTGACAATGCATGACAGCTTCTTACACAGGGGTGTTGCTTAGGTCACAATTTGGGGGCTAGAAAAATTGCTTTATTATAAATGCATACATGCTGTTTTTTTCAGTAATGTATGCGCTTTGAAGATGATTGAATCTGCCTTCTCCCTCCGCCACAGACACCCCACCCCCAAGATCCTTTGGCTGTAACATGAAAAGTGATTGATACAGCAAACCAGAAAAGTGATACTGAAATAATGATACGTATTTTGGCTATGTGGTCCAAGAAAGACGCCTGGAGAAAGACAATATTACTATTTGCAGCTGTAGCAGGGTGAATAATGATAATTTCCAAAAGGGGAATCCTGACCCGTAGGCATGAAGAGTCCACCTGCCTTATTCCATGCTACAGGCTCAACTGCACATTATGTTCACAGGCAAGTTTGCACTTGTTTCTTGTTTTCTTTCTTTTTCTTTAAATGAGAGCTGGGGAAGAGGGCAGAGAGCTAGGTCTGGGCCACAAAAGAGGCAGATATGGTTTTAACCCTTTCTACTCACACCAAAGGGATGTGGGTGGCGCTGTGGGTTAAACCACAGAGCCTAGGACTTGCCGATCAGAAGGTTGGCGGTTCAAATCCCCACGACGGGGTGAGCTCCCATTGCTCGGTCCCTGCTCCTGCCCACCTAGCAGTTCGAAAGCACGTCAAACTCCAAGTAGATAAATAGGTACCACTCTGGCGGGAAGGTAAACGGCGTTTCCGTGTGCTGCTCTGGTTTCGCCAGAAGCGGCTTAGTTATGCTGGCCACATGACCCGGAAACTGTATGCCGGCTCCCTCGGCCAATAAAGCGAGTTGAGCGCCGCAACCCCAGAGTCGGCCACGACTGGACCTAATGGTCAGGGGTCCATTTACCTTTACCTTTACTCACACCATTGTGGTGGTCAATTCTGTCCCCCACCAAAAACAGGCTACTGTTTGTGCTACAGAGCAAAGCCACTGCAGTCGTACCTTAGAAGTCAAACGGAATCCATTCCGGAAGTCCGCTCAACTTCCAAAATGTTCGGAAACCAAAGTGCGGCTTCTGATTGGCTGCAGGAAGCTCCTGCAGCCAATCGGAAGCCGCGGAAGCCCCATCGGACATTCGGCTTCCAAAAATAGTTCGCAAACCAGAACAGTCACTTCTGGGTTTTGCGGCATTCGGGAGCCAAAACATTTGAGAACTAAGCTGTTCAAAAGCCAAGGTACGGCTGTATTGGTGCCAATAATGTAAAGCAATATGACTAAATGCAGGATAAAGTGGGGTCTCATCCATTATTGTCTATCCTGAACCATCAGGAACTCACGTCTCTGTTGACTCTTTGGAACCTTAATTTGTACAGAGACATAATTCTCCTTTACTCTCATTTTTCGGGAGTGGTTGCCTTTGTGTTCCAGTCTTGATATATGTGAAGCAGAGATGGGAAAATCTGTCAATTTCAGCTTCTCTCATTTCATCATTTTTCCTGTACCAAGTCCAATTCTCCACATTTTCATTTCATGCATTTTTTTTAAATGTCCTCGTGAAAATTCACCAGCATTTTAGTGTGAATTTCTACTGATGTACACATTTTGTAGGTAATGTTGCCAAAAATATTTTTGCAAAACAATTTCTGCTACTATAATGCATTTCTATATGCAATTATCATTAATCAATGCATTTTATGTATGCTTTACCCAAACGCATGCATTATTGTACTGGGCTTAGTCGGCTGGAGAAAAGAATTGCAAAATTCAAAGAAGTGAAAATTTCTCTCTTTTTTTTTCTTGGCTTAAAAAAAAATTATACAGACAGCAAAACAAAGAAGCCTAAATTAACATTGCCTTCTACCGATAAGAAATAATAATAACTATTACAATAATGAAAATACTAAAAGTACCTTTACTTCCCTTTTTAAGCCTATTCTGGTTACAATATATTACTATTCTATAAGAATCTATTTTATCCTTTGCTGTCCCATATATTATTTTATTTCCCAAATTCAACCTAACCCTCCCCTCCTCCCCACTGCTTCCCTTCACCTGTGTGAGATCTTCCCATCATAATATTTTTTTCCTAGTTACTTTGATAGAATAGAGTAACATGAAAACTGTTAAATTATAATTACTTCTTTTGTCCTTACACGCTTAACAATTGCCTATTAAGAGTTCTGCTTTAACACCATATTTCTTCCTGTATTCCCCTACGCATTCCCATTTTGTGTAGAATTTTTGATTGGCGCAGCCCCTGATTGCTGCAGTCATTTTTGCCATCTCGGCAAACTCACAAATCTTCACTTGCCATTCTGTCGTTTGTGGTACTTTTTCTGTTTTCCAATATTTTGCCATAAGTATTCTTGCGGCTGCGGTTATATACAAAAATATCTACCTTTTGTCCTTGGGTATGTTGTTTGTCAATAAATCCATACTCATTGACTCTGTGTTTTTTTTTAAATAGAGCAAGTTTCAAAGGATGACTGCCTTTATGTTCATGTATTGTTTTGGGAAGGGCCGCGGGTGGCGCTGTGGGTTAAACCACAGAGCCTAGGACTTGCCGATCAGAAGGTCGGCGGTTCGAATCCCCGCGATGGGGTGAGCTCCCATTGTTCGGTCCCAGCTCCTGCCAACCTAGCAGTTCGAAAACACGTCAAAGTGCAAGTAGATAAATAGGTACCGCTCCAGCGGGAAGGTAAACAGCGTTTCTGTGCGCTACTCTGGTTCGCCAGAAGCGGCTTAGTCATGCTGGCCCACATGACCCGGAAGCTGTATGCCAGCTCCCTCGGCCAATAAAGCGAGATGAGCGCCGCAACCCCAGAGTCGGCCACGACTGGACCTAATGGTCAGGGGTCCCTTTACCTATACCTTATTGTTTTGGGAAGTTGGCATTTTATGTAAAGTCACCGTCAAAGGTGACCTGAAACAAATTTCTCCTTCATCCCTAATGGAAAGACATCTGCCCACATGGTTCAGATTCCTAGCATGTCTATAAAAGCCTTTGGAGTGTGGTTGCTGCTGCCCTCATTGTTATTCCCATGCTATCTGGGCTACCTGTAAGAACCTGCCCAAGCAGTTAAGCTTCCTGGCTTCTGCACAAACCTCACAAGAGGCGCCTTGGGAGGTCCTCCGTTTGCGTGGTTTGTAAGCGTGCCTGGAAGGGCGAGGTGAACCGTACAGGCAAGAATCCTCTCACCTGTGTGGACTGCATGTAGCGGCAATTGCACAAGCATCCCGAAATCTCTTGTCAAAGAAAAAAGGGGGGGAGAAATAAAGAAGGGGAATATACAGTGGGGCTGGGCAAGCTTTCTTCCTGTCAAATGCTGCATTCCTTTGGGGGCAACCTGTGGAGAGCTTCATGTGGAGCTGAAGCCAGGAGTGGGCAGGGCCAGAGCCAAAAGTAGGGTGGCTAGTTAGACACTGCTAGAAAATAACATCAGCAGCAAGAAATTCAAAGAACATTTAACTAAATATTGTAATATAAGATAAATAGGAAATTCTTGGAAGTAACAAATAGGCCTAGGGGGTAGAATAAGGATAAGGTAAAGGTAAAGGTACCCCTGCCCGTACGGGCCAGTCTTGACAGACTCTGGGGTTGTGCGCCCATCTCACTCAAGAGGCCGGGGGCCAGCGCTGTCCGGAGACACTTCCGGGTCACGTGGCCAGTGTGACAAAGCTGCATCTGGCGAGCCAGCGCAGCACACGGAATGCCGTTTACCTTCCCGCTAGTAAGCGGTCCCTATTTATCTACTTGCAGGCAGAACAGCAGAGCTGTTTCCTCTGTCCCTGTGCGAACCCCAGAGCAAGAAACAGAAAGCAAGCAGACAACTGGCACCTTGAGATATTTGATATGGCATCGGAGAAAGACGTTTTCTGGTTTAAATCCAGAAGGGGAACAGATCCTCTTGCTTTTGCTGATCTTCACTTAAAATCCTGACTGCCAAAGACAGAGTTGGTTTTAATTTCAAAATCAATACGAGGATTTCGGTTTTCCTGACTTCATCTGCTGCTCCTTGTCATTGACACATGGACATTTTGTTCCCTATTTGCTCTTCCAAGGGCTCTTCAGTGGAAGCCATGGCTGTCTGAAGTGGGACAACACTACTTTAAAGGGAGAATGAAGTTGAGGCCCCATTTTCTGCTCCCTTCTCCATTCCCTCCCTCTGGCTTTTTCCAGCTCCAGCTCCCTTCCATTCCACCTTTCCTACGGCCCACACCCTCTCTAGCAAAACATGTCACTTGATTAGTAAAAATGTTCGTTTTCGCTCTCCCCCGCCCTCCTGAAAATCACACTCTTTTACCCATTTCAAAATGAATTGCATCGAAGTGCTGAGTGGAATCCTGGGCTACCATCGAACAGAGCAGACTTGCTGCATCCAGAACAAATTGTTTTGTTTTTAGCAGCATTGCTTCAAGGCAAGCTGTGCATCTTTTTATCCCTGTTAATTTATAAGCACTGTGGATTGTAAACTGTCATTCCACAAGCAAATGCCTCCTCCCAGTTTTACCAGCGGCTGAAATATATTTGGGAGTTTCAGCAGCACATATAAGCAGAGCGAGTCACGCAAATGGGTTTAACTGATAGCAGTTTATCCACACTTTTGCCAAAACAAACTACAATGGTGAGAGTGGTTTCCTGTAATTCTATGGTATTTTAGCAACACACTATAGAGCTGACCTAGGGACGTGGGTGGCGCTGTGGGTTAAACCACAGAGCCTAGGACTTGCCGATCAGAAGGTCAGCGGTTCGAATCCCTGTGATGGGGTGAGCTCCCGTTGCTTGGTCCCTGCTCCTGCCAACCTAGCAGTTCGAAAGCACATCAAAGTCCAAGTAGATAAATAGGTACCACTCCGGCGGGAAGGTAAACGGCGCTTCCGTGCACTGCTCTGGTTCACCAGAAATGGCTTAGTCATGCTGGCCACATGACCCGGAAGCTGTACGCCGGCTCCCTCGGCCAATAAAGCGCGATGAGCGCTGCAACCCCAGAGTCGTCCGCGACTGGACCTAATGGTCAGGGGTCCCTTTACCTTTACCTTATAGAGCTGACCTAGTATCATTTCAGTGCCATATGGGTGAGTTTAGTGTTGACTTTGCATGATTGTAATTCCAACTAGGTGCCACACAAACGCAGCTTGCTGTGGTAATGCATCTAGGTAATGCATCTAGGAAAACGAGTGAGCACCAATATGGCTCCTGGCTACACTTTTCAGACTGTTTTTCATTCTTTTTCTCAGCATGAGCACTTGAAGCTTTTGCCTGAGCTTGAAAGCAAACGTAAAACCTCTATAGCAGGCCAGGGGAGAAACAGGGCAGAATGAATGCTAGATGCAGGCAGCTAAAGGTATTCAAAAACAACGACTCACCCCCTGTGTCCTGAAGTGGTACAGTCCATTTGCTCACAACTTTTCAGCCATCTGATTTTGCGAGAAGTACAGATTAAGCCATCTGTGCACAAGAGGGAGGTATCATAGGGTAGCAGGCAGATGCAAAAGCCAAGCGAGGCTCCTGTTTAAATTTTTATCTTCTGCAGAACTCTTAAAGGTGCAGGAAGTCCTGCTTTTTTTGCACCTGGACACCCTAAGGTATCAGCAGTGATGGGGGAACCTCAAAATTTCCAAAAATACAAAAAAGAGCCTGAGTGGGGGATTAAAAAACAGCCCAATGAGGACTGAGCATGCTCAATGGACATGGAATACAGACTGACCATAGACTGTACCAAGTAGTTTGTCAGTGAAGGGATGCTTCTAGGTGCTCAGAAACTACCGTACTTAGTATGTTGTGTTTCATGGCTGAGAACTGCACTTTGACATGGACCTCTGACTGCAGGGGAAAGGAGGGCCAAGGCATTTTCAGAGTTAACATGTGCCCTTCTTGTCAGGATTGGCCCTACCATTATATATGGTCCAGTATACCTGAAGGAGCATCTCCATGCCCATCGCTCAGCCCGGACACTGAGGTTCAGCCCCGAGGGCCTTCTGGCAGTTCCCTCACTGTGAGAAGCCAAGTTACAGGGAACCAGGCAGAGGGCCTTCTCGGTAGTGGCACCCGCCCTGTGGAACGCCCTCCCACCAGATGTCAAAGAGAAGAACAACTACCAGACTTTTAGAAGACATCTGAAGGCACCCCTGTTTTGGAAAGTTTTTAATGTTTAATAGGTTATTGTATTTTAGTGTTTTGTTGGAAGCCGCCCAGAGTGGCTGGGGAAACCCAGCCAGATGGGCGGGGTATAAATAATAAATTATTATTATTTATTATTATTATTATTTATTATTATTATTATTATTATTATTATTATTATTATTATTATTATTTAGAGTGAGATGGTCTCCTTAGGCAGCAGGCAGGGTGGGGAACAACAGTGAAAAGCTGGGAATAAACCTGTGTGGGCCTTGTGGCTTGCTCTGGGCCTCTGAAGCCACCCTGTTGCCCTCAGTGGTGGACACTGACCCATCATCAGTATCAAAGTAAGAATGAACAGCCAGTCTGGTTGGTTTCTGTATATGGAATGGGGAAGGCTGCCATATTGTTCTTCACCTCAAGCAGCAAAATGCCTTGGTGTGGCCCTCCACCTTAAGCAATACAATATCATCTATGCTTGTAACCCAGGAATGGGGAGAGTTCAAGTATATATACGATACAAATGACTACAGCAGGGATGGGAAATTGGTGCTACGCCAGATGTTGCCACACTGGAGCTCCTATCAGCACTGCTTGGCCTATGGTTGGGGCTAAAGCAAGTTATAGCTCTGCAACTTCTGCAGTTTCCAACTCCTGCTATAACCATGTGGTCTAAACCACTGAGCTTCTTGGGCTTGCCGATTGGAAGGTAGGCAGTTCGAATCCCCGCAACGGGGTGAGGTCCCTTTGCTCCATCCCAGCTTCTATCAACCTAGCAGTTCGAAAGCACACCAGTGCAAGTAGATAAATGGGTATACCGCTGCGGCGGGAAGGTAAACAGTGTTTCCATGCGCTCTGTTTTCTGTCACAGTGTTCCATTGCACCAGAAGCAGATTAGTCATGCTGGCCCCATGACCCGAAAAGCTGTCTGTGGACAAACGCTGGATCCCTCGGCCTGAAAGCAAGATGTTAGCACCGCAGCCCCATAGTTGCCTTTGATTGGACTTAACTATCCAGGGGTCCTTTACTTTTACTGTTACCTTTTAGACATACCTGAAGTCCATCTCTCATGTTTAATAGACATTTCATTCCTTTTCAGCCATGCAAATGATAACACTTTCTAGCCATTTCAAACCTGGAGTGAGAACCAAGCAGCAAAGACGACAGCGCATGAAGCTCTTTCGATGAGAATGTTCAGAATTTGACGATCAGACTGGATGGGTAATGAGGACACATGACATCTGGTAAGCGACATTTCGTACTCTTTGTCATAACAGCGCAAGTCTAACTTCCCTGAAACGAAAACAAGGTAACCTAAGCTTTCCGCACCCTTAATGCTGTTAAAGACTTATGGAGGACTGAAAATGCAAATGCAGAAAAGCAAGAGGGCAAGGGAGCTGTGTTTTAGGAGATTAATTAATTAGAAAAAAACCACACATTAGAAGCAAAGGCACACATGTGAATATTATTATTATTGGAAAGATGATTTCGCTAAAGAATTTTTATAAATGGAAACTGCTTCAAGTTCAAGCCATGCTTGAAAACACAACCATATGGGACAGTTGAGAGCAACAGCTGTGCCTAAATATTTTCCTAAGAGGGGAACATTTGTACTTGCCCTACTCTGTATCAAAACAACATCTATGTCTCGTTGGTTAATTTGTAAGCATGTTTGCAAGAGTCGTTGTTTTTGCCACTATGGAAACTTAGATGCCCATCTTCAAGCAAAGTGCTGTATTGCCCAATAAATGTGATAAAACAATGCTGTGGAGGCTCTGGCTCTCCAATCTGTAAAGAGGGGGGTGTCTATTTTTCAGTGTTAAAAAAATGATTTAAAAATAAAACATCTGAGAGCAGTCCTAAGTACTGTATTTATTACTATAAAAACATAAAATTGGAGGCCATATTGAAATATATCCTATACATATGATCATAAATCACCAAGTGCCGTGAATTTATGTAGCACTTTGCAAGGAATGGCAATCTAAATAGAAGAGTGACAGGCGCATGGAACAAAGCAACAGTTTTGCAGAGACGCAGCGGAGGAATTATTAATGGTGAGAAAGGATCTGGCATTGTTGAAAATGCTCTGTAGAATAAACAGGGAGGAGAGAATAGAAAAATAAAGAGTTGCATTGAGATGATTAATGCACCATGTGGCCCAGTAAAGTCTACCCCAATGCAAGTGAGACGGAACATGACCATGTGTCATATTGTCATAAATTATGCTGGCCCTGCCATGAGTCTCAAATTGCACCTCCTGGTAACTTGGTGGCAACAGAAAGATGGCTCCAGCCATCTCCAAGAGCCTTGGTGGGTGGCAGCCAAATGGCTTGTGCGGTCAGGGACCCTTCATAAGCAGTGGAAGAAATCTGCTTCATGCTTAGTCAGACCACTGGTCCATGAATTATCTCCGCTTACTGGCAGTGGCCCTCCACTGTTTCAAAAAGGGTTCTATTCTAGCCTTATCTGGAGACATCTGAGATTGAACCTAGGACTGCATGCAAAGCAGATGGTGTTGGAGCACCACAACCCCAGAGTCGGTCACGACTGGACCTAATGGTCAGGGGTCCCTTTACCTTTACCTTAACTGAAGTGATTATAAAACTACCCAGACTTGATGAGTAAACTTTTGGTAGCTGTGTACAAAAAGCAGCAGCAAGTATAGAGCTCCTTTTCAGGTGACGAAAGGGAAATTATGCAACGCAATAAGGAGGCCAGTAAGGGATAGAAGCAGGAATGGGTTGTGAGCATGCTAAGTAGGGGTGGAAAAGCAGAGCTGAAACGGGCGATCTCTGCCCATTTATTTAGCTGTATCATTTGCTTTATCTGAAGGGCTTAGGAAGATTAACAGCAATTTCTCATCCAAGTCTGTGTCCAGCGCTATGAAAAGGAAGGTCACAAACTTTCTCAGCGATCTGTCATGGGGAGTTCATGGCTTGATGGGCTGGCTTGTTTCAGCCAGCCCTGTTTTTCTTTCCAACCTCATTTGTAAGTCAATGCTTATATTGGACATTTGCTATATTGCAGTTTAACTACCTAGTGACAAGCCTTGTGCAGTTTCCAAGGAATTGTTTACTCTTGGCCTTTGGAGATAGAGCTGTTGTCACCGAAGGTTTTCTCAGCCAGCATCTCCTACAATCACATTAAGATAAAGCAGGGTCTTCCAAGGGAGTTTATGATGGCTTTTGAAGGATAGCACTGCACTTTGGGGGGTGCTGACATTAACCATTTTCCTGATGGTTAAAGGATGCTTCCAGATGGGTGTTTATGGTGGGACGGTGCTTCTCCTCATTAATGCAAGGGGGTTTTATGCTTTGGGGGTTTTTTTGCAGCATCTACATGACATTGTCAACATCAAAACAGCAGCCTATATTTCCCCCTATTTAATCCAGATTTACCATTTATCAGGGGAAATCTGATAAGTAACAAACGAAACTGTCGCCAATGAGACCTTTGTAATATCTCAGCAGCCCATTTACCAATTAAGGCCCAGTCTGGAAGCACTGAAAATCTACTTTTACAATGATATATTATCTTGTTACAAATAGTGGTGGGTTGTTGTTGTTTTTTTAAAGAAATGATCAATTTGCCAGGATTTGGCATAGAAAGAGGTTAACAAATAACACACACACACACACACACACACACACACACACACACTTCATCCTGGCATTCATCACAGATTAAACAAGCCTTCCAGATTTACATTTGAATCTTTTAAACATCTGACTTCTTCTGGAGTGAAGGTGCATCCTGTGAACGTGCCACTAACCCCTGGCAAATTTCTATGTGCCCTGAAAATCACTAGATTTCCTCCTACTGCCAAAGTAAACTTCTTTGAGGAGTGGGTTTTTGCTTTTGCAAGCTGCTTTGAGGCCTTTTGTGTGTGTTTGTGTGTTTTTTACAACCAAGCAGTATATAACTTTTATGAAATAAATGAATAACTGCCTCAGAAATGTTTGTTGAAAATTTCTGATTTTGAAGTGTTAGGAGGGGGAAATGCAGCAAAATCTTTATCCTTCAAAGTTGGATGATCAGATATTGGTGCAATGGAGTTCATTTTGTAGGGACCAATTGTGCAGTGGGGAAGGGATGGGCAGAGACGAAGTGTCACTACTGTGCTGTAGGAATTGTGTCATTTCATGTGGTGCTATTTCCCAGTCCTCTGCATGGCAAACAGATGCAGTTTTCTCAGACAGAAGCCCACCAAAGCAGATAAGAGAGAGAGAAAGAGAGAGAGGGGGGGGGTAAATGATGACCCACTGTTAAGCTGCCACCTTTATTTCAAGAAATTTATTATGAACAACCAGAATGTCACAAAACAGTGAGCAAGCTTTGGGTCCACCAGAACTTGTCCTTAGGATGGATGTTAAGCAAAGGAGGGACAGGAGATGAGAATAAAGCCAGCTTGGCATTGAAGCCATTGGTCAAATTGTTAATTTTTGTTGTATAAAATCTTTAAAAGGGCGTGGCTATACTGGGTGCCACAAAGAGCTCCTGCACTTCAGGATTTAGCATTAGGTGGGAGCTAAGAAGAAAGAGAGGGATGCAGGTGGCGCTGTGGGTTAAACCACAGAGCCTAGGACTTGCCGATCAGAAGGTTGGCGGTTCGAATCCCCACAACGGGGTGAGCTCCCGTTGCTCGGTCCCTGCTCCTGCCAACCTAGCAGTTCGAAAGCATGTCAAAGTGCAAGTAGATAAATAGGTACCGCTCCAGCGGGCAAGTAAATGGCGTTTCTGTGTGCTGCTCTGGTTCGCCAGAAGCGGCTTAGTCATGCTGGCCACATGACACTGAAGCTGTACGCTGGCTCCCTCAGCCAATAAAGCGAGATGAGCGCCGCAAACCCAGAGTCGGCCACGACTGGACCTAATGGTCAGGGGTCCCTTTACCTTTACCTTTAAAAATAAAGAAATATTGTTCTTTTAAGACAACAAAAAACAGAACCATATTTCTACATTTGAAGCACATTCAAATCATATTCTGTCCCTCAAAGAATTCTGGGCACTGTAGTATATCGCCCACAGAGTTACAGTTCCCATGAGCCCTTAACAAAACTAGAGTGCCCAGAATTCTTTGAGGGAGGAAATGTGCCTTAAATGTATACCTTTTAAATGTATCGTGTGTACATAGCCTTAGGAGACAAACCGCCAACTCCCAGTAGTCAGACAATGATGGTTCTAGATAGCTCAACGGTAGCTGTCTCCTTAGCTATTCAGATATTTCTTCCAGCATAATGTACACACTTCCCCTGCTTACTGTAAATAATAATGGAATATCAAGCTGTAAGAAAAAGAAGAGAAAGGCAAATGGACATTTAGGGTAGACTCATGGACTAGTCTTCACCTCTTCTTCACTTTTTGCAACAATCTCTTTGTGGAGGCTCTTTGCTGAATGAATGACGAACTTACTGCGATTGCAGGTAACTTAAAAGCCTGTTCAAACTTTCTACTTCTGAATTACATCAGTATCCAAGGGGGAGAATGATGTCAAGCATGCTAGCTGGGACTCCTTGCAGCTATCCCCATCAAATAGGCATGAGTTGGAGAGATACCTTGTAAAGAAGAGAGTCTACACAACTCATGCTGGATCCCCTCCAAATTGCACAGGGAATCTTCACAAGTATGTTGTTTCCTCACTTCAGCTCACTGAGGGTGAGACAGTGACAGAGAGGTGGATCCAATGTCCTTGTATGCATGTTGATTTAACTCTGAGGTTGAAAACCTGATCAAGTCTTTTATCATCTATCTATCTATCATCTATCTATCTATCTATCTATCATCTATCATCTATCTATCTATCATCATCTATCATCTATCATCTATCATCTATCTATCTATCTATCTATCATCTATCTATCTATCATCTATCTATCAAGTGCTGTCTTTAGCATATGCGCCACCAGGGTGCAAAAATCTGCCCAGCGCCCCAAAATTTAGTTTAGCCCCCAAATTAACTTTTATTATGCTTATGTCAGACACCACACTTACGCCTTATCTCTTGTTGAAGGAAGGAAAAAGAAACAAACTTTTTTATTTGCTCATTTATTTACAATGCACTTATACTTAAGTATACAACACCACCACACTTAAACTTATAAGTATTGTTTAGGCACCTTGTTAGGAGAAACATCAGTCGTTTCAAAGGTGCCGCTGACCCCGCTGCCGCAGAGCAGCTCAACACAATACGTAACATAATATTTTGAGGTAAGAGTTAATTTTGCGTGCACAGCGCCGTTGTGAATGACAAGCGCCACCATTGTGAATGACAAGTGCTGCCACTGGTGCGGCGCGTCTTTGGTAAATGAGTGTACAAAGTCGAAAGTCCTTTAGTGAAACAGTAGGTATACATTTCAGTAATACCTAGGTATATATGTATTTTGTTTTTCTAGCTTGATCAAAATTATTTATTATTTCATAACAGGTAGATAGTTAAGAGTTTAGGCAGCTTCAGCGGCAGGCGCCTGGTGCCCCACAGAATTCGGCGCCCGGGTGCCCTGCACCCCTTGCACCTCCGGGTAAAGACGGCCCTGTATCTATCTATCTATCTATCTATCTATCTATCTATCTATCTATCTATCTATCTATCTATCTATCATCTATCTATCTATCTATCTATCTATCTATCTATCTATCATCTATATCTATCTATCTATCATCTATCTATCTATCTATCTATCTATCATCTATCTATCTATCTATCTATCTATCTCTATCTTTCTGTCTATCTATCTATCTGTCTGTCTATCTATCTATCTATCTATCTATCATCTATCATCTATCTATCTATCTATCTATCTATCTATCTATCTATCTATCTATATCTATATCTATATCTATATCTATATCTATATCATATATCTATCTATCTATCTATCATCTATCTATCATCTATCATCTATCTATCTATCTATCATCTATCTATCTATCTATCATCTATCTATCTATCTATCTATCTATCTATCTATCTATCTATCTATCTATCATCTATCTATCTATCTATCTATCTATCTATCTATCTATCATCTATCTATCTATCTATCTATCTATCTATCTATCTATCTATCATCTATCTATCTATCTATCTATCATCTATCTATCTATCTATCTATCTATCTATCTATCTATCTATCTATCTCTGCCTGTCTGTCTATCTAGGTGGAAGGAGGTCATGTGAGAGCATCCAGAGCAAATTAGATCCTGGAAGCAGAAAACAATAAGCCACAGATAAATTTGCAGCCTCTGCAATTAGAATCCTCGTAATGCTTTCATCACAGGCAAATATGGAGAGTTGCCAAGCTTCCCAGCTGTAACTAGAGCAGGTGACATTAAACCGCTCATTGCTTCTGGCTCTCCGTGGAGCACTGACAGGTAAGCATTTGCACACTCAGCCACAGGCTCTTATGATCAGAGGGCTGCTGCTATCAACAGTGACAGCAGGCATCCAGTTTCAGAGATACAGAGCTATGTTTGGGTTGGGAAAATCCTTTAAGGTTTATGATGGTGAGTATGTCATAACATTTCTTGTTTGATGTGATGCAGTGTAAATGCTGTAATGCTCAGTACTTGACGTAATAGGTAACATATTGCCTGTCACAAACTTTTGCATTCAAGCTTACTCGTAAGGCATGCATGTACTCCAAAATGAGATGGATATAGGCTTAGAATCATGCTCTAGCTCCATGCACTGAGAAAATGGCTTCTGAGCAAACCACCCACTTCTAACATTGATCACTCGGCAAGATCAACAACACACACATTTAAAGTAAAAAAATCGAGTTAAATCTGAACTGGCATATGATATGGATTCTGTTCTGCCTGAGTTCTTTTAACTTAAAGTGGGCTTTAATGCATTCATCTGGTCATGACAGTTGCCCTGCAACCAGAAAACAAACTTTGGGTCACCAAATCCTAATGTCACACACATACTGATGGGAGTCTGAACTGGCTGTGGCCTTGGAATTAACAGTGGAGGAAGAAATGAGATTCAATTTGCATTGAAAGCCAAATCTATCCAATTCACACTGCCTCAAACAATCTGAGAATCAAAATGCAGACATCTTTCCAAATTCACAAATCTGAATTTTGCAATGCCGGGGAGTGTACATAAAAATGGATATATTTATTAAAATAACACATGCAAATGCAATATATTATATTACATCTTATTAGTCAAAACTGCATACAAAAATGTGTTCCTTAGCTAAAATGCTGAAGAACTTTAATGAGGACCCCTTTTTAAAATTGCAAATTGCTGCAGAAATGTGGAGAGCTGAATTTAAGATTGGAAAAATGAGAATCTGAGAGAAGTGAAATTGACAGATTCTTCCATCCCATCTCTTCCCATCAAGGGAAGAGATCATGGGAGTCATCGTGAGTGAAACCTCACTGGCATCAGCTAACATCAATCCATTGCGCCCAAACAGTGAAAGGGGCATTTTAAATTCTGTATGTGTGCCAGGGGAATAATTTATTATCCAAAAGGCAAAGGGAAGCTTGTAAAAATCTACAAGAAACAGATTGTTGCTTGCCCACTGGCACACTGATTAGATCCAGAGGAACAATAAAACAGAATGGATATACCTTAAAGCAGCCTTCTCCAGTCTGATTTCCTCCAGATGTTTTGGACTACAACTCCCATCAGCCCCATCCAGCATGGCCAATGATTAGGATGATGGGAGTTGTAGTCCACAATACCTGGAATACATCATGAATGGGGGAAGATGCCTTGAAGGATGAGCACATGTGAAAGAAGAGCAGTACTGGAAGAAGATGGGGAAATGAAAATAAAAGGCCATAAAAAAACAACAGCTGTAAACTGCATGAGCTGAAGGACCAAACAGCTGCATTAGTGTGCTGCTTTGCCCTAGAATGTTGTTGTTGTTTAGTCATTTAGTCGCGTCCGACTCTTCGTGACCCCATGGACCAGAACACGCCAGGCACTCCTGTCTTCCACTGCCTCCCGCAGTTTGGTCAAACTCATGCTGGTAGCTTCAAGAACACTGTCCAACCATCTCGTCCTCTGTCATCCCCTTCTTCTTGTGCCCTCCATCTTTCCCAACATCAGGGTCTTTTCCAGGGAGTCTTCTCTTCTCATGAGGTAGCCAAAGTATTGGAGCCTGGGCTTCAGGATCTGTCCTTCCAGTGAGCACTCAGGGCTGATTTCCTTCAGAATGGAGAGGTTTGATCTTCTTGCAGTCCATGGGACTCTCAAGAGTCTCCTCCAGCACAATAATTCAAAAGCATCAATTCTTTGGCGATCAGCCTTCTTTATGGTCCAGCTCTCACTTCCATACATCACTACTGGGAAAACCATGGCTTTAACTATACGGACCTTTGTTGACAAGGTGATGTCTCTGCTTTTTAAGATGCTGTCTAGGTTTCCCATCACCTTTCTCCCAAGGAGCAGGAGTCTTTTAATTTCGTGACTGCTGTCACCATCTGCAGTGATCATGGAGCCCAAGAAAGTAAAATCTCTCACTGCCTCCATTTCTTCCCCTTCTATTTGCCAGGAGGTGATGGGACCAGTGGCCATGATCTTCGTTTTTTTTTATGTTGAGCTTCAGACTTAGAATAGATGCTGTATTTTACCAATATTTAAAAATATTGGAACCATTTTGAACAAAAGAGCAACCAATCTTTATTCCTATACAAACATGGTTTTTGTCAAAGAACAAAATTAGTAGCAAACACCAGCGATTATATCAGAGTACTGACTCCTAGTGCTTCCCAGTCATTGTTCCTTATGAACTAGCTGCACAAATTGCCTGCCGGGCACTCTGGTGCACAACAACAATTTTCTCTAAATTCAAATCATTATTCGCATTCTGCCTCCTATCTAGCAGTGGGCAAACCAGCTTATTTGCTTGAAACAGCAGTAATAGTCCATACAAAAGGCACTTTCAGCATATTGCAGGCCTGAGGTTCCTCATTCCTGCTCTAAAAATATATAGAAACATAAATATAAATGCACAACTATTGCTGTGGAGATGGTCTGAGAAAGCTCACCTTTTTGAGAACTCTGGTTATCAGTGTTTATTGTGTCAGTCTCTCACAAGTCTCATCTTCCTCCATTATGAAGATATACCTTCCAACATTTCTCTGGTGAAAATAAGGACGTCCCATTCTGTAACGGTAATTTTACTGTTTATACCCCACACATTTTACTGGGTTGCCCCAGCAACTCTGGGCAGCTTCCAACATATATAAAAACATAGTACAGTGGTACCTCTGGTTACGAACTTAATTCGTTCTGGAGGTCCGTTCTTAACCTGAAACCGTCTTAACCTGAGGTACCAGAAATGGTGCGCAATTTCTGTTCTTATCCTGAGATAAAGTTATCAACCTGAGGTACTACCTCTGGGTTAGCGGAGTCTGTAACCCGAAGTGTTTGTAACCTGAGGTGTTTGTAACCCGAGGTACCACTGTAAAACATTTAACATTTTTAAAAAACCCACTTCCCTACACAGGATTGCCTTCAGACAGCTCAGAGGTCGGATAACTCCATACCCTCCAATATTTCTCCAATGAAAATAGGGACATTCTAAGGAAAAGTGGGATATTCCAGGATCAAATCAGAAACCGGGACAGCTTCTCTAAATCGGGGACGTCCCTGGAAAATAGGGACACTTGGAGGGTCTGTGAAGAGCATGTGTGTGTCATACAGGGAAAACATAACATGCAGTTCTTCCAAAAAAGGATAGTGGTGGCCTAAGTAGAAGGAGGGTTATGCATGGGAAGAAAAGGTAAAAAAAATATTGTTTTTCCATGTCCCCCTCCTTAAGGAATTTACCAGCATTACACTTATCCTCTCCCCAGGCATTCTTTTTTATATAAGGGTACAATAGGGTGCTTAAATTTTATTACTATGTTAGCCAAGTACTTCAGTCTATATGCCGTATGTCCCTCTAGAGGCCAGCAAAGTATCATAAAACAGCTGCGGCAAAAAAAGAAGAAAAAAAAGACGGCTGCTGTGTAAATCCAAGACTTACTGCACTCTGTATATTGCATTACAAGCTTCCGCCAGCTTTCCAAGGCCTGCCTGGCTGTTTTATTCAGTCTGATTCACACAGCACTTACTGCTGCAATTTAAAACCATTCTGTTCCTTGTTAGGACCACAGATGTTCAAAATGCAAATATACCACTCAGTTAAGGCCTCTTGCCCTGATGTGCGTAGATGGATCTGCTGGGTTTTTCAACATGTACACAAGCACATTCCCGGGAACAAGGAAACCAAACCTCGCCGTTGCAATGTGTTTTAGTTAGAAGGATAGAGGCAGGGAAATTAGGGCCCTGCGCAAATTCCTGATTTATAGTGTCTCTGGCATGGATTGCTATTTCTACCAATATTATTTCCCTTTCTAAATAATGGATATTACATTTCATCTCCCCAATGGAATGTCTTCTAAAACTCTTTGCATGCGGATTCACATTGCTGCTTCCAGTTGCTGTGGCTGGTAAGATGGCAACTCCATGACGGGGAGTAGCAATGGGAGGAATACTTTGAAACTTTCTGACTTGAGCTAAAAACACAGCTAGGCCATTCTTTTTCTCAATTTGGATCAAAGCTGGTTTGGGGGGGGGGGGGAGCACCAAAATATCTAATATGAAAAGAACAGATTCAGGATGCATGTGGATTGTGGCAAATGTCATGTGTACCCAACTTCCCAAATCCGTGGTTGGAGCACACTGGTTTTAAAGTAAACAGGAGTGTTTACACAACCATGTTTCTTCCAAATATAGCCTATGCCTCTCCGAAAGGTGATGCATTGTGAGCTGGATCCATGTCTGCAATGGCTGGATTGAAACATCATTTCTGGTCTAAGAGGCGCATCCTTCATCAGGGAAATGCTTCTCTGGTGGTTTCTGTTATGTACTGAAGTTCTCACCCTGGGCCAGCCAGGGGGATACTGTAGATAGTTATGCAAATAAGGGATCGAAAGTGACGTTCAGTGATTGGATAGCTTTAGAAAATTGTTACAGTTACATTGTACTGGAGCTCTATATAAGCAGGCTGACTGAACCCTTCAGTTCAGTTCTGTCCTGGCCTGTGAATAAACAAGAGCTGTTTGAAGAATCGCTGTGTCGTCTGATATGTTCACCCACAACTTAACAGTTTCTGAATCATGAGCAAGGCTCATATTACTCAGAATCAGCAGCCCAGACTGAGGAAGAGAAGGTGTTAAGGTAGGTAGAAGGTACAGTGGTACCTTGGTTTACAACCATAATCCGTTCCGGAGGTCCGTTTGTAAACCCAAACAGGTTGTAACCCAAGGCACGCTTTCGCTAATGGGGTCTCCAAAAAAATTTGTTTGTTAGCCAAAAAAAAGGGGGGGGGTTGTAATCAAAAAAAAGTTTGCAAACACACACTTCTGGGTTTGACATGTTTGTAATCCAAAACGTATGTAAACCAAGATGTATGCAAACTAAGGTATCACTGTACCTGTGACCTTCCAGATGTTGGATTCCAACTCACAATCAACCTGAGCCAGTATGGCAGGTTGTCAAGGATGACAGGAGCTGTAACCAAGCTATATCGGGAGAGCCCCTGGTTCCTTTTGTTGTTGTTGTTTAGCCGTTTAGTCGTGTCCGACTCTTCGTGACCCCATGAACCAGAGCGCGCCAGGCACTCCTGTCTTCCACTGACTTTCAAACTCATGCTGGTAGCTTCGAGAACACTGTCCAACCATCTCGTCCTCTGTCGTCCCCTTCTCCCTGTGCCCTCCATCTTTCCCAACATCAGGGTCTTTTCCAGGGAGTCTTCTCTTCTCGTGAGGTGGCCAAAGTCTTGGAGCCTCAGCTTCAGGATCTGTCCTTCCAGGTTCCTTACCTCAGGCTGATTATCATGTCATTCCCTGCTCCCACACAAACCAGACATAGAGCTATTAATGGTGTAGCACATCTGATCATGAAGAAGACATTCCCATGGGACCCAAGTGACATTTGAACATGCCTGATGTGTCAGGGCGTTCACACAACCGGTCAGCACCACCGCCAAGAAAATTTATTGATGTTGGTAATCTGAATGCTTATCTGAATACCACTTCATGAAGGGGGGAGGGGGGGGCCCAGTTTGGTGAAGCTGCCTCCTTCTTCTGTGGGGAAACATGCATAAATATGTTTCAATTGCTGTTCTGTCCATTTAGGACAGATATGAAAGTTTTGGATTTCCCCCCATGGGATATATTTTATATGGATTCTTAACTAAGTAATGACTTCTATGGGAGATGAAGAAGAATGTGACTGAGTAATGTTATCAAGACTCTTTCTTGTGCAATGTTGTTGTTGTTTGCGGCTGTGAGAGAGAAATAATCTGCATGACACCTAACCTTTCTTTCTTTCTTTCTTTCTTTCTTTCTTTCTTTCTTTCTTTCTTTCTTTCTTTCTTTCTTTCTTTCGCGACATTAAAAGCTCCAGATGCAATTTTATCTCTTTGGTTTTACCATAGGGCTGAAGACCCAGTGTGGGGAGTGGGGGGGGGGGAATTGCAAAGCAGAATTTTCCACACTTTCTGTAAGAAGGAGGCATTTTTCAAAGCCCTTCTCGTCATGTGGGTGGGCAAATGGATGGATAGATAGAGAGACGGAAAAGGGAGTTTCCTTCATGGGTTTCCAATAATTGGTATGTGGTTTACATTCCATTCATCTGAAGGGCTGGGATATTAATCAGAACCAGGCATGGGCTACTAAAACTACCTCTAGCATTCGAAAACATGCGCCAGTGTGTTTTTGCACATGTGTCTTTGCCTCGACACCCACAGTCCCCCGAGAGAGCTTGTGGTCATTTACTAGCCTAAGCTCAGCTGCAGGTACTATAATAGGAACAGCCTTGGAGATCTTTTTCCAGGGAGAGGTTTTGATGATTGCTAGCTTCAGAAGTGAATTCGTTTTATAGCCGGGGAGGCCATTCTCTCTCTCTCTCTGCCTTCCTGTCAATTGGCTTAACTCATACGCAGGAGAAATGAAGGTGGGGGCCATGCAGCTTTTGAGGGGGGGCGGAGAGCTCATCTGGACGGAGTCATGGAGGTCTGGCAGTTTCGTCTGGCACCTGGGAGCCGGACATTAAAGCGGCCAGGCAGTGAATAAAACCCTGCTGCTGGCAGTGGGGTTTACTGTGTGGTTAGGAAGCGTACAAAGAACCCGTCTGGAAGTACCTCGTGGTCATACAAACTTACTTTTCAGCCCTCTCCCAGAGGAGGGCGAGGAATGTGGCATTTGGCTTCAGTGACCACTCACACAGGGAACTGGCTAATGAGAAAAGGATGGGCGAGGATGGCTGGGATCGTGGCCTGCGATTTTTGGCTAGAGTCACTGCAGATTGCATACCGGAGGTCCGAGTTCAAATCCCAGCACCACCATGGACTTACTAGGTGGTCTTTCGTTAGGTGCTCTCTCCACTTGCGAAAAAAAATGAGGGGGCATAATTATAAATGCCCCTTGCTGCCATCACAGCCGCCCTGTGTGGAAGACACTTTAAGGCTATGTATACAATGCACATTTAAACACACACACCCCTCCGAATCCTGTGAACTGTAGTTCGGGAAGGGTTAACTACAGGATATATAAAAACATAATAAAACATTAAACATTTTTTTTAAAAAACCCTCGCTATACTGAGCTGCCTTCAGATGGCTTGGGGGTTTAATAACTCCATACCCTCCAACATTCCTCTGATGAAAATAGGGACACCCTAAGGAAAAGTGCTGGGACGCGGGTGGCGCTGTGGGTTAAACCACAGAGCCTAGGACTTGCTGATCAGAAGGTTGGCGATTCGAATTCCTGCGACGCGGTGAGCTCCGGTTGCTCAGTCCCTGCTCCTGCCAACCTAGCAGTTTGAAAGCACGTCAAAGTGCAAGTAGACAAATAAGTACCACTCCGGCGGGAAGGTAAATGGTGTTTCCATGCACTGCTCTGGTTCGCCCAAAGCAGCTTAGTCATGCTGGCCACATGACCTGGAAGCTGTACACCGACTCCCTTGGCCGGTAAAGCGAGATGAGCGCCACAACCCCAGAGTCAGCCACGACTGGACCTAATGGTCAGGGGTCCCTTTACCCTTAAGGAAAAGCGGGACATTCCAGGATCAAATCAGAAACAGGAAAACTTGCAACACTTGGAGGGTCTGCTGGATTTTGATAGGGGGCAAAAATGTGCTTTAAACATATGGTGTATAAGCAGCCTAACTCTCAACTAATGGGGGTCTGTCATGGGCAGTTCATCAAGAGTACCAGACAAATTTTCTCCACGTGCCACAAGGAACTCAAGAGGAGTCTGCCCAGTGCTTGTAGAATTGCTGCACACAAATGGCTGACCCCACAGAGATAGCTGCCAGGTGATGTGAATTAAAGTGCCATCCAGAAGATAGGATAGACAAGAAGGTCGCTCATCCCAGAATGAATTGTGGCCCCTTGAGCAGCCTGGACAAAACTTCAAAACTCTTCAAGGGTAAAGTCTGATAGGGCCCAGTTCTTCCAATCCTACCCATCCTGTTCCCAAAGTAATCCTAAAACTGTATAAATGTAGTGCTGCTCTAGGCCTTCAGAGATGAAAGGCAGGACATTCTGGCTCCTGCCATTGGTCAGGAGATTTTAAGAACATAAGAAGTTGCCTTACCCCAAGTCAGGTCCCCCTAGCTTTTCTGAGTACCAGGTTACACGTGGCCATCGTGGAGTCGCGACGCAGATAAAACGAAGGTCTAATAATAACACTAGCTGACTTGGAGAAGGAGATTGCAGGTTGTGTTTTGTCTTGAAAGACCTACACTGGCTCCCAGTACATTTCCAAGCACAATTCAAAGTGTTGATGCTGACCTTTAAAGCCCTAAACGGCCTCGGTCCAGTATACCTGAAGGAGCGTCTCCACCTCCATCGTTCTGCCTGGACACTGAGGTCCAGTGCCGAGGGCCTTCTGGTGGTTCCCTCACTGTGAGAAGCCAAGTTACAGGGAACCAGGCAGAGGGCTTCTCAGTAGTGGCACCCGCCCTGTGGAACGCCCTCCCACCAGATGTCAAAGAGAAAAATAACTACCAAACTTTTAGAAGACATCTAAAGGCAGCCCTATTTAGGGAAGCTTTTAATGTTTAATAGATTATTGTATTTTAGTGTTTTGTTGGAAGCCGCCCAGAGTGGCTGGGGAAACCCAGCCAGATGGGTGGGGTATAAATAATAAATTATTATTATTATTAATTATTATTATTGTTGCAAGTTAGTGGGAACTACATGTCACATTACCTGTGTGATTAAATAGCACGGTTAGGACAGGGCACCAGGGTGAGCCCACTGCATTCTGGGAAAATAAAAATGGCAACTGCCTGGCTCCAATGACAGTTTAAAAATAAAATAAATTAAGGATAGTAAAGTAAAAGTATATAAAACCATTGTCGGAGATTTATTTCCTTTCAGTAAGTGCACTTATGTTGAGAGTAACTGTAATTGGTATGCAGGTCGAAAGATAAATGCACCATCCATTTAAAGCACATTTCCTCTCAAAAGAATATTGGGAATTATAGTTCCTCTAGGGTGCTGGGAACTGCAGCTATGTGCAGGGAAAACTACAGTTCCCAGAATTCTTTTGAGGGGCAAAATGTGATTTAAATGTATGGTACATACACAACCAAGATCATGGCCACTGGCCCCATCACCTCCTGGCAAATAGAAGGGGAAGAAATGGAGGCAGTGGAGATTTTACTTTCTTGGGCTCCATGATCACTGCAGATGGTGACAGCAGTCACGAAATTAAAAGACGCCTGCTTCTTGGGAGAAAGGCGATGGCAAACCTAGACAGCATCTTAAAAAGCAGAGACATCACCTTGTCAACAAAGGTGCGTATAGTTAAAGCTATGGTTTTCCCAGTAGTGATGTATGGAAGTGAGAGCTGGACCATAAAGAAGGCTGATCGCCGAAGAATTGATGCTTTTGAATTCTGGTGCTGGAAGAGACTATTGAGAGTCCCATGGACTGCAAGAAGATCAAACGCATCAATTCTTAAGGAAATCAGCCCTGAGTGCTCACTGGAAGGACAGATCGTGAAGCTGAGGCTCCAATACTTTGGCCACCACATGAGAAGAGAAGTCTCCCTAGAAAAGACCCTGATGTTGGGAAAGTTTGAGGGCACAAGGAGAAGGGGACGACAGAGGACGAGATAGTTGGACAGTGTTCTCGAAGCTACCAACATGAGTTTGACCAAACCACGGGAGGCAGTGGAAGACAGGAGTGCCTGGCGTGCTCTGGTCCAGGGGGTCACAAAGAGTCGGACACGACTAAACTACAACAACATACACAACCAAAGTTACAGCCTGAGCAGAGTCATTTAATCATTTCCCTAAACCTTACCCCCATTTCCCTTTCTGACCATGATTTTATAGCCCCCCCTGTGCACATCAAGACCCTGTAATCTGGCTTTCAAACCAAAACAGCCCCACCCTAATAAGCATTCAGGTTTGTATTCTCTTTTTCCATGGCCATATGTTGCTTTAAAGTTGTTATGTTTAAGCTTTGGGGGAGGGGACACCTGAGTTAAATAAGTTCGCTTATTCACTTTTGCTGATAGTTGCAGTCCGCCCACAGAGCCCTTTCAAATCTTTTTTTTTTTTCCCCTCCCAGTGTTTTGGAAAGTGGATAAGGGGCTCATTCAGTGACGCACAAGGTTTGCTTGAGCCCAGAATGAAGCATGCATTTCATAAAACGAGAAAATAACCTCAGACCACACACACAGTGCAATTTCTGAACTCCGGCTCACTCCTCCTTTTCCTCCCCCCCACCGATCCTGCCACCCCCCTCTCTCCTGCAAAACAAGATGATGACTGACATTCTTAAATCCTTTAAGCATCCATCTACAACTAACGGCAAAAGGAGGTTTTCAGAGCTTAGGTGGCTGATTGTTAGCAATAAGCTGATGAAAAAATGAATTACTACAGCCTGCCATGCTGAAGGGGAAATCACAGAAATCCTTTCCCCCCAACCCTTCTGCTTTTATAGGCAGGTTTTGAAGGGAAAAGGCAGCTGATATCCTTGTTTTAGACAGTGCCTATTAAAGGGGAGGCTGGACACAGCAAGAGGCACAACTTTAAAGCTAGACTTCTTGCTGCTTGCAGAGACCATCTCTACATACAAGATGTGAAGGTTTGACAATGCTTTCCTTGAGCAATCAGTGCCTTTTTGTCCAGTAAAATGTGCTGCTTCTTTTGACTGGTGTAACAGCCCATTCTCTCAAGGTATTTCTACTGTTTGTGGGGTTTTACATTTTGCAGGCACTGCTATATTTTCTACCCGGAAAGCTGTGATACACACAGAGTATGGAGTCAGATACTAAGTACAGTCATACCTTGGTTTACAGACGCTTCAGGTTGCGCTTTTTCGGGTTACAGATGCGCCGAAACCCGGAAGTACCGGAACGGGTTACTTCCAGGTTTCAGCAATCACACATAAGCGCTAAATCGCACTTTGCGCATGCACAGAAGTGCCGAATGGCAACCCACACGTGCGCAGATGCGGCGCTGCGGGTTCCGAATGCTGTGGGTTGCGAACGTGCCTCCCACACAGATCACGTCCTCAATCCAAGCGTCCACTGTATTAAATGGGTATACCAAGCAGTTCGAAAGCACGCCAGAAATTGCAAGTAGATAAACAGGTACTGCTCTGGCGGGAAGGTAAACGGCATTTCCGTGCACTGCTCTGGTTTCAGTGTTCCATTGTGCCAGAAGCGGCTTAGTCATGCTGGCCTCATGACCTGGAAAAACTGTCTGCAAACAAACGCCAGCTCCCTCGGCCTGTAAAGCGAGATGAGTAAAGCAGAGTAGACCAGGGATGAGGAACCGGTGGGTCAAATTTAGCTTGGCACCAGTCCCAATTTGGTCCACTTTCCTCAAACCAGTTATTGAGCTTTTATTTTTTAGTTTCATCCAAAGTTGTTGACCTAAATCTTTAAAAAGATAGGTGGAGATGCAGCTAGGTCGATTGTATGACCAAGCTCATCATGCAGCAGAAACCAAGATTTGAAGCCACACTTTTTGTACACCACCCTGGAACCTTTAGATAAAGTGTGACCCCTGGGCTCTCACTTGTGGGGTGCCTCAGGGTTCTGTCCTCTCCCCCATGCTTTTCAACATCTATAGGAAGCCGCTGGGAGAGATCATCAGGGGGTTTGGGCTGGGTGTTCATCAGTATGTGGATGATACCCAGCTCTACCTCTCTTTTAAATCAGAACCAGTGAAGGCGGTGAAGGTCCTGTGTGAGTGTCTGCAGGCGGTTGGAGGATGAATGGTGGATAACAGATTAGAGCAGTGTTTCCCAACCGGTGTTCCGCGGCACACTAGTGTGCCGCCAGACGTTGCCTGGTGTGCCGCGAGATGTTGCCTGGAGGGAGTCGGGCGAGTCGGGCGGCGAGAGGCGGGGCGGCGGGCAGCTCGTAGAGGAAGCGCGACGCCCCGGGAGCAGCCATGGCCCCCCGGCCCCGACTGCCACTCTCTGCGCCCTCCGCGCCCCGGGCCAGGCCATAGGAGAGCCGGGCGCCGACGACGGAGGAGGCCGGCCGCGGGAAAGGGGCCACTTCCCCTTTAAATGCCGCTCCGGGCAGGGGAGGGAAGCGGCCCTCCGCCGCTCCGCTCTGCGCCTGCGCCACAGGCCCCGGGGAAGAGCGCTTCGCAGGACTCGCGGGCCAGGCGGAGCCACCTCGAGCGCCACCCAAGCGGGCGTCTCTATAGCGACGGACCCGCCCTTTCCGCTGCCCTCCCGCGCCGCTCTGGCTCCGCCTAGCGGCCCGAGGAGGAGCCGCGCAGCCTGTCGCTGCCGCCCCCGCGGAGCCTGAGGCGAAACGCGCAGGGGCCGCCGCCACGCCGAAGCCTCCCTTCCGGGGTCCCCTCGGGGCCATTGGGCGGGGCTGTCGCCTCCTGGACGCCGCAGCCCCGAGCTCGTGGATGTAAACCGAGAGATGGACTTGCTTGGGAGGAAGTTCCGTTGTACCAGCGGGAGTTATTTCCTAGTAAATATGAAACACTTGGGGATATTAGGTTGAGACTGAGGGGAGCGTGGCTGGTAGCCCGAAACATCCGGAGGGCGCAGGGCTGGTGAAGGCTGGGGGAGCACGAGACTTCGACAGTCTTTTCAGTATGTTACAACATAAAACTGCTGGAGCAAGTTAACATATTTTGTTACCTTGTGCATTAAAAAGACCGTATGTAAGAATATAAGTGGGTTTGCTTCGTTCCATAGGATTCACACCTCAGAGTGCAATGGCAGGCAGATCTTAGAGCCAGCTTCTGTCTATGTATCTGAAACCTGTTCTGCCCCCTCCCCCACACTTGGTGCCATTTTCATCTACACATGCAGCAGAGTAAGTTGACCCAGAATAGTACCAATTCAGATGGCAGATGGGAGAATGACAGTGCTGAATGCTTTCCCATGTAGAACAGTCCCTGCAAATAAAAACCTAGCATATTTGGAAGAGGGATGCTAGCCTAACCATTACCTTCTATGCTGTTACTATTTTTTTATTTTTTTTACATAAGTAAAAAGTGACCTTTCCCCATCTGGCATGGTGGTGTGCCTCGAGATTTTTTTCATGAAACAAGTGTGCCTTTGCCCAAAAAAGGTTGGGAAACACTGGATTAGAGGTTGAATCCTGACAAGACAGAAGTACTGTTTTTGTGGGACGGGGCAGGCAGGTGTGAACGGGGTAACTGTGACCCTGAAGGACCAGGTGTGCAGTCTGGGAGTCATTTTGGACTCACAGCTGTCCTTGGAGGTCAATTCTGTGCCCAGGGCAGCTGTCTACCAGCTCTATCTGGTACGCAGGCTGAGACCCTATCTGCCTGCAGACTGTTTCACCAGAGTGGTGCATGCTCTAGTTATCTCGCGCTTGGACTACTGCAATGCCCTCTATGTGGGGCTATCTTTGAAGGTGACCCGGAAACTACAACTCATCCAGAATGCAGCAGCTAGACTGGTGACTGGGAGTGGCTGCCGAGACCACATAACACCGGTCTTGAAAGACCTACATTGGCTCCCAGTATGTTTCTGAGCACAATTCAAAGTGTTGGTGCTGACCTTCAAAGCCCTAAATGGCCTCGGCCCAGTATGCCTGAAGCAGCGTCTCCACCCCCATCATTCAGCCCAGACACTGAGGTCCAGCTCCAAGGTTTTTAACGTTTGATGTTTCATCGTGTTTTTAATATTCTGTTGGGAGCTGCCCAGAGTGGCTGGGAAAACCCAGTCAGATGGGTGGGGTATGAATAAATTATTATTATTATTATTATTATTATTATTATTATTATTATTACTATTACTATTATTATTATTATGGTCAAGAAATGAAATGAAATTCTGAATATTGTTCAAGGAGAAGCAGTGGAATTGGTAAATAATTGTCTTCTGCACTTTATACTTTTATCCAGATATGCCAGTTTCTCTCATTAAATGTTCACTTGACAAATCTTTTATAATGTGGATGTGTTTTTGCTTTCAAAAGAAGAAGCAGCTTATTTACATTTATTTTATTTTTTTGCGGTAGTGACGGAATACTCTGCACCCCTCACAGGCACATGATAAACAACAACCAACATTTGTGTGAAGTGTAGAAAAACAGAACGCTGCCCTAGTATAGCTTGTATCAACTCTCAAAAGCACTTATAAAAGGTAGGATCTTTACCATATGGGGCATGTGCAGAACACATGCTAGATTCTGTGAGAGGTTTTACCCACACTTATATTGGATAGATCATCATAACTTCCTTCTCGTTTCACCACTTGTGAGTTATGTGGCTATCTGAATACAAAAAGGTTGGGGGGAGTCTGCTATCAGACTACATAGTCATTTATTTAGTCCCTTTTTAAAAAACCACAGCTTTTACCCTTAGGGCAAGATACAATCAATATCTGTTGAGGAGAAAACAGAAGCAAGCAATCTTCCCTTCTGGTGGTCCCTGTTATCAGATGTAAGGGCAAACAGGTCGTCCCCACAGTAAATCTTCTCTACCTGAAAGCTATAATTTATGTGTCTGGTGGTGTGGGTGGGGGCATATTAACATGTTACAGACCATCCTCTGCAACAGAGGAGATTGACTGAAGGGCCTTGGTAATAGCAGTGGCAGGTTTTGAATGTAACTCTAAGACAGGCATCCCCAAACTCGGCCCTCCAGATGTTTTGGGACTACAATTCCCATCATCCCTGACCACTGTTAGCTAGGGATGATGGGAGTTGTAGTCCAACAACATCTGGAGGGCCGCGTTTGGCCTGCTCTAAGCCATAGAGGAGGTCATAGCCACTCTACTCCTCCCCCAGTGGCCCTACACAACCATGTGCTAAGCCATGACTTGGCTTAGGTGCATCATCCAAACCTGGGTTCGTGGATTATCTCACGCCACACAAACTGCAAGCTGTAACCAAGCTTGTTCTTGGTTTTACAGCTCATGGTTTGTCTGGAGGTGAGAAACCATTAGCCCAGGTTTAGCTGGTGGGAACGTGGAAGCAGCAGGACCACGGGAGGAGCAGGGCAGTCACGATCTCCTCTCTGGGAACTCCCCTGTCAGGCATGGCCATGGTTTATATAGAGGAGCAGGAGGCAGAATTAGGTTCTCAAAAGTTCTACGTGGCTCAGTGAAAGGTACACACACACACAAAAGGTTCTTGAAGGTATGGAGGAAGGACAACACTCGGTGTGAGTGGATTTTTTTTTATTAGTGTCCTGTATTTTGAGACTGAATCCAGACAATGGTTTTTTTTGGGGGGGGGGGGGGCTTCCATGCAGAAACCTTAATCCAATTTATTTTCTTTCTCATCCCTCTTTTATCAGGATGTGGGATACCACAGTGGCCTTCACAACTTGCCAAATTTTATGTGTGGACAGGGAGTTTGCTGGGGAGATGGGAGACCAGTCTTTCGGACATGAGCAAAATTATAGCAACTGTACTTGCCATGATCTTTTAGATACCTGCTGAAAACTTTTATATTTCAACATTCAACAAGCTTACATATTTTAAGAGTTTTGCTGATTTTATGTTTTGTTTTTTAAAAAAATGTATACAGTGGTACCTCGGGTTAAGAACTTAATTCGTTCTGGAGGTCCGTTCTTAACCCAAAACTGTTCTTAACCTGAGGTACCACTTTAGCTAATGGGGCCTCCCGCTGCCACTGCGCCGCCACCGTGCAATTTCTGTTCTCATCCTGAAGCAAAGTTCTTAACCCGAGGTAAAGTTCACAGAACTTTAGTTTAATGGTTGCCATCAATTTGATTTTAATTAATTTTTATAATGAAATGTTTTTAGAATGTTGCACTATTTTATTGTTGTTAGCCGCCCTGAGCCCGGCTTCGGCTGGGGAGGGCGGGATATAAATACAAATTATTATTATTATTATTATTATTATTATTATTATTATTATTATTATTACTATTTCTGGGTTAGCAGAGTCTGTAACCTGAAGCATCTGCAACCTGAAGCATCTGTAACCCGAGGTACCACTGTACTTGCTTAGGAGTTTTGTGGTTTTTAGTAGGGCTTTATCAATGATGGAGATGGAGTCGGGTCCCTGTGTCTACCTAACCCAAGAACATAAGAGCCTGCTGGATGAGGCCAATGGCCCACCTAGTCCAGCATCCTGCTCTCACAGCGGCCAACCAGAAGCCTGGGGATCCTGCAAACCGGACCTGGGCACAAGAGCACTCTCCCCTCCTGAGGTTTGTAGCATTTTGAAGCATTACTGCCACACACCACAGAGGCATGGTATAACCCATCATGTCTAGTAGCCAGTTATAGTCTTAAATGTAAATGTAAAGGGATCCCTGACCATTAGGTCCAGTTGAGGCAGACTCTGGGGTTGCGGCGCTCATCCCGCTTTATTGGCTGAGGGAACCGGCGTACAGCTTCCAGGTCATGTGGCCAGCATGACTAAGCCGCTTCTGGCGAACCAGAGCAGCGCACGGAAACGCCGTTTACCTTCCCACCAGAGCGGTACCTATTTATCTACTTGCACTTTGACGTGCTTTCGAACTGCTAGGTTGGCAGGAGCAGGGACCGAGCAACGAGAGCTCACCCCGTCGCGGGGATTCGAACCGCCGACCTTCCAATCAGCAAGCCCTAGGCTCTATGGTTTAACCCACAACGCCACCCGCGTCCCTTATTTATAGTCTTGCCCTCCATGAAGTTGCCTAATCCCTTTTTCACCTCTTAGGGGTACCATATAAAAACTCCTGCTCAAGAAGCCACTTCCAAAGAGGAAATGACTTGAATCCCACAGGAATTTGGTTATGTGCGGCCAGGGCAAATGCATCTGCTCTGCCACTTTGTATATTGCAGAGAATTTGTTGCAGGCCGTCCTTTTTGGCACGTGAAGACACCGGGGGGGGGGGGGAGCACAAATATATATCTTAGCATTAAGCTAGAAGAGAAATAGTAGTTTTCTAAAGGCCATTTTAAACTTAAGGCAGAAAACATGAGACCCCACAGCTAATTCTCCCCTGGCCTTCTCGCTGGCTCAAGTAGGACCAATTCAGCCAGCTAGCCCTGGGGATTATCTAATGCTCATTTCCCCTAAATTGATTTTTGATTTTTATTGTTATTCATGTTTTTATACTGTATTTTATGCTGCTTTTATAATTAAGTGTTTTAAATTTGTTGTTAGCTGCCCTGAGCCTGGTTTTTGAACCGGGAAGGGCGGGGTATAAATAAAATACTACTACTACTATTATTATTATTATTATTATTATTATTATTATTATTATATCCTGGCTGTACTTGGAATGACAAGGTTTATGGTAATTTTATTATTCTTGCACACTTTAAGAGACATAACTTAAGTGTACTTTTCTATTATGAATCATGTTACGTACCCGGAGCAATGAAGCCACCTCCTTGGAGTCTGATGTTTTTATTTACCGTATTTTTTGCCCCATAAGAAGCACCTAGTTTTTAGAGGGGGAATGCAAGAAAAAAAAAATTCTTTAAAAGGAGCGCTGAGCAGAGCCTGTATGCATCCCAGGCTCTGCTCAGCACTCCCTTTCACGAGCTGCGTGGAGCGTGTGTGCGGCGCTTGCAGGCTTTTCCCTGAGGAGGGAGATGGGCAGCCCGTTCCCCTCCTCAGGGAAAAGCCCCCAAGAGCTTTATGTCTACGGCGAGGACAGAGTGAAGTTTATAGCATCTTCCCATGACCTAAAGGAGAATCTGCTACAGATAAAATTTAAGTTTATTTTCAACTGGGCAGTCCTCCAGACCACAAAACCCACCACAGTTCAGAGATTGCTGTGTTCAGTTTTCAGTGCCCAGTGTTCAGAACAATTTCCCGTTGCATAAAAACAGCTTATACAGGCAAGGACACCCACAAATCCTTTTATTAATGTAGTGTTAAATCTGAAATTTCAAAACTTTCAGGAGTCACACAAATCAAAATTGCTCCCCCCCCCTTCAGAAACTATGCATCAGAAAAATCCCTACCATAACCTGGTCCATTAATCCTTAGGCTATGCAACATAGTTTGCAGCAAACAAGAGACTATGCTCCTTTTAGTACTGTACAGGCAACTCCCCATTTATGCAGCACATGTTTAAGTGAAATCGCATATATTTGAAATACCATTGAAAAAGCCTGCAAACACCACATTCCTCCCCCACGCCTTTTTGTGATGTTTTTGGGCCACTTCCAGGTTTGGTCTGATGTGTGTATGTGTAGTTGCACAAAGACTGAACATCCATAAATGTGGGGTTGCCCGTATAGTAATTCTGTAATCAACAAAGGACTAGTTTCTTACTAAGTGATTGTACTGCACACAGCAATGCCTTTGGAACAAGACATTAGCCGGAGGACTTGAACATATACATTCGTACCTTGGAAGTCGAACGGAATCCGTTCCGGAAGTCTGTTCGACTTCCAAAACGTTCGAAAACCAAATCACAGCTTCTGATTGGCTGCAGGAAGCTCCTGCAGCCAATCGGAAGCCGTGGAAGCCCCGTTCAGGTTCCAAAAGCATGTTCGCAAACTGGAACAATCACTTCCGGGTTTCCGGCTTTGGGAGCCAAAACATCCGAGTTCCAGGGCGTTTGGGATCCAAGGTATTTCCATACAATTGAACAAACTGAGGCTGTATCCTACCTGAAAGTCTATGGAAAGGACAGTAGAGGCTTTGCCAACCTAGTGCCTTCCATATGTTCTAGACTGAGGACAGCAAGGTTTATCTTGCCTGGACCGTATTGGTCCTGCAGAGATCCCTCCCTGGGCCGGATCGTGCATGCACGTGACCTGCGATTTTTGGCGTCTGCACATGTGCAGACGTGATTTCCAGCACTGCAGAAGCGAGTCCCTGCACCGCGCTGATTTAGCGCAGCACGCGAGTGGGCAGCTCAGTTCAGGGGCAGCTCGTGGGCCAGTCAAACGACCTCCACAGGCCACTTTTGGCCCATGGGCCTTAGGTTGCTCACCCCTGTTCTAGACTACAGTTCCTTTTGCCTGTAGCCAGCACAGCTTATATCTGAAGAGAATCAGGTTGGCAAAGGATGTGACTGACCACCTGTTTGCAAGCTTTCACAAAAAGCTTTTTACACATCACCTTGTCTTCTGGAGACTATTCTGTGGCATGGCCTAGGCTATTCTCTTCTGCACTGTCTCCTGACTAGCTGATAGAGGCCCCAGGGAATTTTTACTGTTTTTAATGGGGAAGCCGGGTGGCCTGGAGTGCAACAGGGTCATAGTTCTTTGGCAATAAACCTAAGATTTTCATTGTCTTAAATAACTTACGTGGGATGTAATGATAATCTATCCACAGTGCAGGCCATTCATAAAACTGAAAAGTGCCTCTCAGTACAAGAAATTAGCTTTCCTCAACAAATGTTTGTTTTAGTAGAACTCTATAGAGATGTTTTTCATTGAAGGGATTGTCAACAAAGGGTATTAAAACGTTTTAAAGAAACTTAATTATGAGGTGCTCTACTCCATCTAGTTAAAGCAAACACTACTACATTATGCTTAATTATAGGCTTGCCAGCATTTTAGATTTTTATTTATTTATTGTACTTTCAACTACTTAATTCTAACTCACCCTGTTGAAAGGGTGAATACGAGCTTTAATAAGTAAATATAGTAACACAGAAGATTAAAATCTAAAAGGCTGAGAATACTTTTGCAGGCAAAACACTGATAATGGAAGAGGCAAACATGACCCTCCAAATTTGCAAGGTTCCTCTCTTGCTTTTGGGGAAAAAATTCCAAATCTAGCTATTTTTAAAAATGGTTTTTATTAAAGATTTTCTTGGGTTACAAAAGTACATACAGTGTCTCTGCTTTCAGTTCATAGAGTCCTTTTTACAGATCAGTTACATTCAATGTGAGACAAAAATGTTATAGACCATGGGTAGGCAAGCTATGCTCAATGGAAGGACAGATCCTGAAGCTGAGGCTCCAATACTTTGGCCACCTCATGAGAAGAGGAGACTCCCTGGAAAAGACCCTGATGTTGGGAAAGATGGAGGGCACAAGGAGAAGGGGACGACAGAGGACGAGATGGTTGGACAGTGTTCTCGAAGCTACGAACATGAGTTTTACCAAACTGCGGGAGGCAGTGGAAGACAGGAGTGCCTGGCGTGCTCTGGTCCAGGGGGTCATGAAGAGTCGGAGACAACCAAACGACTAAACAACAACAACAAGGCAACCTAGGGCCCGGGGGCGGCCCAATCACCTTCTCAATCTGGCCAGGAATCAGCGTGTTTTTACATGAGTAGAATGTGTCCTTTTATTTAAAATGCATCTCTGGGTTATTTGTGGGGCCTGCCTGGTGTTTTTATATGAGTAGAACGTGTCATTTTATTGAAAATGCATCTCTGGGTTATTTGTGGGGCATAGGAATTCATTCATTATTATTTTTCAAAATACAGTCCGGCTCCCCACTGGACCCCTGCTTAAAAGGTTTGCTGACCCCTGTCTTACCTAATGCACAGGCAAGGTTACTGTTTCAGCATCACATGGGTGGGTTCTTTATCTATTCATTTATTAGTTTTTGTTGGTGATGAGAGAGATTGGGGAGCCGAGGGCTTGCTTATTTGCCTTAGTTTTTACTACCATCTTAATTTCATCAAAAGGGACAGTACAAATCCCCAAAAGGAGCGTGTTCTACAAATCTACTTTGGAGGAAGTGAAGCACAGAAGAACCAATGATACATTACTGATTTTATAAATGCTCACAGCTGCACACGTGAGGTATTGTATGTAAAAGGATTTTATTTTCAGACAAAATGCTTGCAATAAATTCATCCAAGCTGAAATTTCATCATTTTTCTGGCAAAACCACTTGGCAATTCAATTTAGTGATGCGGACTTAGCCAGTTACTTATGCACTTAGCCAATTGTAATTAATTCAAGAAAGTGGCACGGTGAAGTGAAACAGCGAGCAAAGGCTGCTATGCAGTTTTCATTCATTTAAATGAGGCTTGTGCATATGTTTCACAAAACACATTACAGCAGTGATGGTCAAACTTGGCCGTCTAGCTGTTTTGGGACTACAGTTCCCATCATCCCTGACCACTGGTCCTGTTAGCTAGGGATGATGGGAGTTGTAGTCCCAAAACAGCTGGAGGGCCAAGTTTGGCCATCACTGCATTGCAGTATCTAGCAACCAGTGCCCAGCAATGCCAAATGCAGTTAATGGATGTACCAGAACTGTTTAAACTCTCCTGTTACGATGGCCAAGAAGCTGATTAATAATAGAGATTTGTGATTTAAGCTGATTGGAAACAAATCAAACACTATCAACCACCCAGACATCACATGGGTGGAAAGACATCCCATTGTGGCAAGTAGTGGCAGGTCGGATCACAAATCACCTTTATAAAATGTGCATTTATTTTAAAATTAGGATGAAAAAATATGTACAGTAAGAACTAAGTCCTCAGTTTAAAACACTAGAATTAAAAGTTTGTATCCCCCAATAAAATCTGACAGGTTTCTGGTTACCATACTGCTTTTTTCATACACTGACACCTTCAAGTTTTAGTTTCCAGCAGGTGTGAAATGAGACAGCAATACATGCCTGCAAGGCTTGTATTGCTAAAGTGACACACCTTGCTGTATAAACGATCCCAGTGGAACTGCCCTATCTTTCAGAATCGTTTCAGATATCACAAAGTAGCAGACTACAGCTACCTCTTCTTGCTCAATACCCCCTCCAGGCTAACTTTGTGATGTCTGATGATACATACTACTTGATAGATTCGCAGGAGCCTCTTATGCTATCAGCTCAGCAGCTGCCAAACTAGTTCATCATCAAACAAGAACTTTTCAAGATGTCACAACGTTTGGGACAGAGCGATCCTGATTAATCCCAAAGTGTTTGCAGCGATTAACTTCGCTTGTGGGTGTTTTTAGATGTCTGAAAGTGTCCTAGCGTTAATCTAGTAGCTCAGAGGAGTACCAATCAGGTATCTGGTTAAATCCCACACTTTTGCCACTGCTTTGCTGACAGAAAACATGACAAAAATGTTGGGAGTGTACAGAGGCCAACAAATTACAACGAAACATAAAAAGGATGTGGCCGTTCACCCCATGATGTTACAAGTCCTGTGCACAGAGGGATCGGTGTGTGTGTGTGTGTGTGGGTTTACATGGACACAAGTAACTTGACTAAATGGAAGGGATGATCTAGATGGGAATATGGAAAGCAGGCAGAGTTTTCATGTGTGCAGACAAGCAGGGGAAATGGGACTCTAACGGGACTTCGATATGGGTGCTGCACTGTCTTATGGGGAAGGCTCACGGCTTTGGAACATTTTTCCCCAAGTTTAACTGTTTAAAACTGAATTAGGAGCCAGAAGCAAGAATACTCACAAGTCAACAGCCAAACAGGAGGAAAATCTCCACAGGTGCTGTAAGAGCAACACGCTCTTATTCTCAATACTAATGCAATGTGTTTTGTATTTCTTCAGCCTCTTTTCAAGGATATTTTCCTTTCATGACTCCTTCAAAACACAGAGGTTTCCTTCTTTCGAGAGAGAAAACAACCTTTCTTTTGAAGGAGTTGTGAAAGGAGGGGGAAGGAAACTGGGGGGAAGAGCACTTAAGAAGCTTGCAAATTCATTGGGCCAGTTCCAGGGGGGTAGGAATGATCTTTTTTGTTAACACCTGTGGATGTTTTCCTCTTGTTTTCTTCGAAATCAGACATCATGTGCCAGACAAAGATTTGTCATCTGTGTCAGTTGCATATCTTTTCCATAAAAAATTGTCATTTTTCTTCCAAAGAGACTTCTCGTCATCCTCTTTCTTCCGGGATGAAGTGACGGTAGAAGCCCTTTCGCACAGTTTCTCTATGGCTGCCACGTCTGTGAGTTTTTCGAGGCTCTCATCATTCGGTTCATTCAGCATGTCCCAGAAGTCTTTTGGCCGAGTTCGTGCTTTTACTGCAGGACCGGTGAGAGTCTTCCTAGGTGCCTCTGTTGGTCTATTTTCATGGCTCTTGAAGAGGTCGTTTAAAATAGAGATGTCTCCTAGCATGTCTGCGAAAGAGCTTTTCTTGCACATTTGAGCATGTCTGCTTTCTGGTGGAGACAGAAAGGGTGACTCCATCCCCTTCAAGTTTGACTGTCCTTTTGCAGACAGCCCCTCAATTATTCCTGATTTACTGCTTAATGAGTCAGATGCCATAAAGTCCTTGAATGCCTGGCTGTTTCTGCTACTAACGCTATCTTGGGTAATGACAGTGGGCAATTGTTTATCTTCCACATTATGGCACACAGCAGCCCGTATGAAGGGATGAAATTGAAACTGCTTTACTTCTGCGTCATGTCTTTCTTGGCCGTAGAGATCTGTTGAAGACTCAGACTTTGATTTTCCACGTTTAGAAATTGCCTTTCTTTTTCTAAACGGGGTTCTGTGCACATCTCCTTCCTCACTTCCTTCTGAAACAGATACTGGAACATCAACTTTTAATCGGTCCTTTAACTCTGGATATTTAGCACTGTAAAATTCTTTCAGCATTTTCTGCCTTTCTTCTGATGTAGTTTTGATAATATGCTTGGCGAGTTCTTCCACTGAGGCCTTCTGAAAATGAGATGCCATTTCTTCAAACTGTTTCCTACAGCCATCAGTGAAACAAAGCATAACTAATTATCCCAATAATGTAAAAAAATTAAGAAAAAAATGGATGGATATCTTACAACATGAATCTGTAACACTAATTTCCAGGTGTCCAGAAAAAAAGAGAATTCAGAATTATTGCCAAGCCATGGTTTACAAAGCCTTAGTTTACAAAAAGCTGATATAACATGGTTTGCAAAAACATGAGGTGAAATTCACCTAATGAGTTCCAGCAGCGGAAGTCCTGTGGGACTTTTCCTCCTCTCCTCCCCCCATTTATTGGCTAGACAATAAAAGTTCTTCTAAAAATTGCAATTCCAACCATTAAAAGGAGGACACAATTCCAGCAAGACTAAACTACTGTGGAAAAATTTCAGGATACATCAATGTTATGTTTTAGACATGATCACTCTAATAGAAAACTAGAAGAACCGACATGCTCTAACTTCTCAGGAAAGCTGAGCAAACCTGACTGAAGGTATTTGCAATGCACCATCAGAACTGCTCATTTTGCTGTCTTTCCACAATATTTTCTGTTGTTTATTCCCAAAAGGTTACACACTTAAAATCACAAAGGCTTCAAAACAATACAGCTTTTAAACATAACATTATTGTAATGGTTCTAGGGGTTGCTCGTGCGTAAGCCTGTGCCAACACCTGGCTGGGTTGCCTGAGTGAACCTTTCCTGTCTGGACAGCCACTCACCCGTGGCTGTCTCAATCGCTGGCAGAATCCGTCAGTGGGCGTTTCTTAAACTTCTTCCAGCAAAGAAGCTCTTTGATGCCCAGTCTCCTCCTACTCTCCCTGCGCGGAAGCCTTCTGCACAAGGAAGGCATAGGGCAGCAGAGGACCCTTCCTCTCCCCGCTGGTCCCCGGCAAGGAGTCATGTGACCGCCTCTCTGATTCCCCCATCTGCCCCCCTTCTCCACCGGAGCTAAGCTGATTCCCTTCCCCAGAAGATGGGCTGCCTCTCCCAATCCCGGGACGCTCTCTGGGATCCCTCTGGAGCCCTCTCTCTCCCTCCGGCACTGATGGCAGTTCCCTGACAATTATTAATAATCCCCACTGAAAGCTAAAGTTTATATAAAGCAAACTGAGAAAAGACAGAAACGGAGGTCATTTTTGCAAATTGTATTCTTACCTGCGGATTCTTTGTGGTGTTTTTCCAACCAGGAAGGCAATGGAGCCAACTCGGTGAACCTCCTTCTTCTTTTGACAGACAGGGTGTCTAATGTAAAGTACTGAAGGCTTGCTGGTTTCATTTACTGAATTATCCTTTTTGGTGTTCTTCTTCCTTGAGAAAGCTTCCCACGGACTCTTCCTGCTTTTCTAAGCCAAATGTGAAATATAACATGTTAGTCGTTTTTCACCTAACTTTTCTCCTATGCTCCTAGCTGAGGCTTGGTTTTGGTTGGGTTTTTTTTTACAGGGGACGGATGTGGCCTTTTTGAGTTGTTAATGTCAAGGTCCCCCAACAGCTGTTTGATATTTCTATTAGGAAATCGGACTGCTATGTTTTAATAAGTGATAACATGTCCCTGGAGCCCAAACATGTCAAAAAAATGCTCTGTGAAAAACCATCACTTTCAATTGTCTCTGTATTCAGTATACAGTTAGGGTGCTGACACCAAAAATCACCGTTTACCTTCCCGCCGGAGTGGTACCTATTTATCTACTTGCACTTCGTGCTTTCGAACTGCTAGGTTGGCAGGAGCAATGGGAGCTCACCTCGTCATGGGGATTCGAACCGCCGACCTTCTGATCAGCAAGTCCAAGGCTCTGTGGTTTAACCCACAGCGCCACCCGCGTCTGAGACTCCTTAGGGTAGTGATAAAGCGGGATATCAAATCCAAACTCTTTTCTTCTAAATGAAATTCTGATACTCTGCATAGTACAGATTCAGGGGTGCACATTTAATAAGGCAACAGGTCAATCAAGGGCAAATCTTCCTCTATTGTGTACCACATAGCTAGGCAAACTAAGGCCCGGGGGCTGGATCCGGCCCAATCACCTTCTAAATCCAGCCTGCGGACGGTCCAGGAATCATCGTGTTTTTACATGAGTAGAATGTGTGCTTTTATTTAAAATGCATCTCTGGGTTATTTGTGGGGCATAGGAATTTGTTCATTATTATTTTTCAAAATATAGTCCAGCCCCCCACAAGGTCTGAGGCACTGCTGAAAAAGTTTGCTGACCCCTGATACCAGCTTCTGCTTCCCAGTAACCTCCTTGCATTGAGCTAGATTTATCAGAGACATGAATCCAGAAGTGTGCTGTTTGGTTGCCCATCTCAGACCCAAGAATAGAGTTGCACTTATTTATGCAACACTTGTTTGCACCACGGTCCTGACCATCTCTGAAGTTCAGAAAAGGCTTCATCTCCAAATTCTAATCCTTTTAGAAATAGTTCGACATTAAAAGCCAAAGCACGTATCATCAGATTAAACGTCAGAACAGCAGCCCCTCTAGCAAACATGAGTGGCTTCACCATACCAACCATTAAAAAAAACCCCACAGTATCACTTAAAAGACATTTAAAACTACAGGTTAGCTATTTGTTGTTCAATAATAGGGAAATACATTTGTGGGGATTTTGTGCTGTGTTTTATTTTTGTTTCTTGTTTGACTCACTGTCATGGGCCAAAAAGACCATTGGAAAACCTATGGGCTGCACACCCTCTTTCAACTTTCTTGGCCGAACCTAAGATCTGCACAGATGCTCTGCGCTCAAATCTACTGCAGCTGACAGAAATCCTTTTGTTTACATGACCTATGAAAAATACCTATGTAATACAAAATACAAGTGCACAAAGGGTTCTTAATAACGCTACTTTTGTATTTACAGTACTCCACAGAGCACTTAAACCTGCGCTGGGCATAGAAAGGGCACGTCGTTGAACCCCAGGCTGACAGAATGCTTCGTTCCCTCATTTACACCACACTGCAATAACATAAAGAGGGGTTTACCATTAATCCAGGTTTTACTACAAAGCATCCTGTTATTTCTCTGTCAAAACACTGTCAAGAGTGCCAAGTGTCTGTCATCCAATTCAGGGGATTAAGTCTTCTTTTATAGTGCGATACTTGTACCAATTTATAAAAATACAGATATAGTTTCTTAGGGCTGGTCATAGTCTATATTTTGGACTGGATTCACTCCGCAAAGGTTGAGTATGACAGCTGGCAGGAAGCGTAGGGGAGAATACATCCTCCCCCTTTTCAGTCACCACATTTCAGTTGCCATAGTGATTAATCCTCCATTCAATGGCTGTCTTTGTATATTCCTTTTCAGTAAAACTTTAAGTAAACTTAAGTTGAAAACAAGCAATTGATGGGGGGGGGGGGAGCCTCCGCATAAAACCAAGGTACAGTATTTTAAAAAGCAAATTAATTCTAATGGGGAATATTATTTCTTCAAACCTTTGAAATGTATCCTGTTCCTTTTCATATAATTATTTTTCCTCCTTTTTGCTACCAAGGATGGGGGTGGGTGGGCATTGCTTAAAGAGGATCTCTTACACTTAGTGTTCAAAGGAGCCAAACAAGGGCCATTCCAGAAACCAGTAATTTCGAATTCTTATTTAGGCTGTTTCACAGAAGCTGTTTTTGCCAATTAACACATAAATTAATTAAGGAATCAAATAAGAAACCCAGACATCCAATTCAAAATAGATTGGAAACAGTAGAAGAGGATGTTTTCCCTGACTCCAGAAGGCTCAAGTTACTTTTATGTTGTTGAGGGTTTTTATTTTTCAAAAAAGGATGCAGGCAACACTTAAAGCAAAATAAATTAAAGGACATAAACCTGGAACACCCAATATGCAGACCAGTCAGAATGCGATGGTTTTCCCCCCAACATAGCTGTAATGTAAGCAAAGGAGAAATAAAAGCTTAACAAATATTTAGTGGACATTTTAGTTGGCACACTTCAATTAGAAAGGATATATCCAGTTTTATTTAACTCTACCCCATAAGGGTATTCTTCCATTTTGCTCCCATCTATTCAATTTTGAATGGAAACAGCTATTATTATTATTATTATTATTATTATTATTATTATTATTATTATTACCTTGAAATGTTTTCAAATTAGATATACCTCCTCAAATAATGACGAAACATACATACATAACAATATACAGTAGTACCTCGGGTTACATACACTTCAGGTTACAGACTCCACTAACCCAGAAATGGTGCTTCAGGTTAAGAACTTTGCTTCAGGATGAGAACAGAAATCATGCTCCGGCGGCGCGGTGGCAGCAGGAGGCCCCATTAGCTAAAGTGGTGCTTCAGGTAAAGAACAGTTTCAGGTTAAGAACAGACCTCCGGAACGAATTAAGTACTTAACCCGAGGTACCACTGTATTAGTATTTGCAGAAAGAGCAGGAGCAGCGCTGAAAGAAACTGAAGCAAGATAATCTGAAATTGATCTGATATCCACCACAGAGACATCAACTCTTTAGGCCTGAGGTGTTTTCAGCTTGGTTGGGATGGGGCTGAGGCACCCACAATCTGAACGGGGCAGAGGGGGTGAAGCACAGCCCCTCTGCCCAGCACCTTTCTTACAATGGGGCACCCAGGAGCGTCCGGAGTGTCCCGGGGGTGTTGCACCACAAGAGTGTTGGCCCTGCAAGGTTGCCTGGAGTGGCAGCGAAAGGACAGTTCCCCTCTCTGGGGCAGGTGATAAGGGACAGAGTGAAGTTTATAGCATCTTCCCATGACCTAAAAGAGAATCTGCTACAGATGAAAATTAAGTTTATTTTCAACTGGGGAGTCCTCCAGACCACAAAACCCACCACAGTTCAGAGATTGCTGTGTTCAGTTTTCAGTGCCCAGGGTTCAGAACAATTTCCCGTTGCATAAAACAGCTTATACAGGCAAGGACACCCACAAATCCTTTTATTAATGTAGTGTTAAATCTGAAATTTCAAAACTTTCAGGAGTCACACAAATCAAAATTGCTTCAACCCCCCCCCGGAAACTATGCATCAGAAAAATCCCTCCCATAACCTGGTCCATTAATCCTTAGGCTATGCAACATAGCTTGCAGCAAACAAGACACTATGCTCCTTTTAGTACTGTACAGGCAACTCCCCATTTATGCAGGAGTTACGTTCCGAGGCACCACACGTTTAAGTGGAATCGCATATACCGTAGATTCCGGCGTATAAGAAGATTTTTAACCCCAGAAAAGAGGTTAAAAAGTCGGGGGTCGTCTTATACGCCAGGTATGGGCGGCGGGTGGCGGGCTCCGCGCTGGAAGAAAGCCAGGCGACGGGCTTATAACACGAGCCAAGATAATGATGGAAAGTACGATGTTATCTATGAAGGTGATGATATATGAAAACCATCTCGATTTGAGGATTGGAAGAATGGAAAAATTCACACAAGATTAATACAGTGGTGCCTCGCAAGACGAAATTAATTCGTTCCGCGAGTTTTTTCGTCTTGCGATTTTTTCGTCTTGCGCAGCACGGTTTCGGAAAAGTTTTGGAAAAGCTTCAAAAATCACCAAAGTCTTCAAAAACCTCAAAAAAGGCTACCACACCGCGTTCTATGAGTTGCTCCTCGAAGTCAAGTCGCAACTGTATTAACGGTGTTAAGAAAAAGGAAACAAACTTGCAAGACGTTTCTGTCTTGCGAAGCAAGCCCATAGGGAAAATCCTCTTGCGAAGCAGCTCAAAAACCAAAAACCCTTTCGTCTTGTGAGGCATTCGTCTTGCGAGGTACCACTGTATTGGTGTTTATCAGCTTAAGGAGACTATCAGAAGAGATCATAAAGAAAAAAGAGAAAATATATGAACAAGATGTGATGTGGAAACAGCAAGATAAGACTGGATAGAATTATGAACTCTGTTTGGACTGATTTGGTCTGATTTGGACATTAATGCAGTAGCAAGAAGATGATCAGAATCCCCCTTCGGATCTTGTGTGTGATCACTTATGCGATGTGATTTAATTTGATTTGATTGGCCGGTTAATAAAAATTATTTTTTAAAAAATATATAACACGAGCCAAGATATTTTTTTTGAAAAACATGAATTGTATGTAAAAGCAGTTTGTATATAAAAGCAGACGTCTTAAGCTGCCCACCGACTTCATTCCGTGGAACCGAAAGAAGACAAACTTCCTCTTAGACTGTGTCCATTAAGAATAAGTGAATAGCCAGCAGAGAAAGATAAGAGACCAGAGCAGCCGTGATTTCCTAGTTCATGAAACGTTCTTTGAGTTTATTACAGGGGCTGAGCTAGAGAAAAGCAGAGAGAAAGTGTAGTCTTTTAAAAAAAAAAATTATATGAATCATCAGCAATTAAACAGCGCACATGAAAATTAGCCGTACACTGAGGACATAGCAGTCAAAGACTGCAGAAAGATTAATGGCTTTGTCAAAGTATGTGGTAAAGGCAGTAAATGAAATCACTAGGCATTTCACCACTACCACCAACAGCCCTGAGGTTCCATTTCCTGTTCAGACTTCTGTCCAAGTAAGTATCTAATGAACATCAAGAATCTGGCAACTCCATCTCCACAGACGGGGTGGTGCATGTGGTGCCAATCCATGTGCTGGCAAGGCATGATTCTTAACAACCATTACCTTGTTGTCTCCTGCTTCTATCCCTGCATTTAACACTTTCTGGGACAAATAAGGTTAACATATATTGCAGCCTCGCAATGTAAGTGGCTTGCAAAGGCATTGTTTGAGAAATGATGCACCGTAGCTTTAAAGGTTTTCTTGCACTGGTGTATTTATGCACTGGTGAACTAAGTGGGCAGGATCATGAATAGAGATAGCAAGATAGGGGAGGAAGATCCGATGGTCCCAATGAGGACTGTGTGCTCAGATAGCAGCTGGGCCACAAAGGAAAAACTGGAGTCAGGGTCAGAGATTGGAGGGGCAGCAAATCTTCAAAAAAGATTCTCATTTCTTCTCTTCTGTGAGCTTTTGCAAACCGGTAGGAGCCTTCAGGGATCTGTGTGTGACTATAGAGCTGATATATCTGTACACTTATACTACTTTGAGCATTGATATTTTTTATAATTTAGAAAAACTACTAACTAACATACATTACTAACAGCAATGAAAGCATATTACTGGCTTATAAATCATTTGGAGACTATTTTGTAGTGAACAGCTAACAAGTCAAATAAATAAATATCATACAGTATAATTAATCTTATACAGCACATATAAATCTTAAAAATTTTATACTGCGCATATATACATATATACACACACACACACACACACACACACACACACACATATATACACAGTGGTGCCTCACAAGACGAAAATAATCCGTTCCGCGAGTCTCTTCATCTTGCGGTTTTTTTGTCTTGGGAAGCAAGCCCATTAGCGGATTAGCGGATTAGCGCTATTAGCCGTTTTGCAGATCAGCTGATAAGCGGCTTAGCGGCTCAGCTGTTAAGCGGCTTAGCGGCTCAGCTGTTAAGCGGCTTAGCGGATCAGCTGTTAAGCGGCTTAGCGGATCAGCTGTTAAGCGGCTTAGCGGATCAGCTGTTAAGCGGCTTAGCGGATCAGCTGATAAGCGGCTTAGCGGATCAGCTGATAAGCGGCTTAGCGGCTTGGGAAAGGGGGGGGGGAGGAAAAAAACCCTGCAGGAACTCGCAAGACATTTTCATCTTGCGAAGCAAGCCCATAGGAAATTCGTTTTGCGAAGCACCTCCAAAACGGAAAACCCTTTCGTCTAGCGGGTTTTCCGTCTTGTGAGGCATTCGTCTTGCGGGGCACCACTATATACACACACACACACACACTCACACACACACACACACACACTGCACATATAAATCTCTGGCGGGATAGAGGTACAAAATAGTTGTTTAAAAAGCAGATCCACAGCACATACCTAAAGCATTTCAGCAAACACTTTAAAGCCTACGACTTCCCCCAAAGAATGCTGGGAACTGTAATTTCAACCTCACAGAACTACAATTCCAAACCTCCTTAAACTTCAGGCGCAATGTTTCACTGGGCAAAGCTGTGTGCTTCACATGAGTGACAGATGTGCTTAAAATGCATTGTGTGGATCTGCTCTTAGTATTGGCACATGAGGAGGAAATAGATGAATTGCCTCATTGGATGTGTCACTATCAGTCCCACACGCCAGTCCTGTCAGCAAAAACTCTATCCCTGCAAAATGAAACAGATGCAGCTTTCCCCAACGCTGAATCCCTAATCTGGGAAAGCTACAGATTTTCCAGTCATAGCCTTCCCTTTTGAAGATGCAGAAACCATTCCACAGGCAACCCTACACACAGCTTAAGCACACAAAGAATGTGTAAATGGGAAAAGTACGACTGCCAACTTCTTTCTAGCTGTGTTTCCATGCCATTGACAGTAGCTGACAAAGAAATTAAGTAGGTCAGATTTTCCTCATCACTCTATCTCTCTGCTAGGAAACGCTTTCTTAATTTCTTCATAAAAAGCTATTGTTAAGGGCAGATACTGGTTCTTTAATCTGCATGACATGGCACTTGTGACAGTTAAGACTCTGAAACCAATTCGGGGAGAGCAACAATAGGTTGTATCCAACGAAGTTGTGCCACTAGCACAAGACCTTCCACCTACACAAACAGAATTCCTCTTCTTGACTGGTGCAGCACCACCCAATCTATTAGTGGGTTTCTCCAAACCTTCTCCAGCAGATCTGAACAGGGTGCAAGAGGAGAGGAGGGACGGAAGTCCTGTTGCGCAGGTGAAAGTCCTTGCACCTAATGGGAAAACTCCATTGGGTACAACCTGATATTTGCATCAACATGTGAACTGCTCTGGGAACAAGAAAAGTTTCACAATGCAGTTTTTGTGAAAGATGGTAACTTTCAGTTTGGCTGGGTTTGAAAGCTTCTCTGACTTGAAAGCTGACCTCAGGGATGTCTCAGAAGAAAGGGAACCAAAGGAGAAGAGAATCTAGGGGGCAGGGGGAAGAGGGATTGAGAGAAAGGACTTCAGGCTCCAGGTTAGGGAGTCAAGTAGCATATGACTGCCATGTCAGACACCGAGAGCTCTCCTGTGTCTGTAAAAGCAGCGCAGAAGGAAGACGTTTGTCCGGTGCAGTTTCTACCATCACTGTAATGTTGTGGCCTATAAATCCTAAACTGGAAATAGAAGCCAAGAGACAAAGAAGGATGTGTGCTTAAATATATACAGTGGTACCTCTGGATGTGAACGGTATCCATTCCGGAGCCCCGTTCGCATCCAGAAGCGAATGCAACCCGCGTCCGAGCGTCGTGATTCACTGCTTCTGCGCATTATGTCATTTTGACCGTTTGCTCATGCGCGAGCGGCGAAACCCGGAAGTAACATGCTCTGTTACTTCCGGGTCGCCACAGAACGCAACCTGAAAATACTTATCCCAAAGCTACCGTATTTTTCGCTCTATAAGACACACCAGACCACAAGACGCCCCTAGTTTTTGGAGGAGGAAAACAAGAAAAAAAATACTCTGAATCTCAGGAGCCAGAACAGCAAGAGGGATCTCTGTGCAGTGAAAGCAGCAATCCCTCTTGCTGTTCTGGCTTCTGGAATAGCTGTGCAGCCTGCATTCGCTCCATAAGACGCACACACATTTCCCCTTACTTTTTAGGAGAGAAAAAGTGAGTCTTATAGAGCAAAAAATACGGTACTTGAACCCGAGGTATGACTGTACAGTGGTGCCTCGCAAGACGAAATTAATTCGTTCTGCAAGTTTTTTCGTCTTGCGAAGCATGGTTTCCCATAGGAATGCATTGAAAATCGTCACATTGTATCCTTTCGTCTTGCAAAGCAAGCCCATAGGGAAATTCGTCTTGCGAAGCAACTCAAAAAACGAAAACTCTTTCGTCTTGCGAGTTTTTCGTCTTGCGAGGCATTCGTCTTGCGAGGTACCACTGTACATTATTGAAATTAAGCAACACATGCATAGGAGACAGGCTTCTAGGTCTGCATGTATTATCAAACAAAAATAGGGAAATTGTATGCTTTTTTGACAATATTGTTGTTGACATCAGTCTGCCTCAAGAGACAATGGCGTGTGCCTCTGGGGGTGAAGTCAAACCGCTATATCATACTTGGGATGTCCGTTAAGCATTTCCCAGTGAAAATATATTTTATCTTTCGTAACGTATTATCCACCGAACTCCTAGCTCCCTTGATACAAAAATAGCAGCAAGCGCTTTGTTTGGACTCTGTTGGAGGCCCCTTGTCCAAGGAACTAGGCCTCTGATCACTCACGGTTGCTAATATTGAAAAAGGCAGGTTTAAAAAGCAAGGGAAATACTGAGGTCGAAAACCAACAACAACAACAGAAACAGAAAACATTCCGCAAATCCTCCTCTTTACCTTGGCAGGGCGCACTGCTACATTTGCAGGGAGCTGCGAAAACTGCTGCAGTTCAAACACGTCTTGCACCGCCCACCGACTCATCTGATTTTCTGCCTTGCTTGAACCAACCACATTTTGATTGGAGTGAACATACGACACTTCTGCAACATCACCTATCAGTCGAAAAAGAAACACCAGAGTTCATTCATCTAAGGATACAACAAGATTGGCAGGTAGGCATTCAATGAAACAAAAGGAAACTTTGCACCAGCAGGCATTGTTAGGGGAAAACTGAGCCCTGAATCTCCTGCCCTTTCCCTCTTTTCTTTAAGTCCTCTTTTTAAAAAAACCACAACACTATTTGTATACAAAAGAGTTTTCTTTCTGAACTTTGGTCTGTGTTTGCATCTACACTTAAGCAAATTTTAAGCTACGTGAGCCTGTTCTACAGCCTCTAAGGATCCTAAAGGTAAAGGTAAAGGGACCCCTGACCATTAGGTCCAGTCGTGGCCGACTCTGGGGTTGTGGTGCTCATCTTGCTTTATTGGTCAAGGGAGCCGGCGTACAGCTTCCGGGTCATGTGGCCAGCATGACTAAGCCGCTTCTGGCGAACCAGAGCAGCGCACGGAAACGCTGTTTACCTTCCCGCTGGAGCAGCACCTATTTATCTACTTGCACTCTGACGTGCTTTCGAACTGCTAGGTTGGCAGGAGCAGGGACCGAGCAACGGGAGCCCACCCCATCACGGGGATTCAAACCACCGACCTTCTGATCGGCAAGTCCTAGGCTCTGTGGTTTAACCCACAGCGCCACCCACGTCCCTTCTAAGGAGCCTAGCAACTCTTAATTCACCCAAATGTGGCTGGTTAGCAGGATGCACATTTCAAACCAACAACCTTGAACTTTTAACCTTTTAAGGAAGATTAACCTCTCTGAAGGTGAAACCCAACCCCCTTTTGTGCTGTGCTGTGCTTGGCAGAGGACTGAATTGGGCAAAAGCTGTCCCCCCACCCAGCTCTGCTGGCGTCCGCTTACAAAGTGATGCCAGCACCCTGTTCTGGCAGCTCAACAAGCAGGTAGGCAGAAGAACTGATGCCCAGGGGAGGAGGAAGGGGGTGCGGCGGGTGTGGCCCACCCCAGGTGTCACCATTGAGGGGGGTGACAAAATAATATAATAATAATAATTTATTATTTATACCCTGCCCATCTGGCTGGGTTTCCCCAGCCACTCTGGGCGGCTTCCAACAGAATATTAAAATACAATAACCTATTAAACATTAAAAGCTTCCCTAAACAGGGCTGCCTTCAGATGTCTTCTAAATGTCAGGTAGTTGTTTATTTCTTTGACATGTGATGGGGGGGGCATTCCACAGGGCGGGCGCCACTACCGAGAAGGCCCTCTGCCTGGTTCCCTGTAGCTTTACTTCTCGCAATGAGGGAACCACCAGAAGGCCCTCGGCGCTGGACCTCAGTGTCTGGGCAGAACGATGGGGGTTGAAATGCTCCTTCAGTTATACTGGACCAAAGCCATTTAGGGTTTAAAGGTCAGCACCAACACTTTGAATTGTGCTCGGAAACGTACTGGGAGCCAATGTAGGTCTTTCAAGACTGGTGTTATATGGTCTCGGCTGGACGGCACTCACTGCAGGACCTGCAGCGTGCCTGAACCACATGTCTCTCCTGCCCAAATGGTCCGCCCACTGCCTCTACCCCAACTGTAGGGCAGCTGAGTGGGAGGAGGGAGGCAGACTCCGGAGGCCCCACGGCTTGCCCCGCCCTCGCCCTGCCCCTGGGTGCGTCGCCCCAGGCGCCCAAGCAGCTTCCTCCGCTGCTGCTGATGCTCACAGCAGCCAGTGGGAAGTCTGGAGGCAGGAAGAGATATAGGCAGGGCCAGTCCGAGATCCGTTAGATCCCAAGTCAGCCCCACTGCTGTCATGTGACGGCGTCAGCCCAAATCCAGGCCTGATTGCTCTTTGCCTGCCCTGCTGACAGACGCATCTGAGCTGTGTTCATCCTCATTGGGCAGTACCCCAGGGTTTGGACTGCACTCCTAAATAAGAACATGAAATCTCTGTTGAAAGCAGCAAAAATTCAGAAGCAATTTTTGATCATCTTGAGATGCTAAAAACACAATTGGTTCCGTATTGTCTGTAAGTACATACAATACAAACAGTGTTTGGTTAAAGTAAACACTCCACTATTTAGAGTCCAAAAAGATAGCATAAGAGCAACAGTGAATCTACCATATTTACTCAAATCTAATGCTCAGCTTTTTTTGGCCAAATTACTTTGTGAAAATTAAGGTGCACACTAGATTTATGGCACATTTACGTCTTCCAGCAAATCCTTTTTTTGGTTTCAAGGTTCTGAAAATGGAGGTGCGCATTAGATTCGATGGCGCATTAGACTCCAGTAAACAGGGTAGTAAGACCAATAAAACAGAAGAAAGTTTTAACTTGAAATAAAGCTTAGTTTAGACTGCAATGCAGACTGGCAGTAAACCTGTCTCAAAAGCTCCCCTTATTCTAAGCGCTAATGGCAATTTCAAAGAAAGCTTTAATTGTTGATATAGGATTATGAGACAGCTAAGGCTTTGTCTTCACCAATATTTGTTTTAGTTTTAGAAACAGGTCTTTACAATTATTTGACAAAATAATCCTCCAGGTTTGTAAAGAAATTCTTTCCAACCCTGTCCTGCTGTAAATACACTCATTTGAGGAATAGGAGAAAACTCAAAGTGCCTTTGCTTTAAAGCATCATTCTCGGAACCCTATTGGTTATTCTGCACTGTATGATATATTTGTAATTACCAAGAAGTCTGTCCAGGGATCCCACATTTTTTCCTTGACTTTCAAATATTTGCTCGCTGAAAGAAATCTGGTGCTTATCGGAATGGTTTCGTTTTCTCAGAGTCAAAGAGGGACTCTTAGGATACACTGGCGATTTGGGTTTAATTTGAATTCCACACCTCTCACTATTTAGCCTCCCTCTTCGTATATTAATTGGGAAGCTGTCTTCTGGTGATGAGAACTCATCTATGTGAGAATCGGCATCGTTTTCCCCAACACTCAAATTGCTCTTGTGCAACACAGATCTTGTGGAGGAGGTATCAAGCCCCCTGTTAGAGAACCATTTTTCTTTCAGAATGCCAGTGAATTTCTGCTTTCCTGATCCAGACATCTCAATATCATCAGACTCATCACTGATATCACTTGCTTCTTTCACCGATGTGATCTTTCGGATGTTTTCAAATGGTGTCATTTTGCTGTAAGGTGAAACACTCCTGCTAGTGTGCTCGGAAGTCAAATGCTTTTGCAGAGATGTATGCGTGGAGCCTTTTACTGTTCCTAAACATTCAAAATTTGTTTCTGCACCTTTACTGCTTTTGACAGATTTCTGGTCACTAGGAACTTGAGAAGGAAATATGATATCATCACTGTCACTTGAACTGCATTCTGTCTCCATAACGACCCCAACTTGATTTAAAATATGCATGTCTTTGTATTTATTTCCAGGGTCCTTTTCTTCTTCAGGGTGTAGTGAAACACGATAATCACAGTCTGTAGTTTCTCTATGCAACTCTTGTTTCGCAGCTTTGATTGGTGACAATAAGTCTCTCTCAGGTCCTGCAGTACTGCAGTGGTCCTCAGTTTTCAGGGAACATTCATTTCGGGAGCTTTCTTTAGATATTTGCCACATTGATTTACCGCCAACATTTTCATCACTGGAGACAGCAATGCAACTATCATCCTCAGTAACTTCAGTGCCCTTTTCTAGTAGTTTAGGAAACCCACACTGCAGCAAAGTAAGCTGTCCCTGCAGAACTTTGCTGTTTTTTGTATTGCAAGATCGGCTTTGTTCTGCTTTCACTTTGGAATTTCTCGCAGGTTCCTCGTCACTGAAGTCACTGCCACAATCAAACTCTTCCCTTTTCGACAGTTTCCTGGGGCTGGCAGTGTCTTGATCTTCACAACCACCCTCTGCATGCTGAAATCATGCGAGAAACAGGAAAATATGAAACAAAACTGCAATTTAAAACGTGTCTTCAAACTATCAGGGCTTACTTTCAATCTTCAAATGACATGCCATAGTCATAATTATTAAAACAGGGTGGGAGGAGCCTCCTGTAAACCTCTTCTGTTTACTGTGTGATCTACATAGGAACTGGAACAGGGGCTCCCCTCCCTCTTTGTCCAGATTGCTGGACCAGAATTCCTGCCATGGAGAGATGGAGCCCTCCTATTTGAAAAGGATGGATGTGCATGGATCCAGCTCATAAAATACAATTATCAGACATTTAAAAACGTAGGAAAACGGCGTTATATATATATATTTCTTTTTTAAAAAACCACAACTAAAGTTTGTAAATGCTTCTAGATTATCAGCTTTTTGACTCTTATTATCTGCTTATTGACAAACCATTCCCTCTGGTTTGTTACCTACTATTTGGTTATGGAGAAGAAACTTCCTCATTTTCTTACCATATCTTCCAATGTCTCATTTTTGTGCAGCTTTTAAAGATGCATTATTATTTGACCCGACAGCAACCAAAACTAAAAAGCTCAACTTGTAGGCTGATGCTTACAGGGCAACTGGGAAGCAAGTCCAACTTCACTCAGTAGGGCTTAATTTTCAAAACACTTACAATTACAGGCTTAATTGAATTATTTGTAAGAGGGAACACTGCAGAAGTAGCTAATCTTTAATGACAGAAACAAAAAACTTCTTGATAAAAAAGACATTTTACTTTTTTTACAGGACTTGTTTGGATGTTTAATGGAGTCTCTGTTTTATTGTGTGACATTTTGATGATACCGCTTACAGTATATTTATGGTATAGTAGCTATGTGAGCTACATTGGACTTCTTTTGGAAAGGTTTATAAAAAAACACCTACACAAATTTCAAAACTAATTATACATAAGCCAAGGTTCCCAATTATAAGAACATTAGAATTTAAAAGCAGAAAACAGGCCTTTCTAAAATAATGTAGAGTTATACCCATTTGTGCCCACCCCTCTTCTGATGGAAAGCTTTTTGATCCAGTGGAGGGAGGAAGTGGGTCCAGTCAAATGCAACTATCAGTTTGCGGCACTCATCTCGCTTTCAGGCCGAGGGAGCTGGCATTTGTCCACAGACAGTATTCTGGGTCATGTGGCCAGCATGATTCAACCACGACTGGCGCATGGAGGACCATGACGAGTGCCAGAGCGTATGGAAATGGGACACCGTGACAGAAACCAAAGCGCCACAGTGGTACCTATTTATCTACTTGCACTGGCGTGCTTTCGAACTGCTAGGTTGGCAGGAGCTGGGACAGAGCAACAAGAGCTCACTCCGTCATGGGGATATGAAACGCCAACCTTCTGATCAGCAAGCCCGAGTGGCTCAGTGGTTTAGACCACAGCGCCACCCGCCTGCTGGAAGGAAAAAAGCTTCTATCAGCCAAGGAGACACCATTAAATTCAACCTCTAATGGCCACATTCTCTTTCTTTCTTTCTTTCTTTCTTTCACAAGTGTATGTTTTAAAAATACCAATAATTTGTTGTTAAATTCCTTGTTCCTCTCCATTTATTATTTGGTACGATACGCTGTTCTGCCAAAAAAATCACTTGGCAGATTCAAAATGAAAAAAGCCACGTAAGTTCATAAGCCAGAAAAGTAACTTTATACAATGTGCACAGAAATGTTTTGAAGTACGGAGAAGTTTAGGACACTTTTAATCCCGCCGTCCTAGGTTTTTCCCCTCCAGTTTCCTCCGGGTCTACTCCAACTGACAGCTCAAGACTTTATCACAGTTAGCAGATCCAAAATCTTAAAGCAGTGCATTTCATAACATGTGAAAACAGAAAGGCAAGTATCATTTACCGTTTCTGTCGCGTCTCCCTGGGGTTCCTCTTTTAACCATGTAGTAGCTGTCATGACACCAGCTTCCACTTGGCCCTCTCTCTAAAAAATGAAGCAATTTACTAATGGTTAAGTTTACATCATGTAGACTCGCTGGTCTGATCAGTCACCTTTCTGCACACCAGTGCATGCCTGTTCTAGATACTAATAATGGAGCCATTCTCTGAGTGCTGATCCTTGTGTAGCCAAAATGGCAACACAGACACACACAGAGAGTTATGTCAGGGCATCAGCAGGCTTGGGGGAATTGCTTTATTTGCATTCAAGGACAGAGATAGCAGACCTTAATTCCTGATATTTTCCTGGTTGGGTATTATTGATATATATATACACAGTCATACCTTGGAAGTCGAACGCCTTGCAAATTGAACGCTTTGGCTCCGGAACGCCGCAAACCCAGAAGTGAGTGTTCTGGTTTGCAAACGTTCTTTGGAACCCAAACATCCGACGTGGTTTCCACAGCTTCTGATTGGCTGCAGGAGCTTCCTGCAGCCAATCGGAAGCCGCGCCTTGGTTTCCAAACATTTTGGAAGTCGAACGGACTTCCGGAACGGATTCTGTTTGACTTCCGAGGTACGATGTATGTGAATAACTAAAATATCCACGATGTGGCAACAAAGGAGAGGGTTTTTCTCAGTAACGACGCTTTGCTCAGGGAATGCCTCCTCCTCTCACATTCAACTGGCGCTATGATGGGTTTTCGGCACTAGGTTGTTGTTTTTTGTTTTAAATCATTCAGCCTGATTGATGCAGATGGGCATCTCTGCCCTTGATGGACTTGCTTAAGTTGTTTCTTGTTTGCTCTTTGGAACTATACTGACTTTAACTGTATTTTATTTTGAATTACTACGATGTACCCTGATCTGGGAGCATATTCAATGAAAAACAGGTTAGGAGTTTCTCAAACAAATAAATATTAAAATATCAAGTTAATGTGGTGGTGAGGAAGCTCAAGCCTTCAGAACTCTTCCCAGGTTATACCTTTTCTGTCTGGGGATATTCTGTGTCCTTCTCAAATACTTTTGCCTGGCTAGAATGTTTCTTTGAACTGTGAAGATGCTGGTTGCTTGCTTAGGTGTAAAGTTGGCCTTGGCCCAGTATACCTGAAGGAGCGTCTCCACCCCCATCGTTCTGCCCGGACGCTGAGGTTCCCTCATTGCAAGAAGCAAAGCTACAGGGAACCAGGCAGAGGGCCTTCTCGGTAGTGGCGCCCACCCTGTGAATGCCCTCCCATCAGATGTCAAAGAGACAAACAACTACCTAACATTTAGAAGACATCTGAAGGCAGCCCAGGGAATTTTTTAATGTGTGACATTCTAACGTATTTTTAATCTTTGTTGGAAGCCGCCCAGAGTGGCTGGGGAAACCCAGCCAGATGGGCAGGGTACAAATAATAAATTATTATTTCTATTATTCTGACTGGAAGGTAGCCTACTGTACAAAGGGTTACACCAACTGCTTGGCCTACTTTTTGCCTCTGGCCCTATTGGCCACCATTGGCATGTGCCCCCCAAATGGATGCCCATTAGGGAATGCTGCCCTTGGGACAAAAAAGTTTCCCCAGCCCCAAGTTAAGGAAAAGTTACACTAGCAACTAGACTGGATCTCTCTTATGTGGTGAGAAAAGAAGTATTACTAACTTTACTGTTGGGAAAATCCTCCCACATTTCAAAACATGTGTTTCTTCACACGCCTGGTAAGATATAGAGAAAAGATGCACAAATATTCAAAAGGACAAAGGTAAAACACCACACCTCCAGAATCTCTTTTGTCAGACAGGATCCATGGTCCTGAAGCTTGAAAAGGTTATGAATACCAAAAAGTTCTCCTTGGTGTTGCTTTGATCCTTGCACGGCCTCAAAATACCGCTTGGCATTTTCACTTCCCACTACAGCACAATGCAGTTGCTAAAACAGAGTAGAACATATAAAAAAAAAAATAATAATTCAGTAGCATGTTCCTGCAACATGTCAGAATTTCCTGGCATTTACAGTTTATGTGCCGATTTAGCCAGAGCAGGCAGAAATTCCTAAAAGAGTAAAATATTGTGTTTTATTTTCCCTGGCAGATGCCACCATTGTGGAGTAATATTAACCTGAATAATGTTATTGGAAAATAAAGAAAATGTGCTCTCAAGTCTCCCGTGTACCCTGTATAACATAGGAAACCAAATAACCGTGCTAATGCACTCCAGCAGATACACTGTTTTCCAACACACCCAGCTACATACTGCAAATAAAGAAACAAGCTAGGCAGTAGATGATCTCCAGGTGTAGGCCACAGCCCCACTGCCACCATCCTCAATAATGAGAATTTAGTTAACATGAGCTAGGGGAAAGCAATATATGATCCACAGGCTACATCTGCACCACCAAGGCTTTCATATTACTTGAAAAGCAGCCTACTTGTCCCTTCCTCATGGTCAACGGGCAAAATCCAATGTGGGGCCACAACTGGTGAAAAAAGGCTTCCCACTACTCTCACTTTCCACCACCCTGCTGTAGAGCAATAAAATGCTCAGATCAGAGGTTGGTGGCACAGTATATAGCACAATAGGGGAAGACATTGGAGATAGGAGGAAAATAAAGGCATCCTTTGCCGCTCATCCTTCCTGAAAAATCTACATGCCTAAAAAGCAATATGAAGCTCCTGATCAAGGCTGCCTAACACTGGAGAAATCCTTTTACAGATCTGCAATGTTTTTTGCAGGTTTCACCTGTTACTTACTATGTTGTACCATGTTGTGAGGCTTGTTGTCCCAATGCCAGAAAAAATCTCCTGACCTCTCTGTTAAGCATAATCAGTTTAATTGACACAGAAATGGAAAATGTATATGTATCAATGTAGGTTTATAATGGAAAATGGCTAAATGTGTATTGCTAACACTGGCATACACAGCAGTTTTCTAAGTGGACTCAAAGCTCTGGGTGAGTTGATAATTAACTAACTGTTGTTTTCTGCTAGCTAACATGTGAGTGTTGTAACTTGAGATCAGATGACAAAAGTATTGAGTTGCAAATTCGCCATCTTGAAAGGATGGTGGCTGTTAGCTTTTCTCTGATAGAGAACAAAAGGATAGGATAGTGGCTTTTCAAAAAAGCTGTATAGCCTTAGGCAGGCTAGAATAGGGGAGAGAGGCACCGTTTTAATTCTTGGAGCTATCTTTTATTTCTAAGATGCTGAGCCTGTGCTGGATGGCACATGGATATTCTAGATGTATCTTTGATGCTTATGTTCTGTTTTTGAAGAGTTCTGCACGTAAAAGTTTGAATCATATTTTTATGGGTCTGGACAATGATTTCTTTCAACAGGAGTCAGGTCTTACGCTTCTAGTCGCTTCAAACTGCACAATATTAATACATAGGCGCCGACTCCATGGGGCTTGAGGGGGCCCGAGCCCCCTCAAAAATTCGTTTGGGGGGGCTCCGCCCCCCCAATAATCTCCGGCGCCCCTCCAGCAGAGCGCCATCGCCGCCCCTCCCCCAGCCCAAAATGCACAGGGAGGGGCGGGCTGCATGCCTCCTGCCCTCCCTCCCGAGCAAAAGCTCCACCCAATTTCCTTTGGAGCTGATTAATAGGCGCAGCACGCTCTCCCCTATTCGCTCACGAGGAGGCGGCGCCACTTTATTTGCATATTCATGAGCTTATTTATTATTCATGAGCTTTCCCGGGGTCCCCCCAATATTTTTTATAAGTCCGCGTCCCTGTATTAATATCTGCAATACTCTCTTCTTAATCTAACAAAAAGGTGTAATCACCACTTGCTGGTCAAAATCCTGGCACTATCACAATTTAAAGTATAATTTGTTTGCAAAAACGGCACTGCGATTTATTTATTTTTAAAGGTTTTACACAGATACTTGGAATGACACCATCTGAAAATACTATTGGGAAACTTCATATGAATTTACAAGGCAATGATTTCAATCAAGTTTCTCAAACATACATTAATGCTGCCTGTAAGCTAATTAACAAAATGTATAGCGGGCAGGATTTTTAACAATGTTTAAAGTCTTGCCAAAGGTAGCTGGCCTAAAAACTGAGCTGTTTTGACAGTGTTTTTCTGTAAAAGACCTGAACTTCAGGACCTCTACAATTATTTATTCTGAACTGATCACATTACCAGCAATATTACTTCCCTCCTCCCCAAACAAACAGTGAGGCCAACACTAGTAACATTCATTATTTCAAATTATTTCAAGAGGAATATTAGCTGCAATTTGTGTAGAGAACAATTTATTTCCACACAGAATCTTTAAGTTGTACTCAGCATAGATCCACTAAAATTCATGAATTTAAGCCCCTAGGTTTCAATGGATCTGCTGCTCTCAGTAGGACTTAGTTGGATATAACCCAGTATTGTTAAAACCATTAAATGTTGGTTCTTGGGTAATTCTTATTTTAATTTTAATATTTTATCGGCCAGGTGTCAAGAGAAGGAGTTCAACATTGAAGGAGTTTAATATACATAACCCATTAGTGCAAACACACAATAATAAGGTTCCCTGCGGAGGAGATTGCAGCTGCTGCACTCCTCCTCCGATCCTCTTGCCATAAGCTAGGTCATGGTTTAGTGATGTGGCTCTCCAGGCAAACCATGAGCTGTAAATCCAAGAATAAACCTTGGTTACCGCTTGTGATACATCTGGAGAGAGATCAATGAAGAGCCCAGGTTCAGACAACAAACTAACTCAAACCGTGGGAAGATAAGTTTTAGAAGGCCAGTGAACAATGTCAGAAAATTCTAATGTTTATCAGGGAACTTATTTATAGAGCACCACCAGTGTATACAGCGTTTTACAATGTGAATAATAATAATAATAATAATAATAATAATAATAATAATAATTTATTATTTATACCCAGCCCATCTGGCTGGGTTCCCCAGCCACTCTGGGCGGCTTCCAACAGAATATTAAAATACAATAATCTATTAAACATTAAAAGCTTCCCTAAACAGGGCTGCCTTCAGGTGTCTCCTAAAAGTCTAGTAGTTGTTGTTCTCTTTGACATCTGGTGGGAGGGTGTTCCACAAGGCGGGTGCCACTACCGAGAAGGCCCTCTGCCTGGTTCCCTGTAACTTGGCTTCTTGCAGTGAGGGAACTGCCAGAAGGCCCTCGACGCTGGACCTCAGGATCCGGGCAGAACGATGGGGGTGGAGACGCTCCTTCAGGTTACTGGACCGAAGCCATTTAGGGCTTTAAAGGTCAGCACCAACACTTTGAATTGTGCTCGGAAACGTACTGGGAGCCAGTCTAGGTCTTTCAAGACCGGTGTTATGTGGTCTTGGCGGCCACTCCCAGTCACCAATCCAGCTGCCGCATTCTGGATTAGTTGTAGTTTCCGGGTCACCTTCAAAGGTAGCCCCACATAGAGCGTATTGCAGTAGTCCAAGCGAGAGATAACTAGAGCATGCACCACTCTCGTTAGACAGATAGGGTCTCAGCCTGCATACCAGATGGAACTGATAAACAGCTGCCCTGGACACAGAATTGACCTGCGCCTCCATGGACAGCTGTGAGTCCAGAATGGCTCCCAGGCTGTGCACCTGGTCCTTCATGGGCAAAGCTACCCCATTCAGGACCAGGGAGTCCTCCACACCTACAGGCAGGGAAAGGGTTCCATGCCCTAATGAACTTATAATCTAAATTTGTACAGTCAAGAGACTACAAAGGAAGTGAAGCAAGGAGCAAAGAAAAGAGAGAAGAGGAATGAGAAAAGAAAAGTATATAAAAAAGATTAATGTGACGCAAAGCAATTATATATGTACTTATGCTTCAAAATCAAAAAGCATGGGCACATATTCACTTTCATTTACAAGTGAAACTTGATAAGTCATTGTAAGAACTAGGTGCTTCTTAAGAAATAAAGGGGCGTGTCAGAAGTGTTTAGGTGTTTTATTATTTATGCCTCTGCCATGATAAATGTTGCCCTTTACTAGTTAATGATGAATTAAATGTGAACATTTATTTCAGGCACCCTGGTATATATTCTTTTGTTATATTCTCTCTAGGAAGAGTTTAAATTATATATGAGAATTATTAAATTAGCTTAAAAGCCATAAAGCAACGATAAAGATTGTGTTATATTAGGTCAACTTTAATTTTTACACAAACAACTGGTTAACAAGTGCAGTGATTTGATATAAAAAATCAGCAATGCGAACAAAAACACAGTGAAAACTTTACCTGTTTATAAACCTGCCGTAAGTACATCATCTCCTCCACCGTCCCCAAAGAGATTAGCCGAAATACTTTCACATCCCTGCATTGGCCAATCCTGTAAGCTCTGAAAAAACCAAAGTCCAGGGTCAAAAAGAAGAAGAAAAGAGAAAGGAAAAAAGAGAAGCAACATCTATATTTCAAAATAACCAGTTTTTAGCAAGTTGCCTGTACCTGTCAATGGCTTGAAGATCATTCGCTGGGTTCCATGTTGGGTCAAACAGTATAACAATATTTGCACCGACAAAATTGAGCCCCAGTCCACCAGCCCTTTATAACAACAGAAGGAAAAAAGAGATGAAGAAATGTGTTTTTTTTAAATGAGATCACCACTTGTAGCATTATTTGTTACGAGCATTTTTCCTAGACAAACTGGCAGAAAGTTCTCAAGTTTCCAAAAGGCTATAAATAATGCCACTAACTATACTGCTTTCAGTAGAAACCACAAATAGCATTTCTCTCATCATAACGAACAAACTTACTGCAGTTTCACTGTTCCTGTGCAATAGAGCTACTGTCCCATCATCTTCCATAATCTCACAATACTAGCGATGGAAAGTGACATTCACATTTATTACGCTACAAACAATGTACATTTTCCAACTATGTTGTTTTGTACAAGATACCTCAAGGTCATTTTCATTCTTCCCCAAAGCTATACAGGATGAAAGAAGGGGGTACAGAGGTTTACATTAACTACGTTGTTCCATTTACAGGAAAAGTCGCTTGCCACATTCAATTAAACTAATGTGCTGTATTTCAGTTTGAAGGGACAGGACACAATTTATGTTCACTTGGGTTCAGAAACTCCAAGGAAATGAAGCTTACTAAACTTTTAAAACGTTATGCTTCTACTTTCCTTGCAACAATTCTTTTCCACCACTTAATAAACTAGACTGAAAACAGTCCAAAACAAGCCATTAAGAAGACACTCCTTTAAATAAATTGGCTAAACCTCAACCATATTGACAAGTTCCATGGACAAGATGTGATGACTTGCTTTCATTAACATCCTCAGAGTTTTTGCTTGGATCAGAGATAAGTTACCCTGCATGTATTTTCCAGGGAGTCAAATTATATGTGTCAATGTGGCATTTTTTTCTCCAACAGTTGCATATTGAACACATTTTCCTTACAAATAAAGCAGCTCAAATTCTGGGTAGGCTTCAAAGATGAAATCGGAAGCATTTTGTAGGAATTTTACATCACATCAATAACATCACATGGGTGTGCAGTCTCTCTTTGAACCCAATCCACCAAATTCCAGTGAGTAATCCTATTACATTTCAATTGGCAGGAAATAACTTCAAGTAACTAAAAATACCCTCTCCATACCTTTAGCACTTCTCTTTTAAGAAAAGTTATTGGAATTAAAAATAGAAAACAAAAGAAACATAGTTGAGAAAAATTACGGGTTTTTAATTGGGTTTATTTTTTCCTGACACAATATTATTACTTTATTTGTTTACTTAAAATATCTATATACCACCTATTAGGATAACATCTCAAAGCAGTTTGCAATAAAATTCATTAAAAATACAGGAACAATAATAAAATAAATATACTAGCTTTAACAGCCAGCCCAATGTTTTAAGAAACTTGGGGATATGGCATAAGTAATCAGATCTGAAACTGCATCACAGTAGATGCATGCCTTATTTCTGCAGAGGAGCCTATTCCAAAGAGCGGGAGCCACAAAATAATAAAATAAAATAAAATAGTCCTCTCCCTGGTCCCCGTAAGATGAGCTTCTACAGTCTGTGACACAACAAGGAGAGTCCTGGTAAATGACATTAGCGCCTGGGCAGGAAGTGTTCCTTCAGATAACCTGGTCCTAAGCCATTTAGGGCTTTGTGGGTCAATATCAAAACTGTTTATTTAGCCCAATAGCAAACTGGAGTCCAGTGCAGCTCTTTTAACAATGGTACCATATACCATGGGTAGGAGTTGTACTCAGCATCCCATTATACACTAGCTGTAGCTTCCAGACCAATCTTAAAGGCAGCCTTACAAACAGTACTTTCCAGTCATCATGGGTCACTGTGGCAACACCATCCCTGTCCGTGAATGTCCACAAATGGCGTCCAAGTTATGAAAAGGTGCTTCCAGTCTCGGTGGACACTTGGCCCTCCAGCGACAAGACAGATCAAGGATCACCCAAAGCCTACTTGCCTGCTAGGGGGAGCGGGTGGCGCTGTGGTCTAAACCACCTAGCCTCTTGGGCTTGCTGATCAGAAGGTCGGCGGTTTGAATCCTCACGACGGAGTGAGCTCCCATTGCTCTGCCCCAGCCCATGCCAAGCTAGCAGTTTGAAAGCACACCAGTGTAAGTAGATAAATAGGTACGGCTGCAGCGGGAAGGTAAATGGTGTTTCCGTGTGCTTTGGTTTCCGATACCGTGTCCTGTTGCGCCAGAAGTGGTTTAGTCATGCTGGCCACATGACCCAGAAAGCTGTCTGGACAAACACCGACTCCCTTGGCCTGAAAAGCGGAATGAGTGCCGCAACCCCATAGTTGCCTTTGACTGGACATAACTGTCCAGGGGTCCTTTACCTTTTACCTTTACCGTGGTACCTCGGGTTAAGAACTTAATTCGTTCTGGAGGTCCGTTCTTAACCTGAAACTGTTCTTAACCTGAGGTACCACTTTAGCTAATGGGGCCTCCCACTGCCGCTGCGCCGCCACTGCGCGATTTCTGTTCTCATCCTGAAGCAAAGTTCTTAACCCGAGGTACTATTTCTGGGTTAGCGGAGTCTGTAACCTGAAGCATCTGTAACCTGAAGCATCTGTAACCCAAGGTACCACTGTACTTGCCTGCTCCTTCAGAGGGAACACAATCTCCTCCACAACAGGCAAATTTTCCAGTTCCCACACCTAGAAGCCAACTATAAATTATAAAGAACCCACCAGGCCATAACTTCAACTTATTGGTGCTCATCCAGCCTACGCTCCCCCACTACATGTGCTCTACGTGGGGCTACCTTTGAAGGTGACTCGGAAACTGCAATTAATCCAGAATGCGGCAGCTAGACTGGTGACTGGGAGTGGCTGCCGGGACCACATAACACCAGTTCTGAGAGATCTGCATTGGCTCCTAGTATGTTTCCGAGCACAATTCAAAGTGTTGGTGCTGACCTTTAAAGCCCTAAACGGCCTCGGCCCTGTATACCTGAAGGAGCGTCTCCACCCCCATCGTTCAGCCCAGACACTGAGATCCAGCGCCGAGGGCCTTCTGGCGGTTCCCTCATTGCGAGAAGTGAGGCTACAGGGAACCAGACAGAGGGCCTTCTCGGTAGTGGCGCCCGCCCTGTGAAACGCCCTCCCATCAGATGTCAGAGAGATAAACAACTACCTGACATTCAGAAGACATCTTAAGGCAGCCCTGTTCAGGGAAGTTTTTAATATTTAACGCTGTACTCTTTTTAACACTTGATTGGGAGCCGCTCAGAGTGGCTGGGGAAACTCAGCCAGATGGGCGGGGTATAAATAATAAATTGTTGTTGTTGTTGTTGTTACATCCAACTGCAACTTAAAAATAGAGCTAGGCACCATCAGTACACTGCTGACATCAAACCTCTGATGCCATCTCCCAACAATTTCATATAGATGTTAAACAGCCTGCAACACCCCACAGAATAGCAGGTATGATCACCCAATGCTACTGTCTGAAACTAGCCCTATAAGTGGGAGGCCTTGAAGACTATTATACTGTATTGGTATTAAATACAGCAAAACAGAATGGTCTCTTTTGGGGGGCTTCGTGAGTGACAAACAAAATGGCATCTTGTAAACAGGGATGTGATATTGTGAAGGGCGAGTGAAAAATATAGACCGATTAATTCTAAGCATTAAATACAGCCGATGCCATAACTGAATTTTTAACTGAATTTCTGAGTTTCTATTTGTGCATGTCACTACTAATTTCTTTCAAACAAAAGTGAGGATGGTAGCTTTCAAAAACAACTGCATTCAAGATTATTCTGGTTCCAAAAGGGGAACAAAACGGGGGGGATTTTATTTATTTAATATTATCACTCGTCATTTTCGATCTCAAGTGATCCTCAGAAAGGGTAGATGAAGATGAAGACCGAAGAAATATGGAACTACGTAAGGGATATGACTCATTTCTACCCTAATAGTCTTGATTGATGCAGTCTACTTCCCAGTCTTATAACAGCAGACAGTAATGTTATTGCTTCTTCCCAAGGAAGTGACAAAATGCAAGATCAATCAAGTGGGAGTGCAGTAAATTTTCTATAAATCTCTTAACTACCTAGACAAAAGCAGACACAGCATTTTCTTACATTGTAGAAACGAGGCAAATGTTAACTTCTTCCATGCTGTTGAACTCTTTTACTATCTTGACCCTTTCCTCCGCTTTTGTATTTCCATCGAGTCTTCGGTAATCTAGCCCAGATGCCATGCAATATTGCTCCAGAACATCAAGCAACTGGTGGAAGAGGTGGGGAGACCAGGCAATTAGTACTATTTAAAAAGAACCACAATAAAACAGGCAGATCAAGTGTCTTGAAGGTCTGTAACAGCTCAGAGTTTTCCTACCATCACTCTTTCTCCAAAGTCATAGAATCACAAATATTTAATTAACTTGCAGAAACACTTAACATTTCCATTTTCCATTTACTGCAGTGGTATGTTTAAACAGTGTGTTGCTTTTCCAGTGGAAGCAATGAACTATTAATTTGATATGGAGAACTCAGATAATGTTTACATTCGTTTTTTAATTCAATCCAGGCAATCCTGCCTTATCTCATGTGCCATTTCCCCAAGTCCCATTAGTCAGTTGCAGGAATTCACACATAAGAGAAAGAGGCAAGACAGCTTGGCCTAGGCACTGACAAGAAAGTTTCGCAGGATAAACCACATCTCTGCTCAGAAGTAAGTCCCACTGAGTTCAATGGGACTCACCCTCTGGAAGTGTGAACAGGATTGCATCCTCAGTTTATCCAAGAGCTGCCTCACACCTTACATTTTTCCGACAAGGAAACCCTTCTGTGTGAGGAAATCATTAATATTTCATAATATAATAATTGTACATGCATCTGTTTTGTTATGCACACATGCAACTGAACAGCCATAGGTGTGATTGTTATGGGGTAAGTTTTTCCTACATAAAAGTGTTCGGGGGGTGTGTGTGTGTCATGGTTTGACTTTCTCCAAACAAGAACAAGGTTTGGTCTTGGCTTACGAACCATGGTTTGTTTGAGCAAAACAAACTATGGCTCCTAGTTCAGTTATACAGTGGTACCTCAGGTTAAGTACTTAATTCATTCTGGAGGTCCGTTTTTAACCTGAAACTGTTCTTAACCTGAAGTACCACATTAGCTAATGGGGCCTCCTGCTGCCGCCACACCGCCGGAGCCCGATTTCTGTTCTTATCCTGAAGCAAAGTTCTTAACCTGAAGCACTATTACTGGGTTAGCGGAGTCTGTAACCTGAAGCGTATGTAACCTGAAGCGTATGTAACCTGAGGTACCACTGTACCATTGAGCTGAGGATGATGGTTTGTTGCTCCCGCTGGATTGAAGGGAGGTGCAAAGCAGGACCAATCAGCTGGTAAACTATGAACTGTGAATTACTGTGACGTGCAGACTGGACTACTATCATATTTAATACTTTAAGTGGATGATGATGCAGATATATTCAATGCTTTATGCTTTACTATACATAGTTACAGTCAGTTCCATGTTCTCTTATATTGCCCCTATTAGCTCGTACAAAGACTATTATCCCATTGCTTAGAAGAGTGCCCAGAAGTTCAAAGTCTGGAATTTACCCATTTTACTTCTTGAAGACGGAAAACTAGAAATTACAGCATTATTCGCAATATTTTGCATGCCAGCCTACAAAATACATCAGTCGTTTTTACCTACTAGGCCAACATGGACTTTCTATCTTCCTTTATAAATACAAAATACAAAAATACAAAGGTCGGCGGTTTGAATCCCCATGACGGGGTGAGCCTCCCGTTGCTCAGTCCCTGTTCCTGCCTACCTAGCAGTTCGAAAGCACATCAAAGTGCAACTAGATAAATAGGTACCGCTCCGGCAGGAAGGTAAATGGCATTTCCGTGTTCTGCTCTGGTTTGCCAGAAACAGCTTGGTCATGCTGGACACATGACCCGGAAGCTGTCTGCGGACAAATGCCGGTTCCCTTGGCTAGTAAAGCGAGATGAGCACCGAACCCCAGAGTCGTTCGCGACTGGACTTAGCTGTCAGGGGTCCTTTACCTTTACCTTTTTTACCATTTTATTCTACTTCATTTGAACTGTACTAGTACTTATTGTTGTATTAAATAGAGTACACTGGTTTTTAACCATATAACAAAGAAAGCTATAGTCAGTTTTGTTACAAATCAGATGAAGCTCACCTTGGTTGAGAAGGAAAAAAGGAGCACTTTATCTTTGTTTTTTCTGAAGTGATTTAAAAGTTTCTGAAGGACCTGTAAGTAAACCATAGAAAAGAGTTATTGAATAAACCTCAGGCAAAATATATTTTCACATATACAGTGGTACCTCGGGTTACAAACGCTTCAGGTTACAGACTCCGCTAACCCAGAAATAGTACCTCAGGTTAAGAACTTTGCTTCCATTAGCTAAAGTGGTGCTTCAGGTTAAGAACAGTTTCAGGTTAAGAATGGACCTCCAGAACGAATTAAGTTCTTAACCCGAGGTACCACTGTAGCACAACTTTCCAAGGTTGAGGGTTTAAAAAACACAACAAAAAAATCCAGAAGAAGAATAAAAAACAAGTCAACTGATTTGAAGTGACGTCATGACAAACTAAAAACATGAGCAGGTCAATGGAAACGACAGGAAGTCAGTGCAATTTATACTGGGACATATTATCCTGGTGTAAATGTCCCCTATTCCAAACTTTGTTCAGGAGTAGGCCTACCCCCAGCTGAGCCATCCCAAGCCTAGCAGAGGCAAAACCAGCCTTTAAAATTGTGTTTGTTTTACATCATGCTATTTGCTAATGTAACTTATGCTGGGTTGCATTTGACCGAGATGAACAGAGTTTGGAATAGGGGTAAATCTCTCCCTGTTATGGCTTGTCCCCTGCCACTACCCCGGAATGCCCCATTTGTGGAACTTGCCCCAGGCGAGCTGCGGCTGTGCTAGAATGAAAGGCTTACACCAGTGTATCGCCAGCTGAGCCAGGATGAGGGACTCCAGCTAGCCTAACCCCAGGTGAGCCTGTTAGAACTCCTGCTCCGTGATTGCAGTCATGGGATTTTTGTCTATCACATGACGGTTTATGCTTTGACTCCACAGAGTGGGAAGTGACGGAGACAGGATGTTTGTGTTACTGTGTTACATGAAGTGGGACTATTGTCCTTTGTTCTTTCTCTTTGCTTTCTGATGCTACAGAGAGAGGGAGCCATGTTGCAGTGCTCCATGTGTGTTTATATGTAAATAAAGTAGATTAGCCAAAATGCTGAGCTGCTGAGGTCTGTTACGCAACTGCAAAGACTCTGCGGATCCCTAAGTGTGCCGGTGTCTGTTGGCATTGGTCGCTGTGATGTTCGGGCTGAAGAAAGCTTTTGAAGCTCCCGAACAATTGACCAGGAGGGAGAGAACATGCCACTTGGGCATGTATCTCTGCCAGAGTCCTACTCGAGTGTAGGACAGACCCCAGACCCAACTTGTTCTGCTGGAGACGCACCTATTCCAACCACTATTTACGCCAGTGAGTCTTGTGTTTGGATTGCGCCGTAAGAAGATATCAAATAATCAGAGATACAGATGTGTGCACGCACTCATTTAAACATGTATAAAATAAACATTTTACAAAATGTACAGATAACGCATGGCTTTGGTTAAAACAGCTATAAAAGAAAATTCACGAAACAGTGCAGGAGGTGTGATCTGAATGCAAACACAATGCAAGGATGGCAAATCACATATTTGTAGCATTGTAGCTGCCCAGCATGTGATAGCCTTAATCTACAAGGCCATGACCACATGACAACATTTTTTAAAAAACCCAGAGCGTAATAGTCACCCTGAAGCAAGCCAACCCCCTTTTAAGCCTGCTGTACAACATCCAAGTTCAGAACTTCTTGGAACTTGGCTTCTCATAATAATCAGCCAGCTGTATGCCCTTCCCCGCTCCCAGTGTCCTCTCTTGGTCTGTTTACAGTAGGTCGTGGCTTCCCAGACTTTGCACAGACCTTGAAATGCCAATAATCCGCCCACACGCAATGCTCTTCTGGTAGGGAAGCAAATAATCCAGAGCATTCTGTATAACAGTGATACTGTTATTCTCCAAAGGAGCATGTCCACATCTGGCAAGCAGTAATTCCAGAGCACCGCGCAGAAGCAAGACACAAAAGGGGAAAAGAGGAATTTTTCTGTCCAATGTCTGTAGCCTATTCCCAATGGGCAATAAATATTTAAACAATGCCATTGATTCAGTGATAAATACTTAACCTCTTAATTTGCACAGATTTTCCTGAAAGCAAAACATTCCAAATGACAAGAGGAGACTTATCTGATTCATTCTATAATGGCAGATAAAATCTTGAATACAAAGCAGCAATCGTACTGTTCATAACCCACACTGAAGGCCCAATCATCCAATTTCACGGTGAATTGAAGAGGCACAAATTGGAAATATTTGCAGAGCTTTGGTTTTCAATTCAATTAGAAATTGTCAAAACTGGATCGTTTTAATGGGTAAAAATAATAATTAAGTCCCGCCATTTCAGACTCCAATTTTATTTTCTTAGGTACAAGGAGGTCAAATTAAAGGGTAAAATGAGTTTACCTACAAAACAACCAGTGGAGAAAGTGAGGAGAACAAATATGCTCACGTAATTAATTCCCAAATGGGTATCCTGAAAACAAATCCACTTTGCTTAAAGAAAATAAACCAATGTCATGTCATTTTGGAATTTAAGAGGACTCCACAGCATGGTAGGTATTTCAGTATTCCACAGGGCTGATCAGAAGAAAGGCGAGGAACAAATAGATAAGCCTGAAAAGGAAAACTATATGAATCCAGAATGCCCAAAGCCTAAAGGATAAGCAGAATGACACAAATAGAGAACCAATGTGGTGTAGTGGTTAGAGTGTTGGAGTACGACCTGGGAGACCAGGGTTCAAATACATAAAGCCCACTAGGCCAGTCATTACCTCTTAACCTAGCCTACTTCTGAATACAGTGGTACCTTGGTTTACAACCACAATCCATTCCGGAGGTCCAGTTGTAAACCAAAAGAGGTTGTAACCCAAGGCGCGCTTTCGCCAATGGGTCCTCCAAAAGAAGGGGGGAAAGGGTTGTAATCCAAAAAAATTGGGTTGTAATCCAAAAAAAGGGACACGCACTTCTGGGTTTGACGTGGTTGTAATCCAAGACGGTTGCAAACCAAGGTACCACTGTACTGGTTGTTGGGCATTCCCAATGGGAAGAGTATATCACTCTCAATTCCTGCTCTGGGGCTTTCCATAGGCATCTGATTGGCCACTGTGAGACCAACACACTAGACAAGCCACTGGCCTGATCAGCAGGACACTTTAACAGTCTTATTTCAGGAAAAAACACTCACTAAGTGGTGCCCAATAATGGCGTGTCAGATGCCTCCTGTGTTATTTCGCACAGGAGCTATCCTTGATACTCTGTGGATGAACAAAAGCAGGGGCACGGCAGAGCTGAAATACTTTGGAAACTGCACAAGTTGATGCAATAAAAAGTAAAAATCCCAAACCCCACCTTATTACTGCCCTAGCTATTCAGCCAGCTCTTTCACTCTTGCTCAATTTCTCAGCCGTAGTGGTTTATTGATATAGGTTATGCCTGCCTTTTTATATGTTAAAAACCCCAGAATTAAAACAGTTGAGCTTTTGAAGTAAAGTATAATTTTAAAAGCTGTCTTTGCAATATTTTCATAACCTTTTCTTAGCTGCAGCTTGGCAGACTGTTTAAAATTAGAACCAATCTCCTGAGGGCAACAATATCTGATTAAAGCCTTTATTTTACTGGTGTCTTACTATTTTCATTTTTTAAAGTGCATCTGTAGTAGTAAAGTATAGATTATAAAAATGCAGAAGACTGTAAAACCAGGGACCTGATTACATGGAGAAGAAGGTTCATTCTTTTCCATGTGTGCTCTGGTCTATTTCTTTCCAGACATCTTACCTGCAATGAAGTTAGGGTGGAAATAGGCAAATTCAATATATACACAACCGGATCTACAGGAGCTTCAACATGCACATCGATGGTACATTTGTTTGCACAGAAACTCAATTTCTTGTACTGGTAGCAATAAATTTGCATCAACATATTTGTCATGAGTGGAATAACAATGAAATATGCAGAAAATTTCAAATTTCATGGAATTACACGGTAATGGAAATGTAAACAGAGGACATTTATCTTAAAGAAACCATGCATGCTAAATGAAAGCTAATACTATTTTTTGCCACATAATGTATACTTCAATCCCTTCATATATTTACCTTCATTTTCCCACTATACTTTGGATCAGAAATGGTTTCAAAGGCTGCATCTTTGCTAAGCTTCACAAAATCAGGAAATTTGGAAAACACTTGGCTGCACACCCTCGTGATGTAGGCTTCCTGCAAGGAAACACAAATTGTGCAGAAGGAGGATAAAATTTGGCAAATCTGTAATTAACATCCTGGGCATAAGAAGAAATCGAAAACACTTTTTCAACAGTTACAGAAGCAAGATGATCCGACTAACTTTAAGGGTTGAAAAATAGATTAAAAGCTATAGGAATTACCGTATTTTTCGCCCTATAGGACGCACTTTCCCCCTTCCAAAAATGAAGGGGAAATCTGTGTGCGTCCTATGGGGCGAATACAGGCTTTCGCTGAAGCTTGGAGAGCGAGAGGGGTCGGTGCGCACCGATCCCTCTCGCTCTCCAGGCTTCAGGAAGCTATCCGCAAGCCTGGGGAGCCCGCGGGAGTTCTCGCAGGGCTCCCTAGGCTGCGGATAGCAGCCTGCCGCCCGGCGTGAGGGACGCCCTGAAGCAGAACGTCCCTCGCGCCAGGCAGATATCCTCAGCCTGGGGAGCCCTGCGGGAGTTCCCACAGGGCTCCCTAGGCTGCGGATAGCAGCCTGCCGTCCGGCGCGCGGGCGCCCTGAAGCAGAGTGCCCCGTGCGCCGGGCAGACATCAGCCAGCCCCACAAGCTCGGGGGACAGCGGGGAGGCACAGCGCCGCCATACCGCTGTTCCCCGACTTGGTTTGGTTTCCCCGACCTGGTTTTGGGGGGGGGGAATAAAGGGGGGGGATTTTTCCTTTATTTCCCCCCCAAAAAACTAGGTGCGTCCTATGGGACAGAGCGTCCTATGGGACGAAAAATACTGTAGTACTGTGTTTTCTGAATAGGAGCTGAATATGACTGAAACAATTTTCAGCAGTATGAACAATTAACAAAACATCAAAATGGGAAAAGCAATGTAATTTAGCCATTAAGTTCTTCCTCAAAATATTGTGGGTTCAAGGAGACTGACCTGCTGTTTGCTTGTGTGGTTCGTTTGTAACAGTGCAGCATGGTTAGCAATCTTACGAAGGACCGTCAGATAACTGAAATACAGTGCCCGCATTGTTTCGCCATGAGCATTTGTCTGCAGAAATATATAAAAAAATTAAGCATCTTAGAGAGGGGGAGAGAAGCTCAAGGCAGCTCACTGGCAGGAAGTTTGGCAGAATTTTCAAAAATGGCACTGTTCCCGCCTGCACTTGGAAGTGGTACAGGCCACTCTCAACCACCTTGTACATCTACTTTGCATGGAACTGACAGGAATTTTTGAATGCACAACATTGAAAAGAATGCAGACAGTGCAGAGCATCCCATTTTACTGCTCAGTAATAATTTCTCTCAGACAGTACAAACTTATAGCACAGATCTCCCTCCTCCCACCTCTGTAAAATTGGTCTTGCCTGTTGCAAAAACTGGATGGTTGGTTGGTGTCCTTTAAAAAAAAATTTAAGGCCCCTATGGTGCTGGAGGAGACTCTTGAGAGTCCCATGGACTGCCAGAAGATCAAACCTATCCATTCTGAAGGAAATCAGCCCTGAGTGCTCACTGGAAGGACAGATCCTGAAGCTGAGGCTCCAATACTTTGGCCACCTCATGAGAAGAGAAGACTCCCTGGGAAAGACCCTGATGTTGGGAAAGATGGAGGGCACAAGGAGAAGGGGATGACAGAGGACGAAATGGCTGGACAGTGTTCTTGAAGCTACCAGCAGGAGTTTGACCAAACTGCGGGAGGCAGTGGAAGACAGGAGTGCCTGGCGTGCTCTGGTCCATGGGGTCACGAAGAGTCGGACACAACTAATCGACTAAACAACAATGCTTAAGCACTTTACGTTTCTGATCGCCTGGTTTGGCTTTATAGCCAGGCACAGTAATATGGCATGTGTGCCTATTAATTGCAAAAGAGCGGAATGACCACAACTGGTTGGCTGTTCCTGTTGCCAACCATAACTGAGTAGCTCTGTCAGTGCTTGGAAGACGGTGAAACACAGGGTGGCACAAATCTCTCTGATTCTCAGACTATGAACATGGAATTCTAATGCTGCTGCTTATTGGTGTCATCCAATCTCAGCAGATCTGGATACCAAATAAAGATGCAAGGAAATAAAGCTGCAGGTGCAACTTCAAGCAGAATTTACCTTTTAACCTCAATTTCCCCTAAATTGGAAATGAGGCCAATTTAGGGTTCGTGGCTGCCGCAGGCCTGGGGAAGGTTCCCTCATCCCAGTGTTTCATTTCCATGCTGGAGTCTTCCCTGAGGGATTGTATCCCATTTCTCACAATTGTTAACACTCATTGCTTTCTTTAGAGGAAAGTTAGGCTATGGTCTTATATAGATTTAAAGGTAAGGGAAAGGTACTCCTGACTGTTAGGTCCAGTCATGGACGATTCTAGGATTGAGCGCTCATCTCACTCTATAGGCCGAAGGAGCCGGCGTTTGTCTGCAGACAGCTTCCGGGTCATGTGGGCAGCATGACAAAGCCGTTTCTGGAGAACCAGAGCAGCGCACGGAAACACAATTTACCTTCCCGCCAGAGTGGTACCTATTTATCTACTTGCACTGGTGTGCTTTCGAACTGCTAAGTGGGCAGGAGCAGGGACCGAGCAGTGGCAGCTCACCCCGTCACGGGGATTCAAACCACCGACCTTCTGATCGGCAATTCCTAGGCTCTGTGGTTTAGACCACAGCGCCACCCGCGTACATAGACTTACTCCCCAGGGAATTAATGCCAAACTACATATGCTTAGGATTCAGGGTGTTGTTTCTCATATATCTAAAACATATTTAACCTAAAACAACTCAGAAAGTATAACCCAACAGCTTCTTATTGCGCCAGCAATGACATCAGCACCTATATCAAATAACTACTTTCCCGGCCATGCCTGGCTGATTTTTAGGTGATGATTCACTGACCATTTACTCTGTGGTAGTTCCACTGAGGTAAACATGACAAAAAATTAAGACTGTGCGTTTTATGAATCCCACGAGAATAGCAATAGTAAAGCTATTCTTTCATATACCATGATTTAGCAATATAACGTCTAAGAACATGTCACAAAACATTCACTATCCTCCCCACCTTCTCCTCTATTTAGCCTGCTTTATGGATAACTTCAGATCAACTGGAATATTTTAAGGGTACAGATATATGAACAAATATCAGCCAGCAGATCAGTCCAACGTGATTTTGCACCATAAAAAAGTCACTCAGGGAACAAATTAGTATTCATGTAAAAAGGATCTCACTAGGTATTCTTTTCCAGAAGTGTTTTCATCAATTATTTTCTACATGTTGTCTGCTTACTACTATTTTACCAATGCTGATGAAAAAGTACAGCATACATAACAATGTTTTACAATGTTATTCTTCAACCCTTGTCTATTTGTGGGGCTTTATTTTATTTTATTTTTAAGTCAGCTGTTTTGGCTGAAGCCAGTCATGAGAGCACAAATGCAAAGAAACCACCCACCACAAAGGTTTATAATAGCAGAAAGAGAATTGTGTAAAGGAAATGTTTATATTAGTGCAAAAAGACCACAGGCAGTGGTGGTAAATCTTCAAAACCTACACGGCTTAGTCCCTTAACCCCACGTGAAACAAAGGCTCAACGTGCCTGAAACACCAAGTCTCGGTTTGGCAACTGGAAACCTGCTCAGTAGACACCCTCCCTCATTTTTATCAGCAGGTTCGCCATGACACCTAAATGGGCAACCAATGGTTGTTGTTGTTGTTGTTGTTGTTTAGTCCTTTAGTTGTGTCTGAAACTTCATGACCCCATGGACCAGAGCACGCCAGGCACTCCTGTCTTCCACTGCCTCCCGCAGTTTGGTCAAACTCATGCTGGTAGCTTCGAGAACACTGTCCTACCATCTCACCCTCTGTCGTCCCCTTCTCCTTGTGCCCTCCATCTTTCCCAACATCAGGGTCTTTTCCAGGGAGTCTTCACTTCTCATGAGGTGGCCAAAGTATTGGAGTCTCAGCTTCAGGATCTGTCCTTCCAGTGAGCACTCAGGGCTGATGTCCTTCAGAATGGATCGGTTTGATATTCTTGCAGCCCATGGGACTCTCAAGAGTCTCCTCCAGCACCATAATTCAAATGCATCAATTCTTCAGCGATCAGCCTTCAGCTTCAGGTTAAGAACGGACCTCCGGAACGAATTAAGTACTTAACCCGAGGTACCACTGTACAGTCATACCTCGGGTTAAATATGCTTCAGGTTGAGCATTTTCAGGTTGCGTTCCGCGGCGACCCGGAAGTAACAGAATGGGTTACTTCCGGGTTTCACCGCTCACGCATGCACACTCAAAATGATGTCACGTGCATGCACAAAAGCAGCAAATCACGACCCGTGCACGCGCAGATGCGTGTTGCATTCTGCTCGGGTTGCGAACGGGGCTCCAGAACGGATCCCGTTCGCAACCAGAGGTACCGCTGTACTGGGAATCCAAAAACCTAGACTGCCAGATGGATGAGTAAGTGAGTTTTATGCCACATTGTATCCATCGTCTGTGCCCCACTTTCAGATCCATAAAAAGTCGGCATGGAAGCAGAGTGCGCCAGATGCACACTGCAGAAGGGAACTTGGCAATACAATTAAACATGTCCAAACATCTTACTTTGTAGCAGCAATATTTCCTTTTGCGACCGCTGTTGCAGCTGCACGGCTCCCCTGCTCGCAGCACCAACTGCACATCCTCTGTCTCCAGCACAGTCTTATACACAGCTCTCTGGAACTCGGTCAGAGAACAATAAACCATCTGGCAGGATAAAATGCAAAATGGGGGGGAAGAAAAAATCCACAAATAAAAATGTTAAGCTATTATGAACAATTGCAAGAAGACAATGATCATGACAGGCACAGCCCAACTCAACGCGATGTTTCATTGTTGTTGCAAAATAAATGTAAACTTTAGCACCATATAAAGGGGGGGGTGTCGTTGGCTAATATCTTAGATTTAAATGACACAATCTGTCATGAATATGAAAGTTAAATTGTGGCAATCCTTCTCAATCTGCAATCAGTATGTGCTGGAGAGGAAAGGACTCAAAATGCATCGATGTAAGGCTACGGAGATTTCGAACCACTTAAAAGATCAATTTTGCCATTTCCTGGCACATACTATTGCAGAACACTAAAGCAGACAAAGAGGATAAAGAGAAACAGCCAGCTCTTTAGATATCCATTGACATTCTGAATTGCTGGTGTAGGAGGGAGGGGCTCTGTACAGTGGTATGACAAACTTTATCCTTCCTCTCAAAGACCATGGGTGGCATCTCCATGACATCTTTTGGTCTCAACCAGCAGGATGCAGAAATCCCAGGATCACTCCTGAATTCAGGCCACCCACAAAGCAGCAGCACCATGCTGTGCTATAATAATCCAAAAGTATCTTGAACATATACTCGCATTATCAAGAGAATGAAATGAAATGAAAGCTGCAAGATTAAAGGCAGCCGAGTGGCGTTGCTGTTAATCTTCTCTTTAGAAAGCCCAGTTTAGACTGTATTATTACAGGCTTTGGCTAAAAGGTAGGTATAAATAAGGAAGGGAAAGCAGCAGACAAACGTGCATCTTTATTAAAAGTGTGTGTGATTGTGTCTTCTCTAAAATGTACTCGTGTGCTCAACGTACAAGGCAAGACATGTGAAATGCACGCACTCTTTCACAATGGTGATGCCAAGCCCAGGCAGTCTTTTTCCATTTAACAATTCAATTAGGTTTTTACATGCATTTATCAGAAGAAAAGAAAGTATGAGAGCAAAAAGCCTCTCGCTAGTCTTTTAAGTGTCTTCAGAACTCCGGTCCATTAACAAATTTTTGCATGGGAACTAAAGACGTTAAGCTTGCAGACTGAGCTATGGGAGTTATTTGGGCTTGTAATTACAAATTCTGGACAAAATATGAAAGGTTAGATGTGAAAAATCATTTGTCTGTGGAAAGTCCCACATTGAGAAAAATTGCAAATGACAAAAATAATATTGCTTAACAGCAGTATTCGATCCTTTCCTTACACTGACTCACAATACTAAAATTACTAGAAAAAAACATTTTAGCAATCAAGGAGACGATCCAGTCCTTCTCTAGACCCATTCGTGCCTATGTATTTGAAGAGCACTGCTAACAGCAAATGGATTTCCCATAACTGCACCTGACAGCCCCACCAGCCCCAGTCCAGTGCACAAACACAGCTGCGCATGTGCATTCCCACATGCAAAAGACAGACTGGATCTCCCACCCACCCCAGATGTCTACAAGGTAAGGTAAAGGTAAGGACCCCTGACAGTTAAGTCCAGTCATGAATGACTCTGGGGTTGTGGCACTCATCTTGCTTTACTGGCTGAGGGAGCCAACATTTGTCCACAGTTTTTTCCAGGTCATGTGGCCAGCATGACTAAGCTGCTTCTGGTGAAACGGAGCAGCGCACGGAAACACCGTTTACCTTCCCACCGGAGCGGTACCTATTTATCTACTTGCACTTTTTGGCATGCTTTCGAACTGCTAGGTTGGCAGGAGCAGGGACTGAGCAACGGGCGCTCACCCCGTCATGAGGATTCAAACCACCAACCTTCTGACTGGCAAGCCCAAGGCTCAGTGGTTTATACCACAGTGCCAAATTTCATTAAATCCACATTGAAAAGCTATAGACAAATTTATTGTAGCTGATCACTCTTACTCTGTCCTCCTTCTTGGGCAGCTGATCATTTATAAGAGCCTTTGTACGCCTTAAGAAGTAGCGAGATATTTTCTGAGCTAGCCTCTGCATTGCTTTTCGACCTGTTGCCAGTTCTCTTTTGGTTGCAGTGTGCCTCTGACCATGTTCTACTGGATCAGAAAATTCCTTCTTGAAGCGCGCTTCGTTACCCAAAAGTCCCGGGACAGCCCTAAGAGACAGGAAAAAATCAGTAGACATATTGTCATTCTTGTTGTGACCTCTTTCTTCCATCTGCTGTGATTTCTTGTGTGTCACTCCAGCACTCAAATATCCAGTAGGATTCTACAACCGAAGATCCAGATTCTCTGTCTGCTGTTGTGTTCCATCTGCTGGCTAACTAAATTCCCATGCATACTTTTAAATATGTTCATTTTCTAGGTACCTGAGGATGTACCCCTAAGAGGGACTGAAATGTAATATTGGAGCATTTATAAAACTGGCCGTGCCATAACTAAAACACTGTGCAAAAACACTATCTGTGTATGTAGATAAATAATAGAATGGCATCAACAGTGAATGAGCGTTCAACCTATACTTGCAAGCTTCACTTTTATTGTGCTTACCAGTCCATGACACACCAAAGTTCCTTCATGTTGTTCTGCAAAATCGTCCCAGTAAGTCCCAATCGAACCTTGCACTTTAGCGCCTTCATGGTCTGGGTTATTTGTGATTTCGGATTCTTGATTCTATGCACTTCATCTACAATGACAGCCGACCACTCTAAGCTGGGAAAACAACCAGAAATTATGAGAGCCTCCCTAAATCCTCCAGATATATTATTTCATGAGCTATTGCCAATGAGGTTTCCCATATTATGCAAAACAATGACACTCAAGACTGAACTTTCCATGGTTCTGGGAGAATGAGAATACAGAGTATCAAAACAAAAAAAGGAGAGGGGATAAAAAATACAGCAAGTTGGTTTTTTTAAATGTAGCTGAAAAGTTAAAAAAAAAAGTTTCAATGCTCTCCCTCCTATTTATGCTCCATATTACATGTTTGTCATGGCTCAAGCCCCAAATACCTCACTTTCCCTACAAATACCCTTTTGGCTGTTCCACCACCCTCAGAAATTTGGTGGTAATAAATTATATGGATGACGATGACGACCCCCAAACCCAGCCCCTCATACAAGCTTGAAGAAGAAACAGGTAAGGGGAAAATACAGACCATTCCACTCACGGGAGTCAACCTCTCCCCTGAGCCTCCTTGGCTTGTGGACATAGCATGCTTGGTTTTCTCAGAGAGAAGCACCCATTGACATCCCCTCCAGCACAGATGTCAGTACTGACAGAACTGGACAAGGGCATTTTAAGTCAGCACTGTCCACGCCTCAGGGAACTGGTGCCAAGCGCAGTATAGTACTTGCAAGCTTGCAGAACACCCAATATGGTCTTAGGTCAGCCAGCAGGGCCCATTTGGAGAGGCCAAGGTACCTGGCTTGATCAGAGAGACCTGGCTTGTCTTTCCCTGGGAATAGATAGATGATAGATAGATGATACATAGATAGATAGATAGATAGATAGATAGATATAGATAGATAGATATAGATGGATGATAGATAGATAGATGATAGATAGATAGATAGATAGATAGATGATAGATAGATAGATAGATAGATAGATGATAGATAGATAGATGATAGATAGATAGATATTTGCTTGCTTGCCACCCATCTGACTGGGTTGTGCCAACTGACCATGACCAGACTTTCCTGCTTATTTGTACCTACAGCGAAATTCTTGACACTCCTTTCAAAGAGCAAGAGAAAAGAACTGATTTTTGTATTAGGGAGAAAGGGTATATCTTTGAAGGGAGACAGGGAGAAAAACTGAATATAACTTTCAGCTAGGATTTTGTAATTATCCAAAGAAGTCCATAAGAGCCATAACTTAACAGCAACAGGCAGGGCCAGATAACATTTGATCGCACCAATTCGGAATGACTTAGAACTGATGGCCGGGAGATTAAACCAAGTACAATACATTATTTGCCATCCAGCAAGAATCCATTTCAGAGTGATTCATACTTTAGGGGAGAAGTTAGGGTTGGTGCTCAGTCTAATAAAGTTTTCAAAATAACATGAAGAAATAGGGCTAGCATTTAATAAAAGCGCTAAATGTTTCACATTTCAGAAATATCACGGTTCTATTACATTACTGAAGCTTGCCTAGAGTGAGAGTGGTGTTTTTGGCTACAGCCCTTTCCCCTACACCCTCCCACTGACTGGTGGTTGCCAAAATGTTCCCTGCCCCAGACTTCATCAAATCTCACTCGTTGCAATTAAAAAACTCTAGAGAGGTATTTCTCCACTCCAAGCAAAAATTTGACCGTTTCCCCTTTGCGCATATATTTCTGCAATGCAGTAGAAGACATTTTCATTCTCCTATGCATGTTTAATTGAAAATTAAGTCCCACCGTTTGCAATGGAACCACTGACGACTTGTGTGCATAGGATTACAGCCACAATATATATGCTCAATGCATTTTCTCTTATTTCTCCCAAAGGTTTCAGGCATTTGGTGTCCTGGGATTGCAAGAGTACCTTTAGGATGTAACAACAACAACAACCCCACATTCATTGTCTGCAGTAGAGGTAATTTTTAGAATTGTGTTACCTGTTAAGGTCATCCAAACAAAGGCGAAGGGTTTCATATGTTGTTAGTGCGGCTTCACATTTCCCCTGCTTGATTCGACTCATTTCGTAGTCCTTTCTATTGCCATGCAGAACTATCACCTTGAAATAGCCCCAGGTATCCAATTCATCTTTCCAATTATACAGGACAGACAGGGGTGCCACTATCAGGAAAGGCTGGAAAGGAGAATGTGATGTGGTTTCTGAACAGATACAAGGTGCTGAATACATACAAGCTGCGACTGAGTACAAAACCCCCCACACTGTTAATATTCCTATGCTATCCTATACTTTTCAGCAGCCTGGGCACAGCACAATGAGAGAAACCCAGAAAAAAAAGGTCCTTCAAGCTCATTAAGACCCAGTCAGAAGAGTTTCTTTCAATGTAGCCACCATCTTGTTTCTATGGCAAGCTTATGTACCATATTTTTCGCCCCTTAGGGTGCACCACCCCATAGGACGCACCTAGGGTTTTTGGGGGGGGAATTAAAGAAAAAAATAATTATTTCCCCCCCAGGCGCGGGGCTGGCGCGGGGGAAGCCCGAGCTTCCCCCGACCCCAGCCCCCAGAACAGCCTGCTATCCGCAAGCCTAGGGAGCCCGGCGCGACTTTGCGCCGGGCTCCGGATGGCTGCGCGGAGCTGGGCGAAGCCCAGGGCTGCAGGCAGCTACGCGAAGCCATCAGGAGCCCAGCGCGACTTCACGCCGGGCTCCGGATGGCTGCGCGGAGCTGCGCGAAGCCCGGGGGTGCAGGCAGCTCCACGCAGCCGTCGGGAGCCCGGTGCGACTTCACGCCGGGCTCCCGAGGGCTGCGCAGAGCTTCCTGAAGCCTGGAGAGCAAGAGGGGTCGGTGCGCACTGACCCCTCTCGCTCTCCAGGCTTCAGCAAAAGTCTGCATTCGCCCCACAGGACGCACACACATCTCCCCTTCATTTTGGGAGGGGGAAAAGTGCATCCTATAGGGCGAAAAATACAGTAATTTGAATCTCTTGAGGCCTAAAGCAGCCCATAGGGAGGCCTGCCAGTTGGCGGAACACCCCCTCCCCATTTTTGCTCAGGAACATGCAAGCTTTAAGCATGCCTACTTGGAGCAAACCTGGAAAATCCCCAAGACGAGGGGAAGAACAGATGGCAAGGGAATGCCGACAGTTGAAGAGTGTCAGTTGGCTCCTAGCCAAAATCTGGTGACAAGCAAAGTTTGAGAGCAGACTCTTTGTGGTGATGGAGGTGGAATCCTCAAAAGCCACTGCTTTTAATTTATATCAACCTTGGAAAGTCACCCTCTCAAAAGCAGGGAAGGAAGATCTGTCTGCCTCCTGTTACCAAGCACCTAGGGATTTTAACACAGCTGACTAAGAAAGAGGTAGGAACAAAAGTTAGGCCAGGAAGCGGAACCTAGAAGTGTCATGGCGAAGGCCAGCCCAACTAGGAGTGAGAAGTACAGAGACAAGAAGGTGGAAGAACCCCCCTGTATATTAATGGGGAAGTGAAACATATCCCCCTTCAGCTGCTTGTTAGGAACCAAGAGCCCAATTAAATTATCTGAAGCCTGTTGAGATTGCTTAGGCTCTATTGGGGGTCACAAAAATGTTTTCCAGGCAAGCGCAATTATTCTCCAAGCTACTGGAAGGGTCAGCAAATGGTCCTTCAATTATCAGAGGAGATGGAAGAAGCCTATGGATCAGAGTTCTCCATGCCACCAACAACCACCACCATATTCTATAATATATTGCGGGGGTCACGCTGTGTAATTGTGGTCCATAGAACCTCACATACATAAAGCATACCATATTTTTCGCTCTATAACACACACCCAACCATAACACGCACATAGTTTTTAGAGGAGGAAAACAAGGAAAAAAAATATTCTAAACGAAACAGCGGATGTATGATTTTTGTGGTTCATGCTGTGGCCACAGACATGTGATCTGACAGTGAGTTTGGAGTAGCCCAATGCAAAAATCCTGAGGATCCATGTGGATCCATGCTTTGTAACCACGTTTTTGCACCACTGCAGCCCCAGGCAACAGTGGGTGTGTGATTTTTTTGGTGCAAGATGTAGCCATGGACATGCTATGTGATCTGATGGTGAATTTGGGGTGACCCAGTGCAAAAATCCTGAGGATCCATGTGGATCCATGCTTTGTAACCACGTTTTTGCACCACTGCGGCCCCAGGCAACAGTGGGTGAGTGATTTTTTTGCTGCAAGCTGTAGCCATGGACATGCTATGTGATCTGATGGTGAATTTGGGGTGACCCAGTGCAAAAATCTTGAGGATCCATGTGGATCCGTGCTTTGTAACCATGTTTTAAGTGGGGAGGGAAGGAAAAGCACTCAAGGGACAAGGAACACGAGTGGGGTGGGTGGAGAAGGATGCTGTTAATAATGCAGAAGAGGGGTATAAGAGGAGAAGGCTCTCCTCTCCTCTCCCGCTTTGCTCCTTTAAAGCAAGCAGGCTCTCTGTCCCTCTCTCCTCCCCACTCAGCGGCTCTTCTCCCGCTTTGCTGTTTCAAAGTGAGCCATGGAGGAGGGAAGGAAGGGGAACCATGGATCCTCTGCTCACGACTGCAGCAGATCCCCCCGCCATCCGCAGGCATTCGCTCCATAACACGCACAGACATTTCCCCTTACTTTCTAGGAGGAAAACAGTGAGTGTTATGGTGCAAAAAATACGGTATCTCCATTTAAAAATGGTTTGTACTGTTTTATCTTCAAGATGCCCCTAAGCTTACTTTCTTTGGAACAGATGGCATTTCTTTTTTCATAGTTCTTCGCAAAAATTCAGGCATGTTATTTTCAATATCTGCACGTGTCCCCTTTTTGTGCAGCACTGCGGCCAGAAAGGAAATAACCTAGAAAGAAACACAAGTTGAAGGGTTTAAGAGAAAATAATAACCAAATCGCACTCCGAACAAATCTCTGATGCACAGCGGAAGACTACATAGCTCTGTTCGCATAGCGAAAGAACTGTGGGAACAAGTAGGAATTTGATGATGGTTCAACTGGTGAAATGGCCTTTTCCACAAAAAAGCAGTTAAGATTCACAACAAATGGGAAAGACAGTTTGGTAAGACTTGTTTTCTCAGAACTCGTATAGACACACTGCCTCAAGACTCCAAAGACAAGGAATCTCAACAGAACCTCAGCCAGCCCCACTGCTGCAACTAAATACAGTGGTACCTCAGGTTATATACACTTCAGGTTACATACGCTTCAAGTTACAGGCTCCGCTAACCCAGAAATAGTGCTTCAGGTTAAGAACTTTGCTTCAGGATGAGAACAGAAATCATGCTCCGGCGGCACGGTGATAGCAGGAGACCCCATTAGCTAAAGTGGTCTTCAGGTTAAGAACAGTTTCAGGTTAAGAACGGACCTCCGGAACGAATTAAGTACTTAACCTGAGGTACCACTGTACAGCATCCCACAGCTAAGCAAGGGAAGGGACCCAAAACACTCTTCATCTGTCACAGTCTCCAACTCTCAAGATGATGAAACATGTGCCAACTAGCCCTTCTTAAAATGTGCAGGTTGCAGAAAGGAGAGTCCTCCTGACAACAAATGCAAGTAATTTGTGTTGGCAAGTGTAACAGAGAGTCCAACCTCTTCTGCTGGGAATATCTCATTCCTTTTATTGATGCACAAGACTCATTCTTCCTGGGCAGAATCAGAGAAAGGGCATCTGGAGCCACCAGACGTCCAGTTCTAATGCAAGTCCCAAGATGGAATGGGCAGCATATAAATAAAGGGTAGCAAACAGCAGCCCTCCAGATGGTGGATTGCAACACCTATCATCCTTGACCCTTGGCCACACTGGCTGGGGTGGATAGGAGCTGGAACCCAAAAATAGATCAAGCGTCACAGATTCCCCACCCTTGCTATAAAGAGATCCATGTAGGCACAGAAAATGACCCATATAAGTCAATTGCAGCACTTGCTTTGATTTCACAAATTTAGTTACATGCAAGAATGCCTTTAGCTTGTTGTAGCATTAAAAGTCAATATTACTTTAATCACATCCACAAAGTAAAGGTAAAGGGACCACTGACCATTAGGTCCAGTCGCGACCAACTTTGGGGTTGCAGCGCTCATCTCGCTTTATTGGCCGAGGGAGCCGGCGTACAGCTTCCGGGTCATGTGGCCAGCATGACTAAGCCGCTTCTGGCGAACCAGAGCAGCGCACGGAAACGCCATTTACCTTCCCGCCGGAGCGGTACCTATTTATCTACTTGCACTTTGACGTGCTTTCGAACTGCTAGGTGGGCAAGAGATTATAGGTTGGCAGCAGATTCACAAAGTAGTCCTGCTTAAACCAGAATTTTACTGATCAGCTAGGTGACCAGGATGAAAAAAAACAGGCAAGTTTAAAATATCCCTCCATTAACCAGCTTTATCGTTTCTTCTTGTAAATGTAACATCCCATGCCAGCCTTGGTTTGGATTCAGCTTGGTTTTTATGCATTTGTCCCATGAAGTTTTATTTTATTTGGGTACTGTGGATAAAATTCCATGAAAAATACTTTTAAAAAGAAAAGAAAATATTCGTCCACATATCCACTTCCAGCTTACAATGAAATTCAAACTGTTGTGAAAAAGATGTTTCTAATTGGATTCCTGGTTCTCATCATGAACCACTGCTATTATCAAGTATAATGTCACACAAAATAGGTGGCAAGCCATGCATGGAAACTTTTTCTTGAGAAAGTGGTAAATTATGGAAAGAAGCTGTAGAATAAAACCAGTCTGGAGTTTAATCCCTGGATGTCTCACGCAGCAGAGTGCTATTTCATCCTTGGAGTGAAAGAATGAATTGCCATTCTGAGAAAATAATGTTTCAGGCTTCCTTCCCCACGCTGACAAGAAAGCATTTTTACAGTCTATCTTTCCTCACATACTGTCATTTTGCAATCAGTGGTATATACCAGTGTCTGGGAAAGAGTGTAATAAAATTCCCCAACAGGCAATATAAAAAAAAGCAAGAGGAAATCAGCCTTGTTTTTAAAGGGAAGCATAGAGACTGTATACTCATGATCACTGTCTTAAGTTATTTCCCACTTTGTGACAATTCTGGAAAATTAAAGACCTCACTCCAGTCTCACCATCTGTTTGCCTTCCAGGTTTATTAAATATCATGGTCAGGACAGAAGAATGGACTCCCAACTTTCTCATTAATATCATTAGCTTAATTCTTTCTAGAGGTCTTTTTTAAACACCTGAAGCATCTAAAGGCCTCACAACTGAGGAGAGAAAAACTGGGGGGGGGGGGAGAGAAACGTGGCTGTGGCTTACTAAGTTTCATTTCGTTAATTATTTAATTATAAAACCCAGGTATAAAGGTAAAGGTAAAGGGACCAGGTCCAGTCGTGACTGACTCTGGGGTTGCAGCGCTCATCTCGCTTTATTGGCCGAGGGAGCCGGAGTACAGCTTCCGGGTCATGTGTCCAGCATGACTAAGCCGCTTCTGGCGAACCAGAGCAGCGCACGGAAATGCCGTTTACCTTCCCGCCGGAGTGGTACCTACTTATCTACTTGCACTTTGACATGCTTTCAAACTGCTAGGTTGGCAGGAGCAGGGACCGAGCAACGGGAGCTCACCCCGTCGCGGGGATTCAAACTGCCGACCTTCTGATCGGCAAGTCCTAGGCTCTGTGGTTTAACCCACAGGTATAAATATTATCAAAGCAGCTACAGACAAACACAATACTAAGAAGCAGAACAAATCAAGGGGCAGGAGAAATTTAGTTGTCCTCACAAGTTCACGCAATGGGTTTTTCGCCCCTGTCCTCCCCCTCTGGAGAGGAAAGGGTGATCGTTCCACCTGACAAGCTGCAATACTTGGCACAGACCAAACACAATGTTGGAATTTCACCAAAGTGGGGTGGATAGGCAAAGACATAGCTGAGATGCTAAGGGTCAGGTGTAAAGGGTTGGCCAGGTATGAAGGAGGGGGAGTTGACAAAGGGGTAAGCGGGCTTGATGAGCGGAGCAAACAGAGATGGTAGTAAAAAGGTAAAGGTACCCCTGCCCGTTACGGGCCAGTCTTGCCAGACTCTGGGGTTGTGCGCCCATCTCACTTAAGAGGCCGGGGGCCAGTGCTGTCCGGAGACACTTCCGGGTCACGTGGCCAGCGTGACAAAGCTGCATCTGGCGAGCCAGAGCCACACACGGAAACGCCGTTTACCTTCCTGCTAGTAAGCGGTCCCTATTTATCTACTTGCACCCGGGGGTGCTTTCGAACTGCTAGGTTGGCAGGCGCTGGGACTGAGCAACGGGAGCGCACCCCACCGCGGGGATTCGAACCGCCGACCTTTCGATCGGCAAGCCCTAGGCGCTGAGGCTTTTACCCACAGCGCCACCCGTGTCCCAACAGAGATGGTAAGGTAAAGCAAAAACTTAGAACCATTAAAAGCAGGAAAGAACAATCATTCAAATGACTGGCAACTCAACAGAATTTGTGAGTGCCCAATATCATCACGAGCACAAATCATCATGAACACCAGAGACCCTCACAAAATCCAGCCAATTCTTTACTCTGCTCCAGACATCAACACATTTTTGTCCTTAGAATAGCAGAGAGGAGGTAAGATACCTGTACAGTTTTTCCAAGGCCCATGTCATCTCCAAGAATGCACCCGTTACCACAAACAGCGTGTCCATATAAAAACAGGGCCCCTTTTCTTTGATAATCACGTAGGTATCTATTAATTGTGTATGGGATCCGATCTCCATCCTTAGACAGCTCATAGTCAACTGCAGATGAGGGAAATCTTCTGCCAGGGAAATGAGGCTTCTCCAAATCTTCGTCATCAAATATTAAGTTCTTCTGGGCATATTTACTGGTTTTGATACTACAGAGTTTTGCTACTAGTATTTTCTGTCCTTGAGAGCCCCTAAAAGATACAACTGCAAAAGAATTCCCATTTTCATCTGTTTCCAAGGATGTTATCGTGGCTTCACAAAGCTTCTCATTTTCAGGAAAAGGAGCAAGGCATTTATCTCCAACTTGCCATCTGCCTGTTAAAAATCACATACAACAAAAATATTGTTTCAACCTGAATGAAATTCAGTGGAGTGTACTTAATTAAATTCTATTCATTTTTTTTCTGAATAAGCCCACATAAAGTTGGGATGCAAACTGTTTTAAATTAGTCCTGCAAACATCAAGACACATGCTAGCAATGTTCTCTTCAAGGTAACAGATAAATCACCCACCTGCCAAATCATCACACATTCTTAGTTATAGATAAGCATGGATCCCCAAATACCTATAAAACTGAAAGGGAGAAAAGAAACAAGCATAAGCAAAAAAAATAGTATTAACAAGATAAAAGGCAAGTATCATCAACCAACATTTCGAACATACGATTAACCTCCATAAAGGAACACCCGAAACAAATGCTATCATAACATAGTGTTCCAAATAATGACATCTCCATGCTGGAAAAAAGCACCACATTGAGCTAACTGTACTTTTCACTTTAGGGGAGGGGGAAACTACCGTATGTCCCTCAAGATGTTGTTGGGTTCCAGCTGCCATCAGCCCCAGCCAGTATAGCCAGCAGATCTGCTCCACTTCCCAGTGGGGAGGAGTTCCGGTGGACTGTGTGGCCACCCACTCCCCACCGGGGGCAGGGGACTTTGTCCCCCATTGCCCGGGGGATCCCAGCCACGTCAGAGCCCAGCCAGCCAATCGCTGGCCGGGGGGGGGGGGGGGCATGGCCGGGTCCGTTTAAGCAGAGGCGCTCCCGCCCTCCCTATTTTGCAGGTTTTAGGCACTGGCCTTGCTATGGCCATTGAGGGGCCTGGTAGGAATTTTTCCACTTGGCAAATTGGCACTGGCCATTTGGTTTTCACCTACCTCCTAGCAATCATCACAACTTTGTTAGGGTTGCGGTTAGGCAAGCTTAAGGGTATTCCGTTAAAGGAATCCAGGGTGTTGATCTTGTCCGAAGCCCAGGTCGGGGGCTAGGGCCATGACACGACCCCGACAGGAACACCAGGGGGAGCTCGAGTTGGTATGCATCGACAGGGCTCCTCCATCCAGTGGTTTACCCTTACCAGACTCCCTGCGCAGCGGGCAGGAGTCAGATATAGTCAGGTCCAATCAATGCCTAAGCCATTACTGCTCACATTCTGTAATTCGATAAAGTTGTGGCCACATTTGCCCAATAACATAAACCTAATATCCGTGTCCTTGTGTGTGTTATTTCCCAACGAGGAGGTGGCTGTGGGGTCTTGACACACAATCAACAGTTGTAGTCGAGCATCTTCTGGAGGGATTCGGGTTAGTCATCCATGCTTTAGGAGATCTCAGGTGAGGCATCATATCAAGTTAAGAGACCAGCCCCTCTTCTCCTACATCCCCATGAGAGGGAATAACAGTGCTCTGCACTTAGGACAAAAAGTCTCCCCCTCAATTATAATTATTTTTTTAAAGGTGACAAGCGTAGCTGAAGTGGGGTTCTTCGTGAAATAACAGTCTGCAGGAAATCAGTATAAAATGCTGACAGTCTGATGCCCTGAAAAGGGACTTTGGCCCAGGTAAAGCGTGCAGTGAGCTGCAGCCTAAACATCTCTTGAGAAAGGGGCTGGTGTGTGACTAAACTGACTCAATTACAGTGGTACCTCGGGTTAAGTACTTAATTCGTTCCGGAGGTCCGTTCTTAACCTGAAACTGTTCTTAACCTGAAGCACCACTTTAGCTAATGGGGCCTCCTGCTGCCGCTGCACCGCTGGAGCACGATTTCTGTTCTCATCCTGAAGCAAAGTTCTTAACCCGAGGTAATATTTATGGGTTAGCGAAGTCTGTAACCTGAAGCGTATGTAACCCGAGGTAGCACTGTATCAGCAAGCAGCAGGTGGCAGGAAAGAAAGCAGAAGCTGAAGACTATTTGTTTATTGGTATTTATAGGCCGCCCATTAACCACATCCTCTGGACAGTAAATGTAAGAACGTAAGAAGCGTCTCTTGGACCAAGCCAACAGCATCCTGTTCTCACAGTGGCCAACCAGATGCCTGTAAAAAACTCTCAGGCAGGATCTGAGCAGAAGACCACTCTCCTCTCCTGCGGTTTCCAGCAACTGGCATTCAGCAGCATTAGCATAGTCATCATGGTAGCCACCAATAGCCTCCATGAGCTTATCTATTCGTCTTTTGATGCTATCCAAGCTGGTGGCCATCACTGCCGCCTGTAGGAGGAAGTTCCAAAGTTTACCTATGCGCTGTGTGAAGAAGTGCTTTCTTTTATCTGTTCTGAACCAACAGGGCCATGGGCGTAGCCAGGGGGCAGGGGGAGGCAGCTGCCCCCCTCCATCAAGTAAATACCGTATTTTTCCCTCTATAACACGCAGATTTTTTCTCCTAAAAAGGAAGGGGAAATGTCTGTGCGTGTTATTGAGCGAATGTGTGGTCCCTGGAGCCAAATGGCCAAAAAAAAATCAGGCAAAAATCAAATCGCGCGTCTCGTCTCGGAGAAGGGAAACCTGAAAAGAGGAAGCGGCTGCTTTCCTGCATTCTGCCTCAGGGTCTTACTGCCCACCCTCCTCTGTTTCCTTGCTGTGTTTGCTCAAACGGAACAAAGAGGAGGGAAAGCCCCTCCCCTCCAGGCAAGCAGAGGGGAAAGGAAAGGATCGTCCTTCATTCTAATTCCTCTCCGTGAAAACATGCAGGAGGAGAGAGAGAGAGAGAGAGAGAGAGAGAGAGAGAGAGAGAGCTGGCTGGCTTGGGTGGGTAGGTGAGGGAAAACTTTTGCCTTCCTTTCCTCCCTCCCGTTATACCCCTCTCCTGCATTCTTAGCCAGCTGCTTCTCTGCACACCCCTCTCCTGCTCCTTGTCCATTCTGTGTTTTTCCTTCCCTCCCCACTTAAAATGTGGTTAAAAACCATGGATCCACATGGATCCTCAGGATCTTTGCATTGGGTCGGCCCAAATTCACCATCAGATCACATAGCATGTCCATGGCTACAGCCTGCCCCCAAAAAATCACGCACCCACTGTTGCCTGGGGCTGCAATGGTGCAAAAACCTGGTTACAAAGCAGGGATCCACAGGGATTCTCAGGATCTTTGCATTGGGTCACCCCAAATTCACCATCAGATCACATGTCTGTGGCCACAGCATGAAGCACAAAAATGATACATCCAGTTTCATTCAGAATGTTTTTTCCCTTGTTTTCCTCCTCTAAAAACGATGTGCGTGTTATGGTCAGGTACGTATTATAGAGCGAAAAATACGGTAAATAAAAATACTTAACTAAAAGTAGAAATAATCATAATGTTTGAAACTGAAATGCTTGTTGAAGTCACTTGGATGACGTTGTGGCGCATTCTAGCAATGCAACTGGCAACCCGACTGAGTGATGGACTATGGTACACCATGTGGAAGGAGAAGAAATTCAGTAAAGAGCAGGTGAAAGAGCTGGACATAGCAGATCTAGTGAAGGAGGCAGAAATCTTCTATCCTATCACAGAAAAGGTTCTCCTCATCTCTCTTGTTCAGCCATGCTCCCCTTGTACCCTAGAACAGTCATTTGGTACATTGCGGAGAGTAAAAACCTGGCTAAGGGTGATGATGGCAGGGGAGCGTCTTCATGGGTAATGCTTACTGAGTGCGCACACAAAAACCACATTTGGGGGAAAGGAGGAATTGGAGAAGGAAATGCTAAGAAGCATTTCAGCAAATCCAAGAAAAAAATGAAAAAGAAAATAAGATGAGAAAAGGCGTGTTCTTTGTAATTTTGCAAAATATACTCGTTAACTGTGGCAAAGGTACTCCCTGGTGTTAATTTTTATTTTATTTTTTGACTTCTGAATCTGATAGACAGAGCAGACAGAGGAGAATAACAGGTGGGTGTCCTAACCCCTCCCCCAAACATAAATCCTAGCTTTGAATATGACATGAAAGAAGGGTAAGGCCCTGCACTTACAACACCCCTGACCATGCTGAAAATGCAACTGAAATGCAGCAAACTCTGGAGGGCCACAGATTTCCCCAGCAGCCCTGACATCAGGTTAGAGCAGCCTTAGCCCAAGAACACACAGAAAGGCAACGCAGGAGACCCTTCTTCTAAGCCAGCATTAAGATGCACAAGATAATATCACCAAGGCAACTGTCTGTAAACAAATAGTAAGCATCCATAAAAATGGCAAAAGAAGCTTCTTTCCCAAATCAGTTTTATCTTGAACAATAGCAAACACAGTAAATAAAGAGTTCACTTGTCAGTGGTTCAGTGCTCATTTCTTCTCTTTCCAAAATATATTTTATCTTGAACAATCGCAAACGCAGTAAATAAGGAGTCCACTTGTGATATCCCAGTGGTTCAGTGTTCGGACTTCATTCCGGTAAACCGGCATTTCGTTGCTAAATACCTTTAGTCATTGAGCTGTCAAAATCTACTGTACCAGAATTGCACCGAATGAACAAGGAAAATTGAATCGAAAAATAGGCTGAGAAAGCATAGTTAAGGCATAACTTTGTAGTGTAAACGATATACAAGAGAAGATGGTATGTAAGCGGCTTAAAGGTATAAAGGTGAGCCAATAACTAGTCTATTTGCACGTACCTAGTTCCTACCCCCCAGACCCACTAATACAAAAAAATGTAGAAACTTACCTGTCCCCATCTGCATGTTTCCTTCGGGAGGAGCATAGAAAGAGGACGACGTCCTTCAGTTTGTTAAATCTCCTTAGGAAACATGGGCAGGGCTCACAAGCTTCAACCTATTTGGGAAAGAAACTACTTTTGCCATTTTCAATGGAAGTTTATGGTTTATTTACAGGTGACATTACCTGTAAACAACATTTCATATAATTGTTGACATTCTCTTGGTGTCGAGTGCAGTAGTCAGCCCTGTTCATTGTTTTAGCATTAAGATATAGGCAGGAATAACTGGAATTAAAGGGCACTTCCGGGCTGGGGGAAAGGAAGTTCCCCGCGCGAGGCAAAAGCCCCGAACTCACGTGCCGAGGAGCCGCCGCAGCTTCTGCCACTTCCGGGGTTTCAAAGCTCCCCTATTTCGAAGGGAGCAGCAAGGTCTCGCGAGATCTGGCCGCGGTCTCGCGGGGTCCTGGTCTCCACAGAGCTTCTCCTCTCAGGATGAAATCGCCCTAGACTTAAAGTACAGAGTCGGCCGCCCGGCCTCGGAGTCTATGGTTGTTATTCGAGCTCCATTTCCCCTTCCTTGTCTCACCCTCGCTTGTCGGCGCCGAAGGAGGAGAATTCCGACAGGGCACGATGGTGGGGCCGAGCAGAAGAAGGCTGCCCAAGGCAAGGAGAGGAGCAGGCAGGAGTTCCTGCTCTTAAGAAACTCTACACTTTTTCCTATCTCTAGTGGGAAAACGAACGGCTTTTGATGCCGGCTCGCGCGGCCAATTCTCGCGATAACGAGGTTTGGTGCTTCCCCTCACCCCTTTTGCTGCTTCCCCGGCTGCCTTCAGTTCTGGCTTTGCTCTCAGGGAGGTCGGAGGTGCTGTGCTCGCTCGTGGTCTCCGCTTGCTCCTTTGGCGCGGCGGCTGGAGCTCAGACCGCAGGAATAAAGGAGTCAAAGCCAAGGAGCTGTGTGAAGAAAAAATAAAAATAATAAAGCCGCTTTACTGAGCAGTTGTTGCGCCTAGAGCTGCCTTCTGGCAGCTTCGTGATTCAGCAGCGTCTAGGCAGGCAGAAATTCAACAGGTGCAGCCTATCAGTGCACCGCCATCCTGGGGGAAAACGCTGCACCTGCCGGTTTTCTGCCTGCTGTGCTGCTGTGAAATTGCCTTTCAACAGCAGTTCTGTGTTTTGTCTGCTCCCAAACCCACTGCTGAATTTGGACTCCTTAGATTAGCTTTCTGAGCTTAAGTTATAATGGGAAGCCCAACCCTTGGGGAAGCTGCTGCTCGGACTCCAGTTTACCATCATTCATATAATTATAATTACAATTATTTATACCCCACCCATCTGACTGGGTTTCTCCAGCCACTCTAGGTGGCTTCCAGCAAAATATTAAAATGCAATAATACATCAAATATTAAAAGCTTCCCTTTTAATAGTGCTCTCGTGATGTTGTGCAGTCAAGCAAGATAATTCAAGTAGCCATAGGCAATTTTAATAGGAATAATTAATAATAATGCCCTTGTGTCTAAGGAAAAGTATGGGTGTTCCATATTTGCTCTTCTATGACTTTGCAATAGTAATCACACCAATCTGGCGCTGGATAATTGATTTACAGCCTCGAAATGAGACTATGGTTTCCCCTGTAGAGATTTCCAGTTCCAAACGTAGCAGATATTTGATCCATTTGTCTCTGGAGAAGACCACGGTCTTAACAGAAGCTATGAAAGATGGTTTATAGCTGGTTAATCCTCAAAACATGAACCATCAGAGTACTATTGCAGCACAAGGAAATCTCTACTCGGATTTCACGCTAGCTGTTTTGGAATTGAAGGGAGGTTGCTCAAAATCAAATGTAATCGAGTACCAACGAACTGGCACTAGCCAAAATATACAAACAATTGGAAATTTGACTACTTCCATTCTGAAGCAATGCCACAAGAAATACACTTACTTAAATGTGATCTGTGAACATACCGTAGGTCCATTTATGACATTAAATGCTGATAAAATAAACAATAGGGATTTGCCTGCCCTTGAGAAATTATATATGTTGCCCTCCATGGGGTCTTAGAAAACCAGCTAGCTGCACTAATCAGGAAAATTCTTACTGTCCTTGAGGACCAACAATATTCTGTATTTAATTTTTTTAAGTACTTTTGTTTATTTGAACTTAATATGCCACCAAATCCATGCTGATACAAAAAAAAGCACGGAGGGGTGTGTGCATAGATACATAATGCTTGGGAATTAGGAAGTGGTTGCAGAACACAATGCATACTGAGTACCTTAAGCTGGGGGTCCCTTTGTATGGACAGGTGTGTTCTTGGTGGTTTTCTTTGCTGAAAATATATGGTAAATAGACCAAAAAACACACACCTTGTGGGCAAAGGGGAGTGGCAGTTCTAGGGAACAACAGATCATAAGCCTCGTGTTTGGAATTTTGTGCAGTTATGTTTGCACATAAATTAGTCCTGCTGAATTCAGGGGTTAGGATTGCAACCTGAAATGTTTTTATTTAGGCAGACCTATAAATGGACTTCAAAATATGCTCTACTTGGTTGTCTTTGATTGACTGAATTAATGTTTTACTTGCATGTTTTAATGTTCTTTACTTGGTGCTCTATTGCTGTTTTAGTTGTATTTTATTACAGTATTTGTTTGATCACAGTGAGCCACCTTGAGGACCATTTGGTGAAAAGCGGGAATACAAATTAAATATATAAATAAAACAGTTGACCATACAGCACATGCTGTACATTTAACCATATGAAAGATGCATGGATTCATTTTTCTTGCAATACGCAGGAAGCAGATCGTGTGTCCTCGGTTTTCCGCCAGCTGCAAACATATTCACCATTTTCTTATCCTGTGTTTGAGGCAACACAGCAGAGTTGCAGGGAATTTAAAAGGTATTCATTGCTGGTATCAGGATTGGTATTCTTCATATTTGAACTACCCCAGATATTGTAATATCACAGACTACTTTGTCTGAGGCCAGTTGCATGTTACCAATATGTATAATGGTTCATTCTTCCTCACCTACCTTAAAACTGACTGTGCAACACATCTAAAATAGAATATACTTAATTAGAATAAGACTGGTTCCATAGTATAATGGTTAGCACTCTAGACTCTGAATCCAGCGATCCAAGTTCAGATCTCAGTGGAACCTGTGGATCTCCTAGTTTTTGGGATGCGGGTAGCGCTGTGGGTTAAACCACAGAGCCTAGGGCTTGCCGATCAGAAGGTCGGTGATTTGATTCCCCGCAACGGGGTGAGCTCCCGTTGTCCAGTCCCAGCTTCTGCCAACCTAGCAGTTCGAAAGCACGTCAAAGTGCAAGTAGATAAATAGGTACCACTCTGGTGGGAAGGTAAACGGCGTTTCCATGTGCTGCTCTGGTTCACCAGAAGTGGCTTAGTCATGCTGGCCACATGACCCGGAATCTGTACGCTGGCTCCCTCGGCCAGTAAAGCAAAAACCCCAGAGTCGGTCATGACTGGACCGAATAAGCAATATTAAAAATAAATGTGGATAGAAAACAAATTTAGGTTCTCTAAACTATTTCTCGTTCCATATTCCTGATCAAGATATAAATAAATCCATCAGCCAGATCATGGGTAGGCAGACTAAGGCCCATGGGCCGGATCTGGCCCAACCGCCTTCTCAATCTGGCCTGCGGATGGTCCAGGAATCAGCGTGTTTTTACATTAGGGGAATGTGTCCTTTTATTTAAAATGCATTTCTGGGTTATTTGTGGGGCACAGGAATTCATTCACATCCCCCCCAAAAAAATATAGTCTGGCCCCCCACAAGGTCAGAGGGACAGGGGACCGGCCCCCTGCTGAAAAAGTTTGCTGACCCCTGAGCCAGATTAATGAGCACACTGACCTCTGGTTTTTAACACTCTTGCTTACTGTCTCATAACCTGTCCTGTCCTAAAATGTAGCACAATCTTCATCTGCCATTGTTTTGTCTAAATCAGAATACGGTATCTGTGGCTCTCCAAATGTTGTACTACAATTCCCATGATGGAATTGTACTACAACTCCCATGATGGGACCAGTTGGTTAAAGGTATACAAGTCGGAGCTAAACAGTACAAACTGAAGCATTTGCAGATGACTTAGTATTGACATTACAGGAGCCAGAATCTAGTACTAAAAGAGTTTTGGAACTGATTCAAGAATTTGGTCAGGTTGCAGGATTTAAACTGAATAAGTTTAAAACAAAGGTTTTAGAGAAAAATTTAACAGTGATTGAGAGAGAGAGGTTTCAGAATGAGATAGGTTTAACAGTGGTTAAGAAAGTGAAATACCTGGGGATTAACATGACAGCTAAAAATGGGAACTTATTTAAAGACAATTATGAAAAATGCTGGACGGAAGTGAAAAAAGATTTAGAAATTTGGTCAAATTTGAAGCTTTCACTGCTAGGCCGTATTGCTGCGATAAAAATGAATGTATTGCCTAGAATGTTATTTCTGTTTCAAACATTGCAAATTTTGGATAAAATGGACTGTTTCAAGAAGTGGCAGAGAGACATTTCTAAATTTATCTGGCAGGGCAAGAAGCCTAGAATAAAATTTAGAATACTAACGGACGCAAAGGAAAGAGGTGGATTTGCCCTGCCAGACCTTAAACTTTATTATGACTCAGCAGCTTTTTGCTGGTTGAAAGAATGGCTGCTTCTTGAAAACACAGACATTTTGGATTTAGAAGGTTTTAATAATGTATTTGGATGGCATGCATATTTATGGTATGATAAGGTCAAAGCACATAAAGCATTTAAAAATCATATTGTCAGGAAAGCATTGTTTAATGTCTGGATAAGATATAAGGATCTACTTGAAAATAAAACCCCAAGGTGGTTGTCACCGATGGAAGCGAAGGCTCAGAAAAAGCTCAATATGGAGGCCAAATGGCCGAAATATTGGGAAATTTTGGAACAAGATAAATTGAAATTGCAGAGTTTTGAAAAACTAAAAAACAAAGTGCGAGATTGGCTTCATTATTATCAAATAATGGAGGCATACAATTTGGACAAGAAAATTGGATTCCAGGTGGAAAAATCAAAATTGGAAACAGAACTGTTAGATCCCAAAACTAAGACTTTGTCAAGGATGTACAACTTTCTGTTGAAATGGAATACTCAGGATGAAACGGTGAAATCTGCTATGATTAAATGGGCACAGGATGTTGGACATAACATTATGATGGCTGACTGGGAACAGTTATGGACCACAGGTATGAAGTTTACGGCATGTAATGCCTTAAGAGAGAATATTATGAAAATGATATACAGGTGGTACATGACACCAGTCAAGCTTGCAAAAATCTATCATTTGCCCGATAATAAATGTTGGAAATGTAAAGAAACTGAAGGTACATTCTTTCACCTTTGGTGGATGTGCCCAAGGATTAAGGCTTTCTGGGAGATGATATATAATGAAATGAAAAAGGTATTTAAATATACCTTTCTGAAGAAACCAGAGGCCTTCCTCCTGGGCATGGTCGGCCAATTGGTGTCAAAGAAGGATAGAACTTTCTTTATGTATGCCACGACAGCAGCAAGAATACTTATTGCAAAGTATTGGAAGACACAAGATCTACCCACCCTGGAAGAATGGCAGATGAAGGTGATGGACTATATGGAACTGGCAGAAATGACCAGCAGAATCTGAGACCAGGGAGAAGAGTTGGTGGAAGAAGATTGGAAGAAATTTAAAGACTATCTACAGAAATACTGCAAAATTAATGAATAATAGAATAATGTTGGATTGAAGTTAAGTGGTTTTTAGCAGTAATGTCATAAAGGAATGTGTAAAAATGGATTGTTAACAGGTGATTATCTAAAGTTATAATATATCAAGATTAAAGATTAGGATAAAAACAAAGAGGGAAAGGATTTGCTGAACCAACTAATTGAACTGGAATACAAAAAAGGGAGGTGTGAGGAGGTCTGGGGAACAAGCAAATGAAAGATAAGATATGGAAAGATTGAATTGTTTTTAACTGTTTTTACTTTGTATTTTCTTCTTTTTTCTTTTTGTAACATTTTGAAAACTTTAATAAATATCTTTTAAAAAAAAGTCATAGGAAGATGTGCAGAGGATTGCACCCTAAGAATATGGTTCAAATTAACACAAATGGAAAAAATGCAGGTCCTGGTTTTGTTGGTTTTATTTGCCCCCTGGTAAACTCTGGATCAAGGGACACGGGTGGCACTGTGGTCTAAACCACTGAGCCTTGGGCTTGCTGATCGGAAGGTCGGCGGTTGGAATCCCCACGAGGGGTGAGCTCCCGTTGCTCTGTCCCAGCTGCTGCCAACCTCGCAGTTCGAAAGCCCACCAAAAAGTGTAAGTAGATAAATAGGTACCACTCTGGCAGGGAGGTAAATGGCGTTTCCATGCGCTGCTCTGATTCACCAGAAGCGGCTTAGTCATGCTGGCCACATGACCCAGAAAAACTGTCTGCGGACAAACGCTGGCTCCCTCGGCCTGTAAAGAGAGATGAGCGCCGCAACCCCAGAGTCATCTGCGACTAGACTTAACTGTCAGGGGTTCTTTTACCTTTTTTTAAACTCTGGATCAGGGACAATCTAGAAAATTCTCAGGACTAAAGGAGCTAGATATAAGGATATCACAGTAGCGTTTTAAATGCTGACTAATGTTACTATGATTTATGATGTAGAAATATTTCAAAACAGGATAATATTGCAGCTTTAGACTGAGCAAATGTTCATTTCAATCTAGGGCATCTCCAGTAATTCTACAGTGATCAACAATCCTTTTTGTAAATCATGAGGCTAGTCTTTCTCAGAGGACACTTTAGTTCTAAAAATAAAAGTATTTTCCCAATGCTGAAGTGTGTTGTCAGAAAGGTTATAGTGAGTTTTATACTCAATTTATATACCTATAATATGCCACTTTATGTTTTCCCAACAAGCCAAAAATCTGCCTAGCCACTCAGAAATATTACCTTTTCCAAAATGTGTTGCAAATCGGAAGGTGTGTCTTTCAGCTTGCGTAATCTTGAAAGTATTTGATTCTACAAATGCTATGTACTGTTGATTCATTTCCCCACTGTGTCTGTTTAATTAATGGGTGACCTGAAGAAACTCTGAAATCGCGTCCTTAAATAAATATTGTCCATAAATGGATCATGTCAGCAACACTCAACTTACACAGTTGCCTGGAATGGGCCACGTAACGACGCTTGTCAGTTCTATTGGATTTGTAGCTGATTTTTATGCGGAATGGCCCTGTTTTCTTTTTCTCAAAAAAAGCATGTGAACACTTAGAGGAGAAGTTAAACAAGCTCACTTCTATGGTGACTCTGGTTCCATTGAATCAAAGTAATTAATTATCCTTCAGAGAATTTTTTTTTATTATGTGTTAGTTACTTCACTTAAAAGGGGGGAAAAGACAGAAAGAACATGGTTCCAAGAACACAACAGAACTTTCCCACAAGGCATAGTAGTTGCAGGAAAAGCTTTGTGGAGATTACAAATGTATTTTAGGTTGTATTCAACTAAGTCCTACTCAGAGTAGACCCATTGTAATGAACCTGGGTTTATCATGTCTGTTGGCTTCATTGAGTCTATTCTAAGTAGGAATAGTGTTCAGTACCACCCTTAACCTCAAAAAATGTTTATTTATGGTGACAGAAAACAAGTACCGCAATAAATAATTAGTATCATGGGAGTAATTCCTATTTTCATTGACCATTGCATCTTCTTTGAGACAGAAGGCTCCTCCACACTCGGGGGCGCTGTGGGTTAAACCTAGGGCTTGCCGATCAGAAGGTCGGCGGTTCGAATCCCCGCGAGGGCGTGAGCTCCCGTTGCTCGGTCCCTGCTCCTGCCAACCTAGCAGTTCCAAAGCATGTCAAAGTGCAAGTAGATAAATAGGTACCGCTCCGGCAGGAAGGTAAATGGCGTTTCTGTGCGCTGCTCTGGTTCGCCAGAAGCGGCTTAGTCGTGCTGGCCACATGACCCGGAAGCTGTACGCCGGCTCCCTTGTCCAATAAAGCGAGATGAGCGCTGCAACCCCAGAGTCGGCCACGACCTCACCTAATGGTCAGGGGTCCCTTTACCTTTAAGAGCTCCTCCACACTCCTGTTTGTCTACAAACCTGCTTAAGATTGCAATTCTATGCACACTTCCCTGAGAACAATCTGCACTTAATGCAGTGGGGATTACATCTGAGTAACCACGTGCTTTGTTTATTCGTTGTAATTGTTTCTAAAGCTCTTGCAAAACAAAGTGTTGTATGATAAATAACACTAAAGACGAGCCCTGTCTGCAGGCTTACAATCTTTTAGCACTTTGAACTTAGGGCTTTTTTGTTGATTTTTCTACAACATGCTAAAATGTCTTTGCTTATGGAATTCTATTTTTGTCTTGTTTTGTAAAGTCAGCATGGGATGTTATTATATAAGGGTTTTGCAACAATTGTAACTTAGATTTATGTGGTATGTTTGCCAATCTTCTTTATTTTTCAGGTTTGAAAATATTATATTAATTTGCAGTTCGCTGAGGTTGCCATCCTGTAAACACTTATGTGGGAATATATTACATTGAACTCAGTGGAACTTACCTCTGAGTAAACATGCATATGGAGACGCGGGTGGCGCTGTGGGTAAAAGCCTCAGCGCCTAGGGCTTGCCGATCGAAAGGTCGGTGGTTCGAACCCCCGCGGCGGGGTGCGCTCCCGTCGTTCGGTCCCAGCGCCTGCCAACCTAGCAGTTCGAAAGCACCCCCGGGTGCACTGCAAGTAGATAAATAGGGACCGCTTACAAGCGGGAAGGTAAACGGCGTTTCCGTGTGCGGCTCTGGCTCGCCAGAGCAGCGATGTCACGCTGGCCACGTGACCCGGAAGTGTCTCCGGACAGCGCTGGCCTCCAGCCTCTTGAGTGAGATGGGCGCACAACCCTAGAGTCTGTCAAGACTGGCCCTTACGGGCAGGGGTACCTTTACCTTTTTAAACATGCATAGGTTTGGACTCCATTCATCCCAGAAGTATTCCATTCTCTCCCCTCCTATCTAAACCCCTAAAGCACTCAAAGCCATTGTTTTATGTCCGTGTTTCCAGAGCCTCTGGACAAATAAGCACATCTTGGAGAACCTCTGTCACAAACTGCAGCTTTTGAAATTTCTGGGTGTTGGCTTTCCAGTTTAAAAATAATGTGTGGGGTTTTCAAAGTGTATTATTTTCCTGTGCATTCTTAACTCAGACCACACAGCCATTTTACAAACTGCAATTTCTTCAGAGTGGCATTTAGCCATTGTTCAAACTGTTAAAAAGCCAGCGAGCCTCACTGAGAGCCTAAGGGAAAGTTGTATAACATGTAGGTAAATAAACAGAGGGATCAGAACCTTTCAGTGGCTTACAGGACCTTTATAGACTTGTCTCCAAATTGCCAACAACTGATGTTCCACAGAGGGAATCAGTCACCCCCACTAAGATTGTTGGCAACAGTGGCATCCAGTTGGTGGAGCATGAGACCCTTATTTACGGGACCGTCTCTCCTGGTATGCCCCGCAGAGGACCTTAAGGTCCATGAATAACCAGTTTAGAAGTCCCGGGCCCTAAGGAAGTCAGATTATCCTCCACCAGGGCCAGGGCCTTCTCAGTGATGGCTCCGACCTGGTGGAATGCTCTGTCCCATGAGACCAAGGCCCTGCAGGATTTAACTTCCTTCCGCTGGGCCTGTAAGACAGAGCTATTCTGCCTGGCTTTCAATTAGAACTTAGCCTGATCTTTTATTCCCCTTCCTTCCCTCCCCCTCCCCTTTTTATGAAGATTACCCGCTCTGGGATCCCACAGCTAGTTCTCCCCTGGTCTCCTCGCTGGCCCAAATAGGACTACGGTAATTTAGCCAGCTAGCCCTGGTGATCATCTAAAGTTTATTGGATGGAGTTCCCCCTAAATTGATTTTTGAATTCTGAATTAATTGATGCAACAAAAAAGAGCATAAAATACAGTATAAAACGTGGATAACAATAAGGTGTTTTAAATTTGCTGATGGCCGCCCTGAGCCTGGTTTTCTGAACCGGGAAGTGTTTAACTTTGTGGATAGTAGGTTTCCCAGATGTCTTGTACTATTTTGCACACCAAATCAATGAATGGACACTCTTAGAATGATGGATCAATCAGCATCCTTTAATATAACTTGTTATATTAAAGGTAAAGGTACCCCTGACCGTTAGGTCCAGTCACGGATGACTCTGGGGTTGCAGTGCTCGTGTCGCTTTACTGGCAGAGGGAGCCGACATTTGTCCACAGACAGTTTTTCCAGGTCATGTGGCCAGCATGACTAAGCTGCTTCTGGCGAGCCAGAGCAGCGCACGGAAACCCAGTTTACCATCCCTCCGGAGCGGTACCTATTTATCTACTTGCACTTTGACGTGCTTTTGAACTGCTAGGTGGGCAGGAGCAGGGACCAAACAACGGGAGCTCACTCCGTCGCGGGGATTCAAACCGCCAACCTTCTGATCGGCAAGCCCTAGGCTCTGTGGTTTAACCCAAGCGCCACCCACTGTACACCAAACTTTTGGATTACCTTTATTGGTGGTTTCATGTACAGTTATTTTTTAAAAAAACAACCATGGGCAATAGAATATATCCCTGCAGAACCACATCAGAACCCCACTTCTGGAATCACCAAATGTGGTAGGAATGGAACCATTACAAGACAGTGTCCCCTGCTCCCAATACATGCAATTGACCCAAAGGAATACAATTTGCAATGGCACTCAGAGCCACCAAAAGTTCAAGGAAAATGAACGAGGCAACACTTTATCTTTCTCCTAACAAAGAATGTTAATATGGGCAACCAAGGCATTCTCAGTCATGAATTAAAAGCCTAATTGCTTTTTGAATGATAAGACCATATGACCAGGGTAGGGAACCTGAGATCCTCTAGGTTATCCCCACCCAATGTTGTGGGATGGTCAATGATCATTGATGATGGGTGTTATAGTGACATTTGAAGGGCCACAGCTTCCCCACCACTGCAACCTGTGCCTGCTTAAGAAGAGAAAAAAACATAGTTGGGGGAGGATGAAGGACTATTATTCATTTGCTTCCATCTGAATGCCCTAAATTTTATTATTACAATTGTAATAATTGTAAGCCAGCCATTCTGGGTTGCTTCCGACAGAATATTTAAAAAGCAATAAAATACCAAGCATTAAAAGCTTCCCTAAACTGGGCTGCCTTCAAATGTCTTCTAAAAGTCAGATAGTTGTTTATTTCCTTGACATCTGATGGGAGGGTGTTCCACAGGGCAGGCGCCACCACCGAGAAGGCCCTCTGCCTGGTTCCCTGTAACCTCGCTTCTTGCAGGGAGGGAACCGGCAGAAGGCCCTCAGTGCTGGACCTCAGTGTCCGGGCAGAACGATGGGGGTGGAGACACTCCTTCAGGTATACTGGGCCGAGGCCGTTTAGGGCTTTAAAGGTCAGCACCAACACTTTGAATTGTGCTCGAAAATGTACTGGGAGCCAATGTAGGTCTTTCAAGACTGGTGTTATGGTATCGGTGGCCACCCCCAGTCACCAGTCTAGCTGCCGCATTCTGGGTTAGTTGTAGTTTCCAGGTCACCTTCAGAGGTACCCCACGTAGAGCACATTGCCGTACTCTAAGCAGGAGAGGGTTGATGGTAAAAGTGTTTATACTATATTGTTGTATCTCTTTCCCAGTCCCAATCCAGATCTAATTCACCTTCTTCCATGCATCCTGGAGAGTTTAAAAAAAACCTGTTAGAATTATTAGATTAATCTTGATCCTCGGTGACATAAGAGCAATTTAAAATTAACTTCCGACTACATTTATGTAAACTGTGTATCCTCCCTCGGACAGAATAATCCACTATATTCACATATAAACAGAACCTTTAAATATGCAACAGATGTTCTCTTTTTAAAAATGGCTCTTGAATTCATTGACAGGCCTTTGGCTAAACAGATGAATTAATTTGTTCGGGGCAGATTTCATAAACCCTCTAATAATTCTTACCCATACACATCTTGACTTGATTTCTCGGGTCTACGGCATGTGTTTTAAATATTTTAACCTTTACTACTTTAATCAGGTAGCATTTATTTCAGGTTTCGATGATGATCGGTCATTGAAAGATATAGTTAACTAGGAAATAAAATCCAATTTGTCAGTTAAATAAGCTCCACAGATCTATATAAACATAAGAAATCAGTCGATTCTACTGAATGTTTTGAGAACGGTTCCACTGAAGCTTTAACGTCACCCTCACCGGGTGATGTAGCCGGGATTTCTCAGTTATCAGCATGTAAGGGCTGTTGCGCATAGAGTGCGTTTCATGTTGCTGCTTTGCCAAAGCAAAAAGACAACACATTTGAATATGCATTTTTCAGAAGGGAGTCCCGACATCTAAAGTGCAGGCTTACAGAAGGAAAATAGGACCTTCACAAGTCGGGCCTGCAATAAAATGTTGCAGTGTGAAGAGCTTCTCTTTAGGAGACTCCATTCTATTTCGTCTCCCCAGGGTGTGTTTGTTTTTAATCCTAACCATCGGTCAGTGTTCCATGTCCACTAAGCATGCTCAGTCCTCACTGAGCTGGTTTTGGGGTTCACTATGGGAATTATTTTATTCAAATTTGTTGCACATCTTCAAACCTGTGATTTCTCCCAAGCCTGCTTATACCTCCCTCTCGTGTATGTTTGGTGCTATTTTGACTACATACGGCCTGACACTCTGAAACTATTAGCATACTAATTTCAAAAAGCCTTCTCAGTCCATCACCCCATGGACTTTGCAGGACCTTCCCAAATGTACTTATTTAAAAATCTGAGTCATTGTTGAAACAGGCTCCCCCCACCCACTTAATAATAATAATAATAATAAATTTTTATTTATATACCGCCTTCCCCAGCCAAAGCCGGTCTCAGAGCAACTAACAAGAGTAAAATAATGCAGCATTCTAAAATCAATTCATTATAAAATCAGTTAAACAGTTTATGGGCATTCCCTACTGAATGCTGACGGCTTGTACAGAGGAGGTTGGGTGATCCAAAATAAGAGCATGGAGGAGTTGTGTTTTCATGCTGAGGAATTAACATCATCCCTGCCCATGTATTTTATTTCTCACCTACTTCCATGCTTGAGCAAGTTTTCAAGTTCAGTCTATTTTCCTTGACAACCCCTAGCTAATGACTAGAGAACTGAACCGATGGACAAGCTTTCCGAAGTCTAGTTTTCAAGTGTCAAACCATGACACCCCAAGTTGCCACCAAAGTTGCTTATTTGTTAGATGCAGTGTGGTGTAGTGGTTAAGAGCGATAGTCTCGTAATCTGGTGAACGGGGTTCGCTTCCCCGCTCCTCCACATGCAGCTGCTGGGTGACCTTGGGCCAGTCACACTTCTCTGAAGTCTCTCAGCCCCATTCACCTCACAGAGTGTTTGTTATTGGGGAGGAAGGGAAAGAAGAATGTTAGCCGCTTTGAGACTCCTTAGGCAGTGGCGGAGGAACCCTCTCCAGAACCTGGGGTGGGGCAGCCCGTATGAAGTGCGCATGTGCGGCATCCCATACAGAGTGTGCACGCACGGCAGCCTGTACAGTTGCCGTGCAAGAGGCAGCCCGTATGGACTGCGTGCGCCCTCGGCCGCTCTGCAGCTGGGGGGAGGCAGGGGCCATCTTGTCACACACACACCCCAGAGTGGCACCTGGGGCGGACCGCCCCCCACTTTGTACACCCCTGTCCTTAGCGTAGTGATAAAGCAGGATATCAAATCCAAACTCTTCTTCTATCAGCCTCAAAAGCAAAATAGCCTCAACAAAAAAATAAGGCTATAAAAACACTGCATGGCATGCTCCCCCCCCCCCCCCGAGTGTACTCAAGGTTACGTAGTACTGGCACCTCTTTTCCTTTGTTAAAAAGTGTGGCGCTTACTGAAAGAACTTTATGATGAGTAAAAGGTAAAGGGACCCCTGACCATTAGGTCCAGTCATGACCGACACTGGGGTTGTGGCGTTCATCTCGCTTTATTGGCCGAGGGAGCAGACGTCCAGCTTCCGGGTCATGTGGCCAGCATGACTAAGCTGCTTCTGGTGAACCAGAGCAGCACACGGAAACGCTGTTTACCTTCCTGCTGGAGGGGTACCTATTTATCTACTTGTACTTGACGTGCTTTTGAACTGCTAGGTTGGCAGGAGCAGGGACCAAGCAACAGGAGCTCAACCCGTTGCGGGGATTCGAACCACCGACCTTCTGATCGGCAGGTCCTAGGCTCTGTGGTTTAACCCTCAGTGCCACCCACGTCCCCTTCATGGTGAGTACCAGCACCTATTTTTCTAGAAAAAAGCACTGACTGTATGTACCAAAGACACTCTAGCACTAGTTCAATTAATTGTAAGTCATGTGAGTAAAGAATGTGCTAGCCACATTATGCACCCTTAAAGATATGTTATGTTTTGCTAGCTCTGGCCTAGATGTAGCCTTACTATTACTGAGTGACATTTGGATGCAAATCTGATCGTCACACCTGACAACTCAGTGATCTTAACCATTTCCCAGATAACGTGATAACTTCATTTGGCTGAAATCAGAATTATTATTACTCAAAACGTAAGTTACATCATTCACTATGCAAGTGTTGGGAAACCTGAAGGGGAGAGTGCATAGAGTTCACCAAAAGTTAGCTCTGAATTAAAGTTTACAGTTTATCTTTCACCAGGATGAAGAAAATTCATCGTGATCTGAGGTCTCTTAAAGGTCCTAAGCAAAATAAGCCAAGTTCCTTTTGGACTGTAATCTGTATCGTATATCACATTTGGCACGCTGGCTTTGCTCTGCTAAAGGCCAGGAATGAATGTTTCTGAGAAGCAAGGTCCTTTCATCTAACTCACTAGAGATCAATTCTTGCAGGTTAGGTCTTGATTTACAGCACACTGAAGGATCAAGGCGCATGACAATGTGCTGTCCACATTGCAGCAGGAAAGCAAAAGGACTTAAAGCAAGCTTTGAATCTTTTGCCAATAGCACCAACATTGTAAAAGCCCCTCTAAGGAAATTACAGTTAAAGATCATCTAAAGCAGAATGTAAACCTAAACACAGTGCTCTCTCGTGAAATTCGATTCAATAAATAGAGGTAAGGCTCAAATAAAAAGCATTTGCGGATTTAGTAAGGAAAGATAGGCAGCTGTGTGGCTATGGACCCTGGACATTGAGTGGTCCATGAAGGAAACATGAGATAAGTTACAATTACTGTATCTCCACACCCTCCCAAGCAAAAGCAGCATGGGACTGAGCCATGAAAATCACAAAGGGGGTGCAAGCCTTTTCTTTAAGGAATCAGAAAGATATAGTTATTTGGTGGACAGGCAGAGACCTCCAACCCCAGCCGACTCCCTAGTGGAATAATGACTCACGACAACGTGTTATGGGATTAAAATTGGCCACAACTTTATTAAAGATTCAGATGTAGGGAGACCTTGGCTCAGGCATTGGGCGTTTATCCCTCCCAGTCCCCAGCCAGGGATCTGGGGAACATCAGGGTTATCCAGAATGCGTGGGGATTGGGCTGACTCTGGAGAACATATGTTTAAGCAGAGAGCCCGCCCCCCATTTCGCTGCAACGCAGGGGAGACCACTGACAACCTATTGGCGTATGGCCAATGACTCCCCACAAAATAACCCCTTTAACGGGGAACCATGGGATCGCCGCCGCACGGGGGTGGGGGGGCGTGGGTCACCGCTTCATCTCCCCCTCCCCCATTTAGGGAAGATAGACTAAAGGATTCCACCCAAGGCCTGAAACCACTGAAATTTTAAAAAAAGGTTTTATATATATATATATATATATATTTGCTTTCGTAGATTTTCACGGGTACAGGAATGCAGGTTTTGGTGTCCTCGGGTGTCTTCCCGTGTAAAAGTTGGGGTGTCTAGGCGACGTTTCGACGAGGTCTCACTCGTCATCTTCAGGCTGGTGCTTTTGGCTTCTTGTTACTGGAACAGAGCAGGATCTCAGTGTTTGAGTTCCTATAAATACTGTTGAGGAGGTGTGGTGTATAGCCTCCAATGTTCTGGGCAGAGAGGAAGTTCCCAGGCTAGTGTGCCTTTTCTTCTTTTGTTCCTTAATTGCTTGAGGGATATCTTGAGTGATTTCTTGAGTGATATCCTGAGTACCACTTAGGTGGGTCATTAGGTGTGGATTAGTTGCTAAAGCCTTTGTGTCTTGACCTCTTGAACTTTGTGAAGAGTTTTTCTGAGAAGATGGCTGTACTGCATTTAGTTGTGCTCTGGCTTGGCTTCGTGTATAGGGGCGAGCTGTGGTTTTGTGGCCTGTGCCAGCCAGATCTGTGTAGGGATTGCAGGGGGGTGCAGCATCCGGAGGTGCCACCATGGTTTGGCTACTGGATGGTGTCTGTAATTTATCTGTGGAGAGGGTCTGGGTTTGGGTCTGGTGTGGTTGATTGGTGATGGCGTTCTGTGTGCCTCTGGATCTGGTGTCAGTTTTTGTGGGGAGGGCTAATTTCCAGATGTCTGGCAAGCGGGATGTGTCGTCACGCTTGTTCATGTTGTGAGGGTGTTTCTCTATCTCGATGGTTTCCATGATTATTCTCTTGTGGTGATGTTCCATGTTAGAGAGCAATTTGGAATCTGCAAAATTAATTTCGTGTCCTGTTTCTTTCATGTGTTGGAAAAGAGAGGAAGTTTTTTCTTCTTTTTTGACGGCATTCTTGTGTTCTGCGATACGTGCATTTATTCGTCTGTTTGTTTGTCCAATGTACGTGGCTGGGCAGACTTTGCAGGGTATTTCATAGACCCCTTGGTTTTCCAACTGGATTTTATCCTTGGGGTTTCTGAGGATATTGGCTATTTTTTGGTTGGCGCAAAAGGCTGTTTTGATATTGTGTTTATGGAGGATTTTGCTAATTTTATCTGTAGTGCCCTTGATATAAGGAAGGAGGGCCATGCCATTGTTTTCTTCTGTGTCTTGGTTTTTGGGGGGTGTTTCTTTTTGGATTAGCTTCGTAACCCTGTTTTGCTGGTATCCATTGGCAATTAACAATTGGACCTGACCAACCACTGCCTAACCAACACGTACTTCATCCACAATGGACAAAGATACAAACAGATAGAAGGAGCACCTATGGGATCACCCCTCTCACCGGTCATCGCAAACCTTTACATGGAACACTTTGAAACCAATGCTTTAGACAAGTCAGAACACAAACCTAAACTTTGGCTCAGATATGTTGACGACACCTTTGTAATTTGGCCACACGGGAAGGAAAAACTGGACAGCTTCCTCACACATCTCAACAGCCTACACCCCAAAATACAATTCACTATGGAAATAGAAGCCAACAACCAACTTCCCTTCCTTGACGTCCTAATCTACAAAAAACCTGATGGCTCCCTAGGACACACTATCTACCGGAAAAAAACACACACCAACCGCTACTTACATGCACAATCACACCACCACCCTGCACAAATAAACTCCGTAGCCAAGACTCTCATCTCCAGAACCAAACGCCTGGCTGACAAAGACCACTTGACAACTGAGTTACAGAATCTCTCAAATGTGTTAATTGCCAATGGATACCAGCAAAACAGGGTTACGAAGCTAATCCAAAAAGAAACACCCCCCAAAAACCAAGACACAGAAGAAAACAATGGCATGGCCCTCCTTCCTTATATCAAGGGCACTACAGATAAAATTAGCAAAATCCTCCATAAACACAATATCAAAACAGCCTTTTGCGCCAACCAAAAGATAGCCAATATCCTCAGAAACCCCAAGGATAAAATCCAGTTGGAAAACCAAGGGGTCTATGAAATACCCTGCAAAGTCTGCCCAGCCACGTACATTGGACAAACAAACAGACGAATAAATGCACGTATCGCAGAACACAAGAATGCCGTCAAAAAAGAAGAAAAAACTTCCTCTCTTTTCCAACACATGAAAGAAACAGGACACGAAATTAATTTTGCAGATTCCAAATTGCTCTCTAACATGGAACATCACCACAAGAGAATAATCATGGAAGCCATCGAGATAGAGAAACACCCTCACAACATGAACAAGCGTGACGACACATCCCGCTTGCCAGACATCTGGAAATTAGCCCTCCCCACAAAAACTGACACCAGATCCAGAGGCACACAGAACGCCATCACCAATCAACCACACCAGACCCAAACCCAGACCCTCTCCACAGATAAATTACAGACACCATCCAGTAGCCAAACCATGGTGGCACCTCCGGATGCTGCACCCCCCTGCAATCCCTACACAGATCTGGCTGGCACAGGCCACAAAACCACAGCTCGCCCCTATACACGAAGCCAAGCCAGAGCACAACTAAATGCAGTACAGCCATCTTCTCAGAAAAACTCTTCACAAAGTTCAAGAGGTCAAGACACAAAGGCTTTAGCAACTAATCCACACCTAATGACCCACCTAAGTGGTACTCAGGATATCACTCAAGAAATCACTCAAGATATCCCTCAAGCAATTAAGGAACAAAAGAAGAAAAGGCACACTAGCCTGGGAACTTCCTCTCTGCCCAGAACATTGGAGGCTATACACCACACCTCCTCAACAGTATTTATAGGAACTCAAACACTGAGATCCTGCTCTGTTCCAGTAACAAGAAGCCAAAAGCACCAGCCTGAAGATGACGAGTGAGACCTCGTCGAAACGTCGCCTAGACACCCCAACTTTTACACGGGAAGACACCCGAGGACACCAAAACCTGCATATATATATATATATATATATATATATATATATATATATATATATATATAATATGTTCATAAATGTACCAACCAAGCACGTACATGGATATGTGGACCACATGTCTGGAGCAGCACAGGAAGACCGCCCTGAAACCTTTTTGACTCCCAAACTGACCAAATGTTTTCTCTGCAAGGAGGGAGGGGGTGAGGGAACCTTCCCATTGTCTCAGAAATTGGATAATCACCATCTCAAAGGAATGGCCAGACTACCAGGAAAGGCAATCAGATAAGGCATTATCACATAACCTGGCAGACAGGAAAAAACAACATTCAAATTTCTGTTGTAAACCACCTTTTCTGTGATGTAGGTATGATGCTTGTGGGGGGTGGTCTTGGGTTATACCCCTTCTGTGATGTATGTATGATGTATGGAGGGGTGGTCTTGAACTCCAGGGCAGGGAATTTAAAATGTCTATATAAGGGTAGGCACACCCATGGTTCGAGGTCCTCCTCCTTTCCTGCATGTGAGGGGAACACTCTGTTGCAACAGTTCAATAAAGATCAGGCTTACTAGCTGCTTTGCTTCTCAATATTCTCTGGTTGGCCTCTGTTATTTTCTCCTACCGATGGAGAACCTACAAAGGACTCTATAAGGGAATAAGGGCAGATTTTGTTTATTACAGAGCCAAAGTTGTGACCTTTTGCTACGGGGAAGGCAAAACCTGCCAATGTAGGGAAATTCCTTCCCGGTCCTTTAGCAGCAACCAGTGAGGTAGCAGCGCCCACGTACCTGTGGAGAAGAAGTTAACCTGCAAAAGAAGGCTTAACTGAGGGAGGGCAGGGTGGGAGAAGCTCTGGAGCCAACTGAGGACTCCCAGGTAAGTTCCACCCTCTATTGTGTGGAACAAACCTTTACAACATCTGTGCTACTGACTCTCAAACTTTGGGACTGTTGAAAAATATAGGACGAGAAAAATCAATCAATTTTGGAAACCAGAGGCCTTTCTACTTGGAATAATAGGATTGGAATTGCCCGAAAAAGATGTTAGATGATTTTTGTATGCCACCACAGCGGCAAGACTGCTATTAGCCAAAAATTGGAAATTCCAACAGTAGAAGAATGGCAGATGAAGATGCTGGAGTTTTTGGAGCTAGCCGAACTGACTGGAAGAATCCGTGATCAGAAAGAAGAGGAACACCAAGAAGATTGGAGGAAATTTAAGGATTCTTTAATTAAATATTGTAATATAAGTAACTAGACGTTACCTGAAAGTACCAAATAGACCTAGGATTAAAATAAGATTGAATTGTAAGTAATTTGGATTTAGAATATTAAGAAAAGAAAAAAAGGTAGTTAATTGACGGAATTAATTTAAATAGAAAAATAATAGTGGAGAGCTGGTGATACAATGAAATTCAGATAGGAGGGATCTGAGGAAGTCATTTAACAATGAAAGATAAATTGGGATTTACAAGTAATATGTGTTTAAATTTTCTTTTTCTTGTTTTAGTATTGTAATGTGTTTTCTTTTGTGTGTGTTTTTTCCTCTTTTCTATGTTATAATTGTGGAAAACTTAATAAAAAAATGGGGGGAATCAATCAATTGATTGAGTCATGTGACTCAAATTGGGTCTAGTTGGACACGCCCCCCCAATTAAGTGATGTGAACTAAATTTGCTCCTGGGGCTCCTCCAGGATTAGGTGCCAAAGTCCTGGGGGCCACTCAATGTGCTTAGCACTTTGAACTGGGCCTAGGAACATGGGTGTAACCAGGATTTATTTTGGGGGGAGCAGTTTTTATTGGGGGAGCAGAACCAAGTTTTCTGTGATGCAATTGGTCAGTTAATTAAGTATTTTTTAATTGATTTACTTGATTTAGAGGGGGCACCTGCACCCCCCTGGCTACACCCGTGCCTGGGAACAAATGACTAACCATGCAGAAATGTGAAATATTCCAGTATTCTAACTACAATTTAGCAACAAGAATGATACGACATCCTGCGGGACTGTAAGGCTGCATGCCATTGATGAATTCACCACCACCACAGCATTCACATTTATGTCCATGTAGAGATAAAAATAGCAGTCTACCTCACACAGTGCTATAAAGCATAATTCATCCACCCCCACCCCACCTCGAATACTCTGAAAGCCGTTGGCAATAGGCACCAGAAGAGTGGGGTGGTGTGTTATAAGAATATTAGCATCCTATTTACAGCACTCTGTAATTTACAAAACCAAAATTAAGTGGAACGGAAGCCAACTTTTGGCTGGTTGCTTCTATTAAATTCAGGACTTTTATATGACTGGAAAGGATTCAACTATTTCCCCCCTACAGCGCTAGCAGCCAAGAGGAGCATACCAAATCAACCTGGTATTTATGGGTTTAAAGTAATCCTGACATCATTTTCTCAGTTTACAATTTAAGGGCTGGGGGGCGGGGGAGGGAAACCCTGAAAACGTTAATTAGCAAATTGCTCAGCCTAGGTGATAGAAATTATGTTTCTGCACTTAGCGCACCTGGTATATGATTAATGGTCTCTTCACATGATACCTCTGTTCCTGTACACAGCATCTGTGTTAGGCAGTCTGAGACACTTGCTTAAGAATTTGTAGAGGAATCACTTCTGTGTGTTACCTGCAAACAGGTAACAGCAGCAAAAAATAAATATTAATATTATTCTTTCACATTTTGTAAAGTGTTTGGAGATGGTATTATTAACTGACTGGAAAGCTTTGTTGTGGTGAAATATTGACCGTTATTTAAATAAATAAATAGCAGCTGAGATTTTTTTCACTGTGTGTGTGTGTGTGTATAACCACAAATTACAATTGCAGAATAAATCACAAGTCTGTTGGCTTTACCCAGACAATCTCAAGTGACCCCCAAGTGCGTAGTCCTCATTAAGAATAACCATAAAATGCTGAAGCATTTGGGTCAAGAACAAGGGTCTCAATGGGTTTTTCATTAATCATAGGAGTGAGATTTATTTAATGGGCAATACCATAGCAGAAAGGCAGTGTAAACAAGTCACTTTTACAAAATATTTGGGTCTCGTGACCCCTTCCTTCTTTCAAAAACTGCAAATTGTTGGAGTACTATCCCCATATTCTGCTGTCCTGTGTTTCATTTCTCATTCAACAGGCATCTCATTCAAGAGATATTTATTGCTTTTTTGTAAAGCCATAAAGAAAAACAGCTAAAATATTTCTTTACTTACTCAAACAATTTATATACCGCTTAACTATTATCCTATCTAAGCGGTTTAAAAGGATACAATGGAAAAAGTAAAGGAAAAGAATCAGTTAAAATTATCAAATCAAACTTCAATTAAAATGCCTACTGCTGTAAAAAGAAATGTCTTCCGTAGGAGACAGAAGTTCGTCTAGAAGCAAGTTCCATATAGTTGGACCCACAAAATTTGGCCCCTGATGGGGATACAAGCTATGGGGAACCATAAACAGTGAGTGGCTTCCCCCAAGATCTCAGTGATGGGGGAATGTGAGGGATTAGGCAGGCCTTAACATATCCCTGACCCAAAGTGTTAAGGGCACTGTGAATTAATACAAGGTGTTTTTACACCCCTTTCGCAACAATTAGCGCATTTAAAATAGTTATGTCAAAAATAACAGAACAGCACGTAATTGCAAAAAGCCAATACAGAGCACATTTTACAACCAGAATAATGTGTTGCATATGTCAGAGCTGTGTGCTTGATATGTTCATAACAGCTTAGATTCTGTGGAGTTCTATTTTCTGCTCCGTCCAATTTTGCCTATGCCTGGCAAGTGGCCCTTAGAAGGTGGTCCAAAAATGCCCAAGCCCTGGTGTAGCATTTGTTGTTGTTTAGTCATTTAGTCGTGTCTGACTCTTCATGACCCCATGGACCAGAGCATGCCAGGCACTGCTGTCTTCCACTGCCTCCCGCAGTTTGGTCAGACTCATATTGGTAGCTTCGAGAACACTGTCCAACCATCTTGTCCTCTGTCGCCCCCTTCTCCTTGTGCCCTCCATCTTTCCCAACATCAGGGTCTTTTCCAGGGAGTCTTCTCTTCTTATGAGGTGGCCAGAGTATTGGAGCCTCAGCTTCAGGATCTGTCCTTCCAGTGAGCACTCAGGGTGGATTTCCTTAAGAATGGATAGGTTTGATCTCTCTTGCAGTCCATGGGACTCTCAAGAGTCTCCTCCAGCACCATAATTTAAAAGCATCAATTCTTCGGCGATCAGCCTTCTTTATGGTCCAGCTCTCACTTCCATACATCACTACTTGGTTCCATGATCACTGCAGATGGTGACAACAGTCACGAAATTAAAAGATGCCTGCTTCTTGGGAGAAAAGCAATGACAAACCTAGACAGCATCTTAAAAAGCAGAGACATCACCTTGCCGACAAGGTCCGTATAGTTAGAGCTATGGTTTTCCCAGTAGTGATGTATGGAAGTGAGAGCTGGACCATAAAGAAGGCTGATTGCCAAAGAATTGATGCTTTTGAATTGTGGTGCTGGTGTAGTATATAGGACTACAAATTGAGAAGAGATTTGATGGACTCCACCCTTCTTTACACAAAGTGAGGAGCAACTTAAGATCCAGTTTGGAGTGGTGTGTGGATCCAAATGTGTCCTTCTGCATGTGAAAGCTGGCTTCCGTTCCATTATCTCTATTATCTCTGCAACGATTCTGCAAGTTTGGCCGGTCACCTGTACTGGTGTTCCTAAGAAACCTCTTTGGGGTTTTAGGGCTGTGGGGAGTAGGGTGTTAACCCCTTTGCTACCAGCATTCTTATCGGATCCTTGGATCTGAAATCTTGCAGTCTGATGATCGACGAAGGCATGCGCTATATTGTAAACTACAAAAAAACTTATTTAGGCTGATGTTTTGACGCTTAAGTGTGTTCTCTTCATCCAAACAACGGAGGCAGCCCTCTCTCTTCAACCGACTATGACTTTGAAGGACAAAAGAGGACCAAACAGGACTGACACACATATACCAAGTGTGCAAAGAAAGAAAGAAAGAAAGAAAGAAAGAAAGAAAGAAAGAAAGAAAGAAAGAAAGACCTACAGTAAGGTTCAGAGCCAATATTCACCAATTAAGATTAAAGAGGGCAATGGAGGCGTTTGACATCACAGTCAGTGTCGTATCTATCCGAAAAGTCTGCTTCCCATGAAGTGGAGATGCTTAGGACACAACTGATGACAAAAATTGTTTTTCTCATCAAATGATGATGTTGCAAAGTGTTGACCCGAATTGGGACATGCCCCTTTGTTCTGCACTGGGACGGAAACATTGACAATGTATTTGCGGCTGAACGGAGGCTCATTATACAGTGACCTCGCACAGAGACCTTTTGTTTAGCAGCAGAGACAAAGTAAGCATGCCAGCCGGGAAGTATAACTGTCCGTTTCATCTGCCTCCGCATGAAAGGCTTTTAAGTCGCTCTTGGCCATGCTTAAACTACAGTAGCAGTTGCAATTGGGGTGGATTCTGTACATATGAATGAATCCCCTGCCCAAGAATCCATCCTCAGACACGCTATGTACAGTTTATTCCAGAGGTCATTGAATAGTAGCAAGCAACTTGTCATGAAATGTTTTGTTCCAAGCAATTCTCCGTCCTAATATTCCACTTGAGACCACCTCCCTCAAATTTGTGTTCAGTGAGCAGAAAAAATGTATAGTGGGCATGTACCTAGGTTTCTTTCCACACTGTCAAAAACATCTTATATTAATTTAAGTTAACTGGTACAGCAGCCAAGCCTTAAATGGCACTTTTCAGCATTCAATGTGATAAATTTAGTACAATAAATAGATGGGCTTTTACCAGTCATTAGCAAATGGTGCAAGAGTACAAACTGTTGCATTTAAACTGTAAAAAAAATACAAGTATATACAGTAAATAGCTTTGTTGATCTCACTGGGATTTTCCCACAGTTCAAATGTTCGCAATTAAACATGTTAAATTAATGCAGAACTGTGTTAGGTATTAGCCTGGAACAGTGATTTCATATTCATAATTATCAGGATTTATTAAACTGGATAGAAATTGTACTGATTTAAAATTAACTTGTATCATTAATGAAAAGATCATTTATGTTCACTCTCTGAGTTAAGAGAGCCATCAACCTTAATAGCATGCATATGAATTATTGAGAAAATTATTTAGTTATCAGTTTAATTTATATCATCAATTTCCATTTATCTACCCATATCATCAGTTTGATTGATCCCCAGTTATGTTACATTGTAATAATTTGACAAGATCTTCTTGACATTAATTCTTTTGGAGAGCCATGTTTTCAGTGCTTTTTTTCTGGGGGGGGGTGCGCATACCCCTAAACGTTTTGTGAATCTTTTGTCCATTTATTGTATTTATTTTTCCCAATCTGAACTATAAAATGGTGATTTTCTTGAGTCAAAATGAGAGTACCCCTAAACATTTTTTTTAGAAGAAAAAGCACTGCATGTTTTATGGAAATTATTTTTACTCATGAAAGCTCTTTCTTGCAGAATGTTTTGCCGGCTGTGATATGAGCTCGACTGTCCCATCTTCATTTGGGAAGGAAAGGTCTCCTTTCGTTGATATTTTTGCTTTATTATTTTTGTGGGGCGGGGCCAACGTGCTGCGTTCTCTTCCTCTGAGCGATATTAATTGACGCTGTTACCTCATAGCTTCCCTTCCACTGATTGATAGCAGATGTAATAAGAAAACAATTCCGTGACGGGAGTTTTCTGTGTTCTGGCAGGCAATTGACGGTTGCAATTAACATGTATGAGAAATGTTATGTAAATCTGCCATTGTTCAAAAGGAGCAACTTCTGGAATGACTCTATCGGGCTCAAACCAGTACTGTGGTTCTTCTGTTATATGATGCTGTACTTGACTTTGGCTCGTCTACACCATGTTTCTCTCCCCCCCCCCTCCCGCCCCAAATGCAGACTGCCCCATTTGGCACGCACCAATTTCCCTCCCTTGCCTGACCTGCCTTCGTGTCACTGGGCCTTGTGCCGGCAAGTGAAAAAACGAAACAAAAACGTTGAGCAGAAGAATCCCGTTCACATAAACTTGCATTTAGAGTGACAGAAAAGTAAACCGATGCTGGATTCCTAATTTGTATTTGTTTAACAAAGCTAGATTGTTGACTATAAACTGTCTTCACTATGCCAGTGGTTTGTCTGCATATTTCTTAGGAAAACCAAAAAGAAAGAGAAAATGCCAGAAAACATGTGTTTGGTAGGATGGGGCCACAGGAAGAGCACAGCTTTAATCTTCATTCTTGGCTCGGAATTTCAAAGCTATCAATAAATGGACCGTTCTGAAGTGACTGGAAGTCTTTGAGTGTTATCCAAATTAGTTATACTCAGTGTTGACCCACTAAAAGTAATGGAGCTAAGTTAGGCATGTCCGTTGATTTTGATGGGTCTACTCTGAGTATAGGTGGGTTCAATGCAACTCTTTGATCTGTCTCATAGCCTTGCTCCATCGGCTCAGGAATCTGACAACTGCAAAGGAAGCAGTAATAACAATACTTCTTCTTTTGCCTTCACCAGGAGGCCCTAGGGCTCATTACAAAGTATGAAAACCATAATCAAATTAAGAGCAATAAACAACAACATTCATGACCCCATAGAATACATTACAGGGAGAACACCAGAAATAATTTTTCAGTTTTCAAGGGCCAGAAGAAATAGGCATCTCTTCAGCAACAAACAAAAGCTGTAAAGAGATGGTGCCAGATGCGCTTATGAGGAGAGGGAGTTTTGCATTCTTGGGCCCTTGGCTGAGAAAGCCCTCTCCTGAGCTACCATCACCCAAATCTCTGAAAGCAGCAAAACTACCAGGCAAAAACAGCCAAGGGATAGTGCAAGCAGGACTGGTGGGGGATATGGAATGGGAAGAGGACGTGTGGCTGGGGAGAGTTCCAAGGGTCAGTCAGAGAGCCTTGGAGGACATCTGGCCTCCCAGTTTGTGGTCTTTTGCTGATGTTCCTTGCCCCAAGGATCTAGAGACAGCTCTCGTGTGCCCTTTTGGTAGGGCTGCCATACTTTCCCAGACATTACTTGAAAGGAATACAGTGGACGCTCGGGTTGCAAACATGCTCCATGCGGGATGCATAACCTGCAGCGTCCGCAACCCGCAGTGCTGCGTCTGCGCACATGCAGGTTGCGATTCGGCGCATGCGCAAAGCATGATTTAGCGCTTCTGCGCATGCGCAACCGCCAAAACCCGGAAGTAACTCGTTCCGGTACTTCCGGGTTTCGATGGTCCGCAACACGAGAAAACGCAACCTGAAGCGTCTGTAACCTGAGGTATGATTGTATCCGAAAGGCGGTGCTTTGTCCTGGATCTTAGACAAGTCAAGCTCAATAACTTTGGGGTTTTCCTAAAAAGAGATTGTAGCCAAACAAATGCATATGAACATAAATTGCACATAAGAATCATACCTAAAGATAACAAAAATGGCATGTACAATAAATAATACATACATAGAAAGCGGAGACTTCCTCTTGTCCCACTGCTTTCTCCTGGGTGAAAACTGCTCTTTAGTGCTCAATTGGGGCAAATGGCAATATAGGTTTTCCACAAATTGACGTTTGTTCCAGTTTGAAGCGAAAGAATGGGTTTTCCCTGGAAAAGAGAGAGTGTGTCCTGGTTTTTACTTTTTGAAATACAGAAGGCAACCCTGCTTTTGGAACCTAACTAATTACCTCCATGATCACCCCTGAGCTTCCTCTCCCACATCATGGAGGCCGCTTGGCTCCCTGGTTACTCCAGAACTTAGGGTGAGGAAACAAGCTGGTAAACGTGTCAAGCATGAGTGGAGGAAAACTCCAGCTGAATGCAGCTGAACACTGGTGAGGGCACATCATCAAGCCCACCTAGTGGCAGTGAAGGCAGCAAAGAAGGCATACTTCGCTGCCTCCATTGAATCCTCATTGGGCCACCTGGCAGAGCTTTTCAAGGTAATGCAGGGCCTCTTACAGTCTGGAACAAAGGAGATGGCAGAACCGACGGTAGCTCAATATTTGCAAAATGTTTTGAGGATCAAATCACTTGCATCCACCGGGAACAGCAAGAACCTTTGGACGTGACCAGAACACTGTCTAGTCCTGTTCTGTTGGATGAGTTTCAGTTGGTAAGACTCAAGGATGCGGACAGCTGGCTGGGCCAGGGAGGTGATTAATGCCTCCTTGTGAGAGGCGGCGGTCCCTACAGTGGAAGAGGCAGTGATAAAACCACTCCTCAAGAAACCTTCCTTTGGAACTTCAAAGACCGCCTATCCCAACCTGGACCCTGTAGTCATAATCTTGAGGCCCTTCTTTATGTGCTTCCTCCACAAGATGTCCAGAGGGCAGCGACATGAGAAAGGGCCTTTTTTGTGGTGGCTCCCCACTTGTGGAATGCTCTCCCCAGGGAGGTTTCCCTGGCACCTTTCTAACATATCTTTAGGCACCAGACAAAAGCATTCCTCTCTTCTCAAGCCTTTGGCTAATGAAACAATCTATGGCCTTTTAAACTGTGGGGGCTATTATTTCTGTTTGTTACTATGGTATGTATTTTTGTGTTTTTACGTTGTGATCCTTGGATGAAGAGCGGTACAGAAATTTAACAAATTAAATGATATTAATAAACACTATCAACAGAACAGAATGTATGGAACAGAACAGAATGTATGGAAGTGAGAGCTGGACCATAAAGAAGGCTGAACGCTTGATGCTTTTGAATTATGGTGCTGGAGGAGACTCTTGAGAGTCCCATGGACTGTAAGAAGATCAAACCTATCCATTCTTAAGGAGCCCTGGGTGCTCACTGGAAGGACAGATCCTGAAGCTAAGGCTCCAATACTTTAGCCACCTCATGAGAAGAGAAGACTCCCTGGAAAAGACCCTGATGCTGGGAAAGATGGAGGGCACAAGGAGAAGGGGACGACAGAGGACGAGATGGTTGGACAGTGTTCTCGAAGCTGCAAACATGAGTTTGACCAAACTGCGGAGGGCAGTGGAAGACAGGAGTGCCTGGTGTGCTCTGGTCCAGGGAGTCACGAAGAGTTGGACACGACTAAACGACTAAATAACAACAATCAACAGAACGTGTCCCTCACTGTCTTTGGAACGGCAGTGTCCAAGTTATGATGGCGCATGTTAGGTTCTTCTGTCCATGCATAGGAAATGCCTGCATTTTGAGAGAGCATTTGGGTTTCCTGCGCAAGAGTTCTCACACACTCTTTGTTATAGCCTGAGTCAGGAGTTCACTGGTTTGGAAGGTTACTGGTTTTTGCTCTAACACTGTTTTCAATTGCCTCCAGGGGGTGGGGGTGAGGAATCACATGGTCTTACAAGGTCTGCTCAACTCAAATAGATTTAAGGAAATGGCTTTGCAAAACCTTCCTTAAGAAGGTCCTACAATTTAGGCTCTGTATTTTACCTCATAGTAATAAGTTTGCAGGTAAACAGGCTCCCCCCCTCCATTCTGGAATCCTCACAGGCCATTTCTTCCTCCTGGACCTGGTGAAGGTTACACTTGTAGACCTCAGGTGGTTGTTGGGACTCCAAATTGCAGCAGCCCCAGTGGGGGCTAGTGGAAAAGGTGCTGGGAATTGGCGCCAGCGTCATCTGGAGGGTCACAGTTTCTCAACCCCTGAATCACAGATAAGTGTTAATCCATGTTTCCTGAGCCCTTTCAGATGAAAGTTGCATTTAATGGAGATCACAAACCGCCTGGAAACTAATATAGGCATAAGTGAACATATCCCTCTTTTCCTTGATTGCCGTGGCAACATTTGCAGTGCATTTTGTCTGAACCATTAGTTTCTAGCACTAATTCCTACTTAGAGCTGTGATTTGCCGCAGACTTTCCTACATCAGCAACTGAAAGATTCCCTCATGGTAAGCTCAGAACGGTCTTTAGGAAATGTCTTTAGTTTTTCTTCCAAGCCACAGTTTTACAACCGTCATAAAGCACTGATAGGGTTAACGTTTCCAAAGTGTACTGCTGTTCTCTGGGATATTGCAGAATAAAAACCCAGCAGAACATAACAGCAATTTCATTCTTCATCCCCCTCCTCACTCCAAACTCAACATTTGTTTATGTATAGGGTTGATACCTCACCTTTTAACGTAAACACCCTCAAGATGGCTTACAGCCATTAGTAAAAGCAGGGAAAGCAGCCAGTTACACACACACACCCCGAAGAAAACCTATGAAAAAACCCCAAAGCAACAACAAAACTTTGAGGCAGATAATCTTACTGTGCATTCTGCATGCTTATTCTTTCAACTTACTATTTCTTTCCTATTTTAAATATTTTAGCCACCTTTCAGCATTTCAGAATGGCTTGCAGTGATTGACTTTTTCCTTCCTATGTTTACATAAAGGTAAAGGGACCCCTGACCATTAGGTCCAGTCATGGCCGGCTCATCTCGCTTTACTGGCCAAGGGAGCCAGCGTACAGCTTCCAAGTCATGTGGCCAGCATGACTAAGCCACTTCTGGTGAACCAGAGCAGCGCACGGAAACACCATTTACCTTCCCGCCGGAGCGGTACCTATTTATCTACTTGCACTTTGACATACCCTGCAACATTTCTCCGAATTATGATGAGGATGATATTTATATCCCACCCATCTGACTGGGTTAACCCAGCCACTTGGAGGGTCTATGTTAAGCTACATGTCAAACACACAGAAGTTCATTTCCACACATACACAGGCTCAAGCGCCTCTCCATTTGTCCTGCAGAACCAAGGTTCTCAACCACCCCACCCCATAAAGACCTTTTCTCCAGTATCCACCCATAGCAGCTCACCCAGTGGCGGCATCCAACAAAGGGCTTCTGAAGCATACCAAGGGTTAATAGGACTAACCTATTGGATATTAAAGCTATTTAAAAAACAAGCCCATATGATCTCTGTACCAATCCTAGAGGGTAGAAGAACATTGGCTGAATGTCTGGCTGAAGCCATTTGCCAAAGTTGTGGCATACACAGCATACATTTAAAGCACAGGGCTTCCACCCAAGGATGCTGCAAATTGTGGTTTACCCCACACAAGGGTACCATTCAACATCCCAAAAAACCCAAAGTGCTGTACCAACAAGCACAAAACAATCCCTGTGCAGCACCACAAATCCAACTCAATGGTGTAACAACGGAAAATGTCGATCACTTCTCCTACTTGGGCAGTTATCTTTCCATACGGGCCAACATTGATGCAGAAATCCAGGATCGCCTGAGGTCTGCAAGTGCAGCTTTCTCCCAGCTGAAGTGCAGAGTGTTTTGAGGACCGGGACATTTGCAGGGAAACCAAAATGCTAGTTTACAAAGTGATTGTACTACCAACCTTACTGTAGGCTTGTGAAACATGGACCACTTATAAATGCCATCTCTAACTCCTCAAAAGATTCTGTCAACACTGTCTCCCAGAAAATTTACACATCACTTGGGGAGACAGGCAAACTAATGCCAGTGTAGTGGAAGAAGCAAAGATCACCAGTGTTGAAGCAATGATTCTTCAACATCAACTTCGTTGGACTGGTCATGTGGATGCCTGATTATTGTCTTCCAAAGCAAGTACTCTATTCTGAACTTAAAAATGGAAAATATAATGCTGGTGGTCAACAAACTCAACGCAAATCTAAAAAAAAAAAAGTAATATAAACACCGACAACTGAGAAACACTGGCCTGCGAGCGCTCCAATTGGAGAACAGCCTTTACTGAAGGTGTCATGGGCTTTGAAGATGCTCAAACTCAGGTTGAAAGGGAGAAACATGCTAAGAGGAAGGCACGCTTGGCAAAACCTCACCATGATCAACTCTTGGCCAGAAACCTGTGTCCCCACTGTGGAAGGATGTGCAGATCCAAAATTGGCCTGCACAGTCACTTACGAACTCACTGTTAAAACCGTGTTTTATGGAAAACAATCTTACTCGGCTACAAGTGATAGCTAAGAAGAAGAATTGTAGTTTACCCCATGAAGGGTACCATTGCCAATACCCTTAACAATTCACAGTTATGTGGTGAAGATGATTTGAATCTCTAGCAGATGGGCACCTACTTCAGCCCTGCCAACTCTGCCCCCATTCCCCCTGGGCTTTGGCCAAGTGTTCTGTGGTGGTGGTGTTTTCTGTGCCGGCATGCCTAAAAGCATGGAGCTGGGGGTGGTTAGCAATTGTGCCCTGAAAGCTACGAAGCCAAGAGGAGAGGCTTGCTATGACACAAAGTGTTTGCAGATGGGCGAAACGCCTTTGAGGTGCTATTGTGAGAAACATGCCCCGACAGTGGGAAGGAAGTTTACAGAGTCTCAGGAATGGGAGTATACAGAAGAAACAATTAGCAAATAACTATTTTGGCCCTTGTGTTTCTTTGCTTACAAAGCAATGATTCCTGCTGCAAGCATCCCGGTGGTTTGGAAAGCCTTCAAGGCAAATGGCACTTTGCATTGACACACTGCTAGGCCACACACAGAGTACAACCACACAAACAACTTGCAAAAACACATCCTATGTGCGGCCCCATCTTTCAGCACGCATCTCAAAAACCTCTCCCACAGAGCCTTTAGGACCTTTGTTACGGGTTGTTTGTACAGCACGATTAGGGCAGAACAAGCAAAACAGAGAAGACAAAGGAGATATTCCTCAAAAAGCTAAGCAGCACAATGGCGTATCGAGACCAATCAAAACATGTTATATAATCCTTGTGTGTGCAAGTACCTACTACACGAACAGGTGGTCTTCCAGGCATTTTGGAAATGGGAGATCTCAGGTGTCCTATTGTGCTATTAACTCTCTATTCATCCACAGCAAACCTTAATGCAAAGTAACAGAAATTAAACAAGTCTGAAGAATCTGTTCATTCAATACAGCTTACAGGGGAAGAGATGGGCTCAGTCCATTTTATAGACATGTGACTGCACTCCTTTGCCAGATGGGAAACCCAGTCTAATAGTATGTCGCTTCTGTTGCAAATATTGGATTGTATCCAGATAGAGGCTATGTAGACATTAGCGACTTGAAAACACTGTTTTTCAAGTAGCATTTCTAAATTGCTGTACACACCAGAGAGGGAACAGGGATGTCTTCACCTGGTGCAAACTACCTGATCTGTTTCCCCATGCCTGCAACCCCACAGACTCCGTATTTCATCTGCACAACAGCGGACTGAAATAAACATGTCAGCTTAACCACCCGCAGCTTCGATTTTCAAATCAGATGGTGACTGGTCTGAAGTAGAATGCATCAAACAAACTACACTTCCCAGGGTTCTTTTGGTGAAGCCACAACTGTTTAAAAGTGGTAAGAAACTGCTTTAAATACATAGTGCAGATGTTAGACATGTTTCTAAAATATAACTATATATAAATATATAGTGACTCAAGTAGAGAAACAGAGGGCGGGCTGAAATAAGGTAGCATTCTGAATACTGCGTGTAAATATATATCTTGTAAATATAAATTTTCTATCTATTGGAAAAGTAATTACTGTATACAGTCATACCTCGAGTTGAATGTGCTTCAGGTTGAGCGCTTTCATAATGGAGCACGTTACTTCCAGGTTTCACCACTCGCGCAGATGCTCAAAATGATGTCGCGCACATGTGTGGAAGCGGCAAAATGCAACTCGCGCAGACGCGCCATTGCGTCTTACATTCCATTCAGGATGCGAACGGGGCTCCGGAACGGATCCCGTTCGCATCCCGGGGTACCACTGTATTTTATATATAGTTTGGAAACTATATATTAATTTCATGCAGGGTTGTTGTGAAGTAAATGCTAGTGAGGCATAGATTTAAATGAAGTGTAACCCAAATACCATATTTTATAATCAGATTGACAAAACCAGTAAATTACCTGAAGCAGAAATAACTACAGTGTTTTTGTTTGCTTTATTTATTCTGTCCTTAGGTAAGTTTACAAGACTTCCTGCTGGATGATATGTTCAGAAATATGATCACAGTATGATAGTTTCACTGCTGGAAACAAATGCACAGATGGAATTTATCGTGGGAATTTTAAAACACCTAATCATATTAGGACACAACCTATGAGTTCCAAATAAATTGTCCATAGCTAGCATACCAGTTGTGATGAAATTACATTTTCAAAGCAACTCAAAACTGCAAGCAGTGTTTTTTTGGGGAAATGAAATCCCTTCCCCACTCCAAACTTCTAGTACTGTTGGTTGTGCCATCTGTGGCACAAGGTGTTTCACAATCTCCTATCAATGAGGAAGACATCACTGACAATAAGCGGTTCTTATTCCAATAACCTCCTCCAAAGATGGCATGTGGAAGATACATCAACAGCACCTGAAGGGCCACAGTTCCCCTTCCCTGTTACACAGCCTTCTCAAATAAGCTTCCAACTTTCCCCCAGAGACTGAATATTTGTGTAAAGGTGCTTTGTCCTTTTTCTTTGAAAAACCACTCCCAAGAAGACAAGATGTGAAAAGCCGAGAATAGTTCCAGTTGTAGAAATACAGTGAGGCTATTTCTGCTTTGGGGCCATTTCTGTTTTCCTAAATTTGTTAAGTTAAAACGAAGCAGGGCTTTGCGGGATTCTTTTAACTTTACCATTATGCTGCATGTGGCTCTGTGTCCAGTTCAAGTAAGTGCCAAAGTGTACAAGATTGAAGTAACCAGGCGGTTAGTGCCCAGTAGAGGGAGTATGTGAGATATTGGAGGTCCTTATTTAAGGCGGTCAGGGCAATAGTAAGAGAAAGGCAGCACACAGGTCAGGAAAGTTCAGAAATGCAAACGGCAGCTCAAAAGTTACAAAATTCTGAAAATATTTGATGACAATTCCTTATTGCTTCAATGCTCAGGTAATTCATGCATTTCCAAAATGGGGGGAAAATCGGGCAAATGGAACATTTCCAGTAAAAAAGGTAAGATTTCAAGCACCTTTTCAACTATGCTAACATGCTATTTTCTCTTGCTTGTCTGAAGAAGAAAATCTACCTGGAAATATTGAGAAGTCAGATACTCCACTTTCATCTTAGCCATAAGGCAGAGAAGTGAGTTAACCAGTAATAATGTATCGTGGAAGTTCTGCTCATGGAAAAGTGTTCTGCTAAAAGTAGGTGAACTAAACCATGGTTTGACATAACACGTTGTCCATAACACGTTGCTCATGGGTTTGGCTCTCCTGAATAAACCACGAACCTTGGTTACAAGCCCAGGGTTCGTCTGGAGAGAGTTAAACCCCAAACATGGCTTGGGATGGCTCACTAAACCAAACCTTGGCTTAGCTCAGCAGCAAAACAACCAGAAGGGAATAAATCAGCTGCAATCTCCTCTCTGGGAACCTGCAGAGCCATGGTTTGTCTTAGCATGATGCACCAACCAGGCCCAAAAGTGAATTTTAAAAAAATTCAAAACCTAAAATTCCTGGTGCTCTAATCTGCCGCCTACCAAAGTTTTTAAGTCCAGAGAACATATCCCAAAGCTGAGGAACCAGCACTGAAATATTCAGAGAGGAAATGTTTTATAATGTGCCACACTATGTGATTGCAGAGCCATCATAATATATGTAATCAGTACCTTTCCCTACCCCAGATGAATATTTTTATGTTATAATTTTAAAGCTGCCAATTCTGCTAGGAACAAAGCAGAGGGTGTAATGCTAAAGCAGAATTATCTCTTAAAAGATTAGACAACCAAGAAATATTGGCTATGTGAGCCCCTTCTTTAACGCATACCCCCCACCCTGAATGGTAATTACAGTATCTTGTGTAATGCGAAACCAGTGCTTTAAAGCAGTCAAGTGTGGTGTAAATTACAGGCTCAGCTACACAAATACTTTGTACTGAAATGTTTATCAGGTCCCTTCTGTAGCTGCTTCCATTTATGAAGTATTGTTATTGGAACTTCCACAGCCCATCCCCACCGCCACCCCCGGCATCTGATAACACGACTTCAAAACAAGTCATGAAAATGTCGGGCAATTATGGGATCCTCTGTTTGAGAGCATGTGTGTGGTCTCTTTCCGGAGGCAAGTCAGTGCCCACACGTGAGGATGTTAAGGAGCTCCCATTTAGGTTATCAGTGTGAGATGTCTGTTTTGTGACATAAAACCCCAGGGGGGCCCCCTTCTCTGGTCTTCCAAAAAGAGCCTAGATTGAACAATTAAGGCTCTAATCTGGCACAGAGATGATAGCACACCAGCACTACAAAAATCACAGACATTTGTGAAACTGTGGACCAGGTTGTGGTCTCAAAAGACCAAAGGTTTCGTTACTAATATCATACCTTAATTGATCCCATTTGGTAGAACATTTGATGTTACCAAATGGAAGAAATGAATTAGGCGGCAATTAATACACACTTACATTCCGACTTACTTCGGGAAAAATCCGCCTAGGGTTTCACTATTAAAATTAATTGCTGGGGGGGGGGAGAGAACTGGATTATTCAAGACATCAAAAGAACAAACATCCCCCCAAATATTACAGGGGCTGCTGTCACCAGCAACATTCATCATCCCTGCAAAGTTGAAAACAATGGTTAATTCCATATATAACATTCAAAGAGACTGTTAGGTTCATCTAGAAAACAATTATTAGGCTCAATTTATGTGCTAGACTAGGCACGTCCAACAGGTAGATCGCGATCTACTGGTAGATCATGGGGTGTTCTTGGTAGATCTCTGGCCCCTCAGTGAACTACTCCCCTCCCCCCCCCAAAAAAAACCTCAAGAACTTTGGCTTTCCTAAAAAAAGCTCAGCAACTTTTGCTTCCTAGCAAAAATGTGGGCCATCAGATTAAGTTCCACTATAGGGGTTTCAGGACCCACAACTGTGTTTTATATAATCAACTTTTGATTATGTTGTTCTGTGTATATCGCAATGCTCATTCAGTTTCATTCATTCATATATTCAGTTCCATTCATTCATTTGCTCAGCCACCTTGGCTTCCCCCAAAACAGCTCAACAACTTTGATCCATCCAACGACAATGGGTAGATCACTGCCAGTTGTTTTTTTTGCACTGTGAGTAGATCACAGTCTATTGGGAGTTGGATGTCCCTGGACTAACATTAACATAGCTATGTGTTCATATTGAACCCTGCTTTTTACACAAGCAGCTTGATTCACTGCAGAAGAGATGCCCTAAATATCTCTTGGCTAGAAGACCCAAGCATTACAAAATCTAAAATTCCTGAGTGCAGGGAAAATATCCTCAGACATACTGGCAACCTGTTGCATGGAACTGTCACCTTTATTATTTCTTTACTGAAATGAAGAAAGCTTGATGGGTGAAAACCAGGTGTAGAGGAAGGGCCTTGTCTAGTGGGGTGGAGCCATGGTGCTATTTAATTTGTTTGTTTGTTTGTCTGTTTGTTTGTTTGTTTGTTTGTTTGTTTGAGTCCTAGTGGTCGTGCACCCCCCAAGCTTTCCCCTCCCACCACCCCAAATCTGAATGAATCCCTCCTCCGCCTTTTTCCTTGACGACGGAAGGGGCAGGGGCGAAGTTCTTGGCACCCCTCCCCCTCTCCTCCCCCTGCACTGGGCAGCTTGAGGCTCGCTTGCCGTGCAGGCGTCCTCAACAGCAGTGGCGTAGCGTGGGTTGTCAGCACCCGGGGCAAGGCAAGTAATTTGCGCCCCCTAACCTGTGGATTTGCGCCCCCTAACCCGTGGATTTGCACACCCTAACCCCCAGATGTTGCGCCCGGTGCGGCCGGCCCCCCCTGCACCCCCCACGCTACGCCACTGCTCAACAGTCCCGCTACTACTGCGGGGCGGGCAGGAGGAAGAAGGGCGCAGCGTATCTTTGCGATCTGCCGCCGCTGCCTCCTCTCCCAGGCAGGAAGCAAGAGAGGAAGGAAGAGCCATAGGAAGAGCCACCGCCGCCCAGCATGCCCTCGCAGCTGCTCCCGGTCAGTCCCGGACTCCCGCTGCTGGGGGTCCATGATGGGCAGACGCCGTGGCACAGGGCACCACTAACCCTAATGGGTAAGACGGCCCTGGGACCTCTTGTGGGGGAGGTATCAATGGCAGATTTGGGGCTCTCAGATTTCAGCAGCGGTCGCTGTGACGTTAACATATGAGAGTGCTGGAGGTGAAATAGTTAAACAGGTTACCCAAACAGATCCCAGGGGGGTGGAGTCAGAGGGACTATAAAACCAGCTCTGGGAGGGACAAAGGGGGGAGTTCGTTGGGAGTTGGGTGGTTGGTTGGAGTGGGAGTGAATTGGGATAGAGTCTGTGGGTAGGTTGAGTTAGTGTAGCGAAATAAGCTGAGCCAGGAACAGTTAGGGGCTAGGAAGACAAGTAAAGATCTGAGAGGTGGTTTAGTGAGTGAGAGCAGGTAGCAGAAGTTATAGGTCTGGATAGGCTCTCCATGAATGTAATTGACCGATACCGTTTATAAAACCACACGCTTCTTAAATTGCAATAAATAAACAGAAGTTTATGTTCCAATTTAAACCTGAATGGACTCAGTATTGTCCCAGGTAGGGCTGGGTGGTGGCAGCGAAAAATAAAGTGGTGGCACAGGGATCAATAGACAGCGAAATGTCCGGGGACCCTGTGTGATTGCCACAGCCGCGCTCCATTCTACAGCATTGTTTTGGCACCCCCTGCAGCACGGCACCCGGTGCTGCCCTAAAACTTAATGGAGGATAAGGCTCTCAATGACTACTAGCCCTAATGGCTATTCTCTGCCTCCACAGTCAGAGGCTGCAATGATTCTGAATACCTAAGTCCTGTATCCTTTTTTTTTACAGCGGCCATCCAGACACCTATGAGAAGCTTGCAAGCATGTCGTCTTGTGCTGGCCTGTTTCAACGAGGCTTGCCCAGAAGAATGTCATGTGGAATGTGCCCAGTGTAGACCGTTGCGAAATCCAGTAATGTCTTCTTGAGCCACTGATGCACTTTCTATCTAGAATTAATTATCCTTAATCTGCTCAAATATTCTCTTGCACGCTTATAATTCTCAGACTTGGCTGTGTGCATTTTGAACTCCTCCGGTTTCAGCTGCTAGCAGCCCCAGGAGTAGATGAAATATGTGTCAAGACATAAAACATCATTCAGTGTTCCTGTTTGTATACGTTTCAAAATTGCAAGTGAAAAAAAGCATGCCAGACATGCTGTTCTAGCCAAAAGAAACCACGTAAGGCTGGATTCCAATGGCTCACACTTTGTACTTACAGTCAGTGTCAATGAAATATTGTTTCGGCAGGAATATCTTATCCCAAATTAGATCTTAATGACAGGTAGGGTCCTCTGCTTCTTCCTCAATATCATAGCTTTTATTTTTCTTCTTATTTTGTTTTTGTTTTGTTTTTTTAAAAAAGGATGGAGGGAATAAAACCATCTGAACTATAGATACCAGAGAGAGAAAGGAAAGTCTTCAAAATATATGGAACTATAACAGAGACATTACCTTGCCAATAAAGGTCTGTATAGTTAAAGCTATGGTTTTCCCAGTAGTGATGTACGGAAGTGAGAGCTGGACCATAAAGAAGGCTGATCGCCAAAGAATTGATGCTTTTGAATTATGGTGCTGGAGGAGACTCTTGAGAGTCCCATGGACTGCATAAAGATCAAACGTATCCATTCTGAAGGAAATCAGCCCTGAGTGCTCACTGGAAGGACAGATCGTGAAGCTGAGGCTCCAATACTTTGGCCTCCTCATGAGAAGAGAAGACTCCCTGTAAAAGACCCTGATGTTGGGAAAGATGGAGGACACAAGGAGAAGGGGACGACAGAGGATGAGATGGTTGGATGGTGTTCTCGAAGCTACCAGCATGAGTTTAACCAAACTGCAGGAGGCAGTGGAAGACAGGAGTGGCTGGCGTGCTCTGGTCCATGGGGTCACGAAGAGTCGGACACGACTAAATGATTAAACTACCAGTGGCGTAGCGTGGGGGGTGCAGGGGGGGCCGGCTGCACCGGGCGCAACATCTGGGGTTAGGGCAAATCCACAGGTTAGGGGGCGCAAATCCACGGGTTAGGGGGCGCAAATTACTTGCCTTGCCCCGGGTGCTGACAACCCACGCTACGCCACTGTAAACAACAACAACAAATAACAATATAGCTTACCTTCAACAGAGTTTTCTTCTTAGTCTATTAGCAGAACCTCTTAATTTGTAATAAACTTGCTTGCATTGTATTCTTTTATAATTGGGGAAGGGCTGTAGGTCAGTGTTAGAACATCTGACTTGTATATACAAGGTCCAGCTTCAGTCTCTGGCATTTCCAGGAGTGGCTGGGAAATACTCCTGCCTCAAACCCTGCAGAACAGCTGCCAGTCAGTGCAGACCGTACTGAGAGAAAAGAACCAATTTATCACTTGGTATACATCAGTTTCCTATGATAATGAAAGAGTCTCTTGGTTTCTTAATGTTGATGTAAAATGCTAAAACTCTTTGCTGGCTTTGTCAAGAGTTAGATACTTCCTTCTCCTCCCATTCAGGTGACTGAGATTCCCCGCCCCCCGTAAATATAAATTTTACCACAACCATTTAATTTCGAAACAAAATCTGAATGTTGTCACATAGCTATGTGTTCATATTGAGCCCTGCTTTTTACACACAAGTACCCTCATTCACTGCAGAATAGGTGCCCTAAATATGTCTTGGCTAGAAGATACGAGTATAACAAAATCTAAAATTCCTAAGTGGGGAGGAAATATCCCCAGACATGTTCTAAATATCTTTATGAGAGTGTTTGTCACAAATCCAGTATGATGCCTTCATTTTATCATTTGGAACAAGCATAGGATTTCATCCTCCTAGCCTGGAATCTCTCTCAAGCACTAGCTTCACGTACAAAATTAAAACTTGAAAAAAATGTATTAAGCTATATTAGGTTTCTTATTGCTGTTTGTTTTAGCAAAATCCACACTCAGTTTACCTCGGCTTGCTTGTTTCAGCTCATAAATCTGTACTGCTGTAGGTGCCAAATCAAATACTGCTTGGGGAATGAGAAAGTTATTACTATATCTCTTATCCAAGGGCTTCTCGCCACAGCGGCACAAATGTTCTAATCCCCTCTAGATCTGCCTGTGGTGTCTTAGTAGGTTGAAAAATAAAAAGAAGGTGGCATTTGATTGTGTTGTTTTATTTTATGAGAAATAGCTATGAGCGCCCATTGTGGAAGACAGAAGCACACACATTGTATTCAGTTGCCCTGATCTAAACTGCATTCAGGAATCCCATTGAGTTGAATGGGGCAGTTCTGTGCACTTGATGGAACTATATTTCCTCTTCTGAAGTGAGAGAAGCAGCCCTCACAGATGTCAGGGGGAGTTCCATATACAAATTAGAACTTCTCTCTCTCTCTCTCTCTCTCTCTCACACACACACACACACACACACACAGAGAGAGAGAGAGAGAGAGAGAGAGAGAGAGAATTAATTGTTGGACTAGGGTGCCTGTTCTAAGCATTATTAGATTGAAATGGTAGCTGGAACATAGAGCAGGGATGGGAGCCTGTGACTCTCCTACCAGCCCCTGATGGCCAATGTTCAGGAATGATGGGAGTTGTAGTAACAAATTTCGCAGACCAGCAGGATTTTGGATTGTGTATTGGCTTGGGTTAGGGTTAGGGTTAGGGTTAGGGTTAGGGTTAGGGTTAGTGCAACCTGAGTAGGGATGTGGGTGGCGCTGTGGTCTAAACCACTGAGCCTCTTGGGCTTGCTAATCAGAAGGTTGGCAGTTCAAATCCGCACAACGTGGTGAGCTCCCGTTGCTCTGTCCCAGCTCCTACCTACCTAGCAGTTCGGAAGCACACCAGTGCAAGTAGATAAATAGATACCGCTGTGGCGGGAAGGTAAACAGTGTTTCCGTGCACTCTGGTTTCCATCACGGTGTTCCGTTGCACCAGAAGCGGTTTAGTCATGCTGGCCACATGACCCGGAAAGCTGTGGACAAACGCCAGTTCCCTTGGCCTGAAAGCGAGATGAGCGCCGCAACCCCATAGTCACCTTTGACTGGACTTAACTGTCCAGGGGTCCTTTACTTTTTACCTTTACAACCTGAGTAAGTTTGCTTACTTAACAATTTCCTCCCTCATCCCTATATCCAATCCAAACTGTGATTCCTTATCTTTCAAAGTGGTTTGTCCCTTGATCCTTGGGGAACGTGTGGAAGGCACTTAGGTTAACTTCACCACACTGAAAATAAATGAAAATGGTTATGAAGCCATTACATATTCTGTTATGGCACATCACACACCATGCTCACAAGTGGCTTTGGTTTTGGGGTTGTTGTTTTTTTCAAGAAACTTGTCAAAATGCTCTGAGAAAGGACCAGCCTCTTGGATGATTCACAGCCCTGAAAAGAAAGCTGAACTGTGTTGATTTTCCCAATTGCCCTACATCCTCATGGCTGCTTAAAAATTATAGCAAAAGAAACATTTCTGGAGTGTATTCTCTGATCTTTGAACTTATGCTCAGCCGCCTAAGTGTTGTTTGATTTACAAGGAAATGATAGATGCTGGGTTGTTTGTGTCTGAAATGCTTTTCAGCAAAGTCAAGCTTTGACTGGTTCAGCAAGGCGCAGTGGAGCCATTGCAAATACTTTGAACTTCACCCCTTGATTCGGCAGAGGAGCCTCTTTCTAGGTCCCTTTGCCTTTTTCTTCCCTTCCCTCTCCCTGCACAGTTCTTGGCACAACTTCCTTTGCTTCCATGGACCTGGAAGCTTGACAACGGTGTGCAGTTGCCCACACAGACACACAACCAGTGCCTATCCAGTCACTTCTTAATGGGACTGGCCTGCTCACATCTGGTACTGTTGTAATATTGTGCTTGCATACGTTGGAAAGTGTGTTCCCATTGTTTGTAAAACACCCAATGTATTCAGCGTTGCTTTTTCCAAAAAGAAGTGTTGCATAAACAAAAACGCCACACTTCCTGTTACATTCAGAATGCTATTATAGCCACATTGCTCTAACACTCTAGCTTTCAACATTTTCAAACAAGGGACTCACTACAGCCGCAGACTGCAACATGGTTTTCTTCCCACTCTAATCCTCCCCCCTTTCTTTTCTGCTTCCTTACACACATTCTCCAGTCTCTCTTTTTATTTTTATTTTTAAACTTAAGTGAAAAATGTTGTGGTGCCACTGTTGCAACACACTCATAGGTTGGGATGGACCCCAGTTGTGGTTAGGGACCGAAGTTGGCATCATTTGCTGTTCTGCCCTGTATTCATCGTCTGTGCAGTACTGTTTCTGTTACACTGCAGTTCGTCTGCTGCCAAAAAGCTACGTTATTCATTTCACTGTCCATTGTGGGGAAATGACATAACTTACAGAATTAATTACATAAATTGTCATTGTACATTGTCATTATGTTACTCCATCCCATTCATTTCTGTGCAAAGGAAATCCAACACAAATGGAGGCGTGGGGACGCAATCAATTATGCTTTCTTTCTTTTTTCAGACGAAAAGCAGCAGCAACCACAAATATATTTTTTTCTGGATTGATTTTCACTTCAGACATGGGATGAATAAGTGAGCATTGGGAATTTCTGCTCCCATTTCCGATGTCTCTTCCTACAGCGCGGATTGTGTCTGTTGGCCCTGTGGGAAGTATGGGTGAATGTGTCACTTTTGGTTTCTCTTGGTTACGTGTCTCTCCAATCCCAAATTCAGTTCTCCACATTTCCACATCAGCCTCCTGTTTTGTTTTAAGTTCTCAAGAAAACTTAGCACCACCCCAGCGCAAACATCCCTACAACATACATATCACTGCATCAAATCTCACCCAACGCGCACATTTTCTCAAAGAACGTTCCCCAAATATAGTCTTCTTCTTCTTTGGCGATCACTCATAGCCAAGTAAGATTGTCTTCCATAAACACAGTTTTAACACAGTGAGTGTGGAGGCCAGTTCTGGACCCACACGCCCTTCCACAGTGGGGACATTGGTTTCTGGGTGGGAGTTGATCACGGTGTGGATTTGCCAAGTGTGCCTTCCTCTTAGCACATCTCTCCCTTGCGTCCTGAGTTCAAGTGTCTTCAAAGCCCATGACACCTTTGGCAAAGGCTGTTCTCCAGCCTTTGGAGCGCTCGCAGGCAAGTGTTTCCCAATTGTTGGTGTTTATACTACATTTTTAAAATTTGCCTTGAGAGAGTCTTTAAATCTCCTTTGTTGACCACCAGCATTACGCTTTCCATTTTAAAGTTTGGAATAGAGTAGTTGCTTTGGAAGACGATCATCAGGCATCTGCACAACATGACCAGTCCAACGAAGTTGATGTTGAAGAATCATTGCTTCAGCACTGGCGTATCAATGGCTGGTAAATGCTTCTGACAAAAGATATCCCCGCTTCTCTCTGACACGGGGGGGGGGGGGAATCCTTCTTCTGGCACAGGGCTGGAATGACATATGCAAATACCACCTTTACCAAAGACCTAAACCAACTACACAGATAGAGCTTTGTCCCAACGTTGGCCTCTATTAAAAAGGAAATTGAGGGGTGGGAGGCTAACTTGGCTCAGCCAGATCACAACACTGAAGATAATGATTCTCCCCAAGTTGATTTCCCTTTTACACACTCTCCCACTTAGCAAACCTGACCCTCAATTCAAGAAGGCCCATAGTGGAAAGGGTAAAATGTAACCCCAAGGCCTGAAGGTTTGGACTTTCCAATCTACATCTTTATTTCACTGCCTGTCAACTTTGTTACCAATTACTGTAGGCGAGGATAGAATTCCTCTCTGCCTTGCCTGCAATCTCCTCCTTGCCATTTCTTCTTCTCTCAACATCTTTATAAACCTAACAACAAAGCGTTCCCCCTCCCACTTTAGAATGACTCCCCTTTTCTAAGGAAATTTGTTCAGATTTGATTGATTGATTGATTGATCCTCAGATTAAAACTCATTCAGTAATAGTGCAATGGAAGTAAGCCCCCTAAAGTTCAGTGGAGCTTACTCCCAAGTAAGTCTACGAAGGATTGCAGTCTTGCAGCACAGTCCTATACCTTTCCACTCAGAACCCCCGTTGATTTCAGAGAGGAAGTGAATATAGGATTGCTGCCCTAATTGACAGGTAAGTTTTATTTAATCAAGTGACAGCAGTCTAACACCCATATTGTTCATTGCCTGGTCGTATTAGATTGAAAAATGGATCAAACTAATGATGATGTTGGACGGTACTCCTTGAACATCCCTGAGTAACTAAACAGTCACAAATGCTGTACCTAACTCTACATTTGAATTTTGGAGGATCAAAAGAAGAGGGCAGTTTTCAGAAGAGCACTTTGTGAACTACTGAAATGCTGTAGAAATCACCATTGCATCAATACATCTGATGTGCATGAAAGTACATAAAATGCAGATTTTAAGTTATAGTGACACAGTTTTTACAGCGTCAACATTTGTGCGGCTGAAGATTATCCACTTTAAAACTGTCCAAGATAAAGCTCCCACAAGCGTTGTATATATTTTCTGATAAACGCCCACTATATTTACATTGGGGAACGTAGAATAGGTCTGCTACAGCCTTCTGTGACCTAAACAACTACAAGCAAATTCAACAGCTAGCTGGCTGAAAGAAATTTGCCATCATATGTTTCTCAGAAATGCCATTTGTTTGACAGCTTTCGGAGTGATAAATTGCAGTTAACAAAAACAAAACCGAAAGCTCAGCATTTCGGAGCAGATAATTGCAAGAAAAACACTTCTTTTTGTTCTTACAGACTTTTCTTTTTAACTGAAGACAGGACTTGCATGTTAGGAAGCAAACATGGATGCCGCCATTCCTGCGCTTCCCATGTAGGGCCATCATCATGTGACCTGCTTTACAAAGTTCAGACCTCTGCTCTGAAGGTCTCAGGGCTGCCCAGGCCAGGTCTGGCTTAAGATAAAGGTAAAGGGACCCCTGACCATTAGGTCCAGTCGTGGACGACTCTGGGGTTGCGGCGCTCATCTCGCTTTATTGGCCGAGGGAGCCAGCGTACAGCTTCCGGGTCATGGGGCCAGCATGACTAAGCCGCTTCCGGTGAACCAGAGCAGCACACGGAAACACCGTTTACCTTCCCGCTGGAGCGGTACCTATTTATCTACTTGCACTTTGACGTGCTTTCGAACTGCTAGGTTGGCAGGAGTGCTAGGTTGGCAGGACTGCTAGGTCCTTTCAAAGTGCTAGGTCCTTTCGAACTGCTAGGTTGGCAGGAGGCTTAAAGATAAGCAACCATAAAAAGGGAGGACTGGAACCTTGAAGTTTCCCACCAGCAGTTAGCACACCTACCTAAGCAGGCACATAAATCACTGGCATCTTCCTCACAATGATGACATCATAGAATTGTAGAATTTGAAGGGTCCCTGAGGGTCAACTAGTCCAGCCCCCTCCAATATTGCATTTCTATGCAAATTACAGTATTTCCCACCCTAAATATGTATACAAAATTAGCATATGCAGTTTAAATGCAGATTGGTACCCTCATTTGTCCTGTGTTGATTGTGTGATGGGAATTTTATAACATGAAAGAGCTGTGTTTTGTTTTTAAGAATGCTTATTGAGCAAATAGTTGGAGATATTTCGTCAATGAGCCAAGTCTCCCATCATGACTGGAGGAGGAGAGAAAGTACTGAAGCTAGAGAGAAATCCCTTTGAAGCTGGTCCACAGCAATCAGCTTGACCCTGGAAATAAGTAAAACATAATCACTGAGGGATTGCTGTTCTCGCCGGGCCATTTTGGACTCATTTATAGGCACAAGGAAACAGCAAGCAGGAAAGGACTGGTCTCCTGGGAATTTAAGGGGGATACCCAATTTTGGAACGCATGTGTGCAATGGAAGCACACATGGCCTGTCTACTGGGGAGCCTGCCCATGCCCTTCCTTGCAAAACTGCCTTGCAAAGTAGGCCAGTCATGTCCCAAAGTATCCGGCAATTGCTGCCACCTCCCGGCTTAGCCCCATGGCCTCCAGACAAAGGGGGGGTCCTGGGACTCTCCAGCAAACATTTAAACAGGCACCCCAAGATTGACCCTGCAGTGTGAAGGTACATTCTTTCACCTTTGGTGGACGTGCCCAAGGATCAAGGCCTTCTGGGAAATGATATATAATGAACTGAAAAAGGTATTTAGATATACTTTCCCGAAGAAACCAGAGGCCTTCCTCCTGGGCATAGTGGACCAATCGGTGTCAAAGAAGGATAGAACTTTTTTTATGAATGCTACAGCAGCAGCAAGAATTCTCATCGCAAAGCATTGGAAGACACAAGATCTACCCACCTTGGAAGATTGGCAGATGCAACTAATGGACTATATGGAGATGGCGGAAATGACTGGCAGAATCCGAGACCAGGGAGAGGAGACGGTAGAGGAAGATTGGAAGAAATTTAAAATTTATTTGCAGAAATACTGTAAAATTTATGAATGTTAAGGACATTGAAATGAACCTTAGGGGCTTTAGCAAGAAAGTAAAATGTAAGATTAATAGATAAATTAATAGGATATGAATTTGCTGAATTAACTTTTAAAAAGGGATACAAGAACGGGAGATGTGAGGAAGTCGGGAAAATAAGCTAATTGAAAATGAGAAATTAAGAAAGAGGGAATTTTTGTTTTTTGTTATTATATGTGTTTTTATTTTTTTTCCCTTTCTCTCTTTTTTCTTTGATGTGTTTAATGTTTTGTATTTTTGTATTGTATTGTCTTTTGTGATTTTGTACTTTCTTTGTCTATGTAAGTTTGTTTATTGTGAAAATTTAATAAAACATTAAAAAAAAACAAAAAACAAGATTGACCCTGCAGTGAGCCAGCCCTGGCACTTTTCAGCCAATCAGAGCACAGGTCACATTTGCCAGGTAGTGTGTAAACATCTGGGGGACAATGGCTGCCACCTTCTATGATCTGGGAAGTTGCTATCTAGTGATAAGCATCCCAAGGCACTTTTTTAATAATAATAATAATAATAATAATAATAATAATAATAATAATAATAATAATTTATTATTTATACCCCGCCCATCCGGCTGAGTTTCCCCAGCCTCTCTGGGCGGCTCCCAATCAAGTGTTAAAAACAGTACAGCGTTACATATTAAAAACTTCCCTAAACAGGGCTGCCTTAAGATGTCTTCTGAATGTCAGGTAGTTGTTTATCTCTTTGACATCTGATGGGAGGGCGTTCCACAGGGCGGGCGCTACTACCGAGAAGGCCCTCTGTCTGGTTCCCTGTAGCCTCACTTCTCGCAACGAGGGGACCACCAGAAGACCCTCGGCGCTGGATCTCAGTGTCCGGGCTGAACGATGGGGGTGGAGACGCTCCTTCAGGTATACAGGACCGAGGCCGTTTAGGGCTTTAAAGGTCAGCACCAACACTTTGAATCGTGCTCGGAAACATACTGGGAGCCAATGCAGATCTCTCTTTTAAAGCATTCCTGCCAACTTGCCAGCCAGAATTTAATATCTTTTTGCCATGCAGCAATTAATCAAGAACTTTTGGGTATTAGAAAGGCCATGCCTTATACACCAGGCGTAATGGAAACGTGGATTTTGAATGGTAAACATTCACACACAAGGTGATGAGAAATGAAGAGATGTCAAAACCAAACCCAGTCCAGAGGGAAATGTAACTGAGGCCATCCCCATGTAATCTAGCATCCTGCTGTGGAATGCTGACATAAAATAATAACTTCTGGAATCTGAAATGGTCCC